>NC_084901.1:15638548-16253747 GCF_949316345.1 Pungitius pungitius
CCACTGTTACAGACATTAGAGACCTTGGTGCTGCAGGTATTCTAAAGATCTGCATTACATGTTAATACAGAAAACACTCCGACCAAGGGCCTCAACGTAACCATTAAAATGTTTTCCTGCTCTAGTTGCTAACAGCAATATTGAGTAAAGCAAAACAAAGCTACTTTCTAGAATATAGTTCCTTGGGTTTGGGTGAATCTGGGTGGTTTCATCTCTGCACTTAATTGTATTCTATTCTTGGGTCGCTTACACAAACACGGCGTGCTGACCCGCTGTGCGCGTCTCGTGGTCGGCCGTCACATCATCCTTCCCTCTCTCCGTCTCACTCATTCACGCTGTACGTAACACGCACACACACAGACGCACACACACAGACGCGCACACAGCGTGTGCAATTGTTTTCTCTCCAGAAGGCCGTTTGGCTCCGTGCCAGCTCTCATTATCACCGATATCTGTACACAGCCTTCTCTCGGCCCCTTCCTCCGACGCTCTACTCCATCACCGACGCCCTCTGCTTCCACCACCTTCTACACACACACACACACACAGACACACACGTCTCGTACAGACTGGCGGCGTGGCCGGTAACACGCTGGTTACATATGTTGCGCGGGTGCCGTCTTTGTCTGAGAAGTTGTTCGTTTGTGGCTGAGCTCAAGCCTACGTGAGCCCAATGACAATAAGGAGTGGACCCTCGCATGGAGGGGGTGCGAGGGAGGGGGGGGGGGGGGGTGGGGGAACCAGCGCCTGGAGGAGAAGAGAAGGTGCGGGGGGAGGAAGGTGGGGAGGATGTGTATGTGAAGGAGCGAGGGGGGGGGGGGGGGGGGTGGAGAGGGTGCACTCATAGAATGCACAACACTGACCTCTATTGGCCTGATTGAAGGGTTTATTTATGCAAGAAGGCCTCCTGCAGCTCGAGTGTCTTCGGCCCAATCCTAATCCTAATCCCAATCCTAATCTCCCCCCTGTACGGATTTTTAGGCGCGCTCCTTCTAACTCCGTGGGGGTTTGGTTTGGTCCCATTGTCAAGTCGTTGAGTGTTTGAGGGCTCTCTGGCAGACATTTTGAGCCCTTTTATGAACCCTTTTCCCTTATCAAATGCTGACTTTGCCCGAGGGAATTACCCACAAGTCATTGCAATGTAATGTTAAAAAACGGGATAACCAGTGAAACCATTGAGCAAAAAAATGGTAAACAAAGAGGATGGCACATGTGTCTTGAGACTGTCGTATTAAAATGTATGTACATAAAACGTTATGCATTTGAGATATTGGGAAAAATATCAGTTTATTCTTTATTCTTTATTTTTAAAGATTAGCACCATTTAAAGCCTTTACAAACTCTTGCACACAACCACCCACCAGGTGACGTCAGTTGCATCCCCGAGGGTTCAGGGTTAGTGGAGACATTGGGATTTGGCTTTGCTGTCACTCAGTCAGTGTATTTGAAGCAGATATATAGATTAAACCAAAATGGGCTGTCTAATGTTGGCAGATTGGAGATGATTTGCATTTACAAAGTTCTCCACTGAGCTTAGAAGGACTTGCCAGAGCACAGTGAGAAAAAAATACAAATTTTATTTTTCTATGCATGTATTGAGACGCAAATGAGTCTCGCACGGAACTTGTTTCATTTATTTAAGGGTTAATGTCTACAAATCCTCTTTGAACAAGCATTTGTGTGTCCATGAACCTTCACTGTTGCACCGGTTCCTTCGTTAACATGAACACACGTGTCATTGTTAATATGGACTCAATGCCAGACATAGAATTGAGCTCAAATTCTCACAAGGGACCAAATATATTTTAATCCGCTCCAGAAAATAGTCTGCAACAAATGCACATGACTATTGCATAAATAACGTTCAAAATTCTCAATTTTGCTAACATTAGCTTAACTCTGCTAACGTCAGTTTAGCGTAAGTAAGTGCTGCTTAATCATCTTTAAAAAAGAGCAATCTTTTACATCTTCAGTAGAAACAAATACTTTAGAATATCTCTATAATTATTATTATTATTATTAGGTTGTATTTTAATAACTTCTTTGCATGTGGGACAGTTTTTGTCCACCGACCTCCTTGTTGTCACCACATTCCCGCCATGTTGTCTCAAAATTCACACATGTTGTTTTGGAGGCACGAAAAAAACAAATATGTCCTCAGTGCTTCTCACCGCTAATCCCGGGGGGAAAAAAAGAATTAAAATGCTAATGACACAGTTCAGTGAATTGAGGGAGCAGGGAGGCGTTAATCGCTGCGACGCTCCATTCAAAGCGCCGCCGCTTAGCTAGCGCTAAAGCTAACTCTTAGCGGCTGATGAGTAGGAGAGTTGACAGTATTAATTAGCTCACAATTAGCGCTCCCCAGTCTCAGACTAGCCACCAGCTGTTATCGTCTGAGGGATTTATTTATTTTTTGGCCCAAAATTGGCCAGAGGTAGGTTGACAGGCCTCCTCACAAAAACAGATGGTGAGTGCACGGCATGTTAGCAATCAGCACGTTTTTAGCTAATGACTTAATTAGCTATGCAAATTGACAAATCAGTGTGGATATTGTCATTTAGTTGAAAAGCTCACCTAAATTAATTAGCCTGATTAAGGCATAGTGGGGTGTAGAAGTGGTCGCTGGGGGGGGCTTTCGGGGATGGCTTCAATAAATAAACGGAGTTTTGTACTCTTCATCTAAAGGGGGGGGGGGGGGGGGCGGTGTGACGGAGGGGGGAGTTCAAGTGCGCCAACTTGTCTCGTTGTGTTTGTCTGTTTACATCAGTGTTTGCCGGAAGTCACCGCGTGTGTGTTTGTCTACTTGTGCGACCCCTGGTTCACGCGTGAGCTTCACCCCGAGGTTAATCTACATTCAAGTGCCCGAGTTCAGGTGCGTCGTTCTGCAGAAATCTGGGTCTGTGTGCCAGCGCCTGTTTGTTCCCGTTCCTGCAGGAGATCTCTCCGCCGCGTTGACACACTTGGCCGGTGATGCGTGCGCTCCATTTAACTGTACAGCTCCTTCCCAGGTTAGGGGGAGGCAGGGGGGGGGGGGCAGCAGGGAGACGCTTAGTCAGTCAAAAGGAGATGAGAATCGCACACACACACATACACACACACACACACACACCAATAAATACAGGCATGATTCAGAGCTGATTAATTGTTTAGTTTACACCTGAAACAAGAAATAAAAAAAAAAGAAGCAATCTGTCCTGGACTCCTCTCAAGAGTCAGAAATAGAGGCAGATAATGATTGATGGTCGAATCTCTCTCCTTCGCATCCTCTGACCCGCTGTGAGAGGGCCATCTCTGTGAAACATGTCTTACATGATGAGTATTGATTGGGGGGTGGGTACAGAGCGCTGAAGGGGGGGGGAGGGGGGGGATCCGCTCTCTGTACCGGAAGGTTTTCATTTGCGGCGGGTGCTTGGAGAGGGGTCGACTGTTAGGGACGGGTTCACTGGATACACCATCGTATAAACGCTTCGGCACAAACAAACACACAGGGGGGGGCAGATTAAAACTTTGTAGATCAACCACTGAGGACACTTTCGCTCCTGAATGACATTTAGACCTCGCTGAAGTGTCAAACTACAAGACTTAGGACATGCATGTTCAATTATTTAACGTGGTCTTCTTTTGTGTTGGATGTGCATTCGCTTGATATTTAGATGGTGATTTGGTCTCAGAATTAGATGAAACAGATATGCATTCATTTCTTCGCTGCTAATTTCTCTCTCACTTAAGCATATTCATTTTAAAGTCTCCCTGAGGCTAAATGTGCTTGGGCCTGCACAAAACTGAAAACATGTCATGGGTAACCGTGTAAAAATTGATTATATTTGTGAAAAACAGTTCTAAAGTTAATCTAAAAATTCTAAATTGGTAAGATAAGCTCAAAATGTCTTTAGTAAGGAAAGAAACATGCAATTTAGTCACGAAGAAAAGGCGGTGGAGAGCCTCCGTGTGTAAACGCTCTCTACGTGTCTCCGCCCACTCCAGGACGTGATGGTGGTCGGCGAGCCGACCCTGATGGGCGGCGAGTTCGGGGACGAGGACGAGCGCCTGATCACCCGTCTGGAGAACACGCAGTACGACGCCACCAACGGCCTGGACGACGAGGACGACTTCAACGGCTCCCCGGCGCTCGGCAACAGCGCCCCCTGGAGCAGCAAGCCGCCCGGCGGCCAGGACAGCAAGGCCGAGAGCACGGCGCCCCAGCCCTCGCAGTGAAACATCAGATTACGAAAAAAGATCCCCTTGCCCCACCCCCATCCCCAGCCCCCCCCCCCCCACCCCCCCATGACCCCCTGAGGGCAGTGCATCTACGCCTCACAACATTGTACTGAATCAGAATCTGCAAAACTAACCACCGGCAATTTCTTGCCAAATGCATTCTGGGTATTTTTTTCCCCTCCTCCGGATCATCTGGGAGAACAATGGGGAGCACCAGAGACCACAGCTGCATACGGCGCGACTTCCTTTTGTTCTCCCTCGGACGCGAACCCGTCGTCCTGTGGAATACTGCAGCTGACCGAAGACGCAAGAAAAGACTAAGAAGGAAAACAACAAACAAAATAACGAGCTCAGCTGCGTTTTTTTTTTTTTTTTGTTCTCAACAGCCAATGGAAGAGTCCAACCGCATTGATGACGAATGAATCGGTTTTATTGGGAACTCATTTGGCCGTTGTTTTTTCTTCTGCTGTTCCTGTTTATTTCCATTTCCAGCTAAGAGGAAATAAAAGTCCTCTACCGATATGGACTCGTTTCCAAACGAGGGAAAACCGTGTCCCGGGATTGTTTTTTCCACATTAGTGCGGCCGTCACAGATTGTGATTTCATGCAAACCAGTTTGATTGTGTTCGTGGTCTATTGGTATTTTGCTTCTCTCAGAATCCTTTGCAGTCACGTTGTAATTCTGCGCCGATCAGTATGTGAACTTTGCCGACACGCATTGATGCATTAATGTTGATTTTTATTTTTCATTTTTTTGCCCCCTCTTTGGAAATTGGACTTCTCTCCCTTTAACGACCTACTCCCAAACTGATACTAAAGCCTTTTCCTGCATGATTTCATAGGATTTTTACTTGGTTTGATATATGTACTTGTAAAGAAAATAAAACATCGCTCTGATTATCCTTTTGGGTTCATCAGTTTGGGAACACTGTTACAAGGTTTGTAGCTCTGTAAATAGAGGTGGAATCTATTTTGTCCACTGTAAATCAGCCACTGAAACCAGTTTGAATATGGCAGCTGTTCTGTTTTGTACAGGAGGTTCAGGTTTCTGTCGGGTGGTTCGGATGGACTCTGGTTTTCTGACCTCTTTAGCTAGTGCGGAACCAAAGCCACCAAGTTAACACTTACAAAATCATATTTCTTGAATATTGGGTGACATGAGACGAGAACAATTTCACGCACAGATTATATCCCATCCATCCCACAGAAACAGTTGGACATTCTATTATTTGTGCGACTATTTTATCTTGAATTGATGATATATCCCTGATCTCTTTTGTCTGACTTTTGTTTGAACATTTTCGAGAAGACAGCAACATCTGTCTTTATACAATTGGATCTATTGGGTATTTATTTTGTGCATTTGTAAGGAAGCTAACACATTTCTAAATACGTTTGAGCCTAGTATTATTAGACACCATTTGTACATTATAAAGCAGAGGTGTTCAGTGTCATATCTGATGTCTGGTATGTATGCTTTACCATTATGTGTGCCAATAAAACGTAATTACAAAAGATTTGAATTTGATTTGATCACATGCATCATGTGTGAAGTCAGCATCTGTTATTCTATTTATTCTATTCACTTATAATGTGTGTGTCATTGGAAAGTCAAAGAAGTCACACAAACCTCCTCATCAGATTGGATAAATGTAACTTTTTGAAGAAATCCAAATGTTTTAGGTCCAAAATCTGAATGTCATCCGTCCAAAACCAATAATTACAAGAACATTTAACAATGAAACGTAATAAAAAGGTATATTAGGTAAGATCTGCATTTTATCATCACTATATTGATCCCTCATCTACTAAACTGAGTGGGCTGACTTGTTCTGCTGAGAAAACGCAGTAAATGAACAAATATATGAAATACACTCTGCAAAGTTCTCCAGACAACTCGGAACCAGCCACGGCCCTGTTGTCAGGTAGACTTCACCGCCAGGACACTTTGATGGAACTTTGGCGACACCAAGTGGACGATGCAGCACCATTTAATTACTTTAATTATTGTGGCATTGTTTTCTCTCTCTGTCACTATTAAAAGATTTTAATCTGGGATTTTCACTGCAAAGCCAGTGTCCTTATTTATATCAAATAATGCCATTATAAGAATACACTTGGCGTTGGTGTATTTATTAAAGGATTTCAATAATATTCCTATTATTATTAGTAAAGTTATTTATAACATTAGTGTCAGTATCAGACGTCTGTGCTGTGAGTGTATGTACTCATTGAAGTATAAATGCGTCCTTTCTGGTGTCATTTAAGATAATCAATCTTTTTTTCTGTTATTTCTTATTGAAACAAATGCATCGTTTTAACGATTTCAATTATGTCTTTATCCCTTTTAAGTTCTTTGGAAAAATGGAAAAATCTTTCGAATAATGCAGATTTTCTTTGTGAAAACAGTGCAAATTTGGCTTTGTGAAAAATAAAATCAATTTTCTTTGCCACATACACACACTGGAACCTCTGGCATATCTGTAAGCACATTGTAAGACCCAAACATGGCTACTCCAACAACCCCCTCTACATGTCTCGATGTGCTATGCAGGAAAATTGAGGATGTCACCACACCTCAAGACGGACACAAGACTGAGAGGAGAATAAGAAAGCGCATTCTAATATGGAGAACAGCAGGACTATTGGACCAATCACATATGACACCCCTCATTACAAAAAGGAGACAGACCCTGATGAAAATCCCTTGCCAAAGACGGGAGGGACACCAGATGTAAACTCAGCATTGACCGACCACGCCGTGAGCATTCTCACAACACAAATAGAGAACCTCGCCGACACAGTGAAAAGACACTTGGCACCTTGGGGAAGAACTCACTGGGAACAGCATGCACACACCGACAAGCAGCCATGAAGCCAGCTAACAGAAAAGCCCAAACCCATTTCTCAACGCAGCAGGTTCTGGAGGACGCACCGCAACCCCCCCAGCGGCCGTATGGCACCAGAGAGGAGAGCCCTCTGTCAAACCTTCTCGGCTTTAAGCGGCTCCAGCGGAGATCGCGTGCGCAGTTCAGGGAGACCAGAACCCACCGTTGGTCTTACCAGGAGAGGAGGGTGAGGGTGAAGAGGAGACATGAGGCAGTACAGACGTCAAAGTGCACGCTCTTCCTGACCACGAGCCCCTCACCCACCACGCAGGACCATTGAGGAACCACGTGTGTACCTCAAGAGAACTGCAGACGCGCGGGAAGCCGCAACGGGATGCCGCCACTGATCAAACAACCAGAGTCCTACAGGGGCTCCCCTCATCTGTTGAGACCAAACTCAGAGAAGCAGGTGGGTTTAGCAAGCCTGTCTGATGGCGTGTAGAAAGACCATGTCACTCACCAGACAAAAATGTACATGGAGAAGCAAGAGCAAGAAGAGGTAAAACAGCCGTGGAACTCCGAGGGCTACAAAACGCAGCAGCCCGAGCGAGCAAAGCCCAGAAAAGAAATGCCGGCCCGTAACTGACCTCGCCGTCCAAACTCAAGCGTTAACACGAAAAGAATCAGATGCACTGGTTCAGCAAGCCACTCAACAGTAGACCCAAAGAGCTCCAAGGAAGAGACTTACAATCCCTGTGGGAAAAGCTATGAAAGTGTTCACTCCCGCAGTGACAAACATTTCACTGGCACTACACCATCTAGGCCTCTTTAGCAACATTCGCATGGCATCATTATAAGATACTTGGAGTCTCTGTAGATAATTGGACCACAAGTGTGCCGTATAGAGTGGTGTGCAATAAGCTCTAAACAGAGACATCTTCACTCCATCGATACACATACCAAATTTGCACAAAAGAATGTTAGCGTGTGCATACATCTTACGACATTACCTATAAATATCATCATCATCATCGGTCATCTGTTCTGTAATGAAATGTCCAAGACATTTTACCTTATCACAGGCAACAAGGTAATTATCAGACAATTTAAAATTAGGGAATTTTAGAATTCTGTCCTCTTTTTTTCTACCAAGTAAAATAGCACTCTTACTGGCATTGCATTTTATATCATATAACATGTATTAAGGAGCTCCTGGAGACCAGCAATGCTTGGCCTAAAAATCACAAGATCATCTGCATACATAATATGATTCATTAAGGCATCCAATCATGCACCCAGTATTACAGGCTTTCAACTGCTTGGAAAGATCATCAATTTATACATTTTACAGGACTGGGGACGAAATCCCTCCTTGTCGGACACCATTGCTGACCCCAAATGGGGCTGAGAACTTAGGTACCAAGGACTTCTTCGTCCCCACAGGTGAGAGTGGCGTGGAAATACGTAGTGTTCTCTGTTCTCCCTGAAATGAATGTGGGATATTTTTTTTCTTCATTAAATTCTTTTCAACCTTTACGGTCAACGCTGCCACCTGGTGGCCAAATCAAGTCATTGCTTTTGGAGGGTCACGTCGCAGCAAACTGCCACCGTACTTTTTTATTTTTAGTAGGGGTAAGTGAAAAATCAATTAACAAAAGTTTCGGTCCATCCCCCCTCCATCGCATCCGCGATTAACACAATGGTTTCTCTCCACTAGAGCTCGCTGTGAAGTAATACAAAGTCGGGTTGCTTCATCTCAAGTCTTTCCTTCAGTTTGCACACGGTAACAGGTGTTACACCGAAATCTGTGACCCATCAGGAACTGTGACCGCAGAGGGCGCTCAAATGGGTCACGTGATTGGCGACGACTTGTTTAGAAAGTTCATTCTGTGATTCCGCATAAGTGATCAGTCCGTTTGTTTAATCAGAGATTTTTTGGTAAGATATTAGAGGATTCACTCCCCCTACGACACTTAACAAAATGTATGCTCTTGCCAAACCAATGAGACAGAGTTTTACAAAAACGATCAGGCGGAGAGTGAGAAGGGAAATAAACCCTTTGCACTCTTCAGAGATTGAAACAGAAATCGTTAAATCTCAGAAACCAGCCACTGATGCGGAGGTGAAGGAATAAGGAATAAAATAACCAGTTATATTTTAGTTTAACATCCGTATATCTATCTGTATACATGTATCGATAGATGTATACCCTCATCGGCCACTTCATTAGGTAAACCTTGTTGGTAAAACCCCCCGTGACCTTCTAAGGATAAGCGATATAAAGGAGTCAAATGTAGGTGAAAAGAAGGGCTGCATCTCAACGAGCACTGATTCCAGAGAGACAAATACAGCTGATCAGCAACACCTGTGACACCTGCAGGATGGGTATATGTAACCTGCCACGTGGCTCAGATTGCATTTCCTGTTGGTGGCTGCAGTAATGGGAGCATTTTGGGCCTTGATTGTTGCTGTGCTGGCTCTCTGGTTTACCACAGGTATTTCTGTTTGTTCTTTAGTAAACTTCTATTCAGTAAATCTGCAGTGGAGTATAGTACATGTAGGTGATGGGGAAACATTTAGCTTTAACACCTGCTTTATCCATAGGCTCTGGTTTGCCGGTTGGTGACACAAATGAAATGCGTAGCAATGGACCGCAGAGGACAATGAGAGGTAAGAATATTGGGTGACTATTATTTTAGCTTCATGAAACTGATTGTAACCCTTTACTCTAGATGTGTCTCCTAATGACCCCTCCATAAAGAAGGTCCTTACGCTTCAACAGTCCCATCAGTCTGTGTTCCTGAAGAAGTCAAAAGAAGGTGAGCTTGTTCTGCTTCTCCCTACTGGGTTCATGTTTGTGTACGGCTTCGGTTCTTTCATTATGTGGATCATTTTAATGAGGCTTTTTGTATTTGAATTTAATTAATTGTCTTTACTTCAGTTCAACTGGAAACCAACAAAGTGGCAGTTAAGCTATCTGCCGTCTACCTGGAAGTTGTTGAACATGCGCAGAACAGAGGCCGCAAGGACAGCAGCAACGTGGGCCACAACGGCACATTAGGGGACGACGGCGGGAACGCGGGCAACAGCACTGTGGGCGACGACGGCAACGCAGGCAGCAGCAACGGCACCCTAGGGGACGACGGAAACAGCACTGTGGGTGACGACGGCAACGCAGGCAACGGCACCCTAGGGGACAACGCCAACGCAGGCAACGGCACCCTAGGGGACGACGGCAATAGCACTGTGGACGACGGCAACGCAGTCATTAGCAACAGCACTGTGGGCGACGACGGCAACGCAGTCAGCAGCAACGGCACCCTAGGGGACGACGGAAACGGCACTGTGGGTGACGACGGCAACGCAGGCAACGGCACCCTAGGGGACGACGGCAATAGCACTGTGGACGACGGCAACGCAGGCAGCAGCAACGGCACCCTACGGGACGACAGCAACGCAGGCAGCAGCAACGGCACCCTAGGGGACGACGGCAACAGCACTGTGGGCGACGATGGCAACGCAGTCAGCAGCAACGGCACCCTAGAGGACGCAGGCAACAGCACTGTGGGCGACGACGGCAACGCAGTCAGCAGCAACGGCACCTTAGGGGACGACGGCAACAGCACTGTGGGCGACGACGCAAGCAGCAACGGCACCCTAGGGGACAACGGCAACAGCAATGTGGGCAACGGCACCCTAGGGGACGACGGCAACAGCACTGTGGGCGACGACGGCAACGGAGTCAGCAGCAACGGCACCTTAGGGGACGACGGCAACAGCACTGTGGGCGACGACGCAAGCAGCAACGGAACCCTAGGGGACAACGGCAACAGCAATGTGGGCAACGGCACCCTAGGGGACGACGGCAACAGCACTGTGGGCGACGACGGCAACGCAGGCGGCAGCAACGGCACCCTAGGGGACGCCGGCTACAGCACTGTGGGCGACGACGGCAACGCAGGCAACGGCACCGGCACGCTAGGGGACGACGGCAACAGCACTGTGGGCGACGACGGCAACGCAGGCAGCAGCAACGGCACCCTAGGGGACGACGGCAACAGCACTGTGGGCGACAACGGCAACGCAGGCGGCAGCAACGGCACCCTAGGGGACGACAGCAACAGCACTGTGGGCGACGACGGCAACGCAGGCGGCAGCAACGGCACTGTGGGAGACGACTGCAACAGCACTGTGGGCGACGACGCAAGCAGCAACAGCACCCTAGGGGACGACGGCAACAGCACTGTGGGCGACGACGGCAACGCAGGCGGCAGCAACGGCACCCTAGGGGACGACGGCAACAGCACTGTGGGCGACGACGGCAACGCAGGCAGCAGCAACGGCACCCTAGGGGACGACGGCAACACAACAGCGGCGTCTAGGCGGGCAGCAGTAAGGGCGGCGACGACTCGGGCAGCACCAGCAACTCTACCTAGGGTGACTACGGCAGAAATATCAGCAGCAACTTCGCCCAGGGTGACGACGCAAGCAACAACTTCACCCACGGTGACTAGTTGGGCAAGAGTTTAAAATAAAACGGTTTCTTTAAATGTTGTCTTTAATATTTCTTCTTGGGGTTGGGTGCAAAATGGCTTCATAATGAGAACCAGCACGGATTCCAGCGAAGAGGCTGAATTAGCGACTTGCATCAGTGGCACATGAATTTGTATAGAAGACTAATGTATCCTAGGAAGTCCACCATTGCTCTAACCCATAGCAGCTCATTTGAGGTCTGACCTGAGCCAGCGCTAATCAGAACTTACCAAAAGTAAGGCTACTGATTAACGAGGGCCATGTAGCGGAGAAGGATTTGAAAAGATTTAACCTATGGGTGGTATCAAAAGAAGAGCAATATTTGCACCTTCAATTGTTCTCCCTTGGTTTTAAAAGACACCCAACTATGAATAGTCTGCCTGCTTGACCAAAACAAAATACTCTCAAATGGCTATGATGCTAAAATGTAGGCATTGGATAACAATTGAATTTCAAAGTTTACATTTGTACACTTTTTCACCATCTCATTTGTTTTTCTGGCTGCATCAGTGCCCAACTTTCCTCAAACCACTTACTGCTGTGTCTCAGTGTCTGGACACACTATAAGCACTTAAAATCAGACCGTCTCTCCCAAGATGGATCGCATTCAGACGCTAGCACACAATGCTACTCATGTGACGTAAGCACACATACTTTGAAATGTCAATCGAAACAAATTTACAGCGATATTATGCTAATCCACACCACGGTAAATGTCATCTAAAGACATTGATGCAGTATGTACCTGCTACCACATATACTGTAATATGTCTATGAGGTACCGCTGTAAGTGTACATGAACTACTGCATGTGTAACGGAGAACTAGCTTTCTAACTTTAGCTACTAGCTAACGAACCTCAGCTTGTGTTGACATGATTACCAGTGTTGGGAAAGTTCACTTTCTACATGAACTAGTTCAAAGTTCAGTTCAGACATTTTAAAATGAACTAGTTAAGTACATAGTTCAAACTTCAAAAATGTTGAACTAAGTTCACAGTTCCAAAAAATTAACTAGTTCAGTTCTTTTTTTCCATACGTTGCTTTTAAAAATTAATGTTACAGCCCAGAACCACAGACAGCAATTATTTGATCAGTTTTAACACTGAAGCTATGCATCAGATTTAATCTTCATATCCAATTTTGAATCCTTATCCAACCAGGGTTCACATTAGCATTGAGGGGACAGCATTTCCCCTTTGTTGCTTTAATGTTGCTGTCCATTCACTCCACACTAGCAGCAGCTGCAGCGTTCACCCCTACAGTACATTCTCAAACACATGCTGCTTGAATGGTCTTTTTTAAATAAGGAATAAAAACACGACAGTTATCATTAAGGTGCAATTGTTTGCAAAGAAAGGTCAGATTCCTCCCATCCTCACCGACCTTGTCAGTAACTTCATAAAACTCATTTAAATTATTATACGCCGCCTCTTTGCCACACACAGCTGTCGCCTCCATGCATTTTTTTTGATGACGCATGCGCGGTGCGACGCTGGTGGCTGGTGTTGCCAGATCGGGTGTTTTTTTCGCTACTTATTAAGGCGCGTTTACGGTGTGTTTTCTATAGAAATCTGGCATCCTATTTGAACAACGTTAACCTTAAAGAACGTGCCGTGCCGTTCATAAACACCAGAATGAACGAGTTCACAGTAACGTTCATCGGGCATTAATACAGTACGTTCAGTTCACATTCGCCAAAAATATGAAAGAGTTCATGAACTATCGTTCAATGAACGCGTTCAGGCACAACACTGACTACAGCTGATTATACTAGTACTACACTTAGTGTAGTATTTCTACTGCTAATACCACTAGTACCACAAATAAAACCATAACTACTTATAATACTACAAAAATAAATGTTTAAATTCACAGCTTTCATTGTTTCTGTATTTTTTCAAATTCATATCAGCTTCTCCCCTTTCTGTATTTTTTTGCAATTCTTTCAAATTAATTTCAGCTTTTCCTATTTATTTTGTTTCAGCAATGTTTAGAATTCATTTATATATTTTCATTTCTGTATTTTTCCCATTTTCAAACATATCTGTAATTAACAATAATAACCTGTCGAACGTGCAAGGCCTTGTCGTCGTTTTTTTAGGATTTTATCCATAGATATATACATATAAAGGCTAGATGTCTTACGGCAGAGATCTAGAACGTCCGCACATGGCTACAAAAACTCACCATACAGAATGGCAACATGATAGATGTAAATACTGTTGTAATAGGTATATTTTCTAGGTGAGTTAGATTGTTTCACAAATCTACCTTCATATATCACTACCAACACAATGTTGTGTGTGAGTGTGCTGACTGTAGCAAGATGGCCGCCACGGCGGACGTTCGTCTCCGTTGGCCGGCGACGCGGACGAGAAATCTAGCCTTTATCTATATATCTATGATTTTACCCACGAGGCGGTGACGTTGCATAGGGCGACGGAGCAGCCGAAGTAAAGATGGCGGACGTGGCGGGCACCGATCTGTCAGATGGGAAGGAGGCTGAAATTGAACTAAAGAAACGACAGAAACGACCGTGGGAAGATTTGCACAAGTCCGGTAATATCGGTCTGACGCCGGAACTGCCGGAGACGTTGGGACTATACGACATAAGCGCTGTCAGGAGGGAGCAACGGGAGCTCCCCACAGGTAACGTTAACTGTCAACGCTACCCGAAGGACCCCCCCCAACCGACTCTACAGCTAACACACGCTAGCTGCTGTAGTTAGCTACGTGTTAGCTGTACAACTGTCTTGTCACAAATGCAGAGCTTCATTAACTTTGGAAAGCGTCGTAAGTGACGTTATGTTGTTAAAGCTGAGTCAAGAGCGGCCTGCATTTATTCTGTCGGTTTCGCCTTCGATGAATGATGATGATGAATCTGTCTCCTCCCGACATTGACTGTAACCTGAAACAATGGGGTCGTTCTTAAACATTACAGTCTACTTCAGGATCCCTGAAGTGATGTAACATAAACGTTTAGCCGCTGCAGTCATCCCTGAAGTCAGTTGGCAAGTCTGCTTAAAGTGCAATGGGCAGTAAATATTATGTTATTTTGGTAAACTAAACCATCTGTCCACAGTTTTCTCTGTAAGTGACCCTCCACAGGTGTTACGACACATTCTGTCACCCATCAGAGGATGTCACCTGGTGAATGTGAGCTGAGCTTCTTCTGCAAACGTTCTATTAGCAGACATACAGAAACAGAGGGTCGACGTGTTGTTCAATTTAGTGATAAAACATTAACATTACGTTATTTTATTAGTGGATCAGTTTGTAGACCCAGCTCAAGATAAACCTTCCTTTTTACAAGTATTTATGGTTACATATAATGGTTATCTAAATGTGTGTGTATGTATGTATACATATGTATGTATCTATATATATATTAATTACACACAGACACACATCTTTTTTGTACAGCATGTACATCAGCAGCCGTTTATGGACAAGGAGGTTAAGCAATTAACACAAGATGATAAATAGTTATTTGGACATGTCCTCCTGTGACATCTGTAAATAGAAGTCCAAACACACAGCGTGATAGCTTTTGCGCTGGTAATCTATTCCCGATAAGCCTCACACAGCTTTTGGTGTGACACCTGTTAACATGGATCCTTGTTTGACCTGCCACATTGTGCATATATCTAATCCAGCGTGAGCAAATATGATGTTAGGTAAACTTCACTGGACAAACATTGGACAGTATAAAGTACAAATCCTTGACATGCAACGAGAAGGATCACTTTAGAGTTTAATCAACATATACTGCCATGTTCTTATGCCCTATGTGACTGGTAACTTACTGGAGCTGAATTTACCTTAAAATAAAGCCAATTCTTTAGCCATAAATCCATTAAAGCCCAACATTTTTCAGCTTGGGGGTCTTTTCAGACATTTGGGGCAAAGCTGTTGCTTGTTGAGACATCAGTGAACTGTTGGGTCACGTGGAGTCTTGGGAATGATGGATTCATCTTTGTCTTCAGTTGGGGAAGATTGTTTAACAGGATTTCACAAATTCAATTGGAAGTGGAGATGATTTCGACACAGGATGGTGAGCATTTATTAACTAGTTTATAACAAGATATTTCCTTTTGTAGTAATTTTAACTCTAGTCTTTCTTTTCCAAGTTTCTACGACATTATTTCAGTCCGTTTTACCGTATGATTTGTTCTTCTGACTATGTCAAATGTAAATTTTACAATTTACACAAGACAAATTTGAATGTCCCCAACACTGTACTTGCTTTCTGTCAGTCATGTTACTACAGTATATTCCACAGCAGTTTATTCAGCATGTTCAGCCATTACACGGCTGATTTCATGGTGCATTGACCCAATCACCTTCCAGAGAAGTTTCCTTCTCTTTCAAGTTGTGAAAACTCTCATTGTGCTGCTGGCTTTGGCTGTAGTTGTTGCAGACAATGGCCTTGTGGTAACACTGGCGCTCTGATGTTGTTCCAGATCCGTCGCTGACTCGCTTCATTAGCGCCGAGCTCACCAGAGGCTACTTCCTGGAACACAACGAGGCAAAGTACACGGAGCGCAGAGAGCGGGTTTACACGTGCATGCGTATTCCCAAGGAGCTGGAGAAGGTACTTCATAATACAAGTATACTTATGATGCAAGTCCTGCCCTCTTTCTCTTCATTCATCTCCATCTGTCTGCTTTCATCCTATTCAGTTCACAGCTCGCAGTCCACTACAGTTTACTGACTGTCACGTCGCTCCCACACCTAAACCCCCCCCCCCCCCCCCCCACACACACACACACACACACACACACACATTTTGCTCTTGTGCAGAACTCAATTAAGTGTTTTTGTATGTTAGGAGGTACAACATTTTTGTTTGTTCAAGCCTCACAAATCATATGACCAGCTTGTTTTCTCCATTTAATATAATAATAATAATATTCAAAGGATTCACTCTAATTAATCCTTTTAACTTTTAAAGTGTTTTCATTAGCAGTTGGTCATAGAGAAATGTTATAATGTAAAGTCACCTTAATGCTCAACATTTACAGTAGCTTAAACATCAAGAACACACGGTTTTTCCTTTTTTTAAAACAAGTTGTGCAAATATTTTTTTAACATGGCATAACAACATGATTTGTCACGTGCTCAATGACTGTTGCTCTTCTCATGAACCACCAGGTGGCAGTATGAGAACATAATCTAGTAATCATGCTAAACTTTGGTTCCTCTATCTATGTGTGACCTACTTAATGATGAAAAACGCTGATATACAAGTCATCAAAAATGAATCCCACTGATTGGCCGGTAAAGAAGCTGTTAAGGAGACTGACAAGTTAAAAACCACACAATTTACAATCCGGCTCTTTGTTTATTGTATCTGGAGTTGAGGACAAGCTCTCTCAAAGTGAGCCTGGACCAACCTTCCTCCTACTGGCTTGGTTTTCCCTTTTGGGGCTGAGTGAGGAATGTGTGTAAATATTATGAACCTCTGTGACTTTACTCCGTCAAGCAGACTAACCTGACAAGTCCCAGAATCCTCCAGTGAGAGTCCAACAAACACACACGTTTAGCCAAACTTACAGCAGTGCCGCCGTCGGGTTTCTCCAGTTAGAAGGAGTAAGGAGACGACACCTTGTTTGCATTGACTTCTTCTTAAGATGTCATGCAATGCACTTTGTATGTGGGGAACTGTGCCGGTACGTGTCTTATATATGGTGGTTTTTAGTTTGTCACTTGGCTTTTCCTTTTTCTGGACGGCGGGAACATGACAACATAAGAGAAGTGATGCTTTTTGGGTGTGAAGAAACTCTTCGCTGCGACGGTATCTTACTCACCGATGGTGATTGTTTAAAGTGTAGGTTCTTTCTGTCTGACCCCTCCAGCTGATGACCTTTGGCTTTTTCCTGTGTGCCGACGCCTTCCTGTACGTCTTCACCCTGCTGCCCCTCAGGGTGCTGCTGGCTGTTCTCCGCCTCCTTACCCTGCCATGCTGCGGCTTCAGGTCAGCCTGAACACACACGCACACGCACACACACACTTAGTGAGTGACACAGCAGTTCATTAATTATATTCCAGTGATGTAACATATATGGTTCTGTCTTCTGTTTACTTCTGGTACTTTTAAGTAGGTACTTATTCAAACTGTGGTATTTCTACTTTTACTTCACTATAAGATCTGAAAGCAGTGCAGTAAAGTAAAATATTCATACCACCCCTCCTCACCCCCACCCCATGATCTGACTCGCCTCACACTCTGTCTGAATCCCCCTCCCTGCAGGGCACGCACATGCCCGTACTGCAGAAGAAGCAGGTACGCTCCCCAAAGCCTGTGAAGGCTCCATAAATGTTGCCACTGGCCTCCTCGTCCATTCACTTGCCTCTCCTCGTCTCCCCATGTGTCTGTTGATGTACAGCTCGGCGCCTCACGTTCCGTTTCCATTCTCCGAGCCACTGCAGCCCTGTTGGTTCCACATAACTCCGGCCTTGTTGTTTTTTGTTGTTTAGCTCATCCAGGGAAGGTTTGCTAAAGGCGCATGTTCATTCTCATCACGCAGCAGGCTGCATGCTGGCTCACTGTGCGCCTACTCTGGAGCAGCTGAGGCTTCGTTTGTCTTTAAGTCAACAGCAAAACATATCCACCTTCCCTGCTGACATTTCCCCTTGCGTTTTAAATCTGGCGGCGTGCTCCCTAAAGCCGTGTGAATGGCTACTTGGAATGCAGCACACAGCCGACTGCACTGAATCATGCATCCCGTTGGCGTGTCTCGTGGAGATGATGCTGGGAGGGTAGAGATAGTGGAGACTGCCTCCTTTGTAGGCCGCTCCACCAGCAGCTTTGCCTCCGGGGAGCTGTGAGTGTCGCACCGTAACTAGCTGAATACACACCTACGCTCACGTTTCTAAGACTACTAGTGAGAAGCTGTCCGTCCGTTATTCCTTTTAGAAGAGTGGCTGAAATGAAAGCAACCAACAACAACCAGGCTAAATAAGAGGCCATTTTATCTTTTATAGACAAACAATTATTGTTCATTGTAGCAAACTAATTCCTGAATGGATCATGTTTAGGAGCCCTGAATCTTTTTTTCTTTTTACTTAAACCACCGGATGGAGCTGTAGCTGCAGGAAAACAACCCCAGTTCAATCTGAATTTTCATCTGTTGTCATACGTAAAGATAGTAGAGCGTTTAAGCCGCTTTTTGTACGTTCACCGCATCAATGTTTCCTCACAGCTGCACACAATTCAGACTTGATTTCAGCTCCATCTTCCCCAACTCCGGCCATTCCCTCGTCTCTCTCCGCTCTGAGGCGCCTCCTAAAATAGCTCCACACCCCGAAGGCCTCTTCCTCCCGCTTGTATCATAAACATGATTTTCTGTTCCTCATGTTTTTAAAAGAGCGTAACGTGGTGAGGAGTAGCCCCCCCCCCCCTCCTTGTTGTGATGCATCCCAACCAACAACCGCTAAAGTTAATTAAGGTAATGCTGCCTGTTAAGAGGAGCTCATCCTTTTTCTGCCGTGTCTGCTGCTCTAGTGATTCAGTCTGTGTAAGTATAACCGTGCTGTCACATAAAAAGACCACAATGTGTGGACATAGTGAAGTTGTGATTTCAGATGATGGATGGATCCTCTTCCTGCTTTTAGCTCGTGTTGGATGTGGACATTGAGTCCAATTCACACAGCTGACATGTAAAATATGCAGGATGTCTTAGGGCTAATCTCTCTCTCTCTCTCTCTCGCCCTCCTCCCTCCCCTCCTCTCTCTGGTTATCCCTTGTCATAGTAAATACTAAATAACTGCTCCTATGGATTTGTCAGCCCTCCTCTTAACCCGCTCTCGAGCTGCCACTGCTACTAACGATGAAAGCTGCGGGTGTTTTAAACGCGGTTTCACCAGTCAGACATGCGTTGCAATATGTGACGGCTTAGCCTGTGTCTTTTCTTCCCAACTCCTCCTATGAACATTTCTGTCCAAGATGCTGCACCCCAGGGTGTCCTGTAGAGTGTGCTCTATCTAGATGGAGTCGGGCGGCCCTCGGCTCTCGTCATCCCGTATCTCAGAGCCGCCACGGACGATCATTCGCTGCTCGTATGAAGGCAACAAAAGCCCTGAAAAAACTACAAAGCCACATGGAAATGTTTCCATAAAGAGACCCATGAATGTTTGTCTGTTCGGTAGCTTAGAACAAAGGATAATGTATCTTCATAAGCCCAGACGCACATGACAAAAACACATTAAGGAGATGAATGTTATTAATGAGAGAACACCTCCTATAAAAGAGATGCAAACCTACCCATAGTCGTAGCCTTTCCTTCTATGCCGGGTATCTCATTTTGAACAGAATTGAATTTTGTTATCCCTCCATGTTTATTTTAATGTATCCTCTGTGTTCTTGCATGGTATGAACACAGTAGCCAACCAGCTCAAAATGTGTGTTTCCTCTCACAAATGTTACATCGATCGGGGAAGAAAATTGGGCAATATAACGACACAATGCTTATTGTCCGCTTATATCTGCATATACTGCACCATCCGCATGCTAGTGTGCGAGTACATGACGATTTTCAGATTTGATTAAAATGTGTTTCTATATGGGCTATCGAGTTGATGTGTGTGTGTGTGTGTCTGTGTGTGATCAGCGGGTCTCGGCTGCTGCAGCCGGCGCAGGTGTGTGACGTGCTGAAGGGTCTGATCATGGTGCTTTGCTTCTCCATGATGCATTATGTCGACTACTCCATGATGTACCACCTGATCAGGGGACAGTCCGTCATCAAACTCTACATCATCTACAATATGTTGGAGGTACCTCACGCTCGCTACAGACCGTACAGTTTTTCATCCTGTTAAGAGCTAAATCCACCAAAAAAAAGACTCTCACAGTGAGCCAGATAGTTTTAGTGCAAGATATTTAAGTCACGGAATGGTCACCCACAGTACAGCATCACTCTTGAAAGCGCGTGAAATATGTCATTGACTTTTGATCCTCTCTGTCGTTCCTCTGTAGGTGGCTGACCGCCTCTTCTCCTCCTTCGGTCAGGACATCCTGGACGCTCTCTACTGGACGGCCACAGAACCCAAAGAGCGTAAACGGGACAGCATAGGAGTCATTCCGCACTTCCTGATGGCCGTCTTCTACGTCTGTATCCTTCGTGTTTGAGGTATTAGGATGTCCCGGGGAAAAAAAAACGTATTTAAGAGAAGAAACAAATAATAATAATTGAGCCTGAATTAAAAATGAGTTTTTGTGTAAGAACCAACACATTTAGGTAGTTAATCTTTTATTTATGCAACAAGGGCCTTTTTGAGTTGATGGTTTTTCATTTCCTACTTAAAAGCAGATGTTTCTCATCAAACTGAAGCTACCGGGAAAGCGACCCCGATACGTTTTGGCTCTACGGGGAGACTGTCTGACTATTAAGATGCATATTCGGTATCATGTGTTAATGGGGTGGTATTTAGTGCTGAAATGATTCCCGAATCCGTTGTTTCCCTGAGTGGCTTCTCCTTAGTCCTCCATGCCATCCTCATCATGGTCCAAGCCTCCACCCTCAACGTCGCCTTCAACTCGCACAACAAGTCCCTGCTCACCATCATGATGTCCAACAACGTCAGTACACACACACACACACACACACACACACACACACACATATACTAGTAAAGCTGACGTCTACATAGACGTCGACACATCAATGTTACATCTGCAACAAGTTTGTTTTCCCTGGATCATAAAAGCTGATGTCTGCATTTCTTTCTTTGTCGTTCCGATTTCTCCATCACAGTTTGTGGAGATTAAAGGAAGTGTGTTCAAGAAATTTGAGAAGAACAACTTATTTCAAATGTCCAACAGTGGTAAGATATTCAACGTCCCATCAGAAATCACAGATTATAATTATTGAAAAGTGTAAGTTATGAAATATTAAAAGGTACGTTAATATCAGACCTAAACGTCACGCGTCACCAGTAAAAGCGTTTCGAGCCTGTTGCTCTTATTAGACGATGTAACCCATGGATTAAACAATTTAAAATAATATCTTGTCTTCAAATTTTGCTGATTCTCGCTGGCAGATTGGACCTTTGAATGTTTGACCGACAAGTATTTAACATAAATATTTTTAGGGGAATTTGATGTCAAACTAAAAAATGTCCATTTTCTCCTGCAGACATCAAGGAACGGTTCACCAGCTACGTTCTGCTGCTCATCGTGTGTCTCAGGAACATGGAGCAGTTCTCATGGAACCCAGGTAATCAACCCGCACTTGGATTTATATTAGGGCTGTAAATAGATTTAAATAAATTAACTAATTAATCGCACATTTTCAAATTCATTAATCTCGATTAATGAACGTTGTTGTTACATTGTTGTTTTTAATGAATGTTTTTCTTCTAAAGACTTTTAAATCTCAAATGAATAATCATTAGTTGCAATCACACGGCATTTGCATAAAGTAATTCTAGCTAGCTAAACCTTCACAAATCAAGGAGACTCTCTCCTTCTTACTTTTCAGAAAAACCTGGAGGTTGTCTCAATATTGAACCTTACCTTTAGAATACGAACAAGCTGATAAAAGTGGTGAAGCGAGTAAACTGGTCTGTTGTGAGGAGAAGTTGGCTGATTACATAAATTAGATTATACAATGATTTGCATGTCCCTCATGGACTTTCCTGTGACATTTTTCTTTCCTCAGACCACCTGTGGGTGTTGTTCCCCGACGTCTTCATGGTCGTCACCTCCGAAGTCGCCGTGGACATCATCAAACACGCGTTCATCACCAAGTTCAACGACATCACTGCAGAAGTACGGACCGAACCTAGTTCATTTCAGCGTAAAATAGGGACCTGCAAGTGGTTCCTCAATCAAGACTCACATACTCCATTCTCCTTCCCAGGTGTACAGCGAATACAGAGCCAGTTTGGCTTTCGATCTCGTCAGCAGTCGGCAGAAGAACGTAAGCGACCGTCTCCTTATGCTTCCATAAACGGCACTGAGCCCACGCGGGCCATCGATGGCGCTTTGTCGAGTGCTGTAACGTGTCGTCTTGTCCGTCGCTGCGTAGGCCTGCACAGACTACAGCGACTCGGTGGCCCGGAGGATGGGCTTCATCCCTCTGCCCCTGGCTGTCCTGGTAAGAGAGGCCGCTGTGTCCCGTCCCTGGAGACCAGGAGACAGTCGCCACGTTAACTACACGTCGTTGTTGCTCGCTGCCGTGTATGTTGTTGAATGTCCATTTATGCCGCATTCTAATGTTTCGTCAGCTCATCCGCGTGGTGATGAGTTCGGTGAAGGTGCAGGGAGCCCTCTCATACACGTGCGTTTTCCTCTGTTATCTTGGGTAAGTCAATAACATTTTACTGTTATCACACAACGTCATACAAAATTGTTGCTCTCTGTCTGTGCATTTAAAATTGAGTGTTCTTTTCAGCCTCATATGACCGTTTTCCGTTTTTTTGATTATAAAGATGTAGCTCTCTGATTTTCGTTTTTTTGTACATCTATGGTGGTAAGATGTGCTGTTATTCACTTTCTTATTTGAGCTCAAACCATTGAGATGTAGGTTAAAGTCTTGCTTTGCTACACACAGACGCACACACACGGTTACATAAGTGACGGCGCTTAGCTGCCGATCGCCCCGCTCACTCCCGTCCGCCGGATCCCATCGGGCTCGTACCGACCAAGAGTTTCCCCCGGGGAATAATACAATGTTGTCATCTCTAGTGCCATCTCTGCCCCCCCCCCCCTCCACCCCCTGATTTTAAAAATAACTCTGGCCCAAACAAACCGCTGGGCCTTGGCAAAGCCTCGCTGACACGCTCTCAGTCAGAGACACCCAAATGTGTCCGTCTCTCTTATGTCACGGTGTCAGAGGTTGGGCCTCGTAGGACAAAAGAAGGCTTTTTTACACGCCCACATCCCAGCGTCGCGGTGGGAGATTCATTGTTGCTGAAGCTCTGGGCTACATCGCAGCACTCGATATAACCTGCTAAGTAAAGACTCGATACAGCACATTTTATTTACTTTCATGACCTACACCAACATGATCGGTTCATCTTGGTGCCGAACGCATAGACCAAACCGGAAATAAGGCTCGATATGTGAAATGAGGTCACATCAGTGTTTTTATTCATCCAACAAAGTACGGTTCAACTGTAGAAGACTATTAATTTTTACAGGAGATGAGAAGTGTTTGATCTACTAATTCCCAAGAGAGTGCAGCTCTCTAATCCGCAGCCGTCTCCTCCGCAGGCTGGTTACCCTTAAAGTGTTGAACAGCATCGTGCTGCTGGGGAAGTCGTGTGTCTACGTTAAGAGGGCAAACATGGAGGACAAACTGTTTGAGACGCCCTCCACTGCTCCACCGTCCACTGGGAAACCCCCCAGCAGAGCTGACCCGGCCCGATGTCCCACACCTTCAGGTAAACCCGCAGACAACTGACGGTCACCATGGAAACGGCAACCCGAAGCAGTGTCTCACCTATATGCCGAACTCCGTCATCGCATCTCCACGGCCAGGGAAAGTTCAACCAGTATTTGTGACGATGAGTTCCTCTTTCTCTCAAAAACCCGGAAACATCAACACAAATAATGCGTGCCGCATTAAAAAAGCTCATTTTAGGAAAGCTAATGGGGAAAATAAAATAGTTACCTAGTAAGAGACCTAAGTAAATTCTGTTAGCACAAGACCTCGAGCTGTATTTTGAATACATAAATGTTTTAACTTCTCTCCAAAATCCAATGCTGGCACATTAGACATTGAGATTTTATTGTGCACTCATATCTCGAGCATGAAATATTCAGAGAGCCTTTAGGACCCTCCAGTTGAGCTCATTATGCCGTGTGAACACGACACTTTGCTTTTGGATCGAAGTAAAAACAGAAAGATGCAGCATGGAATTGCAGAAAAAGAATTTCAGTTTTTGCAGCAGAGATGATAGAAAATATATCAAGCGCTACTATTTTGGAATTGTATCAAAAGCTTTTGATCACAGTACTGTAAATATTTAACAGATTTGGGCAGTTGCATCCTTTTCTGGAGACAAGAAACTACCTGAGAGAAGTGGGGCTTCCTGGGCTTTAGTGTTCCTCATGATTAATGTGAATGCTGCTCTACTGCCGATCGCTTCTGTGATAGGAGGTCCAGATAAATTCCTTATCATAGTGGCCAAAAACATGGCCATGTCGACCCGTCATCCGCAGCCAAATCCCTGCGGATCGTTTCCTCTGGTGCCCCTCCGAGCTTTGAGATGACAGTGATCCCGTGACGGCGGTCACGTGGAACATCAAAGCTGCTCTGTGCTTTTTCGAGGCTCACGGCGGCTCACTCAGAGGCGCGCGTCGCGCTGCCGTTCACCTGCTGCTCCGCTGGAGTCACTGCGCCCGCTCTGTCCGCACGTCTCCGTCTCCACGTAACATTCGTTCTGCCATGTTTTAGTCCAGAGGGCAGAAAGGGGTAATGAGCGGTTTCACGTCGGCCATTTCAAAGCCCGTATGCCGGCTGGCTTTTATTAAAGCTCGCACATCTTCCAGAGAGGAAGTTGAGAGCTGCTCTCTGCTGTGCTGTGCGACCTAAATACAATATCTTCTAAATCTGTTGGTATGTGCACCCTTAAGGACTCCAGCTTATTTACACATGTCATTTATACAGCCCAGAAAAGGCTTTAAAACACTAAAGCACCAAAGTTGTAGTTTCAGTGTTTTGGAAATCGGAGCATTTTGGTTTGATACCTGACTTATAAAACGCTAATGGGGGCAGAGAAGAGCAGCACAGTTTGGAGAATTATCCGTGATGACATTGATTTGTTCACGAACCCAAAATGTCCCTACACATGAAAGTAGTGGTTACTTATTTAATCCAGTGTTGTATTTCACCGCCAAGGACCAACAGTGCAGGTTAAAAATAATGTAAGAATCTCGAGTGCACCTTTTTTTAATAGTTTTCTTTTGGCTAATTTGACATCTTTGATGTTCTTTGAGAGCAAAGGAAGAGTGGTGTTGTTATTCCATGGATCCTCCCGTTGCTTGTCCTACTCCATCTTATTGAAGATGACTTTTAGAGCTTCCCTGAAATACTCTATGGATGTGTGAGCGCCCGCAGCTCAACTGCTTCTCTCTGTGGATGACTTTGGTAAAATCCAAAGTTACTTTGCTCAAGTCTCTCTAACATGAGGACTCATTATGTTTAACTCCCAATCGAGTAGGATTTGTTAAGAGTCATTTGTGCTTCATCAAGTTCCATGTCAGCTTCTCCTCTCTCAGTGTACTGTGTTAAATGAACTATAACAGAAATAGTCTTTGTCCTTGATGTAAGGAAACTTAAACAATAAAAAGGTCCAGTTATGTAAAGAATTAACTCAAAGTCAAAAGTGTAGAACTATAGAATGCCATAAAAAACCCATTATGTAAACAATAAAAAATGCCCTCATCCATAATATTTAACTATTCTTCACAGGTGAAACCCTGATGGAGCAGAAGCCCGTCACACCCTTCAGCCCTCCACCGTCCTCCGTCACCACCCAGCCGACTCCCAGGAAGGACCTGTTTCCTCCTCCGCCCGCTGAGCCCTCTCCTGCTGCTCCAGCTAGCCGCCCCCTAACTCCCCCACCCGAACTACTTGCACCGTTGCTCTCCGAAGAGGAAGAGAAAGAAGAAGAGGAGGACGAGGAGCCACAGGAATCCTCCGACCTGAAGCACAGGACTCCCAATAAAGACCTGCTGGAGATCGACCGCTTCACCATCTGTGGGAACCGCATTGACTAACGTAGCAATGGAAAGGCGCCCGGGAGAGACGGAGAGCCACGACCTCCTCCACCCAACGGCAGCAGAGAGACGAGTATTCGTTTAAGTCAGTGGCGACGCAGTACGTCGTCGTGACGATGGACAAGTGAAGGTTTGACAAAAGAGAACTTAGCAGAAAGACGGTGGCAGCTCAGTCCTCAGGGGCAACTGTCCCTCAGTGTGAGTGAGTGTGTGAGTGTGTGAGTGTGTGAGTGTGTGTGTGTGTGTGTGTGTGTGTGTGTGTGTGTGTGTGTGTGTGTGTGTGTGAGTGTGAGACTTCCTATGTCAGAGCACACAAGCACTTCCTGTCTGAGCATCACCGGCACCAGAAAGATAAACTTATACGTTCGCTCAGTAGCCGGGAAACAAACTAATTTTTATTTCCTTTTTTACCCGATAAAAAAAAAAAAAAATGTTCATGTTCATTTTATAAAATATCTGCCTTTTTAATCCGGCACTGTGGTTACTTCAACACTCAGCGAATGTCCACCAGTCAATAATGGACTCGACCTTCACGCGAGGGTCAGATAAACGTCAGGGAAGCGGAGACAAAGTATATTTAGTCAGACGGACAAACAGGAAGTGGATTGTGTTGGAGGTGAAACAGTTTCCCGTCAGCTAAACTGAAGTCGTCTTCATCATCTGTCGAGTTACGGGCGTGACTTTTAGTTCACGCAGTTGACGTGTTATTGAAATGATTTTTGTCATTTTTTTTTTTTTTTAGGTAAACAGAACTTTTGCACTGATGGACCACGTTGTGTTAATAAATACGACGGGTCACGTTTCTCATTCAGCTCTCAGTTAATGTTCTAATGTTTACATCTTAGAAAATGGAAGCAATATTTCCCCAAACTACTACAATGCCTCTTTTTATTTATTTTTTTTAATTATGTTGACTGAACTTGTAAAATTGTTTGCCATGATTGAAATATTTTTTTATTGCAATAAAATCAATAAATGTATCAAAAACAATATGTTATAGATCATTTGAATGCCAGGTGCAAAATATATATTATATATTTTCGGGACTTAAAGTTCCAGCAGTCAAATAATGAATCAGTTTCAGAAGTCGATCTCAGTGAGTAATGGTGCATTTCTATTTTACAGCAATTATATTCTGCAGAAATTTTGACTTGTGAATGTAAAAAAAAAAAAAAAGCTGGACCCGGCGAGCTCGGCCCACTGCTGGAGCTCACCGGGTCCAGCTGTGTGTGCCTGCTCTCTCTTCAGGTTCCTACCTCCATACTTTATGAGAACAAATCAATATAAAAGTGTGTTTGGTATGTGCGTTGTTTTATTGTGACATTAAGCGGCCCGATTATTTTCCCGTCGCTCTCTTCGTGTTCTTCGTGTTTTTCGTGTTCTATTCGGAGCCTCAGACTTCCTCATTTGGGGTCACGATGAGATGAACTTCGTGCAGCGTCAGGTCGTCTGGACCACTTCCCCGTCCTCGTGTCTGGACTCTCTATCTTCAGGTTTCTGGTCTGTAATTGTTTAACCTGTTTGGATTGTGTTAATCTAAATCATATAATGCTAATATACAACATAAACTGAACACATTAAAGCTCACAGGACCCAGTGAGCACAAGACGTTATTTCAACGTTGAAATATGGTTGAAATCAGGTTGAAATGAGGTCTGAACGTCTAAGGCCTCATTTCAACGTCTTTTCAACCGGCGAAAAAGTGCGAGAAACCTCAACGTGCTAGAAAAGGGTAAATTTCTTGATTATGTGTCATGTTGTAACGTAAGGTTGAAAGAGACGATAACATCAAGATTATCATAATAATGAATGAACTGGTCAGCGAATTTTGGTCTACGCAAAGACGTGATTTCAACGCATTTAAGATTTTTCTTAAAACGTCATGAATATGGAAATACAGAGTGTGTGTCTGTTACGCCTCCACCCCGGCTCGGGAGAGGAGGTGGGGCGTAACAATATGCTTTAAGGACAAATTAATGCGGGCCGTTTCAAACATTGGTTGAAAACACCTAACTCTGATCACATCTGTAACGCGCATGCGCAAGTTCTTGCAGAGCTTCCACCGGGTGCAGCGCGAGGGGAAGTGTGTCCGGGAGCAGAGCGACGTGAACGGGCTGATACAACCACGGCTACCGGCCCCAATACTCTGTAAGTACGTGAGTGTTTGAATGAAGCACACCTGGAACTATAACCA
This sequence comes from Pungitius pungitius, assembly GCF_949316345.1. Classification (NCBI taxonomy): domain Eukaryota; kingdom Metazoa; phylum Chordata; class Actinopteri; order Perciformes; family Gasterosteidae; genus Pungitius; species Pungitius pungitius. The sequence goes on from NC_084901.1 coordinate 15,667,051, forward strand.
GTTATTTTACTTGTGCCGCCCACTCGATACGGGAAAGACTGTTATTTTGGTAAGCTAGTTAGCGTTAGCGCAGATAGTTTGCTAGTTAGCACGCTAGCTTGGAGCATGCTAGCTCAGAGCATGCTAGCGTTCAACATGAACTGGACCAAAAGTTAACCTCATAGAGTATTTTCCGTGTTTTTGGTGTTGCTTATGCGTTAGGTTGTTGCTGTACCCATATATTATTGCCGTTCCCAGTTCATGTAGAAAATACACGTTTTTAAAGCAACGCGGCCTAAACACAGATTGCAGGTGAATTCAACAAGTTGTGGCCTGTAAACAAGCTAGCCAAAACATTGTAAGTTACTGCATGCTTAAAGCAACATTGTAAAGTATGGTACTGTATAATGGCGCGTTTCCATGTTCTGTTAACCATGATTTGGCGAGCGTTTCCACCGCCAACAGTACCCTTACTTGATAGGCGTGGTGTATTCCAGAAAGTAGTGGTAACGTCACTTGATAGGCGTGGTATTGGACGGAAAGTAGATTGACGTCATTCGATCGCGCGATAACTGAAAGCTAACCGCAAACAACAATGGACATACAGTCGATCCTGTTCTTGCGTTTCGATATGTGGCTGTTAAAGTAAATGCTGCGCAGCGACGGTGTTGTAGTTTAAAAATGGCGCTTCGTGTGTTGTTTTTCCCCTTGCGGCACGCGCAAATGACGACACTCTTTCAACCAATCAACGTTCTGCAGTGAGTCTAGCTCCAGCCTTTAGTACCAAACAACTGTGCCAGGTACCCCAACGGAAGGGTACCCAAAAAGTGGTACGGTACGGTGCGGATCTTTGGTACTTTTCTCAGTGGAGACACAAATAAAAGGGTACCGACCCGTACCGTACCGCTCGGTGGAAACGCACCATAATATACCTGGAAATGTTACTCCACAAATGCCATAAATTGTTTATAATGTCATAAGTAAACAATCTATAAATAAGGGTTCTCAAACACCTGCTGCTGTTATCATTATTAAACTTTTTTTATTACTGTCATAAACCCAAATTACACACTTTGCCTTTTCCCTAAAGTCTTTGTTCTTCCCTCCTCACAGGTTCCTGTGGATGGAGGTTACATCTGATGGAGTTTGTCCCTGCAGTTGTCCTGCCTTACACCTGGTGTACTACTCTGAAGAATTTGAATAATTTCTGTCGTAGGAATTGAACGTACTGTACATCTTTAAGTTGTTCTTTCTGTACACACCCACTCCTCCACTGTTCAAGTGTTGTCCAGTTGAAGGGAGTTTTATCTATGCCGATGTGATGGTTTTGGGACAGGATGCTGCACGTTTACAGACTGTAAAGCTCCCTCAGGCTTTTTTTTCATTTTGGGTTGAACAAAATAAAATTAATTGAATTGAATTAACTTGTTGACTAGAGGCATCTGCAACTGAGGGGTGTCTGTGCATTCTGAATCATTGAAGTGACGATGAGGGAGACGGAGCTGATTTCAGGTATACGATCCGGATTCAAGTGACTCAGAGCCAGATCTTGTTACAGAATCTGAAAATGAAGTGCCAATGATTCAGAAAAATGGTTTACAAACACAAAATTCTAAACTAACTGGTTGTTGCTCCACTTATAATTTCATAGTTTATTTTCACAAAATATAATTTATTTTTGTATTCTGTTTTGTATAGAAAAAGTGTTGTTATATTGATATGAATCAATACAAAATAATCAAATTGTGTTGTCCTTGTTAAGGGCTGTTGACATGACATCTGACTGTGTAACTTGTACTTTTCCAGCGAGCAATTTTGCCGTTGAAAAGACGTTAAAAAGACGTCTATGACCCGACGTTGAAAATTGGTTTAAAAGTGAAAGTTGTTTCAACGTCTATTCGTAGACGATATGTGGTCTAAATATAGACGTCTTTTCAACGTCTGCCAATAGGCGTTGAAACAACTTTCACGTTTAAACCATTTTGCAACGTCTTTTCAACGTTGGGCATAGATGTTTATTTAACGTCTTTTCAACCAAAAAATGTTCACTGGGAAAAGCAACCCCACTGAAAAAAATGCAATGACTTATTTTCTCCAAATGCTCCATAGCTGCTCTTTTGTTGCCCACGTTTTAAATACTCAAATTAAGTGGATCAAAGTGTGTGTGACCAGTGAGGAAAGGTGCTGATCAAAGGAGGCCCCCTTCTCTCCGGGGGGGGGGCATGTGAGGACAAGGACGCCATTGTGCAAAGAGACAAAAGCTGAGGTCACCTGATCGCTGCCAACCCCCAACTCTCCTCCAGGTATCCTCTGTGTGCCCTTAGGGTGGAAGAAAGGCGGGTCAAAGGTCGGGGAAGACAGGGAGCACCTGTTGGCAGGAAAGAGGGTTCCCTAAGGTGGAATACAGCCAAGCCTTGTTTTTCGACCTTACTACAGAAGAACGAGGATGAGGTACTCGTTCTCGTACTCTGAGATTATATCAAGGGGCCTTTTCTCTCCATAATGAGTATTTGCATCTGAACTGGATCTGAATACTACTTCCGACAGCTTTATTAAAGAGAGTAAGTGACGTCACCTCGCAGTTAGATTTCACTGCTGCACGTTTCTCTGAGACGTAAAGACACGAGATGAACTCCACCTTTCTCTCTCCCCAGCAGGAGGAGCGCTTCCCTCTGGAAGGGTAACCCTAGCACCCCCCCCCACTATCTCTCTGCGCGCTCCCGTGACGCAGCGCGGCTCCGTGCGCACAGATGCTGGCGTGGAAGTGACAGGCGCGCTCCTCTCGGTGGGACCCAACGCATCGCAGAGCGGAGAAGATCTCCCGGTTAACGTCCGTCTGAAAGCCTTCAGACCGGAACCATGCACCGACTGAGTCTGCGCGCGGCCACCAGGACTTGAGAAGCGACCCGCTCCATCCGCAGGGGCCACTTCTTATCTTGTTGTATTCCGGTGCCAGGAGAGAAGAACCCACGCAGTCATCCTCCTGACCCCGGTGTTTTTTTTCACGGCGAGTCCGTCGGTGTCATCTCGGCGCGATGCGGAGCACCGGGATCCCGGTGATGCTGCTGCTGTGCGTGCTGTGCGTGCTCCCGGCGTCCGGAGAGCTCCAACAGGACACGGAGCCGCGGAGACTCCCACCGCCGGGAAAGTTGGATTTCGGTTACGTGCCGGCGGGAGTTTACGAGACTCTGGCCCATTACGAACCGGGACCGATCGGGATCCTGTTCCACTTGGTGCGCGCCTTTCTCTGCGTGGTGCAACCCAACGCGTTCCCGCAAGGTAAGCGCGCTCCGACCCGTGGGGGAGGGGGGCGGGGAGGAATGTTGGCGAGTTGTCTTTTATGGAAACGTTAGTTCGGCGTTGCTACAAACTGTTCCCCCACCTCCACCCAACCTCCAGCCTGCGCGCGTCCAGTCAGTTCTTCCTGGTGGTGCTTCTGGCGGTGCTGTGTCACCACCACTTACACTTGATGAAGCCCCACGAGCTCCGCGGCCGGTTTGAAAACCCGTGTTTTTCTTGCACGAATGGATGCTCCCATGCCCCCATCGCCCGTAACACGCACGCGCGTACGTACGTCGGGGTGCGTCTTTAATTGGGCCCGGGACGCACAGGAGACGCGCCTCCTCTCCACGCATCGCAGCCTGTGTCCGTCCTCTCCTGCGGAGATTAGCAGCTCTCTGAGTCACTCACCTTGCTAATTGACTAATCCCATAAGCCACTGCTCCATATGTCGTTGGCCTTTTAGATTCCCAGTTTGTCACCAGCGCTCGGGGGTCGCGGAGGGGTCGGGGGGGGGGGGGGGGGGGGGGTCTGATCCCCTGTTGGTCAGCACGCTCAGGCTCTAGTTTCCCACTCTGATTAGAAAGCCTTATTGTTTTGGGCTTCATCTCATTGGTATAAAAGCCATGGCCATTTAACAGCAGCATCCAGAGATGTGAATGAATGCTGCTCTGCAGGAGACCCCCCCCCCCACACACACACACTCCTCACTCCGCTCTCCCCTGTGGGACCAACACAACTTGTCACTTCTATTAACGACAAGAAGTCACTCGGCAAACGTAAAGACAAGTAAAGAAAAATAATCTGTGTTATGGGTTCCACTCCAGTGGATTGTGACTGGATTGTGTGTGTGTGTGGCTGTGTGTGTGGGTGTGGGGGTGGGTGTGTGGGTGGGTGGGTGTTGGCCGCAGCAGCCCACATTTTAAAGAATTAATCTCTGACTCCTCGAAGGAAAATAAAAAAAGTGTTTTTGTTAACGAGTTGAACTCAACAACAACTTAAACTTAGACAATAAAAATCTCAAATCTCACAGCTTGTTTTTATACACACATTATGTTGATATCTTCAAGTGTTTTCATTATTGTTTATTCTCTAAAAATACCAAACATCTCCAGCTGATCAACCAACATGTGATGTGTTGTAGAAACATCGAACGCCTCCAACTGACGAGTCCCCTCTTACTGACTGCTGCAAAACAAACCTTAAAAACCTACCCACAATGCATCTCTCCCTCCCACCAACACACAGCTGCTAATTGCCCAAACAGATGCACGGGCCCATTAGCCCTTTCCACCGATGAAACACGACACTTTGCAATCTTCAACAAGCCGTACTGCGTTGTTGTTTCAGTCTACGCAGGTTGCACATCTGGATCCGTCCGGTTTGACCTGGAGGGGTCAAGTTTACGCGTTTCCTGCGTTCACACTTCAGGCAGAAAACGTTACCTTAGACATCTACATTCAAAGCCTTCATCCTCCACTCTTTCGCTCGGAACGAGTCCATTATTTCGTCTCGCCGGGGCTCTGCGGCGAGGAGCGGACCCCCGTTGGAAATGTTTTCCTCATTAGCTGACTGTACTCCCTCCCCTCGAGAGGCCGCACCTCCAGACGACGGAGGGCCCGCTGGGGGTCTGGCATTGGTTCGAGACCAGAGAACAGTTGCCAGGGAAACCGTCTCTTAGACATGTCTCGCTGCAGCAGGGAGGTGAGCCGGGATTGTTATTTAACGCTCATCAAAAGGGAGACTGGCGTCTTTCTTTGGCGGTGGCGTTCAGTCAGAGACACGTGAACATCAAAAAGAATCTGAAGAGGAACCCTCGAGATCGAAGCACCATACGTGACGCGCCTCCGGAGGTTTACTGGCATCACAAGCTGGAGACATTTTGCATTGACGTCTTTCATGTTCAAAGGTAGAAACGTCCTCAAAAAGATTTGACACAAAAGCTCCGGTCTTTGTTAAAGAATCCAAACAATGACACACGTTTTTGATTCTCCAAATCTAGAGCATCACATCGTAGATTCACTAATAATCTGTTGCAAAAGCATGCTCACATCCATTCAAAGAACCGAATGACACCCCCGGCGGCCCGGACCTGTCGGGGGTGTCAACGGCGTTTGGGGGCGACTGCGGGAGGCCGCAGTGACTGAAGAGCGGGCGGCCTCCCGAAACCGAAACGGAAGGAAGATTTCTTGGGCAGCGAGCACGTGTGTTGGGATTAACATCAGAGGCTGTGATGATCCCCCAGAAGGGCTTACATTTGCAATCCTAATTTCTCATCATTTTCCCGCTTCTTTTAACGGAAAACAAGCAGAAAGCAATGACTTGCAAAACCACGTGTTCCGCTGCTATTCCGCTCTGATATTATATATATTTCCATCATCGTGAAAAATACGTCATTTGGGGGAGGGCACACACACAGGGAGAAAGGAACACTGCATAACTGTATGAACTGTGTTATCTAAGTTTGTCGGGTGGTGACAGGAAGCAGAGATCCTGACCTTCACACCAGTCTCCATCCCACCAGCTCCAGTAACCCAGTAATCTGGAGGCAAGTTTCCTGAGGTCCACAATGAAGCGCTTTATTAGTTAAAAATGACAGTTTGGGTTTTATATTCCTCGTCGTCATGGTTGCAATTGGGTCTGTCAACATAAAGCAACATTATCTGTCAGTCGGAACAAAGCTTCCTCCGCGACAGCTCTGCTTTTTGACAGAGAAAACATTGTTTCATTTGTCGAAACATGGCCAACATCAGTCTGCACGGTAATAATAACTGGCTCATTAATTATCAAACCCATTGACTTAATCATATGATGAGTTAATATGATCTAAACCGACCACACGTTACTAATACGGTCGTGTCATTTGTAATCCGGGCAAACCGGCCCCTCTATAAATAAGCCGGTTTACGGAATGCTGCATCCTCAGCAGCGTCGACGCCGACGGAGAGAATGATGACCGAGGCTCCTCTGCGCTGTTTTCGAGGCCGTCACATGCGCTCACGTCAGGCCCCGCCTTCCCGACACCCCCCCCCCCCCGACATAAGGCCCCGCTGATCACCGCAGGCGATGCGTCACTGCGAGGTGGAAACGTGCAGAAGCGACACGGGTGACCTTATTTACAGGTGTTTCATTGTGTCACTAACATGTACGCAAGGAAATAAATCCAAACATCTCACAGCGCTGACTGTAGGTCGGCTCGTAACAGTGTGTGTGTGTGTGTTAAAAAAACAATACTCGTGAGTCAGAGCTTCGTTTTAATGTATACGTTGTTATGTCATCTCATTCTTTCTATATGATGTAATACTTTTCTCTTTTTCCATCTCTGTGGTGGTGCACTTAAGGCTTTGTATATTTTCATTTATTATTCGTTCTACATTTTTTTAAAGCAAACCAGCCCCCAAAGGACAGAGGTTAAATCCATCTTCAAACATAGAGTGACCATTTGCAGCCTGATTCTTTGCTGTTCTTTGGCTGTTTTCATGTGTGTTTGTGGTGGGGATGGAAATGATCTGTGACGTTGTTTTTTTTAGAAGGAATGTTACGCCGTGTTGCATATGGCTGTTAAAGTGGAGGAGGACGCTCTTCGGAGTTTTTTTTCTTCTTTTATCTAGCAGGTTGAAGGATGCAAACCGCTAACGCTCTCGTCACGCCGGCTTCTTTCAACGCTTAAGCCGCGGCTGCTTCGAGCTTTTTGTGGGAGAAGATCACGCCGCATAATCAGAACACAGAAAGAAACATTGTACCGGCGCTTTAATTCCTCGCCTGCAGCTACGGCCTGAAAAGGCATCAAAATAGCCCTCGGCTCCGTGTTGTTGCTCCTGAAATGGATCCACAAATCGTGGATTAGTCTCCCCGAGGGCTCAGCCAAGCAGACGAGGCGGGCCACTTGTAAATGAGGCGTTTCGGTATGAAAAATTGATATGCGTGTCATTTAAATCATAAAAAAAACACTAACAATCCCAAGACCACCTGATGATGCATTAAAATGAACACATTTGCACATATGCGCTGAAAGATCAACCAGCCGTGTGTAAAATGTTCCGCTTAAACTTCAACTGACAAAAGCTGGTGCTGAAAATACCAAATGCCAAAAGTTTCCCAGGTCAGTCAATGAATAAATAGTCATGGTTCCGTTAAACCTGTCGCAGTTTATTAAGCAGTTACAGTCCATTATGTCCCCGTGAAATCCCTCCGATCACATCAACAGCAGCGGCGCGTTGTGCATCTTCAGAGCGATCGTCTGTCGCTAGCTAATGCGAGCGGACACCCTGTGAAACAAACTGCCCCCCCCCCCGCCCCCCACTAAGGAGGCCGCTGTGCTGTAATCCATCAACTGCTCGTCTCTCCATGTTTGTGTCCCTCAAGAATGCGATTGAAGCATTTTGCAGTGTGTTCAGACACGCTTTTTGCCAATGCACATTTTCCCTTCAAAACCACCTTTTTATACCCGACCCAAAGAACCCCCCCCCCTCCAAGCTCAGGTGGAGGCGAAGATCTAAAGGCCGCTGGAGCGGAGAAAAGCTGCGCAGAGCGGCTTATTTAACGCGGCAAGAGGAGAGAGAGGGGAAAAGAAACGAGGAGTAGAGAGGCGTGCGTCGGCGTGAGAGCTGCCCCCCCCCCCCCGCTTTGCCCGCTTTAGAGTCCACTCCGGGGGGACACTTTGCACATGTGCGCGGCGGGGGGGGGGGAAGGAAGGTCAGGCTGCAGATGACCGCTCTGGAAGAACAAAAAAAGAAAAGGCCTTCCTGTGTAACTCTGCGGGCCCTGTTATGTGGTCTCGGCTCGGTCAGCGGTTCTGACTCCAGAGAAACGAGGCGTGTTGTTTGGGTGCATCAATGGAGGCCTTAACACCGTCGAAATTGACGATTTCTTTTGAAGTTAAGGGTCGGCGGGTGGACGTTAGGTTGCACCCTTCCTGTCCGTCGCTGTCACCTCTGCAGGACTCCGGCTTCAGCCTCGATTAGCTGCCGGTAATCCGGGGACGTTGTTGACGTGGCACACAGCAGCAGCCAATCCGCCCGCCGCGCCGCCCCGACCAGACGGCTCGGCCCTTTTGTCCTCGGGCTCTTAAGTAACTTCTTAGCCTACAGGATTGAGCGGGTGTTTTGGCCTGAGAGATGCGGGGCTCCAACGCCGTGGATCCGCTGGATTCTCGATGCCTTTTTGGCACGAATGCAGGGGGGGAGCACAATGCCACGCTGTCACGTAACAATGAAATCGAGAAAATGAGCCCCTGCACATCTTTCCTTTAGCGTGTTTTAAGCGTGTAGGCCGAGACGCTGAGACTGATAAAACCGCTCTGTTAGCAGATGGCGGGTAATTTGAAGGCATTCTGTGAGGAATGCGTTAAAGCGCGAGGCTGAGGTAAATATAAAAGGTGCACCATGTGCAGATAGAACATTTACCCACTGAAACACACAGATACACGTTACACACATCAGTCCACTTTGTCTTCGTCATTTCTCCAAGTCGGCGGACTGCAGTTTGAAGTCCATCGTTCTTTATTACTGTCTGTTGCCGTGTCGCCCAGGTTTATTTTCATCTGCGTGTTTCTCCCTCTCGTCGTGCATTTCTATCCGTCAAAGTAACTTCCACTTGAGGGGAGGCTGTCGACTTTATTCACGTGCAAAAAGTCTGCAGGCCCGGGTCGCGCGTCCCTGCGGACGAGAGACGTGGACGAGAGACGTGGACGTTGGTCTGCGGCTCGTGTGGGAAAAACAGAATGTGACTGTTTAGAAGTCCTCTTCATACACCGCGTGTCCCGTCAACGCCATGACCAACTGATGTTTTCTCAACCTCCCTTTAGACCTGCAAATGTCACTAGTTGGGACAGAGATTAACAGTTTTAAATTAAATTCCTTTCCACTTTGTAGTTTTCTGTGTGTGTGTCTGTGTGTGTGGGGGGGGGGGGGGGCTGTCTATTTGTTGTGTAAAGCTGAGCCTGATTCTCTCTCCATAGTTACAGGCTCTATGGTAACAAAAGGGTTTAAGTTGTGCGGAGTTGTTTTTGCACCAAGCTCATGGGAAGGAAGCTCTGATACGAGCACACACACACACACACACACACACACACACACACACACACACACACACACACAGCTGCTGTCCTTTATCGGAAACATTTCGGTTAAATGTCAAGTCACTAACATTCACTGGAAGACATTTACCACAACGGGGTCTGATGGGAGCATCGAGTGGAGGAAAACCCACCAAATCAAAGCTGTTTATGACCTTTAATCAGGTTCATTTGATGGCTAGAGATCCTTTTAATATATTTGTCAACAAACATAAGACGGTAGTGTTCCTCAAATATCTCAATTGGATTTGTTTTCTTAAATGTCTTTTGGCCCCGTGCGTCACAAACTATACGTTTTGTGTTCCCTCCACATCTGAGAATGTCAAGGCAAGCAAACGTTTCAACAGCAGGTCTCAAACCGAACTCTTTAAAATACATAAACAGCCTTGTATTTATTCATATTAACAGTCATCTGCAATTGTTTGGCTACGCCACACTGAGAAGACAATTGCAGCCACAGCCGTTGTTGCTCTCACGGTTTGAGGGATGAAGGTCAGAGGTTAATAGTCTGCTGGCGATGCCGATGATTGTTTGTTGTTCGCTTCCATTCGTTTCACTTGTCCAGCAAACGCGAGAAAGGAGCCCAAGCCGTAGTCTAAAAATACTGAAAAACTAGTTGGTTGCATAGCAACAATATCCCTGGCACGGTTTCCGTTGCTAGACATGCGGGGAAGGCTGGCGTCTGTTCGCAGCGTGAGGCCTCGAAGAGAAACGTACTGCGGCGACATATGCGCTCGTTATGGCGGGAAACCCTCTGTTTGATCACACCTCCATCTTGGTCCCCCGGGGGCCGTAATTGCTGGAGTGATTTTGCGCAGTTTTGACTGCCAAAAAAGCGCCGTTGGTGCTTTGCTTCAATTTCGGGTTCAGGTGTCCTTGGCTGGTCCCCTTTGTCTTTTAATCTGCCTTCTGTTTGGCTCATCCACAACAAACCGGTGGTTGCTTCCTGTGTTTTCAGAAGAACGGCGGACTGTGAACGTACTCTGCGATTCAGAAGAGACGCTTCCACTTCTCGTTCATTGATCATTTGGTGACTTGGGGGCCGCAGACAGAGAAGCTGCACACTGGATCGAGTCGATCGGGCCAAACGGAGGAGACACACAACAACATGAGCTTTAACAGGCTTGTTTTTGATGTTCACTCTCCTGCAGCGACTCCCGGGGGGGGGGGGGGGGCGGGTCACGTGGCTCCTCATCCGTCGCCAGCTGGTCGCTAACCATAAACACTTTTTAGACCTTACGCAGGGGACCAGCTCAACGCCTTGTTTGTGTCCCCAAAGTTCTCCCCCCGGTGCCGATGTGTGTCCCCAGATCACTTTGTGGGAGGGGGGGGGGGGGGAGTCAACGGCGTTCAGTAAAATAAGAAAGTCCCGGCTTCGTTTGCAGGAGCAGAACGTGGCTGAATGAAGTTCTCGTGGTGTGGAAATTCATCTTCTTTTACTGAGGCTCACTTCCTTACTCATTTATTTGTGTTTGGTCTTAAGCCTGTTAGCAACGGTGTCACAGACAAGTGCCGAGGCTTAGGAGGGGGGGGGTATTACAGTCTGGTGGATTCGGCTGGTGGCTTTTTGGGAGCAAGTTGATTGGAATCCACCCCCCCCCCCCCCTTTAGTTCCAGGAAGTAAATACAGCTCAGGTCATCGCAGCAGCAAAATCATCTTCCAACTGGGTGTGTTTTTTATCTCCTCATTATCGTTATGTATGCGTCTATTTGCAAATTAATGTATGGATCTATCTTTCTATCCCCCCTCTTCTGAGAGAGTATCTTCTTTCTCTTCCCCTCAACAGATCACAGATCTCTTCTGTGATCTGTTGAGGGGGGGGTTACGTATGTTTGTCATGAAGTTGCATACCTCCGTTAAGGGATCAACCCGAATGAGTCAACAGTCCAGGGGTCACAGAGGCCTCCTTGGTGAGAGTCCCGTGTTTGCCCCCCCCCCCCCCCCCCCTCCCCGACCCGACCCATCCTCCTGCACACAGAGACGTCCTCGCTCTTAATATTGTCACCTGACAAACACTGAGCTGTCTCCACTCTGGGTCTTTACCTCCGTCTTATTATGCAGAGCCACTAACAATGTGTGAGGACATGAATGGAGCTTCAATGGTGAAGCCAGCAGCTTCTTAGAGGTGCTTGAGGTCTCCCTCACTGAGAAGCAGCAGTCATTGCAGAACAATGTTCTGATGCTGGTGCTACGGGTTCAACCGGCTGATATTCCATATGTTTTTACATCGTAAACAAAGATGTTCAATGGGTTCTACTGAAATATAACAAGCGATATCAGAACCGAGGCGCCGTCTGAGCGAGTGTCCCTGACAAAGGAACTTTTTTTTTTTTTAACCGAATTGATTCATACGAGGTTCGGGCTGAGAGCTTCACGCAGTTATCATCTGCCGCAGAAGGGCAGCTTTCTAGCTGCGGTGCTTCAGTGTCTCTTTTCAGCACCATTGTGGAGAAAAGTGCTTTGTGCGCCCTTCAACACTCATCACTTGTCGTCCCCCCTCTCCTCCCTCCCTCCCTCCCTTCCCTCCCTCCAGGGGACTTCATTGTCAATCCAACCTGTTTTGTGTGGCATTTTTCTGGACAAAGGGGCCTTTAAACTCCCACCGGGACGAGGTTATCGGCTTTTCCCAGACGGCTGTACGGTACATGATATTCATGAATAGTTGAACAGTTTACAAAAGGTCAGACATCTCGACAGCTTCCCGTCGATCACGCAGCCACAGGACGTCCCCTCAAAACACGTCCCCTCAAAACATGTCCCCTCAAAACATGTCCCCTCACAACACGTCCCCTCAAAACATGTCCCCTCAAAACACGTCCCCTCAAAACAAGTCCCCTCAAAACACGTCCCCTCAAAACACGGGTTCCTCGTGAGAAGAATGAACTAAAGGCTTCACACGGAATCACACGTAGGTGCTATGACACCCGCGCTGCTGGCGCTGTTCTTCCCTCCTGTGTCTCTCTGATGAACGCACTAAACACATGTTTTATGCAAATATGACACAATTACTTATCAGAGATATTTACATTTTCAATATACAAAATATTTTCCAATTGAGACTTTTATAGGATTATGAAACTCAATGGAGTTTCTGTCATTCCACTTCATTAACTAATTGTTGTCTCATAGTAAAATGAATAGATATGATGTATTACGGTATGGCTTTCAATAAGCAGTGTTGGTGACATGAAGACTTGGAGTATACTTTTAGTTTAGATTATTTTTGACATAGGGGAAAACTGGCTTCCATTGGAATCAATCACAGTCAAAACTAACAAATAATTTGATACGTTTAAATTGTATCCTAAAATAAAACTATTTCTGGGAACGCTGTTTTTTCCCATCCATCTCTGGTGAAAAGAGGACGAGCAGAATAAACAGCAGCTTTGATGTGGTCATTTGAAAAAATGATCCACTAACGATCAAACGGAAGATGCCGTCTTCCTGCAGGTGTCGGTCCTTTTCGATAAAATAAAAAAATAAAATACTTTTTCTATCTGGCAGTTAAAGATGTAATCGGTCAGGGGTGAAGTGCATTCTGGGTGGATCAAATCTGTCGTGTGTGTGTTCCTTCAGGGTTGAACCGGATGATAAATCTAAGGCTCGGAAAAACAGGCCCTGCGGTCGACCAAAGCCGATCACAAGCACGTCTTAGGAAGAAGCTCTGGTCCTCAGCTTGCTAGAACCAAACACTCCAGAGGAACTGTCTTTTCTCTCTGGGAGGGGGGAGGGGGGAGAGGCTCTGGTGCACCCTGAGAAACCTTGAGCAAACTATGCGTCGAGGGAGCTCTTCTCTCTGCCGTTTCTTTGTATCTTCGGCAGACTCAGGTGAAAAGGGGGGGGGGGGCTGCGCTCCTCTGAGCAGGCGGCTCCCGCCGAGTGAAACGGATGAAAAATTCTTTCCCGCCGCGCCTCGAGCTCCTCGCAACGCTTCGCTAAGTCTGCTGTAACGACCCCCGCCTCTGCGTTTGTTCACCCTCGCATCTGTACTTAACGCTTTCACTACCTGTCCAAACAAAAGGTCAGCCCGGCAGCGGTCAAAGGCCGCAGCGTCCTGAAAGGACGAGCGGGGGGGGGGCATTAGACGCCTCTCACTGGATTTATGCAGCCTCCTCGCTTTTCTGTCGTTCACCTTTCCTCCTCTTCTTGTCTTTGATCCTCCTCCGTTCCTTTCCCTCCGTCTTGTGCCGCTTCTCTTGTTCCTCGCGGGGATTCACTCGTTCCTTTGTTTCCCCGTGAAGTTCCTGTCTTTAAGGCGAGTAGACGTCCCCCCCGCGGTGCAGAGCGAGTTGAAGCCGTCGATTTGGTCCCTCGGCGATTTAACCTGCTCTTCCTTCGTTTGTCCGTCTGTTTACGCCGACCGACGCGGCCTCGGCGCTCCTTAACTCGCTCTGAGTTTGTGTTTGTGTCTCCGATCCACTTGGTCAAAGCCGAATGAAAGCACGAGAAGACCCAAAGCTCAGCCGTGCCCTCCAACCGGCACTTCTTACGGCACTTGTAACATTTATGGACTACATATAAAAGAGCCAAAAAAAACTGATAGGACAATTAATTGATCATCAGAAAACCAAATCTACACAAAAAGGGGAAATTTGAAAACTCAATATTTTTGGGGCCTTTTTTTCTGTCTGATAAAATAATAACACTTTATATGCATTGAATTCATAGGAGAGGCACTGTAATACGAGGTATACTTCCCCAAAGTGCTATCGATCGGTGCTCCAACCCTCCTCTTCCTCCTCTCTGCGAGGTCGGCGCCGAAGCAGATCTTCCTCACATGCAGACACACCTCTGGGCCTGAAAGGGCTCGCTGTGCAGCTGTGGAGATCTTTGTTTTGCGAAGGTTACAGTTTTGACCCTGCGGGGACCAAAGGAATTTGAAAACCCCTCCTCTGTGAGGTCAGGGGGAGGAGGGGGTGGGGGGGGCTGTAACTGGTCGCAGCCGTCACGCTGCTATCGGACTGCCCTTGAGCAAGGCACCTGAGCTGCACCCTGCTGTAGCTCTGTAACAAGCAGCCGGAGACAGAGAGGGGGGATGAAACCCCCTTTGGCATGAAGGCCATTAGACAGGACAGCTTCAGAGGGGGAGAGCGTCGTAACGGGCGCTGTACGAGCCCCCAGCGGCCCCCACACGCATCCACATCTCTGCACTTAAATGGAATTAAAACAATTATTGTCAACAGTTTATCTGCAGGGTGTGTTCTTCCTCAAGAGGAGACACTGCATCGCAGGAGGAGAAACAAAACTAAAAAAAAAGCCCCGGTGTCTTTTTGCAAGTTATTTTTGGGAAGCCGAGGACTTGCTGTCTGTGTCGTCGCTGTGAAGGTGTTGATGAGAAAGAGAACGCAGGCGCGCAGTGTGTGATTGGTGCTGGATTTGTTCACTTTGAATCAAGTGATTCCATCTTTATTTTTTCTTTTATAACACTATGAAATAATAGTGTAGAAATCCTGACACCAACTCCTGACACCAACTCGTCAAAGGTTGAAGATGGCCACTCGCAGCTCACATTTACTGAGGAGAGATTCCAAACCAAGCTCCCATGTCTCTCCTTAATGCAGATGTGTTAACTGACCCTTTGAAATATTTGAGGTTGACTAATTTGCTAATTAGTATTTGGTTGTATGAAATGTCGTAAAATGTGGGAAATGACCAGCAGGGTTTCTTGAAGCCCAAAACGACGCCCTCAAAAATATTCTGTTTACAGTCATACTTTTCTTCCTAAAGTCATTAACCAAGTTAGCGATTATTGCCGATTATTGCCGATTATTGCCGATTGATTTTATAAAATAAAGTCATTAGCTTTGTGCACACCATAAATGACTTCATGGTTGCTGCATTCACCAACCAATCATCCACGAGGCTGCTTGCATTTCTTACACATTGTGGAAGGAGATAGAAGATGCTGAATGTATAAAAGGCAGCTTTTGATTGCATATTTAAAAAAAACAATGTTTGTTTGTTGTTGTTGCAGATCTGATCGTCAAACTGGCCAAGGAAAAATTTGGATTCATTCAGACAGAATACCAAAAGGTACCTGCATGTGTGTGTGTGTCTGTGTGTGTCTGTGTGTTAATATGATTCTCGATGTTTTCATTCTTTTTCACGTTATTGCAATATTTTTCTTCCTGATTGGAAGCAGCAAATGATGATGAACTTATTACAGGAGATGATGATGATGTCCCTCTGAGAAGCTCCGTAGTCCACCGCTTCTCAGGTGTTGACATCTTTTTTTAGGAAGCCAAGGCAAAGTCACCTTTTTCACTGGCACCCAAAAGAAAAAATGCTCATTGCTTCTGGCACCAACCTGTGAATTTAAAGAGAGATACATCACTTCGGTTTGCAGAAGAAACAACTTTGATAACCAAAGATGTTTTCTTTTCATTTCTGAACCTCTCACTCCTCTGACAAAATGACACCATGTGGACATGCATGCCCGAATCCATTGATTTCTCTCTTTTTGTGTTTTGTCGTTCTATTTCATCCATGTTTTTTTGTTTTGTGGCTTCGCTTCTTCTTTGACGCTGCGTTGCCTTCGTCTTCTGCATGCCCTCTTCATCTGAATCTGCTCTGATCTCCTCCGGCCTCCCCCAGCCCGAGAACATAGTGCTGACCCTTCAGGTAAAGTCTTGCCCACACTGGACTCCACAGTGGCACACCCTCCCCTGTCTACTCACCCTCCACTGAACTGCACAACTACAGCTAAAATGGCACAACGTTGTTGCATTTCAGGCGCCGCCTTAGACTCTCACCTATCCATCCTTTATGCGGGAGCTACATGATTGATTGAACTCTGTTTTCCTGCTGGTGGTTCTTTGCTTCGATCAGAACCGATCAATGACTCCTGCGCTATTTTATATCGAGGCCAAAAGCGTTGAGTTGTGACACCGAAAAAAAAGGAGAAACTTCCATTGTATGCGACACACAACGACCTCAACGGGGAAATGTCCCGGTTGAATGAAAGCCTTTATGCTGCGATCAAAGGTCAAAGATATCACGATATCACGAGGTGGATCCAGAGTGGTATCCAATCCAATTCCCCATCAGAGCACAACAATGAACCAAAAACAAAAAAAAAAAAAAACTGGGTGTGACGTCAATTCTTTCAGAGTCTTCTTTAACGCATTTATCTCACAATCGGGGAGGGTTAGGGTAACACCCTCTGGCTCCTAAATCCTAAAGATTTAAATGAATGTATGCTGAGTCTCTTATCTGTCACAGAAACACACCGATGTTGAGCCCTACAATATGTAACCAGATACACAAAAAGTAACCAGATACACATCTCACGTCTCAAGAACAACACTCCAGACTAAACGTTAAGCACAACTCCACCGTTTTAACAAAAAGAAAAATGAACCAGGTCCAAAATCTGATGGATTTTAGCATCAAACATGATGCCATCTCATCATCGAGTTTGGTCTTATTGGAAAGTCGCCTTTTTATTTTCCATCTTTGCAAAAGATCCATGTTTTTGGGAAAAATTTGATGCAAAAAAAAGAAAACTAAATCAATAAATATTTGATAAGAAAAATGTAATGGGGAAAAAGCCATCACATTAGGTGGAAAAAAATACTAGATGAAAAAATGTCACAAGAAAGGGTCCGATTGGGGTCTTTTTCTGTTTTGAACCTACTGAGCAAAACGCACACTCATGTCTCATGTCTCATGTCTCACTTCCCACCTCTTGAGAATTTGCACAGAGATTTCAACGGGGTTCAGAAGCCGTCTCTTTTCACTCAGTCATGTAAAAAAGCTGATAAAAACCCTGGAGGGGACCGGCTCGTTGACTTATGGAGGCGGGATTAAGATTAGTGTGAATCAGCCACGAGAGCAGTTGGTCCATTCAGGAGCGCCGATAGCGGCCCGGCTTTGATCCCTTTCACAACGAGAAGCTGTTGAGCATCGTTGTGACAAGTCGACCTGCGCTTTGGGAATCTGCCGATCCCCCCCTTGTTCAATTCTGCCCGTGCCGAGTGTGGCGTGGATAGGGGCAGAATTAGGAGGGAGCGCCGCGGTACATGACACGGGGCAGATGGAACCTGCCAAACAGCAACTCAATGTCAAAGAAAAGGCGTTGGGTCACCTCGAATATTTTGATCAAAAGGTGAGGATTACTGAGGCTTTCAGATGAGGGGATGTGAAAAGAGTTATAGCGTTCCTGTGCTCTCTCTTGATTGGCCCACAATGACCTTGTGACGCTCCCACCAACTGTCTGACAGCTGCCCGTAGCTCGAGTGGCTCCGACTCGCGTTTTCCCATCATCCTTCACGTGCTGCTGTCCTCTCGGTGCTCATATTGGGGTTTATTGGAAATTCATTTAAAAAAAGCCACTTTTAGCTTAAGCTACAAATCTACGTGTGTGGGAGGAGTCATTTCAAGGAAGTCGAGCATTGAATCGGCTCGTATTTTAGGAATGACAAAGACAAGATCCTCCGGCATTGTTACGCAACGTGCGTTTATTGTTTCAATTCCCTTTTGGATCCTCCCGGGTATTTCTAGATCTGTAGCTCACGTTATCCTCTGCCTCCTTGTGTATGTCCTCCCGTTTTCTCCTTCATGCCGTTGTTAACCCGTCCTTTTTTCTCTCCCTCACCCACCAACTCACCTGGCCCCCCAACCCCCCCATTCTATTTCCCCTTCTTGTTGTTTCATCTCCCTTTTTGTTTTTCCATCTTCCACAACCCCTCCCCGCCCCGCGCTGACCTCAGGCCATCTACTACGAGATAGGCTTCCTGGCGTGTGCCGCGGTCGGCCTGGTGTTCGCCGTCCTGGTGCCGCTGATCGGCCTCTTCTTCTGCATGTGCCGCTGCTGCGACAACTGCGGCGGCGAGATGCACCAGCGGCAGAGGAAGAACGCCGACTGCCGCCGCGGCCTGCTGGGGACGCTGCTCTTCGCCAACTCGCTGGTCATCACGTGAGTGTGACGCATGCACAACAAGGAGGGGGGCGGCTTTGTGGGTCCTGTGTAAACAGTGTACGGCTCGCGTGCTTAGAGCTGCACTCTAAGCATGCATGCACACACACACACACACACACACACACCTCTGGTCATCTAGTGAGTCGGTTTCAAATGCAAACACACACGGCCATCCAGCCCCCCCACCCCCCCTGCTATAAATAGTCATTTCCTACCGTAGATCCCATGTGGCAGCACACTTCATGCTTATTTAGTGCAAGCACTGGTCGCGATGCTCTGCAGGGGATTCGCGCGGAGCTTTCATTAACTGCGGTGGGAAGTCGCGCGGGTAATGTGCGAATAAATCACAGGAAAAACAAAAATCGACTCAATGGCCCAACGGCGCAGTGAGCGTGATGCGTTTTGAGGCGTCTCCACCTTCTGCTGCTCTCTGGCGTCTATGATGTCACTGCTCCACCTCTCAGTCCCACATTTGGGGATCGGTGAGATGAATTCCTGCATTGCCAAGGTTTCAAGGTGCATTGTATTCATATTGAATACATTAAAAACAGGCCAGTAGGAGAATTGTGACTTTTTTTTTTAAGCTATTCTTCATTTTTCAAAAATGCAGAAGCAACATCTTGGAAGAGGACAAATTCCAGTGAAGGAACGGAAAATGAAGACAAAATAGGCGGATATTTTATCCATCGATCAAACATGAGGAGGCCATCGATCTCTAAATGTCCATCATGAACCTGAGGTATTCTTTTTAAGATGTACTAAAATAAGAGTTGCACGTAAGGAGGGGGTAGAAAAGCTTTCTGCCTATTACATCACCTGCCTGTCCCCGCGTCCCCCCTCCTTCACGAGACAGACCGCGGGAAGCTCAGCGGCGGGGGGGAGCGTTAGCCGAGGGGGGGGCGGGGGGGGGCGCGCCCCGACACAGAGGGCTTGGCAGCGCTGCGTTTGCTCAGTTGGACGTTCTTTGACTTTTTGTCCTCGCTGGAACCGAGCCCGGCCCCTTATTCTGGATTCCGAAGTGAATCTCCCTAGAAGCCCGGACGAGTCTTTAGAGCGTCCTCACGGCTCCTGTTGAATCTCCCCGGCGACCAGGCGGAGACGCTGCAGGAGGCCCTCGTGAAGCAACTACAGGCCGCAGAGTGATGAGCACCGAGGCCCGTTGGAAGGCCATCGGCGAGGCAGAGAGAGGGCAGCTCTGCTTTTTCTTTGACTGGTCGCTTTGGTCCCAGAGCGCAGACGATCTTATGAAGGACCATCGAGTCACGATCGCTCCATCGTGACATTACAATGCTTCAACTTGTTTCTTCTTCACACCCGAAAAACCCAATCGATTTTCCCACGACCAGCCGAATCCTCTTAAAGTTAAAATCTCTGTAAGTGTACAACCCTGAACTGGGTTGAAATATTGATACTTGGTTGAAAAACATGGTGATATTTAATTAACTCCATGTTTCCAGCCTTACCACCACTGGTATATATTCTAAATTGGAATTGGAAGACCTTGATAATCCATCAGGATATTATTTACTTTTGCGTGTCACTTAGAGTTGGATCATTGCAGATTATAACATTAAAACAATTCTTCATATTTCCACTTAAAGTGATTGGGTAGAACCAGTGCAATGGCTTTATTGCTACGTGACATAATCAGAGCAGGAGGTGGGAGGAAAAAACTAACTCCCACATCTCCCTTTACTGTGAAAGTGGCAGGGTCAAATCCCAAGGGAGCTGCCCGAAAAGCGGCGGTCTGTAAACACGAGTGAGTAATGTTCAGTGGGTCGCAGCGGCGCTGTAAGGATTTGATTCACGCCGATGCCGCTCATGCTGAAAATGCACACACACACATTCCGGCTCAGATGCTCCGGATAGAACAGACGGTCTCGTTGTCAGACTGCGTGAGGAAAAAAAATATATAATTCTACCGAAACGCACGGCAGATGTGAAGTTCAGGACGGAGTTAATTCGTGCCGGAGGCAGAAGTTCATCTTTTGTCAGGATGCATCCTGTTTAGTAGATTTTAATCGGCGCGTTTGCCGAAACGTTAATAATTGAATCAGAAACCCTCTGATTCCGCTGGTGAAAATCGGCCGAATGGATCTTGAGATCTAAATAAATAAACTGATTAACAGGCCGGCTTTAATCGCCAATCCTCAAATTACCGCGCCGATCTAATTACATCAGACTGATTTCTTTCATTAATCAGACCAGAGAGGCGGATTTAGAAAGAAATGTGTTTCTGTGCACAGCAATAAACGTGTTGGCCTCACAGATCACATCCCCCTCTGCATCCAGAGCCACATTTAGACCCGATGATGCAGCAATACTGAATTAAAAACCTCTGCCTGATTAAACCAAAATCACAGAACTTTAAATCAACCAATTCCGTCTTTGTCTTTTATTCGGTGAATGTTCATATTCTGATCTTCTGTTCTCAGCCTTTCATTGACCAAGGAACGGCTTCACTGGCTCCTCCCCCCTCCCCGTAGATCTCTCTCTCTTCGTCTGGGGGGCGAGCTGTACCCAGCATGCCGTTCGGCGCTCGCCTGTTTTAAAATAACCACAGATATGGAATAAATGCCGGGCCGCTTCGATCAATCCTTGAGTTTTACGGCGACTGGCATGAGCGTCGGATTCTCCTGGATGATCCGTTGTGTGTCAACGCTGGTTTAGACGATCAACATGTGATGCGCGTATGACATCTCGCACTCGTGCATAAATGCATGAAGTTGCATCAGGCCTGTCAGCGACCCAAAGACCTCATTATTAGACGAGGAGCCGTGGCTGTGGCTGTCCTCACTAATCAGCCCCCGAATCCACGGGCAAGGATTCATTCAAAATGACAAATTGAAGCCCTTTCCCTCTGCTCCGGCCAAGTGGAAGACCCCTGCCGCGCGTGCTTCCACCCAGCATGCACCGCAGAAGTCTATTTCAGTCGACCGGTGTCCAAAACTATTAAACACAAAAGGGTCTCGACGTTGTGGGCTTAGTAATTCAAGCTGTTTGTGCAGGGTTTTCTAATTAATGATGATGTATGTGAACTTCAGCTTTCAGCAACCGGCACTTTAAATCCCAACCAGTCAGTCGAGGCTCTAAAGGCCGGAATCGAACCAATGCGGCGCGGCGGAGAGAGCGAACGCGCGTCGAAGCGTCCGGGCTGCGGCTGCGTTGGGAACCGCGAAGCGCCCACAAGTTGCAACAGATTCAACTTCCGGAGACGCCCGGCAGGAAGGAGACACTCGTTGACCGCGTGGCATCGTAACATTCCGCCACCCGTGGAGGTGGAGGACAGCCCTGATCGGGCCTCTCTGCAGCCGAAACAACCACTGGTCCAAGCACCGCCCCCCTTTTTGGGTAGAGTTAGGGCTCACAACGTGACGTTGCACGCCGGGCGCGCAAACCCCGGCGCTGGCCTGAAGCTTTGTTTTTATTGTGTTTATCTCGGCCTCCGAGGATGGCGTGCCAGCCAAGAGCTCAGAAAATGCCAAACGCCACAAACCAACTTCCACCGACGACACGGAGCAATTGTGATAAACGGTGACCTCATGTTTTATACATCCGTGGACTACTTTGCTGCCTTCATATGAACACCAGGCTGAAAATCCCTTTTTACAGTGACTCTGTAGTCCTGGTGGTTTTAATCAGAGGACCTCGTGCTGGGTTTGAAGGTCACGGCACTCAACTGTCGGTTCACTTTTTGCAAGGTTACCTGCAATCCTCCTGGCATTGCAGCCGCTTCCTTTCACAGAGGCTGCAGGAGGTGAATAGTCGTGGAAATACATGACCTCGAAAAGCAAAGGCAGAGAGGGAATTACGACAAAAAGACTGGTTCAGTTCACCTTTTGCCGTGACCTTTCCCCTTTCACGTGACCTCTTAAGTAGCCAGGTCAGTCGCTATGTTTGGGACTAAAGCTTAAGCACCTTCTTGGGCATAAAACAGCTCACAGCGGCCCCCCTCTTGTTGATGTGACGGGAGATATTAGCACTGAATTATTAATAAAGTGACCCAATTAACGAGTGGAAACGGGTTTTTTTCGCTTGTTAATACACTGAAGCAGCCACAGCCTACAGGCAAACCGCGTTACACAATAAGCCTGAGTTAGCATCGTTAGCATCGCTAGCATCACGTGGGGCAGGTCCGTCGCATTCTGCTTCAGGTGGACACACAGACAACTTCCAACACCTGACGTTTCACACGTCTCTGAACTAAACCAACTATCTAGTGGTGACTGCTAACACGGATGCACAATCAGGCGCACAAACACACTGGCGCCCGCTCAGCTGACTGACGGCCTCCGCCGGGAGTCGTCACATGGCCGGGCTATTTTTAGCGGATTCGTTGATAGTGGGACCGAGCTCCCTCCGCCGTGAAGGGAGCCGCGGTGGCTGCGGGCATGTCACTCGCCGGCTAAATGTCACGCTACTCAGTCACGTGGCGCTCATCTCAAGTAAAAATGAGCACAAATATTACTCAGCAAAAAATCGACGGGATTCAGCGGAATGCCCTTTAAGTGTTTACGTCTACAGCGACTGACTGACATGCTGAGAAGAAACAGAAGCAAAACCATTTAAAATGGCTGTGGCGGTTAATTTATACTTTGGAGATGAGTGGATTTTCTTTGAGGAGCTGGGGAGTTTTTTGGGGTAGAATATAGCAGCGTTTTTTAACAAGCCACCGGGTTTCTTTCGCTTGGAACGTGACTCACCGGCCTGTGCGGTCAGCTGCTCGCGCTTCTCCACCGGTAGTTCTGTTCACTCGCACGGAATCAACCCCGAACTGTGAATCAGAGGTGGACGTAGTCACGGTCACACATCACCCTCACACGGAACTTCCCCCAAATCCTTAGCTCGTACTTTTCAGTCAGTCCAGCATTATAATTATCTGTGTTTGGCCCCGGCTGTACTTCAGTAACCCTTCTGGGGCTTACAGGCTCACAGTTTAGTATACATATCGTCCCTGGGCTCTTTAAACTGGATTTAATGGTTTGTGTGTGTGTGGTCTCCCATCAAATCACAGCAGCTTTTTTTAAAAAGATTTTTAAACGTAACGAGAGAAAAAAAATAACTGCTTTTAACTGGATTGTTTTGTCGAAAGAGCGAAAGGATCCGGAGTCAGAACTTCTCAGTGTCTGGTCGAATCCTTTTGTAGTCTGACGAGAGACTGCACACATGTACCAGTGGCTTATGATGACTCTTTCCATTATAACCAGTAGAGAAGCTGCTGTGGTCAGCTGATCTCAAGCTGTGTGGAACAGAAGCTTTCCAATCAGGCCTCGGGATACTTTGGCGTAGGTTGAACCGTTAGCAGTATTAGTCGTGTTTATAATTTAATAACCACTACATCCTGTTCATGTTGTAACTGAGCGACGTGACGATGGAGGATTAATAGCTGCAGCAGGGTTGAAGCAGGGCGGAGCCGGACTGTCCGTTCCTCGCCACCACCATCACCACCACCCCGCTGAATGCGGAGCATTGTTTAACGGGTTTGTAAAAGCTGTGGAGCCACCAGACCATGTAACACTCACTACTCCCCCCCCCAAGTAGTGGCCTAGATACCGGGGGGCGCTGCCTGCACTGGTCGGATGCTCCCCTTCAATGTGCCGCTGTGTTGGCTTGGAGTTACTGTCGTTTTCACGGCGTTGCCGGGAGGTTAAATCCGCCTCTTGCTGCGATGCTTCAAAAAACAAGCTCGGTTAGGTGCATCTGTCTGGAAGAAACTCCTCAACTGGTCCGTTTGTGTAACTTGGGGAAAGGTTCAGTTTGATTCATTTTAAGCCTGAATCTTCTCTTGTTGTTTGTGTACCATCGCCTCGTATAGCAGCACTTGTTTAATCGCTTGTCTGGTGGTTGTTTGCTCATCTTGGGTCCTCCTTCCACCGCGTCTCAAAACGTCCGGGCCGGCGTACAGGGCTCAGCGCCGAGTACCGGTTCAGTGAGTCCTGCTCAGCTCATCGGAGAGCTTCTCTCAAAGAGGCTTTGTTTGCTGCAGAGGGAGGGAGGGACAAAGAAAAAGAGAGAGGGAGGTGAAGAGAAAAAAAGGGAGCTGAGATGGAAGAGAAAAAGTAAAAATCAAGCATTAGAGATGGAATAGTAAGAGAGGAAAACAAAGAGAGAGTGAGATCTAGAGGCGTGAAAGAGACGAGGATGAAAACAGACGAGACAAAACGGAGCGACACGTTAGAAAGAGGAACGAATAAGGACCCAGACGACCAGGAGAGAGAAAATCCAGTGCACGCTATATTGTGTTATTGTGTGTGTGTGTGTGTGTTTGTGAAAGAGAGAGAACGGAGACGAGTGCGGGACAAAAGGCTTTTGTTGTGGAAGTGGCCATTTTGAATCTCCCCCTGGTTCTCCGCGTCCCGGCCCGAGCCGTTTGTCCTCGTTTCCTGATGAAGTCTCCTCTCACACGACGACGGCACAAAACGCCATCACAATTCCTCCGGACGGATGAAAGAGAGCTCACTCTCTCCAGCTGTGGCGTATTTATTTTATTTTAAATGCCTGTTTCTTTCTTGTGGAAACCATTTATCGGCCCAAGACTGTTTACCACAGTTCTACCGTTGAAAAGATGACCCGAGTTCCAGGTTTTTGATTCTACTCATCGCAACACCACATTGAAAGGGAGGCGGAAGTAGTCGATTGTCCTCGTTGGACAGCCCGGTTGAATACTCGATTCTGATTGGTTCCCTCCACTACTTTAGGATTTTTTTTTACTCGGCTCTAAAAATCACAGGAGGAGTGACGTATGTCATGTAGAAGCCTTCAGCGTGACTTTAGTGGCCCTTCTTCTCTCCCGTCAGGGTTCCTTTCACTTCACTGACACGCTCGCTGTACATCATCCTCAGTCTCTCAGATATCACCACGTGTTTGAACCCAAACCGTACTGAAAAACGCTTTAGCGAGCGAGGATTAGCAACACTTTCCCGACATTATTAATATCTGTATGAAACGCTGGGCTTCGTGGAAGAACCCCCTCCACGAAGGGCTTAGGTTTTAAGAGGCTTGTACGGGTGATATAGGCGAACTACCATTGAAATAAAGTAAGAGAAGCTTGTGAAAATGTACCAGAATTTGAAGGCATGAGGTCCACCTGCTATTATCTGGTTCCACCTCATCAGGTGTAATAATATTTTGCACATTCAGTGAATGAAGACACTGTCCAATCCCCAATGTGGCACATTGTCTGCAGCATAATGCAGGTTAGATTAACCGGATTATATTCACAGAGGGAGACTTCTGCAGCAGTGGGAAGAAGAACTGAACACACACACACACACACACACACCACCTTCTTCATGCTTTCAGACACATAAGCGGGCCCGCATGCAGAGACCTCTGCCTCATTACACAGTGAGTTTCATCTCCATTGATCTGACCCCCCCCCCCGTAGTCCCTGCTTTTGTTATTCCTCCTTCCTGCGAGTCATCTTGCATCCTTCATAAAGCCGCTTACAGCGCCGGAGCGGCGTTTCTTTTAAATGAGATTTTTTTCCGCGTTACACAACGGTGCCGCACGAATCCATGGAGACCAGAAGTTACTCACCAGACTCGGGGGGGGGCGTGCGTCATGGAAAGGTGCTTTAATACTACAGGCCGCCGTCGCTCCCCCTTGATGTAGCTCAGGCCAATGAAGCTCCTCGGGCCTGATTGAAGTGCGCGAGAGGCGAGGTGCTTTTTGCCTTCAATTTGAGTGTTGACAACAAAGGGGCCTCAGATTAAACCGACCAGAGCGCGGTGTAGATACACCCGCGTTTCCTGCTATGACGGAATGACTTCATCTGTTACGCCCCAAATATCTCAACACAACTGTGGTTAGAAGAAGACGCCAGAGCCGCCTGTCAAAGGCATTCAGCGCAGTCCACAGGTGCGCTGGCTCACAGGAAGAAATGCGCTGGTGCACACTGCCCCCTGCTGTCGGTGCCGTGTCATCGCCCCCCCCCCACCCACCCTGAACCAAATGCCCCCCGGGGGCACACGTGGAGAAGTAGAGGTCGCGTGGAAGGGTCGCGTGAAGGCTCACGGTGTTTCTGTGCGTCTAGGATCGGAGTGCTGTGCGCGTACGCCGCCAACCAGAACCTGAGCTCTCAGGTGAAGAACATCCGGAGGCTGGTGAACAGCAACATGAGGGACCTGCACACCTTCGCCAACGACACGCCGATGGTGAGAGAGAGAGAGAGACTCGCACGCCTCACTTATGTCATCTTTTTAATGTGGGAAAAGTTTGTGGGAGTTTTTGTTTTCGAAGACCCATTTCATGTTATCATTTCTTCCAACACACGGAGAAATAACTTAAAACTGACTTTGATCAGCTTCCATCTGCTTCTCTCTTCTCTGTTTGTCCTGTTTGCAGCAAATCGATTACCTAATCTCCCAATACGCCACGGCCAAGGACAAAGTCATCTACGACCTGGACAGTAAGTGCACCTCCTCCGAGCTTATTATGTGAAGACTTGTTTTCACGTCACATGCGGGGCGTTACCGGGTCTGGACAGCTGCAGCCCTGGTGTCTTCGTCCTACTTTTGAGATGCACACGCTGCGGGCGGCTCTCTCCCAAAAGTTTTCCATCAACAAAAAGCCGCCGACGCAATGAAGAAGGCGACTGTTTTTTTCTTCTGCC
The DNA here is from genome assembly GCF_949316345.1 of Pungitius pungitius. Lineage (NCBI taxonomy): Eukaryota > Metazoa > Chordata > Actinopteri > Perciformes > Gasterosteidae > Pungitius > Pungitius pungitius. The sequence continues at coordinate 15,693,920 of NC_084901.1, forward strand.
ACTGCGTTCTCCACAGATATCGGCCCGCTGTTGGGTGGAAGGATACGCGATCAGTTGGATAAGGAGGTGCACCCGGCCTTGGACAATGTGCTCAATATGGCAGGAGGTATGAACCTATGAGCCTTTTATTCTTTTTCATTTCCTCTTCACTCTGCGACACACATACTATGCGAGTCAGTAGGTTATTTATAGAACACTGGGTTACTTCTTACAAAGATAATCGTACCAAAGAATAACTGAACCCCATAATCAGCCCCCATCTTACAGGTGTATGGCAAATTCATTTTGTAATATAGTTTTCTTACAATAAGGTCAGCGAGGTAATAAAAGCGGTGAGATGTAATCATCATGTAGAACATTTTTTAACCTTTTATATTCTATGCCTTTTTTTCTTTTTTTTTTCAATGAAGTGAAAATCGAGAGATCCATCAAAGGTAACAGAGACTCAGAAACCGGACAACGACCCTCAATCCTTTGACCCCAGACCCCTGTGAACTTTTGACACCGGTGATGCTCCCGTGACCCGTTTCCCCCTCGTGATCCTCCCCCGACCTCGCGGCCCCCGTCTGAAGACGACTTCATGTATTAAAAATGCACTACGCAACGCCCAAAAAGGAGCCGGTCCTCCCCTGTTGTCTTTGAGGAAAGACGATTTTTCACAGTTCTTTTTAATGCTACACCCGCAGAAGGCACTTTTTTTTAATGTGGGCAAACGGAACAATAATCAGAGTTTCTCAGATCTACATGAACAGATATAAAAGATAATCTTGCCTAGTGCAATTTTAAACTCAACCAGATGTTGCCAAACCCCAACGTAACATCAATGTGTTCCCCCACTGTGAAGTGAGCATAAACCTGTGTGTTTGTGTGTATTTTTGTGACCAAACATTACGTCGACCGATTTGTGCCACAAATGACAGCCGACCCCTCCATGTCAGTTAGGCAACAATTTGAATACACCTCTTTAAGCTGTATGTGGATGCAACGCTACATGGAATATGCCTGAGCCCAGATGAGTGTGAACACGGTGCGTGTTCTTGGCGTTTGTGCACTATTGTGCTCCCTCCCTCCTGGTGCTGAGATGAGTTCATTTCTCCTCTCCTGATCTCCTACGTCTGTTAGATCGCATGGATTTGCCCCCCAACAAACAACAACAAAAGGCCACTTCAGGCTACTCTGCGATTGTCAGCCAACGCTGGGCCGTTTCCTCGTGATGCCTTCAAGGCTCGGGAAAGAGTTAGTGACAGCGTCCCTTCCTGAATAGAGAAGATTAAAGTCAGCAGCTCGGGCCTAGTCTTTACAAAGAGTCAGGCAGTGTTCTGCTCTTGAAAAAGCCAATTTTTTGGTATAAAGCATTTTGTCCCCAAAAGCATTTTACTGCTCTGAATATAAATGCATATATATGTGTGTATATATATTATATACACACATATACTTCCTGTTCCCAGGACTGAACTCCATCTAAGAGAACAAAATCATTTATTCATTTCATTTTGAGGCTCAAGGGGGCATTACAACTCATTCAAAATACATTTTTAACACAAAATATAGGTTGGCCAACGAGAAAAGCTGTTGTATTATCCAGTGAAATGAAGTGAGTAAGACATTCCTGCTGTATCAAAACCTGTTCAACCTCACGATGAAAAACGACGGGAACAATTCATGCGTTCATGCTGATCTCGCTTTCAACACCCGACCTGCGCCCTCTTTCCCTGCAGCCATGCGGGAGACCAAGGAGGCCCTCGACAACGTGAACGTGGGTCTGGAGGTCCTGCAGGAAGGAACCGGGAGGCTCAACTTCAACCTGAGCCTGGTCCGGACCAGCATCAACCGCACCCTCAACGACCCGGGCTGCCACGACGAGGAGTCCGACGCCACCTCCGCCCAGCTGTGCCGCAACATCCGCCGCTCGCTGTCCCAGTTGCAGATCGGCGCCAATTTCACCAGGGTACCAAGCGCCGGACTCCCTTCTTACTCGAGTTGCTGTGTGTATCTGTGTTTGTGTGTGTGTGTAAGCCGACGTTTCGTTGTATGTCGACGCGCTTTAGCTGCCGAAGGTGGACGCCCAGCTGGACAAGATGAACGACGTCTTGAGAACGGACCTCAGTGCCGTCGTCCAGAGGGTGAGGCCCCGCACTTTACTTTTAGAGCCTCGTCGACTTCAGCTTCAGTTGAAAAAAACAAACAAACACGTGCCTTCTTCCTCTTCTTCGCAGGGCTATGACTCTTTAAACAACACGCCGCTGATGGCGGTGGACCAGACCCGGAGCGTCGTGGAGAGTACGTGGCTTTCGTCGCTCCGCCTCGTGCGTTTTCGGAACGGACGAGAGTCTTTTAGGAATGTGAATCTGAGTCCGTCTGTCCGTCAGGTGTGAGGGGGCTGGTGGACGGCATTGGCAGCAACGTCAGCAGCTTCTCCAAGGTGTTCCCCGTGCAGAGTTCCGTGTCCGACTTCAACATCTTCATTAGCCACGCCCACGCCAAGATCGAGGACCACTACCCTGACATTGACAAGATGGACTTCTACAGGTAAATCAAATTTTAAAAAGTGCAAGGGGGGGGGGGAGTGCATTAAATGCGCCTGACTCCAGAGCTCTGCCCGCTGCCCACAGGTGGATCGGCTGCATCGCTCTTTGCTGCATGGTGGTCCTCGTCCTGGCCTTCAACTACCTGGGCCTGCTGTGCGGCACGCTGGGATACGACAAGCACGCCTCGCCGACCACGCGGGGCTGCATCTCCAACACGGGAGGAACCATGCTCATGGCGTGAGTCGGCTGTCCACGTGACAGGTCCTCAAACCCGAGGAGGTTTTGTGATCTTCTTGGTGATCTTTTCCAAGTAACAGCTGTGAAAACACCTGCTGCTTCATATTTTTCCCTCAGATAAGGACTTTAGGGGCCTCGTAAATTATTTTTGAGCTACAGATCTAAAGAAAGACCAGCTGCTGCTCCCTGTAGTTCATCTCCACCTCCATCCTCCTGTTGTTGTAACCGTCCCCTTCTCCACAGCGGCGTGGGTTTCACCGTCATCTTCTCGTGGGTGCTGATGGGGGTGGTGACCATCATCTTCCTGGCTGGAGGAAACATGGAGAAACTTTTCTGCGAACCCTTCCACACCAAAGACGTCTTCAAGGCGAGTTCATTTGGCGCCATTTGACATCACGTGGTCCCACTTGCTTCCCGTCAAAATGGCACATTACACATTCCCCCCCCACAACCCCCCTCTCTCTCTTTTGCTTTCTCGCATCCTCCAGGTTGTGGACACCCCTTACCTGGTGGAACCGAACATGAAGAACTTCATCCCGGGCTTATTGTACAACGACTCCCACCTGGAGCTGACAGCAGAGAGCTTGTACAGGCAAAGAAAACTCTTCTTCATGTATTTAGCGTCTTGTTTGCTCCACATTTCACCGAGCGTTTATCCAGGGACGGGCGGTGGAATTTTAATCATTTTTGTCAGGCATCGAGCGACTGAATATTTTATTTCCACTGATGGGGATGCAAATGAGAGAGAGAGAGAGAGGGTTTCTGTTGACCTTGAGAAGCTGATTAGCATTATTTTCCAGCTGCTTTTGCCTCAGCCTGTTTTCTCAGCCGTTGCATCAGCTTTCGTCATCTCCCTTTTAGTGAGAAGCTGCAAATCCTCAGACACAAGGGCTGAGCATGAAGGCACGCGTGCATTCATTACATTTCCAAATAGAGCAGCTTTGCTCCAACGCGTCTTTGCCCATTAAAAGGCAAGCGGTGCTAAGGCTGTGTACACTGTGTGAGTCTATATATTGTGAAGCGGACAAATTAGCAAAATTAGCTAAATAGAGTGTCCTCTATCCAGGAACCTTTTGTAGATGGCAGCAAATATTTTCACTCCGTTTTCTGTGTCTTTCTCAGTACTTGCAAGGAGAACAAAGGCATCTACACAGCCATGCGTCTGGACAAAGTCTTCAACATCTCCACGTTCCTGAACAACACATTGGTCAGTAAGCGCAAGAAGACGCTTCATGTTGAATCTGAGCGACTTCGAATCCATTCAGTCCTTCGCACTGGATGAATATTAAAGACTGGGTCCTCGTGGCATCGTTTAAGGGAAAAGCTTGAGGCTACAAACAGTTTAGCCAAATGTACAACGTGTGTAAAGAAAGCTACTATTAGGGACAGTTAATACACAATAAATAAACCACGGTTAGAATAAATGTGGTGAGCCATTTGGACGTAGAGGCTCTGTGAACATCCCCGATGCCCGGCGGCAGCGGCTGCGTGGCATTAATCAGCTAATGGTTGCTTCTGCTGCCAAAACAAAGTCAGCGGTGGCGGCTGATGGCTTCTTTCCCTGCGTGTGTGTCCTGAGACGTTCGGTGCGGCGTCTCTTTTCTGTCCACTGGTTTATTCGTCTTCATTTAGAGCCATATGTCAAATGTAACGTGTAGTCTAACAGTTACGTCTCGTTCCCGTGTGGAAATATGTTTAATTTTTGTATCCAGGAATTAAGTGCTATACTATATTATTAATTTATTTATTTTTCTTTGTTGAAGTTTTGAATAGTAATGTAAGCAATAAATAAACAATAATACAAATTTCTTTATAGTATTTAGTAGAAATGTTGCTTCATGTCTGCCCAGTGGGAAGAGTTTGTTCTCTCTTAGTTTCGTCGTTTTCAAAGAAATGTGACTTTAGCATTCCAAATTTCCACAACAACGCAATACAGAGACAAAAATAAAAGCCATTAAGATGCAATGTAAGTGAACGAAATGACTAAAGGAAAGGATGGTGTGCAGAAAAGCAATTATCACAAGTATCTAACCTCCTGCTGTGCCATTTCCTGTTCGCAGTTCACGAAGGACGTGGTGAGTCAGCTGGACGGCGTCAGGATCGACCTGAGGGGAATAATCCTGCTGGAGGCCGAGGGCAGGCAGAACCTTCTGGACTTCTCTGAAGCCGGGCTCTCAGAAATCAACTACGCGGACTACCTGGAGGAGGTGACTCACTTTAACATGACCGGGACCTGCTTTTATTGGTTTATATTTACCATGCGTACCTATTGGGCTTTGCTTCGTATCCTTATCTCATCTGTTCGGGAAACATCGACGATATCGGAATGAGGAGACGCACCAGTGTGAGAGGACTTATGAGCATGCAAAAGACAAAATCAATATGTCCAAAAATCAAACCAAAGTTAACAAGCAGGCACAAACACAGATTAATGTGCATAAACCACAAGGAAAAACAACAAAATAAACACACTAAATAACACTTAATGTCATTTGATCTTTAAATTACAAATGCCTGTCAAATATTTGACTATTGACCAGTTAGTGGTGCATTGATACACTGTAAGTAGCAGTAAAACACAGCAAAAATACACTATTACAAGTAAATCCCCTGCAAGTATGAACAGAAAAATGCACTTAAAAGTAACAAGAGTAGCTACTCTTTATTACTCTTTATTTTCTTTTCTGTCATTTTTCCAGTTCCCTCTGGATTGCAGTTCAGTAAAAGTATAAAGTAAAATAAAGTGCAAGCGATTTGTACTTAGGTACAGTACTAGAGTAAATGTACATTCATAAATTTTATTTGTTAGAGATCAGCGTTAATGCTATATTACTGCATCAAAGAAAGCACTCAAGCAATTATAAAGGTGTCTAAGAAACTTCTTTCATTAAGATCAGCTGCTAACAATAACAATATTATCATCAGCAACATGGATTATATATTTTTTGTATTGAGATAATAACTCCTCTTTAATTAAGGTTAATTAAGTGTTGTTTAAAAGATGCACCGATGTGGTTTCTCTTTTTTTTTTACACCGCAATGAACAAAAATGAAAGGAACTGCTTTCTGATTATGTGTAACAGATGTGTTCAGGCGTGCAGGAGACTCCTAGGAGAGGAACAGCTCTCTCGGTGCCACTCATGTGTCTCCTTCACCACACAAAACGCCATTGTGCGCACTGAAACAAGGCAACAAACAAACAACAAATGCACTTCATGAAAAGCAAACAAACACCAAAGCCCAGTGGACAAAACAAATGCGTGCATGGAAGTGAAATGATGTTCAAAACCCGTGAAAAGTACACAAAGCAAAAAGGGAAACACATTTGTGCACAGGCACAGATAACCTGCTCTCTCTCTATATATAGAACAAATATATAAATAAAATCCGCACACATCTGAAAACACAAACAGAAAAGATAATTCGAACTCTGTTACATATGCAGCTAGAAGTTACAGGTGATCCGCGTCTCCCCTTCAGGTCAACAAAGGAGTCACTGCGATGGACCTGCTCCTGTTCGCCACAGAGCTGGAGGCCCAGACGGACCTCATGGTGAGAGCGTATTACGGGACACATTACCTCGCGTTGACTTGGACTTGTCGTTGGTGAGCTCAAAGCCTTTTTTTTCCCGCTGTCCTTTTGTGCGCGCCTCAGCCCCGCGGTGCCCTGCAGAGAGCCCTGAAAGGCCACGTCGGCACTCTGCGGCAGATCCACAGCCAGCAGATCGTCTCCATGGAGCAGGCCATGGTAAGGCGCCACCAAAACAGCCACGTGTGCGTGCGCTTTGCATTCGTTCGTTCCTCGGGTGCAGGCAGCTAACGTGACATCAGATCTATTCAGAGCAGAGGAACTTGATCGTCCTTGACATGGAAAACGCGTTTCTGCTGTTTCATGTCATATCGAAAGCTACGTGTCTTTGACCCTTTGGGTCATGCAAGCAAAGAACCACTTGAATACCCTCATTTATTCTCTCCCTGTCAAAGCGTCCTTCTTTTGAATGACACCACGCATTTACAGCAAAGAGTGATAGAGACAGTGATGCACTTTTTATGTTTTTCTTCTTCCACGTTCAACTTGAAGAAATATGTTAGAGCGAGGGTAAGCTGAAACGTGTCACTTCTGTGTATTCACTGTCCCGTTACTTATGTTAGAGCATCTCACTGATGACATATATTAATCTGACAATATATCTCATTATGGGTGGTACTGTTGGATATTGTGTGTGTGTGTTCTTGTACATTTATATAAAAGTCACATACTGTTAAACACGAAGAGTTTTGTAACCAAATCTTAAAAATATCCACAAAGGAAATAAAGTTTTTTTTTCCATTCCATCATTGGTGGCAGGGGTTCTTTGTGGATATTTCGTTTTGGAGCAAACCTCTTCAGCATGCCCGCCCTAAAAAGCAGAATCCTGCTGCTTCCCTGCCTGGTCTCCCTTTGTGTTTCTCTGGTGTGTAACGACCCCTGACTGCACCCGCTGACCTTTTGTTGCTGACATGTGAATTTCCCTCCTAAAGAGCGCGCTGAACCAGAGCATCAGGTTCCTGGAGAGAACGGCGTCAGACCTGCCGGTGAGTGGACCGGGCCTCCGTCCGACGCGCAGCGCAATGCCACGTGAGCAGAAACACAATTCTTCTCGTTCTCTTCTCCCCAGAACAAAGTGTTGGCCCTTCTCGATGCTATCAAAGCGGCCCAGGACCTCGTCTCCCACAATGCAACGAGTTTAATCAATCTGGTGAGTGTTTTCGCGTTGTGGTTCACAAGCTCAGAATTGCATTGCTAGGCAACAGCTTGGGTCCCTGTCTACTTCCTGTCAGCCAATAGCATTCACACACAGAGCAGCGGGAAGTTAAGGGGGACACATTAAATGTTAGGAATGTTATGAATTGAATGTTACCGGCGGAATGGTCTGTAAAAACGGCTTCAATCGTTCACAGGAAACGCGAAAATACACAGCGACCATTGTGGGATACTTCCATCAATACATGGAGTGGGTCAAAACATCAGTAAGTCTGAATTTGCTTTGTGCTGTAGTTGACTTCAGGAATTCTAAACAAAAATAAAATAAAAATAAAACAAAGCCTGAAGCTGAAGCTCGGAACGTCGTTTTTTTTTTTAATCAGATGTTTCTTTTTTTACGAGTCTACAGTCTACATGCTTCATTGTTGCTAAGCAACAGACTGAACTTAATTTTCTCTCCCTCTCCCCTTCTCTCCAGTTGTCTCTGGAGGTTGCACCATGCAAGCCCCTCAGCAACCTGCTGGACACGGCCGAGATCATCGCTTGCAGTTTCCTGGTGGACTCCATGGTAATGACACCTGGGAGGTTTTGGTGGTCCCACGTGGTTCATCGGGGGCACGTACCTGTCGTCTGCGTACGGCTGGTCTTCAGAGACGGGTTCTCAGGAGATCTGATTTTCCAGAATCTTCTTACGCTGACGAGGCGGATAAGAAACACACAATATGGGGGGGTGTACAAAAGAGATTAATATTAGTAATTTAAAATCACAAAAGAAAGAATGAATAACCAGGAAATGGAGAATTTGTTTACATATTTAGATTTGGTTTTCAATGAGACTCTAACTGGCTGCGTCCCCCCCCCCCCCCCCCCCAGAACGCCTTCTGGATGGGTCTGGGCTGCAGCACCCTCTTCCTGCTGCCCGGCATCATTCTAGCTGTGAAACTGGCCAAGTTCTACCGCAGGATGGACACAGAGGATGTTTACGACGAGTGAGTACACACACACACACACACATTTACCTACCAGTTTATTCTTTGTAAAATAACATTTGGCTGCAGTTTGTAGTCTTTACATACATTACACCTGCTGTGTTTAACGTCTCACACGCATAATAAGTCTGTAGATTTCTGTTACTTCCTAACATCTACTTCATTTGAACAGCATCTGATGACATTGCGGTTATTTTAAGTTAAATAACACCCATCGTACTGTTAAATTAAATAGAAATGAAATGCCAACGTAAGCTTTCTTATAGAGTGGCTCGTTTTGATGTTCTTCTCTTCTTCGTAGTTCCTCTGTTTCTGGGACTTGGCACTTCACTTTGTGATAACCATTTCTACTATTTCCATCTTCCACATCTTGTTTTTTTTGTTACATTCTTCTCTGTCAAGCACTTGGCACTTTACAAAGAAACATTGACGCGTTTGTGGACCTACATATTTCTTACATATGACTGGACCTTTTGGCCACAACGTAAAGTCTCTGGTCATGTGATCTATGTCTGGGTGACAGCTTCATGGTGCATTTCTATCAATGAACATTCCCATTGACCTCTTTATGTTGTTTTTTTTTCCTTTTGTGTATCTTTATAGCATTGAGACAATTCCCATGAAAACGTAAGACATTCGATCCACCTCCTCTCTCCTTTTTTAACTTCTGTCACTCTGTCCTCTCCTCCGGATGCTGTACATAGACTCGTTTACTGAACTATTGGTGCTGGTTTTACGTTTTTAAGCTTGGACTTGCTCTTTCGGGTGGATGGTGTGGCTTCTTGTCGTGTGCTACCTTTGAAAAGTGCCCCTTACCTTTTATGAAGGGCTGTTGCAATCATTATCTCACGAGTCCCTGTATTCATAGTGTAGATAAATATATATATATATAAATATCTTAACATTCTTTTGAAGTTTGACTAATCAAAAAAAGAAAGCGTTTTTACTAGAAAACCAATCAGCATGTCTCCCACATTACATTTTTCATCCCCTTTGTCTGTATCCAATATTTTGTTTTCAGTATGGAAATTGGTAATAATGGTTATCATAGCGAGAGCCCGCGAGGTATCCCAAATCCTATGATGACGAGGTAACCCTTCGTATAGCAATGCCCTTACTGCATGTCGTGGAGAGGTGGAGGCATGTCTGGGGAACGGGGGGCTCACACATAAACACACAAAAGCACGCCTGCACGCATGTCTGTCTGTCTGTTTGTTTGAGGCGCCTCCTCGCGGCGTTGTGCCGGATGTTGTGCCGTGGATCTGTTTCACCGACCTACTGCTTGTCTGTTTAGAGTCAGCCAGAGTCCGACCGCTGTGCACCTGATCCTTTTGTTCAGAGAGAGGCAAGCATGCAGAGCTTCGGCCTTTTTTTCTTCTCCACCTTAACGAGACGTCTAAAACCGCATGCTTTGTGTTTTTGAAGTTGCGTTTTGGGGGGCGAGGGCGCGTTCGGGGGCAGGCGACCCGATGTAACAGAGAAGCTGTGAGAAGAGAGCGGAACAGCTGAAGCAGACACCTGTGCTTTCACAGTCGTCCTCTTTTCGACCATTTGAACGTATCTTTTACATGAGAGGACTATCCTTCCAAAAGGAGCGATCCGCTTTTTTGAAGGGAAAATTGACTATTAAAAGCAAAGATATAAAAACTTAATATCGACTTAAAAAACTTCTATACCCTTTCAAAAATATATGCAAATAACAAAATCAATCATCAAAAATCCAGCAGTCTTTTTAAAGGGGCAACGAGTAACTTACAACCTCCATTGACCTTTATTAAAAAAACAATAGCTGACACTTTAATCTTTTAAACCATGTTAACCTGGAAGTGACACAATCAGGGCTGCTTTGAGACTTTCTGCCCCTTTAAGTGACCTCAATGGGATGCTGATGCAGCTGTTCTGCTCTACGGCCCGGTGGTAAGCTGCCCTGTGATCCTAAAGTGTGTCCCCTTTTGTGTGTGTGTGTGTTCCTGCCCGTAGCGTCCCCACCTATGACTCTATGAACAGGTTCCCGCGGGCCTCGGCTCCTCCGAGGCACATCGACTGGTGACAGCAAGCCGGCACCTTGTCCCCGGCTCCTGAAAGGTACCGTGTTCAGTGACGTCGTCTCGCTCGACGCCTCCCTCTCTCTCTCTCTCCGACCTTCGACCTCTGTCCCGCGCGGGCGTCACCTCTTGCCGCCGCCGCCGTCTCTGCCCGTCTCTTTTCCTTTTCTAACCCGACTCCCTCTAACACTTCTTTACAGCTGGTTTTAGTGCTTTTTCTGCTCACAGTGCCTTTGCAGGAGAACCATCACGATGAGAAATTTCGGAATCACTAACGAAGCATAAATGTCTTCTTCATGGTGTTTATGTCGGACTGCCGTAGAGGAGCTGAATGAGCGAATGGGACCACTTTCTGCTTTGTGTGATGCTAATTAAGGAGAACATCTTACTAATACCCTGGATGTCACGCGACGCAATGTCATAGTGTCTCCCTGACCATGGAGAGCATTTTGGAAAATATCTTTTAACATCTGCAGGGAAATGCACTTTTTAGAGAAACAATCCGTACCACTAGTACCACTATATTTAATATATATCATATCAGTAGCAATATTAACCTCCAGGGACATCCAAGAAAAGAAGAGAAAAAGCCCACTTGATATTGTATTAATCTAATTTAATGCTCTCCATTTTTTGCCTTCTCAGTGCCCTCGAAAACTGGACCTGAAATACAGCACAGTAAGTGAGTTCGCCTTCTTTTAGATGGAAACCATTTTGGGGAAACAGTTGGGAGGATTAAGGGTGTTCATAACCATTGTTAAAGGCACATTGAGTGGGTTTGTTTCTGAAGGACGTTGTAAAGGCTAAATTGATCTCATTAATCTACAAATTAACAAATCTTTACCTTTTCAAGAGAAACATTGCTGCATTGGAAACTAATTCCCTGAGTTTATTATTATTTATTTAAAATGACAAATTGATGTGATGAGTCAAGAAAGGAGTATAGGAAAGCAAGTGTCTTTTAACTTTCCCTATATTGCCATCTATTAGTTAACTAATCGTGACTTTCATCTATTTTAGCTGTCTGTGTGACGAGCCCTCGGACCAGAAGAAGGCGCTTTCTTCCCCTCAAGAAGAGGAAAACACAAATCCCGTTGGGTGTATCTTCATCTTTTTTTTTACCTGTAGCTCTACTGAACCTCCTCCAAGGGACATCAAACTCTTCTTCCTCAGCATCAATCTGAGCCAGGCTTGCTCTGCATTATTAGTTTTTTTTTTTTTTTCAAGGACTGCCGTGTCTTCGTTTACAATTGTTCAGACACAAAGCCACGCTGGGAAATGACTTTGGGCGAGAGGACAACTGCTCTCCAACACGCGCTGCCACCAGAAACGGGGGACAGTCTGTCCATTCACCTGCAAGGACACAGGACATTTAGCCGTTTGCTTCCACCTGCAGCTGGTGGTAAAAACCCTGCGCAATTTTAAAGGCTTGGATGATTTGAACAAAGCGGTGTACAGAAACAGGTGGGGGGTGGGGGAGGGGCGGGCGTTAATAAAATGTAAAGAAATGAAGCATGACTTTAGGAAAACGAAATGTTTACAACATTATGAAAACATCCATACGTCTTTGCTGGTTTTGAGCAGATTTCAAATGATTGGTTGCCTTTTAGAACTTCCATGCAGTTGTTGATGGACGTGCTTCTTTGTTAAAAGGGAAAATCCACTGACGGATAAAAGGATTTTTTTTTTTAAACATACCATCTTTTTGTGCAAAAAATCTATTTTTAAAGTGTCTGACTTTTTCATCATCAAAATGTTATGCTGCTTTTCTGATCTATTGTTATTTTTCTTTTTGAGGGGTTGATCTGAAACCCAATCATGACTCTGTTCATAACTTGAAGTCTTACAAGTTGTGTTTGTCAATGGCCGGTTAGAAGTTTAACCAAAGAGGGATTTTTTCTACCTTCCATTGACTCATCTTATTTGTTAAAGACAACCGACTGATAATATTTAAATAAAACTGAACTAGTCAAATCAATGAAAAGCAGGACATCAACCAATACAATTTTACAAATCAGTTTCGGTATTTGAGGTGGATTTTCCCTTTGCATTGATTACATTGATGTCTGTTCCTGAGCCGGCATCATGTAGAGTTTACCATCGTCACATTTCTATTGCTTTCCTAGTGAGGATGCGTTTAAAGTGGAGAATTATTTTCTCACGGCAAATTTTTTTTTTTTCAGTAAGTAGACTCAGCTCTTGGTGGTCTGTACCAGGGATGAGCTTATTCTGTTTTTTAAAACCCCCACAGTAGCTATGGATACATTTAGTTTTTTTTAAATCTATGGAACGAGTGAATGTATTCAAGAGCTATCTTTTTTTTAATGTATAACTTGTGAAATGTTAAATCACTAATGCAGTGGGCAGGCCAATCGAGTCCCCCCCAAGTTTACAGGTTAGAATTAGACAATCCAGTCATGGGACAATTCACAACGTAGAAAACCAATGCTTAATGGTTTTCACAGTGGATGGTGTTGTTGCACTGTGAAAAATGTCCATCTTAACATTAAAAAATTGTATTAAGCTAATGTCTCTGAATGAGCTACAATATATAAAAACCATCAACACAATGAAATACATTTACTATTTTGGAACTTTTAGAATTAGCTGCCACGATTTCAAAGCAACTTCAAGGCTTCCTTATTGATCTTACACCATTAGCATCAAAGTGTATTAGCAAATTAGCATGAAAACTACAGAAACATTTGTTCTCCTGGACAATTACCTTTAACTAGCATCACATTAACAAACTCCATGAATCAATCAAGAGCATTTTAATCATTTCATATTAAATGTACCTGACAGGAATATTACAGTATACGTGGTATCAGGTACATACTTTATCAACGTCATTTGGATGACGTGCATAATATTGCATACAATTTGTTTGCTTTTTCTAGTGTCGATGGACATTTACCAAGTATGTGTGCTCACGTCACACGACCAGCATTGTGTGCCAGCGTCTGGCTGAGATCCTTCTTGGGAGAGAGACTGATTTTAAGTGCTTATAGTGTGTGTCCAAACACTGATACAGCAGTAAGTGGTTTGAGGAAAGTTGGGCACTGATGGAGCCAGAGAAACAAATGCGATGAAGTGTGTAAATTGTGAATAAACTGAAATTCAGTTATCCAATGCCTACATTTTATCAGCACAGCCATTTATAAGAGTATTGTTTCTTTGTGGTCAAGTAGGCCAACTGTTCATAGTTGGATGCTGCCTTTAAAAAAAAAGCAAAGGAGAACATTAGGAGGGGCCAATATTTCTCAAATTACTTTTAATAGATACCACATAGGTTAAATCTTTTCAAATCCTTCTCCGCTAAAAGGCACTGTTCCTGCATTAATCAGTAGCCTTTTCATAACTTCCGATTGGTGGAGTTCCTAGGATATGACACGCTTTTATACAAATTCATGTGCCACTGATGCAAGTCGCTAATTCAGCAATCACTGGTTTTCATTATAAATATCCATTTTGCACCAAACCTCAAGGAGACAAAATTTTAAAAAGGAAACTTTTATTTTAAGCAACCGCCAGCCTGGGTGGAGCTGCCGCCTGCGTAGTAATCCGTGCTGCGGTGTTGCTGCCTTCGGCGTCGCCCACAGTGCTGTTGCCATCGTCACCTAGCGTGCCGTTGTGGCCCATGTTGCTGCCTCTGTTCTGTGCATGTTCAACAACTTCCAGGTAGTCAGCAGATGCCTTAACTTCCACTTCATTGGTTTCTAGTTGAACTGAAGTAGACATTTAATTAAAATCAAATACAAAAGCCAGACAAAGCCTCAATAAAATAATCCACATAATGACGAGAGCCCAAGCCGTACACAAACCCAGTAGGGAGACACAGATCTAGCTCACCTTTTGACTTCAGGAACACAGACTCATGGGACTGTTGAAGCGTAAGGACCTTCTTTATGGAGGGGTCATTAGGAGACACATCTAAAATAAAGGGTTACAATCAGTGTCAAGAAGCTAAAAATGATAGTCAATCACCCAAAATTCTTACATCTCATTGTCCTCTGCGCTTGCGTCGTCACCCTGGGTGAAGTTGCGGCTTGCGTAGTCACCCTGGGTGAAGTTGCGGCGGCAGATTCTGTTGCGGCTTGCGTAGTCACCCTGGGTGAAGTTGCGGCTGCAGATTCTGCCGCGGCTTGCGTAGTCACCCTGGGTGAAGTTGCGGCTGCAGATTCTGCCGCGGCTGGCGTAGTCACCCTGGGTGAAGTTGCGGCTGCAGATTCTGCCGCGGCTTGCGTAGTCACCCTGGGTGAAGTTGCGGCTGCAGATTCTGCCGCGGCTTGCGTAGTCACCCTGGGTGAAGTTGCGGCTGCAGATTCTGCCGCGGCTTGCGTAGTCACCCTGGGTGAAGTTGCGGCTGCAGATTCTGCCGCGGCTTGCGTAGTCACCCTGGGTGAAGTTGCGGCTGCAGATTCTGCCGCTGGCGTAGTCACCCTGGGTAAAGTTGCGGCTGCAGATTCTGCCGCGGCTTGCGTAGTCACCCTGGGTGAAGTTGCGGCTGCAGATTCTGCCGCGGCTTGCGTAGTCACCCTGGGTGAAGTTGCGGCTGCAGATTCTGCCGCTGGCGTAGTCACCCTGGGTGAAGTTGCGGCTGCAGATTCTGCCGCTGGCGTAGTCACCCTGGGTAAAGTTGCGGCTGCAGATTCTGCCGCGGCTTGCGTAGTCACCCTGGGTGAAGTTGCGGCTGCAGATTCTGCCGCTGGCGTAGTCACCCTGGGTGAAGTTGCGGCTGCAGATTCTGCCGCTGGCGTAGTCACCCTGGGTGAAGTTGCGGCTGCCGCCTGCGTCGTCGCCCTTGCTGCTGCTGCCCGCGTCGCCGCCGCCCGTCTAGCCGCCGCCCGCCAAGATGCCGCCTGCCAAGATGCTTTTATACAAATTCCCTCAAATATACAAATTGCCTCTCTCGTGTTGCCGTCGTCCCCTATGGTGCCGTTGTTGCTGCCTTCATCGTCGCCCACAGTGCCATTGCCTGCATTGTCGTTGTCACCTAGGGTGCCGTTGCTGCCGGAGTCTTCTCCCACAGTGCTGTTGCTGTCGTCCCCTAGGGTTCTGTTGCCTACGTTGCCATCGTCGCCCACAGTGCTGTTGCGTGAGTCGCCGTCATCCCATAGGGTGCCGTTGCTGCCTGCATTGCCATCATTGCAAACAGTGCTGCTGCCCGAGTTGCCTAGGGTGCCGTTGTTGCCGCCTTCGTCGCTGCCCACAGTGCTGTTGCCAGAGTTGCAATCGTCCCCTAGGGTGCTGTTGTTGCTCCAGTCACCCACAGTGCCATTGCCTTCGTCCCCTAGGGTTTCGTTGAACAAAAGCCAGACAAAGCCGCGATAAAATGAGCCACAAAATGACGACAGAACCCAAGCCTTACACAAACATGAACCCAGTAGGAAGAAGCAGAACTAGCTCACCTTCTGACTTCTTCAGGAACACAGACTCATGGGACTGTTGAAGCGCAAGGACTTTTATGGAGGGGTCATTAGGAGACACATCTAGAGTAAAGGGTTAGAATCAGTTTCCAGAAGCTAAAATAATAGTCACCCAATATTCTTACCTCTCCTTGTCCTCATTTCATTTGTGTCACCAACCGGCAAACCAGAGCCTATGGATAAAGCAGGTGTTAAAGCTAAATGTTTCCCCATCACCTACATGTACTATACTCCACTGCAGATTTACTAAATAGAAGTTTACAAAAGAACAAAAAGAAATACCTGTGGTAAACCAGACGGCCAGCACAGAAACAATCCAGGGCCAAAATGCTCCCATTACTGCAGCCACCAACAGGAAATGCAATCTGAGCCACGTGGCAGGTTACATATACCAATCCTGCAGGTGTCCCAGGTGTTGCTGATCAGCTGTATTTGTCTCTCTGGAATCAGTGCTCGTTGAAATGCAACCCTTCTTTTCACCTACATTTGACTCCTTTATACCGCTTATCCTTAGAAGGTCACGGGGGGTTTTACCAACAAGGTTTAGCTAATGAAGTGGCCGATGATGGTATACATCTATCGATACATGTATACAGATAGATATACGGATGTTAAACTAAAATATAACTGGTTATTTTATTCGCCCCAATGTAACTCCAAAGTAAATCGTTTATTGTTTCTCTAGATGGTATTGCTCTGGTATCACAGCTGCAAAAATCAATGAGGAGCATTTTATCATGTAATCATGTCAACACAAGCCGAGGTTCGTTAGCTAGTAGCTAAAGTTAGAAAGCTAGTTCTCCGTTACACATGCAGTAGTTCATATACACTTACAGCGGTACCTCAGACATATTACAGTAGCAGGTACATACTGCATCAATGTCTTTAGATGACATTTACCGTGGTGTGGATTAGCATAATATCATTGTAAATTTGTTTCGATGGACATTTCCAAGTATGTGTGCTTACGTCACATGACTAGCATTGTGTGCTAGCGTCTGGATGCGATCCATCTTGAGAGAGACGGTCTGATTTTAAGTGCTTATAGTGTGTCCAGACACTGAGACACAGCAGTAAGTGGTTTGTGGAAAGTTGGGTGTATAAATGTCAACTTTGAAATTCAATTGGTTATCCAATGCCTACATTTTATCATCACAGAACAATTGAAGGTGCAAATATTGCTCTACTTTTAATAGATACCACCCATAGGTTAAATCTTTTCAAATCCTTCTCCGCTACATGGCCCTCGTTAACCAGTTGCCTTACTTTTGGTAAGTTCTGATCAGCACTGGCTCAAGTCAGCTCTCAAATGAGGTGCTATGGGATAGAGCAATGGTGGACTTCCTAGGATCCATTAGTCTTCTATACAAATTCATGTGCCACTGATGCAAGTCGCTAATTCAGCCTCTTCCCTGGAATCCGTGCTGGCCTCGCTGGTTCTCATTATGAACCCATTTTGCACCCAACCCCAAGAAGAAATATTAAAGACAACATTTAAAGAAACCGTTTTATTTTAAACTCTTGCCCAACTAGTCACCGTGGGTGAAGTCGTTGCTTGCGTTGTCACCCTGGGCGAAGTTGTTTCTTGCGTCGTCACCCTGGGCGAAGTTGCTGCTGCAGTTACTGCTGCTTGAGTCGTCACCCTAGGTGAAGTTGCTGGTGCTGCCCGAGTAGCCGCCGCTGCCCGCCTAGACGCCTCTGTTGTGTTGCCGTCGTCCCCTAGGGTGCCGTTGTTGTTGCCACCATCATCACCAACAGTGCTGTTGCCGCAATCCCCTAGGGTGCCGTTGCTGCTTGCGTCGTCGCCCACAGTACTGTTGCCGTCATCCCCTAGGGTGCCGTTGCTGCTTGCTTCGTCCCCCACTGTGATGTCGCCTAGGGTGCTGTTGTTGCTGACTGCGTTGCCGGCGTCCCCTAGGGTGCCGTTGCTGCCTACTGCGTTGCCGTCGTCGCCCACAGTGCTGTTGCCGGCGTCCCCTAGGGTGCCGTTGCTGCTGCCTGCGTTGCCGTCGTCGCCCACAGTGCTGTTGCCGTCGTCCCCTAGGGTGCCGTTGCTGCTTGCGTCGTCGCCCACAGTACTGTTGCCGTCATCCCCTAGGGTGCCGTTGCTGCTTGCTTCGTCCCCCACTGTGATGTCGCCTAGGGTGCTGTTGTTGCCGGCGTCCCCTAGGGTGCCGTTGCTGCCCACAGTGCTGTTGCCGTCGTCCCCTAGGGTGCCGTTGCTGCTTGCTTCGTCCCCCACTGTGCTGTCGCCTAGGGTGCGGTTTTTGCTGACTGCGTTGCCGTCGTCCCCTAGTGTGCCGTTGCTGCTGACTGCGTTGCTGGCATCCCCTAGGGTGCCGTTGCTGCTGACTGCGTTGCCGTCGTCGCCCACAGTGCTGTTGCCGGCGTCCCCTAGGGTGCCGTTGCTGCTGACTGCGTTGCCGTCGTCGCCCACAGTGCTGTTGCCTGCGTCCCCTAGGGTGCCGTTGCTGCTTGCTTCGTCCCCTACTGTGCTGTTGCCTAGGGTGCGGTTTTTGCTGACTGCGTTGCCGTCGTCCCCTAGTGTGCCGTTGCTGCTGACTGCGTTGCCGGCATCCCCTAGGGTGCCGTTGCTGCTGCCTGCGTTGCCGTCGTCGCCCACAGTGCTGTTGCCTGCGACCCCTAGGGTGCCGTTGCTGCTGCCTGCGTTGCCATCGTCGCCCGCAGTGCTGTTGCCGGCGTCCCCTAGGGTGCCGTTGCTGCTTACTGCGTTGCCGTCGTCGCCCACAGTGCTGTTGCTGGCGTCCCCTAGGGTGCCGTTGCTGCTTACTGCGTTGCCGTCGTCGCCCACAGTGCTGTTGCCGTCGTCCCCTAGGGTGCCGTTGCTGCTGACTGAGTTGCCGTTGTCGCCCACAGTGCTGTTGCCGTCGTCGCCCACAGTGCTGTTGCCGTCGTCCCCTAGGGTGCCGTTGCTGCTGACTGAGTTGCCGTCGTCGCCCACAGTGCTGTTGCCGTCGTCCCCTAGGGTGCCGTTGCTGCTGACTGAGTTGCCGTCGTCGCCCACAGTGCTGTTGCCGTCGTCCCCTAGGGTGCCGTTGCTGCTGACTGAGTTGCCGTCGTCGCCCACAGTGCTGTTGCCGTCGTCGCCTAGGGTGCCGTTGCTGCTGACTGAGTTGCCGTCGTCCCCTAGGGTGCAGTTGCTGCTGCCTGCGTTGCCGTCGTCCCCCACAGTGCTGTTGCCGGCGTCCCCTAGGGTGCCGTTGCTGCTTGCGTCGTCGCCCACAGTGCTGTTGCCTGCGTCCCCTAGGGTGCCGTTGCTGCTGCCTGCGTTGCCATCGTCGCCCACAGTGCTGTTGCCGGCGTCCCCTAGGGTGCCGTTGCTGCTTACTGCGTTGCCGTCGTCGCCCACAGTGCTGTTGCCGGCGTCCCCTAGGGTGCCGTTGCTAATGACTGCGTTGCCGTCGTCGCCCACAGTGCTGTTGCCGGCGTCCCCTAGGGTGCCGTTGCTGCTGCCTGCGTTGTCGTCGTCGCCGACAGTGCTGTTGCCGTCATCCCCTAGGGTGCCGTTGCCTGCGTTGCCGTCGCCCACTGTCCTGTTGCCTGCGTTGCCGTCGCCAACTGTGCTGTTGCCTGCGTTGCCGTAGTCCCCTAATATGCCCTTGCGGCCATTACTACTACTCATTTCATTTGTGTCACCAACCGGCAAACCACACCCTATGGATAAAAAAGGTGCAAAAGTAAGTTAAATGTTTCCCCATCACCTGCATGTACTATACTCCACTGCAGATTTTCAGAATAGAAGTTTCCAAAAGAACAAACATAAATACCTGTGGTAAACCAGAGAGCCAGCACAGCAACAATCAAGGCCCAAAATGCTCCCATTACTGCAGCCACCAACAGGAAATGCAATCTGAGCCACGTGGCAGGTTACATATACCCATCCTGCAGGTGTCACAGGTGTTGCTGATCAGCTGTATTTGTCTCGCTGGAATCAGTGCTCGTTGAGATGCAGCCCTTCTTTTCACCTACATTTGACTCCTTTATACCGCTTATCCTTAGAAGGTCACGGGGGGTTTTACCAACAAGGTTTACCTAATGAAGTGGCCGATGAGGGTATACATCTATCGATACATGTATACAGATAGATATACGGATGTTAAACTAAAATATAACTGGTTATTTTATTCGCCCCAATGTAACTCCAAAGTAAATTGTTTATTGTTTCTCTAGATGGTATTGCTCTGGTATCACAGCTGCAAAAATCAATGAGGAGCATTTTATCATGTAATCATGTCAACACAAGCCGAGGTTCGTTAGCTAGTAGCTAAAGTTAGAAAGCTAGTTCTCCGTTACACATGCAGTAGTTCATATACACTTACAGCGGTACCTCAGACATATTACAGTAGCAGGTACATACTGCATCAATGTCTTTAGATGACATTTACCGTGGTGTGGATTAGCATAATATCATTGTAAATTTGTTTCGATGGACATTTCCAAGTATGTGTGCTTACGTCACATGACTAGCATTGTGTGCTAGCGTCTGGATGCGATCCATCTTGAGAGAGACGGTCTGATTTTAAGTGCTTATAGTGTGTCCAGACACTGAGACACAGCAGTAAGTGGTTTGAGGAAAGTTGGGTGTATAAATGTCAACTTTGAAATTCAATTGGTTATCCAATGCCTACATTTTATCATCACAGAACAATTGAAGGTGCAAATATTGCTCTACTTTTAATAGATACCACCCATAGGTTAAATCTTTTCAAATCCTTCTCCGCTACATGGCCCTCGTTAACCAGTTGCCTTACTTTTGGTAAGTTCTGATCAGCACTGGCTCAAGTCAGCTCTCAAATGAGGTGCTATGGGATAGAGCAATGGTGGACTTCCTAGGATCCATTAGTCTTCTATACAAATTCATGTGCCACTGATGCAAGTCGCTAATTCAGCCTCTTCCCTGGAATCCGTGCTGGCCTCGCTGGTTCTCATTATGAACCCATTTTGCACCCAACCCCAAGAAGAAATATTAAAGACAACATTTAAAGAAACCGTTTTATTTTAAACTCTTGCCCAACTAGTCACCGTGGGTGAAGTCGTTGCTTGCGTTGTCACCCTGGGCGAAGTTGTTTCTTGCGTCGTCACCCTGGGCGAAGTTGCTGCTGCAGTTACTGCTGCTTGAGTCGTCACCCTAGGTGAAGTTGCTGGTGCTGCCCGAGTAGCCGCCGCTGCCCGCCTAGACGCCTCTGTTGTGTTGCCGTCGTCCCCTAGGGTGCCGTTGTTGTTGCCACCATCATCACCAACAGTGCTGTTGCCGCAATCCCCTAGGGTGCCGTTGCTGCTTGCGTCGTCCCCCACAGTACTGTTGCCGTCATCCCCTAGGGTGCCGTTGCTGCTTGCTTCGTCCCCCACTGTGATGTCGCCTAGGGTGCTGTTGTTGCTGACTGCGTTGCCGGCGTCCCCTAGGGTGCCGTTGCTGCCTACTGCGTTGCCGTCGTCGCCCACAGTGCTGTTGCCGGCGTCCCCTAGGGTGCCGTTGCTGCTGCCTGCGTTGCCGTCGTCGCCCACAGTGCTGTTGCCGTCGTCCCCTAGGGTGCCGTTGCTGCTTGCGTCGTCGCCCACAGTACTGTTGCCGTCATCCCCTAGGGTGCCGTTGCTGCTTGCTTCGTCCCCCACTGTGATGTCGCCTAGGGTGCTGTTGTTGCCGGCGTCCCCTAGGGTGCCGTTGCTGCCCACAGTGCTGTTGCCGTCGTCCCCTAGGGTGCCGTTGCTGCTTGCTTCGTCCCCCACTGTGCTGTCGCCTAGGGTGCGGTTTTTGCTGACTGCGTTGCCGTCGTCCCCTAGTGTGCCGTTGCTGCTGACTGCGTTGCTGGCATCCCCTAGGGTGCCGTTGCTGCTGACTGCGTTGCCGTCGTCGCCCACAGTGCTGTTGCCGGCGTCCCCTAGGGTGCCGTTGCTGCTGACTGAGTTGCCGTCGTCGCCCACAGTGCTGTTGCCGTCGTCCCCTAGGGTGCCGTTGCTGCTGACTGCGTTGCCGTCGTCGCCCACAGTGCTGTTGCCTGCGTCCCCTAGGGTGCCGTTGCTGCTTGCTTCGTCCCCTACTGTGCTGTTGCCTAGGGTGCGGTTTTTGCTGACTGCGTTGCCGTCGTCCCCTAGTGTGCCGTTGCTGCTGACTGCGTTGCCGGCATCCCCTAGGGTGCCGTTGCTGCTGCCTGCGTTGCCGTCGTCGCCCACAGTGCTGTTGCCTGCGACCCCTAGGGTGCCGTTGCTGCTGCCTGCGTTGCCATCGTCGCCCACAGTGCTGTTGCCGGCGTCCCCTAGGGTGCCGTTGCTGCTTACTGCGTTGCCGTCGTCGCCCACAGTGCTGTTGCTGGCGTCCCCTAGGGTGCCGTTGCTGCTTACTGCGTTGCCGTCGTCGCCCACAGTGCTGTTGCCGTCGTCCCCTAGGGTGCCGTTGCTGCTGACTGAGTTGCCGTTGTCGCCCACAGTGCTGTTGCCGTCGTCGCCCACAGTGCTGTTGCCGTCGTCCCCTAGGGTGCCGTTGCTGCTGACTGAGTTGCCGTCGTCGCCCACAGTGCTGTTGCCGTCGTCCCCTAGGGTGCCGTTGCTGCTGACTGAGTTGCCGTCGTCGCCCACAGTGCTGTTGCCGTCGTCGCCTAGGGTGCCGTTGCTGCTGACTGAGTTGCCGTCGTCCCCTAGGGTGCAGTTGCTGCTGCCTGCGTTGCCGTCGTCCCCCACAGTGCTGTTGCCGGCGTCCCCTAGGGTGCCGTTGCTAATGACTGCGTTGCCGTCGTCGCCCACAGTGCTGTTGCCGGCGCCCCCTAGGGTGCCGTTGCTGCTGCCTGCGTTGTCGTCGTCGCCGACAGTGCTGTTGCCGTCATCCCCTAGGGTGCCGTTGCTGCTTGCGTCGTCGCCCACAGTACTGTTGCCGTCATCCCCTAGGGTGCCGTTGCTGCCTACTGCGTTGCCGTCGTCGCCCACAGTGCCGTTGCCGGCGTCCCCTAGGGTGCCGTTGCTGCTGCCTGCGTTGCCGTCGTCGCCCACAGTGCTGTTGCCGTCGTCCCCTAGGGTGCCGTTGCTGCTTGCGTCGTCGCCCACAGTGCTGTTGCCTGCGTCCCCTAGGGTGCCGTTGCTGCTGCCTGCGTTGCCATCGTCGCCCACAGTGCTGTTGCCGGCGTCCCCTAGGGTGCCGTTGCTGCTTACTGCGTTGCCGTCGTCGCCCACAGTGCTGTTGCCGGCGTCCCCTAGGGTGCCGTTGCTAATGACTGCGTTGCCGTCGTCGCCCACAGTGCTGTTGCCGGCGTCCCCTAGGGTGCCGTTGCTGCTGCCTGCGTTGTCGTCGTCGCCGACAGTGCTGTTGCCGTCATCCCCTAGGGTGCCGTTGCCTGCGTTGCCGTCGCCCACTGTCCTGTTGCCTGCGTTGCCGTCGCCAACTGTGCTGTTGCCTGCGTTGCCGTAGTCCCCTAATATGCCCTTGCGGCCATTACTACTACTCATTTCATTTGTGTCACCAACCGGCAAACCACACCCTATGGATAAAAAAGGTGCAAAAGTAAGTTAAATGTTTCCCCATCACCTGCATGTACTATACTCCACTGCAGATTTTCAGAATAGAAGTTTCCAAAAGAACAAACATAAATACCTGTGGTAAACCAGAGAGCCAGCACAGCAACAATCAAGGCCCAAAATGCTCCCATTACTGCAGCCACCAACAGGAAATGCAATCTGAGCCACGTGGCAGGTTACATATACCCATCCTGCAGGTGTCACAGGTGTTGCTGATCAGCTGTATTTGTCTCGCTGGAATCAGTGCTCGTTGAGATGCAGCCCTTCTTTTCACCTACATTTGACTCCTTTATACCGCTTATCCTTAGAAGGTCACGGGGGGTTTTACCAACAAGGTTTACCTAATGAAGTGGCCGATGAGGGTATACATCTATCGATACATGTATACAGATAGATATACGGATGTTAAACTAAAATATAACTGGTTATTTTATTCGCCCCAATGTAACTCCAAAGTAAATTGTTTATTGTTTCTCTAGATGGTATTGCTCTGGTATCACAGCTGCAAAAATCAATGAGGAGCATTTTATCATGTAATCATGTCAACACAAGCCGAGGTTCGTTAGCTAGTAGCTAAAGTTAGAAAGTTAGTTCTCCGTTACACATGCAGTAGTTCATATACACTTACAGCGGTACCTCAGACATATTACAGTAGCAGGTACATACTGCATCAATGTCTTTAGATGACATTTACCGTGGTGTGGATTAGCATAATATCATTGTAAATTTGTTTCGATGGATATTTCCAAGTATGTGTGCTTACGTCACATGACTAGCATTGTGTGCTAGCGTCTGGATGCGATCCATCTTGAGAGAGACGGTCTGATTTTAAGTGCTTATAGTGTGTCCAGACACTGAGACACAGCAGTAAGTGGTTTGAGGAAAGTTGGGTGTATAAATGTCAACTTTGAAATTCAATTGGTTATCCAATGCCTACATTTTATCACAGAACAATTGAAGGTGCAAATATTGCTCTACTTTTAATAGATACCACCCATAGGTTAAATCTTTTCAAATCCTTCTCCGCTACATGGCCCTCGTTAACCAGTTGCCTTACTTTTGGTAAGTTCTGATCAGCACTGGCTCAAGTCAGCTCTCAAATGAGCTGCTATGGGATAGAGCAATGGTGGACTTCCTAGGATCCATTAGTCTTCTATACAAATTCATGTGCCACTGATGCAAGTCGCTAATTCAGCCTCTTCCCTGGAATCCGTGCTGGCCTCGCTGGTTCTCATTATGAAGCCATTTTGCACCCAACCCCAAGAAGAAATATTAAAGACAACATTTAAAGAAACCGTTTTATTTTAAACTCTTGCCCAACTAGTCACCGTGGGTGAAGTTGTTGCTTGCGTTGTCACCCTGGGCGAAGTTGTTTCTTGAGTCGTCACCCTGGGCGAAGTTGTTTCTTGAGTCGTCACCCTGGGCGAAGTTGTTTCTTGAGTCGTCACCCTGGGCGAAGTTGCTGCTGCAGTTACTGCTGCTTGAGTCGTCACCCTAGGTGAAGTTGCTGGTGCTGCCCGAGTAGTCGCTGCCCTTACTGCTGCCCGTCTAGCCGCCGCTGCCCGCCTAGACGCCTCTGTTGTGTTGCCGTCGTCCCCTAGGGTGCCGTTGTTGTTGCCGCCATCATCACCAACAGTGCTGTTGCCGCCGTCCCCTAGGGTGCCGTTGCTGCTTGCGTCGTCGCCCACAGTACTGTTGCCGTCATCCCCTAGGGTGCCGTTGCTGCCTACTGCGTTGCCGTCGTCGCCCACAGTGCCGTTGCCGGCGTCCCCTAGGGTGCCGTTGCTGCTGCCTGCGTTGCCGTCGTCGCCCACAGTGCTGTTGCCGGCGTCCCCTAGGGTGCCGTTGCTAATGACTGCGTTGCCGTCGTCGCCCACAGTGCTGTTGCCGGCGTCCCCTAGGGTGCCGTTGCTGCCTACTGCGTTGCCGTCGTCGCCCACAGTGCCGTTGCCGGCGTCCCCTAGGGTGCCGTTGCTGCTGCCTGCGTTGCCATCGTCGCCCACAGTGCTGTTGCCGGCGTCCCCTAGGGTGCCGTTGCTGCTTACTGCGTTGCCGTCGTCGCCCACAGTGCTGTTGCCGGCGTCCCCTAGGGTGCCGTTGCTAATGACTGCGTTGCCGTCGTCGCCCACAGTGCTGTTGCCGGCGTCCCCTAGGGTGCCGTTGCTGCTGCCTGCGTTGTCGTCGTCGCCGACAGTGCTGTTGCCGTCATCCCCTAGGGTGCCGTTGCCTGCGTTGCCGTCGCCCACTGTCCTGTTGCCTGCGTTGCCGTCGCCCACTGTGCTGTTGCCTGCGTTGCCGTAGTCCCCTAATATGCCCTTGCGGCCATTACTACTACTCATTTTATTTGTGTCACCAACCGGCGAACCACAGCCTATGGATAAAAAAGGTGCAAAAGTAAGTTAAATGTTTCCCCATCACCTGCATGTACTATACTCCACTGCAGATTTTCAGAATAGAAGTTTCCAAAAGAACAAACATAAATACCTGTGGTAAACCAGAGAGCCAGCACAGCAACAATCAAGGCCCAAAATGCTCCCATTACTGCAGCCACCAACAGGAAATGCAATCTGAGCCACGTGGCAGGTTACATATACCCATCCTGCAGGTGTCACAGGTGTTGCTGATCAGCTGTATTTGTCTCGCTGGAATCAGTGCTCGTTGAGATGCAGCCCTTCTTTTCACCTACATTTGACTCCTTTATACCGCTTATCCTTAGAAGGTCAAGGGGGGTTTTACCAACAAGGTTTACCTAATGAAGTGGCCGATGAGGGTATACATCTATCGATACATGTATACAGATAGATATACGGATGTTAAACTAAAATATAACTGGTTATTTTATTCGCCCCAATGTAACTCCAAAGTAAATTGTTTATTGTTTCTCTAGATGGTATTGCTCTGGTATCACAGCTGCAAAAATCAATGAGGAGCATTTTATCATGTAATCATGTCAACACAAGCCGAGGTTCGTTAGCTAGTAGCTAAAGTTAGAAAGCTAGTTCTCCGTTACACATGCAGTAGTTCATATACACTTACAGCGGTACCTCAGACATATTACAGTAGCAGGTACATACTGCATCAATGTCTTTAGATGACATTTACCGTGGTGTGGATTAGCATAATATCATTGTAAATTTGTTTCGATGGACATTTCCAAGTATGTGTGCTTACGTCACATGACTAGCATTGTGTGCTAGCGTCTGGATGCGATCCATCTTGAGAGAGACGGTCTGATTTTAAGTGCTTATAGTGTGTCCAGACACTGAGACACAGCAGTAAGTGGTTTGAGGAAAGTTGGGTGTATAAATGTCAACTTTGATGATAAAATGTAGGCATTGGATAACCAATTGAATTTCACAGAACAATTGAAGGTGCAAATATTGCTCTACTTTTAATAGATACCACCCATAGGTTAAATCTTTTCAAATCCTTCTCCGCTACATGGCCCTCGTTAACCAGTTGCCTTACTTTTGGTAAGTTCTGATCAGCACTGGCTCAAGTCAGCTCTCAAATGAGGTGCTATGGGATAGAGCAATGGTGGACTTCCTAGGATCCATTAGTCTTCTATACAAATTCATGTGCCACTGATGCAAGTCGCTAATTCAGCCTCTTCCCTGGAATCCGTGCTGGCCTCGCTGGTTCTCATTATGAACCCATTTTGCACCCAACCCCAAGAAGAAATATTAAAGACAACATTTAAAGAAACCGTTTTATTTTAAACTCTTGCCCAACTAGTCACCGTGGGTGAAGTCGTTGCTTGCGTTGTCACCCTGGGCGAAGTTGTTTCTTGCGTCGTCACCCTGGGCGAAGTTGCTGCTGCAGTTACTGCTGCTTGAGTCGTCACCCTAGGTGAAGTTGCTGGTGCTGCCCGAGTAGCCGCCGCTGCCCGCCTAGACGCCTCTGTTGTGTTGCCGTCGTCCCCTAGGGTGCCGTTGTTGTTGCCACCATCATCACCAACAGTGCTGTTGCCGCAATCCCCTAGGGTGCCGTTGCTGCTTGCGTCGTCGCCCACAGTACTGTTGCCGTCATCCCCTAGGGTGCCGTTGCTGCTTGCTTCGTCCCCCACTGTGATGTCGCTGCTGACTGCGTTGCCGGCGTCCCCTAGGGTGCCGTTGCTGCCTACTGCGTTGCCGTCGTCGCCCACAGTGCTGTTGCCGGCGTCCCCTAGGGTGCCGTTGCTGCTGCCTGCGTTGCCGTCGTCGCCCACAGTGCTGTTGCCGTCGTCCCCTAGGGTGCCGTTGCTGCTTGCGTCGTCGCCCACAGTACTGTTGCCGTCATCCCCTAGGGTGCCGTTGCTGCTTGCTTCGTCCCCCACTGTGCTGTCGCCTAGGGTGCGGTTTTTGCTGACTGCGTTGCCGTCGTCCCCTAGTGTGCCGTTGCTGCTGACTGCGTTGCTGGCATCCCCTAGGGTGCCGTTGCTGCTGACTGCGTTGCCGTCGTCGCCCACAGTGCTGTTGCCGGCGTCCCCTAGGGTGCCGTTGCTGCTGACTGAGTTGCCGTCGTCGCCCACAGTGCTGTTGCCGTCGTCCCCTAGGGTGCCGTTGCTGCTGACTGCGTTGCCGTCGTCGCCCACAGTGCTGTTGCCTGCGTCCCCTAGGGTGCCGTTGCTGCTTGCTTCGTCCCCTACTGTGCTGTTGCCTAGGGTGCGGTTTTTGCTGACTGCGTTGCCGTCGTCCCCTAGTGTGCCGTTGCTGCTGACTGCGTTGCCGGCATCCCCTAGGGTGCCGTTGCTGCTGCCTGCGTTGCCGTCGTCGCCCACAGTGCTGTTGCCTGCGACCCCTAGGGTGCCGTTGCTGCTGCCTGCGTTGCCATCGTCGCCCACAGTGCTGTTGCCGGCGTCCCCTAGGGTGCCGTTGCTGCTTACTGCGTTGCCGTCGTCGCCCACAGTGCTGTTGCTGGCGTCCCCTAGGGTGCCGTTGCTGCTTACTGCGTTGCCGTCGTCGCCCACAGTGCTGTTGCCGTCGTCCCCTAGGGTGCCGTTGCTGCTGACTGAGTTGCCGTTGTCGCCCACAGTGCTGTTGCCGTTGTCGCCCACAGTGCTGTTGCCGTCGTCCCCTAGGGTGCCGTTGCTGCTGACTGAGTTGCCGTCGTCGCCCACAGTGCTGTTGCCGTCGTCCCCTAGGGTGCCGTTGCTGCTGACTGAGTTGCCGTCGTCGCCCACAGTGCTGTTGCCGTCGTCGCCTAGGGTGCCGTTGCTGCTGACTGAGTTGCCGTCGTCCCCTAGGGTGCAGTTGCTGCTGCCTGCGTTGCCGTCGTCCCCCACAGTGCTGTTGCCGGCGTCCCCTAGGGTGCCGTTGCTAATGACTGCGTTGCCGTCGTCGCCCACAGTGCTGTTGCCGGCGCCCCCTAGGGTGCCGTTGCTGCTGCCTGCGTTGTCGTCGTCGCCGACAGTGCTGTTGCCGTCATCCCCTAGGGTGCCGTTGCTGCTTGCGTCGTCGCCCACAGTACTGTTGCCGTCATCCCCTAGGGTGCCGTTGCTGCCTACTGCGTTGCCGTCGTCGCCCACAGTGCCGTTGCCGGCGTCCCCTAGGGTGCCGTTGCTGCTGCCTGCGTTGCCGTCGTCGCCCACAGTGCTGTTGCCGTCGTCCCCTAGGGTGCCGTTGCTGCTTGCGTCGTCGCCCACAGTGCTGTTGCCTGCGTCCCCTAGGGTGCCGTTGCTGCTGCCTGCGTTGCCATCGTCGCCCACAGTGCTGTTGCCGGCGTCCCCTAGGGTGCCGTTGCTGCTTACTGCGTTGCCGTCGTCGCCCACAGTGCTGTTGCCGGCGTCCCCTAGGGTGCCGTTGCTAATGACTGCGTTGCCGTCGTCGCCCACAGTGCTGTTGCCGGCGTCCCCTAGGGTGCCGTTGCTGCTGCCTGCGTTGTCGTCGTCGCCGACAGTGCTGTTGCCGTCATCCCCTAGGGTGCCGTTGCCTGCGTTGCCGTCGCCCACTGTCCTGTTGCCTGCGTTGCCGTCGCCAACTGTGCTGTTGCCTGCGTTGCCGTAGTCCCCTAATATGCCCTTGCGGCCATTACTACTACTCATTTCATTTGTGTCACCAACCGGCAAACCACACCCTATGGATAAAAAAGGTGCAAAAGTAAGTTAAATGTTTCCCCATCACCTGCATGTACTATACTCCACTGCAGATTTTCATAATAGAAGTTTCCAAAAGAACAAACATAAATACCTGTGGTAAACCAGAGAGCCAGCACAGCAACAATCAAGGCCCAAAATGCTCCCATTACTGCAGCCACCAACAGGAAATGCAATCTGAGCCACGTGGCAGGTTACATATACCCATCCTGCAGGTGTCACAGGTGTTGCTGATCAGCTGTATTTGTCTCGCTGGAATCAGTGCTCGTTGAGATGCAGCCCTTCTTTTCACCTACATTTGACTCCTTTATACCGCTTATCCTTAGAAGGTCACGGGGGGTTTTACCAACAAGGTTTACCTAATGAAGTGGCCGATGAGGGTATACATCTATCGATACATGTATACAGATAGATATACGGATGTTAAACTAAAATATAACTGGTTATTTTATTCGCCCCAATGTAACTCCAAAGTAAATTGTTTATTGTTTCTCTAGATGGTATTGCTCTGGTATCACAGCTGCAAAAATCAATGAGGAGCATTTTATCATGTAATCATGTCAACACAAGCCGAGGTTCGTTAGCTAGTAGCTAAAGTTAGAAAGTTAGTTCTCCGTTACACATGCAGTAGTTCATATACACTTACAGCGGTACCTCAGACATATTACAGTAGCAGGTACATACTGCATCAATGTCTTTAGATGACATTTACCGTGGTGTGGATTAGCATAATATCATTGTAAATTTGTTTCGATGGATATTTCCAAGTATGTGTGCTTACGTCACATGACTAGCATTGTGTGCTAGCGTCTGGATGCGATCCATCTTGAGAGAGACGGTCTGATTTTAAGTGCTTATAGTGTGTCCAGACACTGAGACACAGCAGTAAGTGGTTTGAGGAAAGTTGGGTGTATAAATGTCAACTTTGAAATTCAATTGGTTATCCAATGCCTACATTTTATCACAGAACAATTGAAGGTGCAAATATTGCTCTACTTTTAATAGATACCACCCATAGGTTAAATCTTTTCAAATCCTTCTCCGCTACATGGCCCTCGTTAACCAGTTGCCTTACTTTTGGTAAGTTCTGATCAGCACTGGCTCAAGTCAGCTCTCAAATGAGCTGCTATGGGATAGAGCAATGGTGGACTTCCTAGGATCCATTAGTCTTCTATACAAATTCATGTGCCACTGATGCAAGTCGCTAATTCAGCCTCTTCCCTGGAATCCGTGCTGGCCTCGCTGGTTCTCATTATGAAGCCATTTTGCACCCAACCCCAAGAAGAAATATTAAAGACAACATTTAAAGAAACCGTTTTATTTTAAACTCTTGCCCAACTAGTCACCGTGGGTGAAGTTGTTGCTTGCGTTGTCACCCTGGGCGAAGTTGTTTCTTGAGTCGTCACCCTGGGCGAAGTTGTTACTTGAGTCGTCACCCTGGGCGAAGTTGTTTCTTGAGTCGTCACCCTGGGCGAAGTTGCTGCTGCAGTTACTGCTGCTTGAGTCGTCACCCTAGGTGAAGTTGCTGGTGCTGCCCGAGTAGTCGCTGCCCTTACTGCTGCCCGTCTAGCCGCCGCTGCCCGCCTAGACGCCTCTGTTGTGTTGCCGTCGTCCCCTAGGGTGCCGTTGTTGTTGCCGCCATCATCACCAACAGTGCTGTTGCCGCCGTCCCCTAGGGTGCCGTTGCTGCTTGCGTCGTCGCCCACAGTACTGTTGCCGTCATCCCCTAGGGTGCCGTTGCTGCCTACTGCGTTGCCGTCGTCGCCCACAGTGCCGTTGCCGGCGTCCCCTAGGGTGCCGTTGCTGCTGCCTGCGTTGCCGTCGTCGCCCACAGTGCTGTTGCCGTCGTCCCCTAGGGTGCCGTTGCTGCTTGCGTCGTCGCCCACAGTGCTGTTGCCTGCGTCCCCTAGGGTGCCGTTGCTGCTGCCTGCGTTGCCATCGTCGCCCACAGTGCTGTTGCCGGCGTCCCCTAGGGTGCCGTTGCTGCTTACTGCGTTGCCGTCGTCGCCCACAGTGCTGTTGCCGGCGTCCCCTAGGGTGCCGTTGCTAATGACTGCGTTGCCGTCGTCGCCCACAGTGCTGTTGCCGGCGTCCCCTAGGGTGCCGTTGCTGCTGCCTGCGTTGTCGTCGTCGCCGACAGTGCTGTTGCCGTCATCCCCTAGGGTGCCGTTGCCTGCGTTGCCGTCGCCCACTGTCCTGTTGCCTGCGTTGCCGTCGCCCACTGTGCTGTTGCCTGCGTTGCCGTAGTCCCCTAATATGCCCTTGCGGCCATTACTACTACTCATTTCATTTGTGTCACCAACCGGCGAACCACAGCCTATGGATAAAAAAGGTGCAAAAGTAAGTTAAATGTTTCCCCATCACCTGCATGTACTATACTCCACTGCAGATTTTCAGAATAGAAGTTTCCAAAAGAACAAACATAAATACCTGTGGTAAACCAGAGAGCCAGCACAGCAACAATCAAGGCCCAAAATGCTCCCATTACTGCAGCCACCAACAGGAAATGCAATCTGAGCCACGTGGCAGGTTACATATACCCATCCTGCAGGTGTCACAGGTGTTGCTGATCAGCTGTATTTGTCTCGCTGGAATCAGTGCTCGTTGAGATGCAGCCCTTCTTTTCACCTACATTTGACTCCTTTATACCGCTTATCCTTAGAAGGTCACGGGGGGTTTTACCAACAAGGTTTACCTAATGAAGTGGCCGATGAGGGTATACATCTATCGATACATGTATACAGATAGATATACGGATGTTAAACTAAAATATAACTGGTTATTTTATTCGCCCCAATGTAACTCCAAAGTAAATTGTTTATTGTTTCTCTAGATGGTATTGCTCTGGTATCACAGCTGCAAAAATCAATGAGGAGCATTTTATCATGTAATCATGTCAACACAAGCCGAGGTTCGTTAGCTAGTAGCTAAAGTTAGAAAGCTAGTTCTCCGTTACACATGCAGTAGTTCATATACACTTACAGCGGTACCTCAGACATATTACAGTAGCAGGTACATACTGCATCAATGTCTTTAGATGACATTTACCGTGGTGTGGATTAGCATAATATCATTGTAAATTTGTTTCGATGGACATTTCCAAGTATGTGTGCTTACGTCACATGACTAGCATTGTGTGCTAGCGTCTGGATGCGATCCATCTTGAGAGAGACGGTCTGATTTTAAGTGCTTATAGTGTGTCCAGACACTGAGACACAGCAGTAAGTGGTTTGAGGAAAGTTGGGTGTATAAATGTCAACTTTGATGATAAAATGTAGGCATTGGATAACCAATTGAATTTCACAGAACAATTGAAGGTGCAAATATTGCTCTACTTTTAATAGATACCACCCATAGGTTAAATCTTTTCAAATCCTTCTCCGCTACATGGCCCTCGTTAACCAGTTGCCTTACTTTTGGTAAGTTCTGATCAGCACTGGCTCAAGTCAGCTCTCAAATGAGCTGCTATGGGATAGAGCAATGGTGGACTTCCTAGGATCCATTAGTCTTCTATACAAATTCATGTGCCACTGATGCAAGTCACTAATTCAGCCTCTTCCCTGGAATCCGTGCTGGCCTCGCTGGTTCTCATTATGAAGCCATTTTGCACCCAACCCCAAGAAGAAATATTAAAGACAACATTTAAAGAAACCGTTTTATTTTAAACTCTTTTCCAACTAGTCACCGTGGGTGAAGTTGTTGCTTGCGTCGTCACCCTGGGCGAAGTTGTTTCTTGCGTCGTCACCCTGGGCGAAGTTGTTTCTTGCGTCGTCACCCTGGGCGAAGTTGTTTCTTGCGTCGTCACCCTGGGCGAAGTTGTTTCTTGCGTCGTCACCCTGGGCGAAGTTGCTGCTGCAGTTACTGCTGCTTGAGTCGTCACCCTAGGTGAAGTTGCTGGTGCTGCCCGAGTAGTCGCTGCCCTTACTGCTGCCCGTCTAGCCGCCGCTGCCCGCCTAGACGCCTCTGTTGTGTTGCCGTCGTCCCCTAGGGTGCCGTTGCTGCTTGCGTCGTCGCCCACAGTACTGTTGCCGTCATCCCCTAGGGTGCCGTTGCTGCCTACTGCGTTGCCGTCGTCGCCCACAGTGCTGTTGCCGGCGTCCCCTAGGGTGCCGTTGCTGCTGCCTGCGTTGCCGTCGTCGCCCACAGTGCTGTTGCCGTCGTCCCCTAGGGTGCCGTTGCTGCTTGCGTCGTCGCCCACAGTACTGTTGCCGTCATCCCCTAGGGTGCCGTTGCTGCTTGCTTCGTCCCCCACTGTGATGTCGCCTAGGGTGCTGTTGTTGCCGGCGTCCCCTAGGGTGCCGTTGCTGCCCACAGTGCTGTTGCCGTCGTCCCCTAGGGTGCCGTTGCTGCTTGCTTCGTCCCCCACTGTGCTGTCGCCTAGGGTGCGGTTTTTGCTGACTGCGTTGCCGTCGTCCCCTAGTGTGCCGTTGCTGCTGACTGCGTTGCTGGCGTCCCCTAGGGTGCCGTTGCTGCTTACTGCGTTGCCGTCGTCGCCCACAGTGCTGTTGCTGGCGTCCCCTAGGGTGCCGTTGCTGCTTACTGCGTTGCCGTCGTCGCCCACAGTGCTGTTGCCGTCGTCCCCTAGGGTGCCGTTGCTGCTGACTGCGTTGCCGCCCACAGTGCTGTTGCCTGCGTCCCCTAGGGTGCCGTTGCTGCTGCCTGCGTTGTCGTCGTCGCCGACAGTGCTGTTGCCGTCATCCCCTAGGGTGCCGTTGCCTGCGTTGCCGTCGCCCACTGTCCTGTTGCCTGCGTTGCCGTCGCCAACTGTGCTGTTGCCTGCGTTGCCGTAGTCCCCTAATATGCCCTTGCGGCCATTACTACTACTCATTTCATTTGTGTCACCAACCGGCAAACCACACCCTATGGATAAAAAAGGTGCAAAAGTAAGTTAAATGTTTCCCCATCACCTGCATGTACTATACTCCACTGCAGATTTTCAGAATAGAAGTTTCCAAAAGAACAAACATAAATACCTGTGGTAAACCAGAGAGCCAGCACAGCAACAATCAAGGCCCAAAATGCTCCCATTACTGCAGCCACCAACAGGAAATGCAATCTGAGCCACGTGGCAGGTTACATATACCCATCCTGCAGGTGTCACAGGTGTTGCTGATCAGCTGTATTTGTCTCGCTGGAATCAGTGCTCGTTGAGATGCAGCCCTTCTTTTCACCTACATTTGACTCCTTTATACCGCTTATCCTTAGAAGGTCACGGGGGGTTTTACCAACAAGGTTTACCTAATGAAGTGGCCGATGAGGGTATACATCTATCGATACATGTATACAGATAGATATACGGATGTTAAACTAAAATATAACTGGTTATTTTATTCGCCCCAATGTAACTCCAAAGTAAATTGTTTATTGTTTCTCTAGATGGTATTGCTCTGGTATCACAGCTGCAAAAATCAATGAGGAGCATTTTATCATGTAATCATGTCAACACAAGCCGAGGTTCGTTAGCTAGTAGCTAAAGTTAGAAAGCTAGTTCTCCGTTACACATGCAGTAGTTCATATACACTTACAGCGGTACCTCAGACATATTACAGTAGCAGGTACATACTGCATCAATGTCTTTAGATGACATTTACCGTGGTGTGGATTAGCATAATATCATTGTAAATTTGTTTCGATGGACATTTCCAAGTATGTGTGCTTACGTCACATGACTAGCATTGTGTGCTAGCGTCTGGATGCGATCCATCTTGAGAGACGGTCTGATTTTAAGTGCTTATAGTGTGTCCAGACACTGAGACACAGCAGTAAGTGGTTTGAGGAAAGTTGGGTGTATAAATGTCAACTTTGAAATTCAATTGGTTATCCAATGCCTACATTTTATCATCACAGAACAATTGAAGGTGCAAATATTGCTCTACTTTTAATAGATACCACCCATAGGTTAAATCTTTTCAAATCCTTCTCCGCTACATGGCCCTCGTTAACCAGTTGCCTTACTTTTGGTAAGTTCTGATCAGCACTGGCTCAAGTCAGCTCTCAAATGAGGTGCTATGGGATAGAGCAATGGTGGACTTCCTAGGATCCATTAGTCTTCTATACAAATTCATGTGCCACTGATGCAAGTCGCTAATTCAGCCTCTTCCCTGGAATCCGTGCTGGCCTCGCTGGTTCTCATTATGAACCCATTTTGCACCCAACCCCAAGAAGAAATATTAAAGACAACATTTAAAGAAACCGTTTTATTTTAAACTCTTGCCCAACTAGTCACCGTGGGTGAAGTCGTTGCTTGCGTTGTCACCCTGGGCGAAGTTGTTTCTTGCGTCGTCACCCTGGGCGAAGTTGCTGCTGCAGTTACTGCTGCTTGAGTCGTCACCCTAGGTGAAGTTGCTGGTGCTGCCCGAGTAGCCGCCGCTGCCCGCCTAGACGCCTCTGTTGTGTTGCCGTCGTCCCCTAGGGTGCCGTTGTTGTTGCCACCATCATCACCAACAGTGCTGTTGCCGCAATCCCCTAGGGTGCCGTTGCTGCTTGCGTCGTCGCCCACAGTACTGTTGCCGTCATCCCCTAGGGTGCCGTTGCTGCTTGCTTCGTCCCCCACTGTGATGTCGCCTAGGGTGCTGTTGTTGCTGACTGCGTTGCCGGCGTCCCCTAGGGTGCCGTTGCTGCCTACTGCGTTGCCGTCGTCGCCCACAGTGCTGTTGCCGGCGTCCCCTAGGGTGCCGTTGCTGCTGCCTGCGTTGCCGTCGTCGCCCACAGTGCTGTTGCCGTCGTCCCCTAGGGTGCCGTTGCTGCTTGCGTCGTCGCCCACAGTACTGTTGCCGTCATCCCCTAGGGTGCCGTTGCTGCTTGCTTCGTCCCCCACTGTGATGTCGCCTAGGGTGCTGTTGTTGCCGGCGTCCCCTAGGGTGCCGTTGCTGCCCACAGTGCTGTTGCCGTCGTCCCCTAGGGTGCCGTTGCTGCTTGCTTCGTCCCCCACTGTGCTGTCGCCTAGGGTGCGGTTTTTGCTGACTACGTTGCCGTCGTCCCCTAGTGTGCCGTTGCTGCTGACTGCGTTGCTGGCATCCCCTAGGGTGCCGTTGCTGCTGACTGCGTTGCCGTCGTCGCCCACAGTGCTGTTGCCGGCGTCCCCTAGGGTGCCGTTGCTGCTGACTGAGTTGCCGTCGTCGCCCACAGTGCTGTTGCCGTCGTCCCCTAGGGTGCCGTTGCTGCTGACTGCGTTGCCGTCGTCGCCCACAGTGCTGTTGCCTGCGTCCCCTAGGGTGCCGTTGCTGCTTGCTTCGTCCCCTACTGTGCTGTTGCCTAGGGTGCGGTTTTTGCTGACTGCGTTGCCGTCGTCCCCTAGTGTGCCGTTGCTGCTGACTGCGTTGCCGGCATCCCCTAGGGTGCCGTTGCTGCTGCCTGCGTTGCCGTCGTCGCCCACAGTGCTGTTGCCTGCGACCCCTAGGGTGCCGTTGCTGCTGCCTGCGTTGCCATCGTCGCCCACAGTGCTGTTGCCGGCGTCCCCTAGGGTGCCGTTGCTGCTTACTGCGTTGCCGTCGTCGCCCACAGTGCTGTTGCTGGCGTCCCCTAGGGTGCCGTTGCTGCTTACTGCGTTGCCGTCGTCGCCCACAGTGCTGTTGCCGTCGTCCCCTAGGGTGCCGTTGCTGCTGACTGAGTTGCCGTTGTCGCCCACAGTGCTGTTGCCGTCGTCGCCCACAGTGCTGTTGCCGTCGTCCCCTAGGGTGCCGTTGCTGCTGACTGAGTTGCCGTCGTCGCCCACAGTGCTGTTGCCGTCGTCCCCTAGGGTGCCGTTGCTGCTGACTGAGTTGCCGTCGTCGCCCACAGTGCTGTTGCCGTCGTCGCCTAGGGTGCCGTTGCTGCTGACTGAGTTGCCGTCGTCCCCTAGGGTGCAGTTGCTGCTGCCTGCGTTGCCGTCGTCCCCCACAGTGCTGTTGCCGGCGTCCCCTAGGGTGCCGTTGCTAATGACTGCGTTGCCGTCGTCGCCCACAGTGCTGTTGCCGGCGCCCCCTAGGGTGCCGTTGCTGCTGCCTGCGTTGTCGTCGTCGCCGACAGTGCTGTTGCCGTCATCCCCTAGGGTGCCGTTGCTGCTTGCGTCGTCGCCCACAGTACTGTTGCCGTCATCCCCTAGGGTGCCGTTGCTGCCTACTGCGTTGCCGTCGTCGCCCACAGTGCCGTTGCCGGCGTCCCCTAGGGTGCCGTTGCTGCTGCCTGCGTTGCCGTCGTCGCCCACAGTGCTGTTGCCGTCGTCCCCTAGGGTGCCGTTGCTGCTTGCGTCGTCGCCCACAGTGCTGTTGCCTGCGTCCCCTAGGGTGCCGTTGCTGCTGCCTGCGTTGCCATCGTCGCCCACAGTGCTGTTGCCGGCGTCCCCTAGGGTGCCGTTGCTGCTTACTGCGTTGCCGTCGTCGCCCACAGTGCTGTTGCCGGCGTCCCCTAGGGTGCCGTTGCTAATGACTGCGTTGCCGTCGTCGCCCACAGTGCTGTTGCCGGCGTCCCCTAGGGTGCCGTTGCTGCTGCCTGCGTTGTCGTCGTCGCCGACAGTGCTGTTGCCGTCATCCCCTAGGGTGCCGTTGCCTGCGTTGCCGTCGCCCACTGTCCTGTTGCCTGCGTTGCCGTCGCCAACTGTGCTGTTGCCTGCGTTGCCGTAGTCCCCTAATATGCCCTTGCGGCCATTACTACTACTCATTTCATTTGTGTCACCAACCGGCAAACCACACCCTATGGATAAAAAAGGTGCAAAAGTAAGTTAAATGTTTCCCCATCACCTGCATGTACTATACTCCACTGCAGATTTTCAGAATAGAAGTTTCCAAAAGAACAAACATAAATACCTGTGGTAAACCAGAGAGCCAGCACAGCAACAATCAAGGCCCAAAATGCTCCCATTACTGCAGCCACCAACAGGAAATGCAATCTGAGCCACGTGGCAGGTTACATATACCCATCCTGCAGGTGTCACAGGTGTTGCTGATCAGCTGTATTTGTCTCGCTGGAATCAGTGCTCGTTGAGATGCAGCCCTTCTTTTCACCTACATTTGACTCCTTTATACCGCTTATCCTTAGAAGGTCACGGGGGGTTTTACCAACAAGGTTTACCTAATGAAGTGGCCGATGAGGGTATACATCTATCGATACATGTATACAGATAGATATACGGATGTTAAACTAAAATATAACTGGTTATTTTATTCGCCCCAATGTAACTCCAAAGTAAATTGTTTATTGTTTCTCTAGATGGTATTGCTCTGGTATCACAGCTGCAAAAATCAATGAGGAGCATTTTATCATGTAATCATGTCAACACAAGCCGAGGTTCGTTAGCTAGTAGCTAAAGTTAGAAAGTTAGTTCTCCGTTACACATGCAGTAGTTCATATACACTTACAGCGGTACCTCAGACATATTACAGTAGCAGGTACATACTGCATCAATGTCTTTAGATGACATTTACCGTGGTGTGGATTAGCATAATATCATTGTAAATTTGTTTCGATGGATATTTCCAAGTATGTGTGCTTACGTCACATGACTAGCATTGTGTGCTAGCGTCTGGATGCGATCCATCTTGAGAGAGACGGTCTGATTTTAAGTGCTTATAGTGTGTCCAGACACTGAGACACAGCAGTAAGTGGTTTGAGGAAAGTTGGGTGTATAAATGTCAACTTTGAAATTCAATTGGTTATCCAATGCCTACATTTTATCACAGAACAATTGAAGGTGCAAATATTGCTCTACTTTTAATAGATACCACCCATAGGTTAAATCTTTTCAAATCCTTCTCCGCTACATGGCCCTCGTTAACCAGTTGCCTTACTTTTGGTAAGTTCTGATCAGCACTGGCTCAAGTCAGCTCTCAAATGAGCTGCTATGGGATAGAGCAATGGTGGACTTCCTAGGATCCATTAGTCTTCTATACAAATTCATGTGCCACTGATGCAAGTCGCTAATTCAGCCTCTTCCCTGGAATCCGTGCTGGCCTCGCTGGTTCTCATTATGAAGCCATTTTGCACCCAACCCCAAGAAGAAATATTAAAGACAACATTTAAAGAAACCGTTTTATTTTAAACTCTTGCCCAACTAGTCACCGTGGGTGAAGTTGTTGCTTGCGTTGTCACCCTGGGCGAAGTTGTTTCTTGAGTCGTCACCCTGGGCGAAGTTGTTTCTTGAGTCGTCACCCTGGGCGAAGTTGTTTCTTGAGTCGTCACCCTGGGCGAAGTTGCTGCTGCAGTTACTGCTGCTTGAGTCGTCACCCTAGGTGAAGTTGCTGGTGCTGCCCGAGTAGTCGCTGCCCTTACTGCTGCCCGTCTAGCCGCCGCTGCCCGCCTAGACGCCTCTGTTGTGTTGCCGTCGTCCCCTAGGGTGCCGTTGTTGTTGCCGCCATCATCACCAACAGTGCTGTTGCCGCCGTCCCCTAGGGTGCCGTTGCTGCTTGCGTCGTCGCCCACAGTACTGTTGCCGTCATCCCCTAGGGTGCCGTTGCTGCCTACTGCGTTGCCGTCGTCGCCCACAGTGCCGTTGCCGGCGTCCCCTAGGGTGCCGTTGCTGCTGCCTGCGTTGCCGTCGTCGCCCACAGTGCTGTTGCCGTCGTCCCCTAGGGTGCCGTTGCTGCTTGCGTCGTCGCCCACAGTGCTGTTGCCTGCGTCCCCTAGGGTGCCGTTGCTGCTGCCTGCGTTGCCATCGTCGCCCACAGTGCTGTTGCCGGCGTCCCCTAGGGTGCCGTTGCTGCTTACTGCGTTGCCGTCGTCGCCCACAGTGCTGTTGCCGGCGTCCCCTAGGGTGCCGTTGCTAATGACTGCGTTGCCGTCGTCGCCCACAGTGCTGTTGCCGGCGTCCCCTAGGGTGCCGTTGCTGCTGCCTGCGTTGTCGTCGTCGCCGACAGTGCTGTTGCCGTCATCCCCTAGGGTGCCGTTGCCTGCGTTGCCGTCGCCCACTGTCCTGTTGCCTGCGTTGCCGTCGCCCACTGTGCTGTTGCCTGCGTTGCCGTAGTCCCCTAATATGCCCTTGCGGCCATTACTACTACTCATTTCATTTGTGTCACCAACCGGCGAACCACAGCCTATGGATAAAAAAGGTGCAAAAGTAAGTTAAATGTTTCCCCATCACCTGCATGTACTATACTCCACTGCAGATTTTCAGAATAGAAGTTTCCAAAAGAACAAACATAAATACCTGTGGTAAACCAGAGAGCCAGCACAGCAACAATCAAGGCCCAAAATGCTCCCATTACTGCAGCCACCAACAGGAAATGCAATCTGAGCCACGTGGCAGGTTACATATACCCATCCTGCAGGTGTCACAGGTGTTGCTGATCAGCTGTATTTGTCTCGCTGGAATCAGTGCTCGTTGAGATGCAGCCCTTCTTTTCACCTACATTTGACTCCTTTATACCGCTTATCCTTAGAAGGTCACGGGGGGTTTTACCAACAAGGTTTACCTAATGAAGTGGCCGATGAGGGTATACATCTATCGATACATGTATACAGATAGATATACGGATGTTAAACTAAAATATAACTGGTTATTTTATTCGCCCCAATGTAACTCCAAAGTAAATTGTTTATTGTTTCTCTAGATGGTATTGCTCTGGTATCACAGCTGCAAAAATCAATGAGGAGCATTTTATCATGTAATCATGTCAACACAAGCCGAGGTTCGTTAGCTAGTAGCTAAAGTTAGAAAGCTAGTTCTCCGTTACACATGCAGTAGTTCATATACACTTACAGCGGTACCTCAGACATATTACAGTAGCAGGTACATACTGCATCAATGTCTTTAGATGACATTTACCGTGGTGTGGATTAGCATAATATCATTGTAAATTTGTTTCGATGGACATTTCCAAGTATGTGTGCTTACGTCACATGACTAGCATTGTGTGCTAGCGTCTGGATGCGATCCATCTTGAGAGAGACGGTCTGATTTTAAGTGCTTATAGTGTGTCCAGACACTGAGACACAGCAGTAAGTGGTTTGAGGAAAGTTGGGTGTATAAATGTCAACTTTGATGATAAAATGTAGGCATTGGATAACCAATTGAATTTCACAGAACAATTGAAGGTGCAAATATTGCTCTACTTTTAATAGATACCACCCATAGGTTAAATCTTTTCAAATCCTTCTCCGCTACATGGCCCTCGTTAACCAGTTGCCTTACTTTTGGTAAGTTCTGATCAGCACTGGCTCAAGTTAGCTCTCAAATGAGCTGCTATGGGATAGAGCAATGGTGGACTTCCTAGGATCCATTAGTCTTCTATACAAATTCATGTGCCACTGATGCAAGTCGCTAATTCAGCCTCTTCCCTGGAATCCGTGCTGGCCTCGCTGGTTCTCATTATGAAGCCATTTTGCACCCAACCCCAAGAAGAAATATTAAAGACAACATTTAAAGAAACCGTTTTATTTTAAACTCTTTTCCAACTAGTCACCGTGGGTGAAGTTGTTGCTTGCGTCGTCACCCTGGGCGAAGTTGTTTCTTGCGTCGTCACCCTGGGCGAAGTTGTTTCTTGCGTCGTCACCCTGGGCGAAGTTGTTTCTTGCGTCGTCACCCTGGGCGAAGTTGTTTCTTGCGTCGTCACCCTGGGCGAAGTTGCTGCTGCAGTTACTGCTGCTTGAGTCGTCACCCTAGGTGAAGTTGCTGGTGCTGCCCGAGTAGTCGCTGCCCTTACTGCTGCCCGTCTAGCCGCCGCTGCCCGCCTAGACGCCTCTGTTGTGTTGCCGTCGTCCCCTAGGGTGCCGTTGTTGTTGCCGCCATCATCACCAACAGTGCTGTTGCCGCCGTCCCCTAGGGTGCCGTTGCTGCTTGCGTCGTCGCCCACAGTACTGTTGCCGTCATCCCCTAGGGTGCCGTTGCTGCCTACTGCGTTGCCGTCGTCGCCCACAGTGCTGTTGCCGGCGTCCCCTAGGGTGCCGTTGCTGCTGCCTGCGTTGCCGTCGTCGCCCACAGTGCTGTTGCCGCCGTCCCCTAGGGTGCCGTTGCTGCTTGCGTCGTCGCCCACAGTACTGTTGCCGTCATCCCCTAGGGTGCCGTTGCTGCTTGCTTCGTCCCCCACTGTGATGTCGCCTAGGGTGCTGTTGTTGCCGGCGTCCCCTAGGGTGCCGTTGCTGCCCACAGTGCTGTTGCCGTCGTCCCCTAGGGTGCCGTTGCTGCTTGCTTCGTCCCCCACTGTGCTGTCGCCTAGGGTGCGGTTTTTGCTGACTGCGTTGCCGTCGTCCCCTAGTGTGCCGTTGCTGCTGACTGCGTTGCTGGCATCCCCTAGGGTGCCGTTGCTGCTGACTGCGTTGCCGTCGTCGCCCACAGTGCTGTTGCCGGCGTCCCCTAGGGTGCCGTTGCTGCTGACTGAGTTGCCGTCGTCGCCCACAGTGCTGTTGCCGTCGTCCCCTAGGGTGCCGTTGCTGCTGACTGCGTTGCCGTCGTCGCCCACAGTGCTGTTGCCTGCGTCCCCTAGGGTGCCGTTGCTGCTTGCTTCGTCCCCTACTGTGCTGTTGCCTAGGGTGCGGTTTTTGCTGACTGCGTTGCCGTCGTCCCCTAGTGTGCCGTTGCTGCTGACTGCGTTGCCGGCATCCCCTAGGGTGCCGTTGCTGCTGCCTGCGTTGCCGTCGTCGCCCACAGTGCTGTTGCCTGCGACCCCTAGGGTGCCGTTGCTGCTGCCTGCGTTGCCATCGTCGCCCACAGTGCTGTTGCCGGCGTCCCCTAGGGTGCCGTTGCTGCTTACTGCGTTGCCGTCGTCGCCCACAGTGCTGTTGCTGGCGTCCCCTAGGGTGCCGTTGCTGCTTACTGCGTTGCCGTCGTCGCCCACAGTGCTGTTGCCGTCGTCCCCTAGGGTGCCGTTGCTGCTGACTGCGTTGCCGTCGTCGCCCACAGTGCTGTTGCCGTCGTCGCCCACAGTGCTGTTGCCGTCGTCCCCTAGGGTGCCGTTGCTGCTGACTGAGTTGCCGTCGTCGCCCACAGTGCTGTTGCCGTCGTCCCCTAGGGTGCCGTTGCTGCTGACTGAGTTGCCGTCGTCGCCCACAGTGCTGTTGCCGTCGTCGCCTAGGGTGCCGTTGCTGCTGACTGAGTTGCCGTCGTCCCCTAGGGTGCAGTTGCTGCTGCCTGCGTTGCCGTCGTCCCCCACAGTGCTGTTGCCGGCGTCCCCTAGGGTGCCGTTGCTAATGACTGCGTTGCCGTCGTCGCCCACAGTGCTGTTGCCGGCGTCCCCTAGGGTGCCGTTGCTGCTGCCTGCGTTGTCGTCGTCGCCGACAGTGCTGTTGCCGTCATCCCCTAGGGTGCCGTTGCCTGCGTTGCCGTCGCCCACTGTGCTGTTGCCTGCGTTGCCGTAGTCCCCTAATATGCCCTTGCGGCCATTACTACTACTCATTTCATTTGTGTCACCAACCGGCAAACCACAGCCTATGGATAAAAAAGGTGCAAAAGTAAGTTAAATGTTTCCCCATCACCTGCATGTACTATACTCCACTGCAGATTTTCAGAATAGAAGTTTCCAAAAGAACAAACATAAATACCTGTGGTAAACCAGAGAGCCAGCACAGCAACAATCAAGGCCCAAAATGCTCCCATTACTGCAGCCACCAACAGGAAATGCAATCTGAGCCACGTGGCAGGTTACATATACCCATCCTGCAGGTGTCACAGGTGTTGCTGATCAGCTGTATTTGTCTCGCTGGAATCAGTGCTCGTTGAGATGCAGCCCTTCTTTTCACCTACATTTGACTCCTTTATACCGCTTATCCTTAGAAGGTCACGGGGGGTTTTACCAACAAGGTTTACCTAATGAAGTGGCCGATGAGGGTATACATCTATCGATACATGTATACAGATAGATATACGGATGTTAAACTAAAATATAACTGGTTATTTTATTCGCCCCAATGTAACTCCAAAGTAAATTGTTTATTGTTTCTCTAGATGGTATTGCTCTGGTATCACAGCTGCAAAAATCAATGAGGAGCATTTTATCATGTAATCATGTCAACACAAGCCGAGGTTCGTTAGCTAGTAGCTAAAGTTAGAAAGTTAGTTCTCCGTTACACATGCAGTAGTTCATATACACTTACAGCGGTACCTCAGACATATTACAGTAGCAGGTACATACTGCATCAATGTCTTTAGATGACATTTACCGTGGTGTGGATTAGCATAATATCATTGTAAATTTGTTTCGATGGATATTTCCAAGTATGTGTGCTTACGTCACATGACTAGCATTGTGTGCTAGCGTCTGGATGCGATCCATCTTGAGAGAGACGGTCTGATTTTAAGTGCTTATAGTGTGTCCAGACACTGAGACACAGCAGTAAGTGGTTTGAGGAAAGTTGGGTGTATAAATGTCAACTTTGAAATTCAATTGGTTATCCAATGCCTACATTTTATCACAGAACAATTGAA
This sequence comes from Pungitius pungitius, assembly GCF_949316345.1. NCBI lineage: Eukaryota > Metazoa > Chordata > Actinopteri > Perciformes > Gasterosteidae > Pungitius > Pungitius pungitius. The sequence goes on from NC_084901.1 coordinate 15,738,819, forward strand.
GGTGCAAATATTGCTCTACTTTTAATAGATACCACCCATAGGTTAAATCTTTTCAAATCCTTCTCCGCTACATGGCCCTCGTTAACCAGTTGCCTTACTTTTGGTAAGTTCTGATCAGCACTGGCTCAAGTCAGCTCTCAAATGAGCTGCTATGGGATAGAGCAATGGTGGACTTCCTAGGATCCATTAGTCTTCTATACAAATTCATGTGCCACTGATGCAAGTCGCTAATTCAGCCTCTTCCCTGGAATCCGTGCTGGCCTCGCTGGTTCTCATTATGAAGCCATTTTGCACCCAACCCCAAGAAGAAATATTAAAGACAACATTTAAAGAAACCGTTTTATTTTAAACTCTTGCCCAACTAGTCACCGTGGGTGAAGTTGTTGCTTGCGTTGTCACCCTGGGCGAAGTTGTTTCTTGAGTCGTCACCCTGGGCGAAGTTGTTTCTTGAGTCGTCACCCTGGGCGAAGTTGTTTCTTGAGTCGTCACCCTGGGCGAAGTTGCTGCTGCAGTTACTGCTGCTTGAGTCGTCACCCTAGGTGAAGTTGCTGGTGCTGCCCGAGTAGTCGCTGCCCTTACTGCTGCCCGTCTAGCCGCCGCTGCCCGCCTAGACGCCTCTGTTGTGTTGCCGTCGTCCCCTAGGGTGCCGTTGTTGTTGCCGCCATCATCACCAACAGTGCTGTTGCCGCCGTCCCCTAGGGTGCCGTTGCTGCTTGCGTCGTCGCCCACAGTACTGTTGCCGTCATCCCCTAGGGTGCCGTTGCTGCCTACTGCGTTGCCGTCGTCGCCCACAGTGCCGTTGCCGGCGTCCCCTAGGGTGCCGTTGCTGCTGCCTGCGTTGCCGTCGTCGCCCACAGTGCTGTTGCCGTCGTCCCCTAGGGTGCCGTTGCTGCTTGCGTCGTCGCCCACAGTGCTGTTGCCTGCGTCCCCTAGGGTGCCGTTGCTGCTGCCTGCGTTGCCATCGTCGCCCACAGTGCTGTTGCCGGCGTCCCCTAGGGTGCCGTTGCTGCTTACTGCGTTGCCGTCGTCGCCCACAGTGCTGTTGCCGGCGTCCCCTAGGGTGCCGTTGCTAATGACTGCGTTGCCGTCGTCGCCCACAGTGCTGTTGCCGGCGTCCCCTAGGGTGCCGTTGCTGCTGCCTGCGTTGTCGTCGTCGCCGACAGTGCTGTTGCCGTCATCCCCTAGGGTGCCGTTGCCTGCGTTGCCGTCGCCCACTGTCCTGTTGCCTGCGTTGCCGTCGCCCACTGTGCTGTTGCCTGCGTTGCCGTAGTCCCCTAATATGCCCTTGCGGCCATTACTACTACTCATTTCATTTGTGTCACCAACCGGCGAACCACAGCCTATGGATAAAAAAGGTGCAAAAGTAAGTTAAATGTTTCCCCATCACCTGCATGTACTATACTCCACTGCAGATTTTCAGAATAGAAGTTTCCAAAAGAACAAACATAAATACCTGTGGTAAACCAGAGAGCCAGCACAGCAACAATCAAGGCCCAAAATGCTCCCATTACTGCAGCCACCAACAGGAAATGCAATCTGAGCCACGTGGCAGGTTACATATACCCATCCTGCAGGTGTCACAGGTGTTGCTGATCAGCTGTATTTGTCTCGCTGGAATCAGTGCTCGTTGAGATGCAGCCCTTCTTTTCACCTACATTTGACTCCTTTATACCGCTTATCCTTAGAAGGTCACGGGGGGTTTTACCAACAAGGTTTACCTAATGAAGTGGCCGATGAGGGTATACATCTATCGATACATGTATACAGATAGATATACGGATGTTAAACTAAAATATAACTGGTTATTTTATTCGCCCCAATGTAACTCCAAAGTAAATTGTTTATTGTTTCTCTAGATGGTATTGCTCTGGTATCACAGCTGCAAAAATCAATGAGGAGCATTTTATCATGTAATCATGTCAACACAAGCCGAGGTTCGTTAGCTAGTAGCTAAAGTTAGAAAGCTAGTTCTCCGTTACACATGCAGTAGTTCATATACACTTACAGCGGTACCTCAGACATATTACAGTAGCAGGTACATACTGCATCAATGTCTTTAGATGACATTTACCGTGGTGTGGATTAGCATAATATCATTGTAAATTTGTTTCGATGGACATTTCCAAGTATGTGTGCTTACGTCACATGACTAGCATTGTGTGCTAGCGTCTGGATGCGATCCATCTTGAGAGAGACGGTCTGATTTTAAGTGCTTATAGTGTGTCCAGACACTGAGACACAGCAGTAAGTGGTTTGAGGAAAGTTGGGTGTATAAATGTCAACTTTGATGATAAAATGTAGGCATTGGATAACCAATTGAATTTCACAGAACAATTGAAGGTGCAAATATTGCTCTACTTTTAATAGATACCACCCATAGGTTAAATCTTTTCAAATCCTTCTCCGCTACATGGCCCTCGTTAACCAGTTGCCTTACTTTTGGTAAGTTCTGATCAGCACTGGCTCAAGTTAGCTCTCAAATGAGCTGCTATGGGATAGAGCAATGGTGGACTTCCTAGGATCCATTAGTCTTCTATACAAATTCATGTGCCACTGATGCAAGTCGCTAATTCAGCCTCTTCCCTGGAATCCGTGCTGGCCTCGCTGGTTCTCATTATGAAGCCATTTTGCACCCAACCCCAAGAAGAAATATTAAAGACAACATTTAAAGAAACCGTTTTATTTTAAACTCTTTTCCAACTAGTCACCGTGGGTGAAGTTGTTGCTTGCGTCGTCACCCTGGGCGAAGTTGTTTCTTGCGTCGTCACCCTGGGCGAAGTTGTTTCTTGCGTCGTCACCCTGGGCGAAGTTGTTTCTTGCGTCGTCACCCTGGGCGAAGTTGTTTCTTGCGTCGTCACCCTGGGCGAAGTTGCTGCTGCAGTTACTGCTGCTTGAGTCGTCACCCTAGGTGAAGTTGCTGGTGCTGCCCGAGTAGTCGCTGCCCTTACTGCTGCCCGTCTAGCCGCCGCTGCCCGCCTAGACGCCTCTGTTGTGTTGCCGTCGTCCCCTAGGGTGCCGTTGTTGTTGCCGCCATCATCACCAACAGTGCTGTTGCCGCCGTCCCCTAGGGTGCCGTTGCTGCTTGCGTCGTCGCCCACAGTACTGTTGCCGTCATCCCCTAGGGTGCCGTTGCTGCCTACTGCGTTGCCGTCGTCGCCCACAGTGCTGTTGCCGGCGTCCCCTAGGGTGCCGTTGCTGCTGCCTGCGTTGCCGTCGTCGCCCACAGTGCTGTTGCCGCCGTCCCCTAGGGTGCCGTTGCTGCTTGCGTCGTCGCCCACAGTACTGTTGCCGTCATCCCCTAGGGTGCCGTTGCTGCTTGCTTCGTCCCCCACTGTGATGTCGCCTAGGGTGCTGTTGTTGCCGGCGTCCCCTAGGGTGCCGTTGCTGCCCACAGTGCTGTTGCCGTCGTCCCCTAGGGTGCCGTTGCTGCTTGCTTCGTCCCCCACTGTGCTGTCGCCTAGGGTGCGGTTTTTGCTGACTGCGTTGCCGTCGTCCCCTAGTGTGCCGTTGCTGCTGACTGCGTTGCTGGCATCCCCTAGGGTGCCGTTGCTGCTGACTGCGTTGCCGTCGTCGCCCACAGTGCTGTTGCCGGCGTCCCCTAGGGTGCCGTTGCTGCTGACTGAGTTGCCGTCGTCGCCCACAGTGCTGTTGCCGTCGTCCCCTAGGGTGCCGTTGCTGCTGACTGCGTTGCCGTCGTCGCCCACAGTGCTGTTGCCTGCGTCCCCTAGGGTGCCGTTGCTGCTTGCTTCGTCCCCTACTGTGCTGTTGCCTAGGGTGCGGTTTTTGCTGACTGCGTTGCCGTCGTCCCCTAGTGTGCCGTTGCTGCTGACTGCGTTGCCGGCATCCCCTAGGGTGCCGTTGCTGCTGCCTGCGTTGCCGTCGTCGCCCACAGTGCTGTTGCCTGCGACCCCTAGGGTGCCGTTGCTGCTGCCTGCGTTGCCATCGTCGCCCACAGTGCTGTTGCCGGCGTCCCCTAGGGTGCCGTTGCTGCTTACTGCGTTGCCGTCGTCGCCCACAGTGCTGTTGCTGGCGTCCCCTAGGGTGCCGTTGCTGCTTACTGCGTTGCCGTCGTCGCCCACAGTGCTGTTGCCGTCGTCCCCTAGGGTGCCGTTGCTGCTGACTGCGTTGCCGTCGTCGCCCACAGTGCTGTTGCCGTCGTCGCCCACAGTGCTGTTGCCGTCGTCCCCTAGGGTGCCGTTGCTGCTGACTGAGTTGCCGTCGTCGCCCACAGTGCTGTTGCCGTCGTCCCCTAGGGTGCCGTTGCTGCTGACTGAGTTGCCGTCGTCGCCCACAGTGCTGTTGCCGTCGTCGCCTAGGGTGCCGTTGCTGCTGACTGAGTTGCCGTCGTCCCCTAGGGTGCAGTTGCTGCTGCCTGCGTTGCCGTCGTCCCCCACAGTGCTGTTGCCGGCGTCCCCTAGGGTGCCGTTGCTAATGACTGCGTTGCCGTCGTCGCCCACAGTGCTGTTGCCGGCGTCCCCTAGGGTGCCGTTGCTGCTGCCTGCGTTGTCGTCGTCGCCGACAGTGCTGTTGCCGTCATCCCCTAGGGTGCCGTTGCCTGCGTTGCCGTCGCCCACTGTGCTGTTGCCTGCGTTGCCGTAGTCCCCTAATATGCCCTTGCGGCCATTACTACTACTCATTTCATTTGTGTCACCAACCGGCAAACCACAGCCTATGGATAAAAAAGGTGCAAAAGTAAGTTAAATGTTTCCCCATCACCTGCATGTACTATACTCCACTGCAGATTTTCAGAATAGAAGTTTCCAAAAGAACAAACATAAATACCTGTGGTAAACCAGAGAGCCAGCACAGCAACAATCAAGGCCCAAAATGCTCCCATTACTGCAGCCACCAACAGGAAATGCAATCTGAGCCACGTGGCAGGTTACATATACCCATCCTGCAGGTGTCACAGGTGTTGCTGATCAGCTGTATTTGTCTCGCTGGAATCAGTGCTCGTTGAGATGCAGCCCTTCTTTTCACCTACATTTGACTCCTTTATACCGCTTATCCTTAGAAGGTCACGGGGGGTTTTACCAACAAGGTTTACCTAATGAAGTGGCCGATGAGGGTATACATCTATCGATACATGTATACAGATAGATATACGGATGTTAAACTAAAATATAACTGGTTATTTTATTCGCCCCAATGTAACTCCAAAGTAAATTGTTTATTGTTTCTCTAGATGGTATTGCTCTGGTATCACAGCTGCAAAAATCAATGAGGAGCATTTTATCATGTAATCATGTCAACACAAGCCGAGGTTCGTTAGCTAGTAGCTAAAGTTAGAAAGTTAGTTCTCCGTTACACATGCAGTAGTTCATATACACTTACAGCGGTACCTCAGACATATTACAGTAGCAGGTACATACTGCATCAATGTCTTTAGATGACATTTACCGTGGTGTGGATTAGCATAATATCATTGTAAATTTGTTTCGATGGATATTTCCAAGTATGTGTGCTTACGTCACATGACTAGCATTGTGTGCTAGCGCCTGGATGCGATCCATCTTGAGAGAGACGGTCTGATTTTAAGTGCTTATAGTGTGTCTAGACACTGAGACACAGCAGTAAGTGGTTTGAGGAAAGTTGAGTGTATAAATGTCAACTTTGAAATTCAATTGGTTATCCAATGCCTACATTTTATCACAGAACAATTGAAGGTGCAAATATTGCTCTACTTTTAATAGATACCACCCATAGGTTAAATCTTTTCAAATCCTTCTCCGCTACATGGCCCTCGTTAACCAGTTGCCTTACTTTTGGTAAGTTCTGATCAGCACTGGCTCAAGTCAGCTCTCAAATGAGCTGCTATGGGATAGAGCAATGGTGGACTTCCTAGGATCCATTAGTCTTCTATACAAATTCATGTGCCACTGATGCAAGTCGCTAATTCAGCCTCTTCCCTGGAATCCGTGCTGGCCTCGCTGGTTCTCATTATGAAGCCATTTTGCACCCAACCCCAAGAAGAAATATTAAAGACAACATTTAAAGAAACCGTTTTATTTTAAACTCTTGCCCAACTAGTCACCGTGGGTGAAGTTGTTGCTTGCGTTGTCACCCTGGGCGAAGTTGTTTCTTGAGTCGTCACCCTGGGCGAAGTCGTTTCTTGCGTCGTCACCCTGGGCGAAGTTGCTGCTGCAGTTACTGCTGCTTGAGTCGTCACCCTAGGTGAAGTTGCTGGTGCTGCCCGAGTAGTCGCTGCCCTTACTGCTGCCCGTCTAGCCGCCGCTGCCCGCCTAGACGCCTCTGTTGTGTTGCCGTCGTCCCCTAGGGTGCCGTTGTTGTTGCCGCCATCATCACCAACAGTGCTGTTGCCGCCGTCCCCTAGGGTGCCGTTGCTGCTTGCGTCGTCGCCCACAGTACTGTTGCCGTCATCCCCTAGGGTGCCGTTGCTGCCTACTGCGTTGCCGTCGTCGCCCACAGTGACGTTGCCGGCGTCCCCTAGGGTGCCGTTGCTGCTGCCTGCGTTGCCGTCGTCGCCCACAGTGCTGTTGCCGTCGTCCCCTAGGGTGCCGTTGCTGCTTGCGTCGTCGCCCACAGTGCTGTTGCCTGCGTCCCCTAGGGTGCAGTTGCTGCTGCCTGCGTTGCCATCGTCGCCCACAGTGCTGTTGCCGGCGTCCCCTAGGGTGCCGTTGCTGCTTACTGCGTTGCCATCGTCGCCCACAGTGCTGTTGCCGGCGTCCCCTAGGGTGCCGTTGCTAATGACTGCGTTGCCGTCGTCGCCCACAGTGCTGTTGCCGGCGTCCCCTAGGGTGCCGTTGCTGCTGCCTGCGTTGTCGTCGTCGCCGACAGTGCTGTTGCCGTCATCCCCTAGGGTGCCGTTGCCTGCGTTGCCGTCGCCCACTGTCCTGTTACCTGCGTTGCCGTCGCCCACTGTGCTGTTGCCTGCGTTGCCGTAGTCCCCTAATATGCCCTTGCGGCCATTACTACTACTCATTTCATTTGTGTCACCAACCGGCAAACCACAGCCTATGGATAAAAAAGGTGCAAAAGTAAGTTAAATGTTTCCCCATCACCTGCATGTACTATACTCCACTGCAGATTTTCAGAATAGAAGTTTCCAAAAGAACAAACATAAATACCTGTGGTAAACCAGAGAGCCAGCACAGCAACAATCAAGGCCCAAAATGCTCCCATTACTGCAGCCACCAACAGGAAATGCAATCTGAGCCACGTGGCAGGTTACATATACCCATCCTGCAGGTGTCACAGGTGTTGCTGATCAGCTGTATTTGTCTCGCTGGAATCAGTGCTCGTTGAGATGCAGCCCTTCTTTTCACCTACATTTGACTCCTTTATACCGCTTATCCTTAGAAGGTCACGGGGGGTTTTACCAACAAGGTTTACCTAATGAAGTGGCCGATGAGGGTATACATCTATCGATACATGTATACAGATAGATATACGGATGTTAAACTAAAATATAACTGGTTATTTTATTCGCCCCAATGTAACTCCAAAGTCAATTGTTTATTGTTTCTCTAGATGGTATTGCTCTGGTATCACAGCTGCAAAAATCAATGAGGAGCATTTTATCATGTAATCATGTCAACACAAGCCGAGGTTCGTTAGCTAAAGTTAGAAAGCTAGTTCTCCGTTACACATGCAGTAGTTCATATACACTTACAGCGGTACCTCAGACATATTACAGTAGCAGGTACATACTGCATCAATGTCTTTAGATGACATTTACCGTGGTGTGGATTAGCATAATATCATTGTAAATTTGTTTCGATGGACATTTCCAAGTATGTGTGCTTACGTCACATGACTAGCATTGTGTGCTAGCGTCTGGATGCGATCCATCTTGAGAGAGACGGTCTGATTTTAAGTGCTTATAGTGTGTCTAGACACTGAGACACAGCAGTAAGTGGTTTGAGGAAAGTTGGGTGTATAAATGTCAACTTTGAAATTCAATTGGTTATCCAATGCCTACATTTTATCACAGAACAATTGAAGGTGCAAATATTGCTCTACTTTTAATAGATACCACCCATAGGTTAAATCTTTTCAAATCCTTCTCCGCTACATGGCCCTCGTTAACCAGTTGCCTTACTTTTGGTAAGTTCTGATCAGCACTGGCTCAAGTCAGCTCTCAAATGAGCTGCTATGGGATAGAGCAATGGTGGACTTCCTAGGATCCATTAGTCTTCTATACAAATTCATGTGCCACTGATGCAAGTCGCTAATTCAGCCTCTTCCCTGGAATCCGTGCTGGCCTCGCTGGTTCTCATTATGAAGCCATTTTGCACCCAACCCCAAGAAGAAATATTAAAGACAACATTTAAAGAAACCGTTTTATTTTAAACTCTTTTCCAACTAGTCACCGTGGGTGAAGTTGTTGCTTGCGTCGTCACCCTGGGCGAAGTTGTTTCTTGCGTCGTCACCCTGGGCGAAGTTGTTTCTTGCGTCGTCACCCTGGGCGAAGTTGTTTCTTGCGTCGTCACCCTGGGCGAAGTTGTTTCTTGCGTCGTCACCCTGGGCGAAGTTGCTGCTGCAGTTACTGCTGCTTGAGTCGTCACCCTAGGTGAAGTTGCTGGTGCTGCCCGAGTAGTCGCTGCCCTTACTGCTGCCCGTCTAGCCGCCGCTGCCCGCCTAGACGCCTCTGTTGTATTGCCGTCGTCCCCTAGGGTGCCGTTGTTGCCGCCATCATCACCAACAGTGCTGTTGCCGCCGTCCCCTAGGGTGCCGTTGCTGCTTGCTTCGTCCCCCACTGTGATGTCGCCTAGGGTGCTGTTGTTGCCGGCGTCCCCTAGGGTGCCGTTGCTGCCCACAGTGCTGTTGCCGTCGTCCCCTAGGGTGCCGTTGCTGCTTGCTTCGTCCCCCACTGTGCTGTCGCCTAGGGTGCGGTTTTTGCTGACTGCGTTGCCGTCGTCCCCTAGTGTGCCGTTGCTGCTGACTGCGTTGCTGGCATCCCCTAGGGTGCCGTTGCTGCTGACTGCGTTGCCGTCGTCGCCCACAGTGCTGTTGCCGGCGTCCCCTAGGGTGCCGTTGCTGCTGACTGAGTTGCCGTCGTCGCCCACAGTGCTGTTGCCGTCGTCCCCTAGGGTGCCGTTGCTGCTGACTGCGTTGCCGTCGTCGCCCACAGTGCTGTTGCCTGCGTCCCCTAGGGTGCCGTTGCTGCTTGCTTCGTCCCCTACTGTGCTGTTGCCTAGGGTGCGGTTTTTGCTGACTGCGTTGCCGTCGTCCCCTAGTGTGCCGTTGCTGCTGACTGCGTTGCCGGCATCCCCTAGGGTGCCGTTGCTGCTGCCTGCGTTGCCGTCGTCGCCCACAGTGCTGTTGCCTGCGACCCCTAGGGTGCCGTTGCTGCTGCCTGCGTTGCCATCGTCGCCCACAGTGCTGTTGCCGGCGTCCCCTAGGGTGCCGTTGCTGCTTACTGCGTTGCCGTCGTCGCCCACAGTGCTGTTGCTGGCGTCCCCTAGGGTGCCGTTGCTGCTTACTGCGTTGCCGTCGTCGCCCACAGTGCTGTTGCCGTCGTCCCCTAGGGTGCCGTTGCTGCTGACTGAGTTGCCGTTGTCGCCCACAGTGCTGTTGCCGTCGTCGCCCACAGTGCTGTTGCCGTCGTCCCCTAGGGTGCCGTTGCTGCTGACTGAGTTGCCGTCGTCGCCCACAGTGCTGTTGCCGTCGTCGCCCACAGTGCTGTTGCCGTCGTCCCCTAGGGTGCCGTTGCTGCTGACTGAGTTGCCGTCGTCGCCCACAGTGCTGTTGCCGTCGTCGCCTAGGGTGCCGTTGCTGCTGACTGAGTTGCCGTCGTCCCCTAGGGTGCAGTTGCTGCTGCCTGCGTTGCCGTCGTCCCCCACAGTGCTGTTGCCGGCGTCCCCTAGGGTGCTGTTGCTAATGACTGCGTTGCCGTCGTCGCCCACAGTGCTGTTGCCGGCGTCCCCTAGGGTGCCGTTGCTGCTGCCTGCGTTGTCGTCGTCGCCGACAGTGCTGTTGCCGTCATCCCCTAGGGTTCCGTTGCCTGCGTTGCCGTCGCCCACTGTGCTGTTGCCTGCGTTGCCGTAGTCCCCTAATATGCCCTTGCGGCCATTACTACTACTCATTTCATTTGTGTCACCAACCGGCAAACCACAGCCTATGGATAAAAAAGGTGCAAAAGTAAGTTAAATGTTTCCCCATCACCTGCATGTACTATACTCCACTGCAGATTTTCAGAATAGAAGTTTCCAAAAGAACAAACATAAATACCTGTGGTAAACCAGAGAGCCAGCACAGCAACAATCAAGGCCCAAAATGCTCCCATTACTGCAGCCACCAACAGGAAATGCAATCTGAGCCACGTGGCAGGTTACATATACCCATCCTGCAGGTGTCACAGGTGTTGCTGATCAGCTGTATTTGTCTCGCTGGAATCAGTGCTCGTTGAGATGCAGCCCTTCTTTTCACCTACATTTGACTCCTTTATACCGCTTATCCTTAGAAGGTCACGGGGGGTTTTACCAACAAGGTTTACCTAATGAAGTGGCCGATGAGGGTATACATCTATCGATACATGTATACAGATAGATATACGGATGTTAAACTAAAATATAACTGGTTATTTTATTCGCCCCAATGTAACTCCAAAGTAAATTGTTTATTGTTTCTCTAGATGGTATTGCTCTGGTATCACAGCTGCAAAAATCAATGAGGAGCATTTTATCATGTAATCATGTCAACACAAGCCGAGGTTCGTTAGCTAGTAGCTAAAGTTAGAAAGCTAGTTCTCCGTTACACATGCAGTAGTTCATATACACTTACAGCGGTACCTCAGACATATTACAGTAGCAGGTACATACTGCATCAATGTCTTTAGATGACATTTACCGTGGTGTGGATTAGCATAATATCATTGTAAATTTGTTTCGATGGATATTTCCAAGTATGTGTGCTTACGTCACATGACTAGCATTGTGTGCTAGCGTCTGGATGCGATCCATCTTGAGAGAGACTGTCTGATTTTAAGTGCTTATAGTGTGTCCAGACACTGAGACACAGCAGTAAGTGGTTTGAGGAAAGTTGGGTGTATAAATGTCAACTTTGAAATTCAATTGGTTATCCAATGCCTACATTTTATCACAGAACAATTGAAGGTGCAAATATTGCTCTACTTTTAATAGATACCACCCATAGGTTAAATCTTTTCAAATCCTTCTCCGCTACATGGCCCTCGTTAACCAGTTGCCTTACTTTTGGTAAGTTCTGATCAGCACTGGCTCAAGTCAGCTCTCAAATGAGCTGCTATGGGATAGAGCAATGGTGGACTTCCTAGGATCCATTAGTCTTCTATACAAATTCATGTGCCACTGATGCAAGTCGCTAATTCAGCCTCTTCCCTGGAATCCGTGCTGGCCTCGCTGGTTCTCATTATGAAGCCATTTTGCACCCAACCCCAAGAAGAAATATTAAAGACAACATTTAAAGAAACCGTTTTATTTTAAACTCTTGCCCAACTAGTCACCGTGGGTGAAGTTGTTGCTTGCGTCGTCACCCTGGGCGAAGTTGTTTCTTGCGTCGTCACCCTGGGCGAAGTTGCTGCTGCAGTTACTGCTGCTTGAGTCGTCACCCTAGGTGAAGTTGCTGGTGCTGCCCGAGTAGTCGCTGCCCGTCTAGACGCCTCTGTTGTGTTGCCGTCGTCCCCTAGGGTGCCGTTGTTGCCGCCATCATCACCAACAGTGCTGTTGCCGCCGTCCCCTAGGGTGCCGTTGCTGCTTGCGTCGCCCACAGTACTGTTGCCGTCATCCCCTAGGGTGCCGTTGCTGCTTGCTTCGTCCCCCACTGTGATGTCGCCTAGGGTGCTGTTGCTGACTGCGTTGCCGGCGTCCCCTAGGGTGCCGTTGCTGCTGCCTGCGTTGCCGTCGTCGCCCACAGTGCTGTTGCCGTCGTCGCCCACAGTGCTGTTGCCGTCGTCGCCCACAGTGCTGTTGCCGTCGTCGCCCACAGTGCTGTTGCCGTCGTCGCCCACAGTGCTGTTGCCGTCGTCGCCCACAGTGCTGTTGCCGTCGTCGCCCACAGTGCTGTTGCCGTCGTCGCCCACAGTGCTGTTGCCGTCGTCGCCCACAGTGCTGTTGCCGTCGTCGCCCACAGTGCTGTTGCCGTCGTCGCCCACAGTGCTGTTGCCGTCGCCGCCCACAGTGCTGTTGCCGTCGCCGCCCACAGTGCTGTTGCCGTCGCCGCCCACAGTGCTGTTGCAGTCGTCGCCCACAGTGCTGTTGCAGTCGTCGCCCACAGTGCTGTTGCAGTCGTCGCCCACAGTGCTGTTGCCGTCGTCGCCCACAGTGCTGTTGCCGTCGTCGCCCACAGTGCTGTTGCCGTCGTCCCCTAGGGTGCAGTTGCTGCTGCCTGCGTTGCCGTCGTCCCCCACAGTGCTGTTGCCGTCGTCCCCTAGGGTGCCGTTGCTGCCCACAGTGCTGTTGCCGTCGTCCCCTAGGGTGCCGTTGCTGCTGACTGAGTTGCCGTCGTCGCCCACAGTGCTGTTGCTGTCGTCCCCTAGGGTGCCGTTGCTGCTGACTGCGCTGCCGTCGTCGCCCACAGTGCTGTTGCCTGCGTCCCCTAGGGTGCCGTTGCTGCTTGCTTCGTCCCCCACTGTGCTGTCGCCTAGGGTGCGGTTTTTGCTGACTGCGTTGCCGTAGTCCCCTAATATGCCCTTGCGGCCATTACTACTACTCACTTCATTTGTGTCACCAACCGGCAAACCACAGCCTATGGATAAAAAAGGTGCAAAAGTAAGTTAAATGTTTCCCCATCACCTGCATGTACTATACTCCACTGCAGATTTTCTGAATAGAAGTTTCCAAAAGAACAAACAAATACCTGTGGTAAACCAGAGAGCCAGCACAGCAACAATCAAGGCCCAAAATGCTCCCATTACTGCAGCCACCAACAGGAAATGCAATCTGAGCCACGTGGCAGGTTACATATACCAATCCTGCAGGTGTCCCAGGTGTTGCTGATCAGCTGTATTTGTCTCGCTGGAATCAGTGCTCGTTGAGATGCAGCCCTTCTTTTCACCTACATTTGACTCCTTTATACCGCTTATCCTTAGAAGGTCACGGGGGGTTTTACCAACAAGGTTTACCTAATGAAGTGGCCGATGATGGTATACATCTATCGATACATGTATACAGATAGATATACGGATGTTAAACTAAAATATAACTGGTTATTTTATTCGGCCCAATGTAACTCCAAAGTCAATTGTTTATTGTTTCTCTAGATGGTATTGCTCTGGTATCACAGCTGCAAAAATCAATGAGGGGCATTTTATCATGTAATCATGTCAACACAAGCCGAGGTTTGTTAGCTAGTAGCTAAAGTCAGAAAGCTAGTTCTCCGTTACACATGCAGTAGTTCATATACACTTACAGCGGTACCTCATAGACATATTACAGTATATGTGGTAGCAGGTATACTGCATCAATGTCTTTAGATGACATTTACCGTGGTGTGGATTAGCATAATTAGATCCATCTTGAGAGAGACGGTCTGATTTTAATTGCTTAGTGTGTCCAGACACTGAGACACAGCAGTAAGTGGTTTGAGGAAAGTTGGGCACTGATGTAGCCAGAAAAACAAATGAGATGGTGAATGAAAAAAAAGTGTATTAAAGGTGATCTTTGAAATTCAATTGTTACCCAATGCCTACATTTTATCACAGAACAATTGAAGGTGCAAATATTGCTCTACTTTTGATACCACCCATAGGTTAAATCTTTTCAAATCCTTCTCCGCTACATGGCCCTCGTTAACCAGTTGCCTTACTTTTGGTAAGTTCTGATTAGCGCTGGCTCAGGTCAGACCTCAAATGAGCTGCTATGGGTTAAAGCAATGGTGGACTTCCTAGGATACATTAGTCTTCTATACAAATTCATGTCCCACTGATGCAAGTCGCTAATTCAGCCTCTTCACTGGAATCCGTGCTGGTTCTCATTATGAAGCCGCTTTGTTACTAAAATATAACTGTTTTTTTTATTCGGCCCAATGTAACTCCAAAGTCCATAGTTTATTGTTTCTGTAGATTCTCTAGGCATTGCTCTGGGCATAGCTCTGGTATCACAGCAGCTGCACTGTGAAGAATGTTGAACTCATCTCCAATCAGGATGTGTCTCCCAGATCAAATTAAACTCAAAGAGTGCCCATGATCACCTACAAAACACATCGAAAGTCAGCCACATCCTGCCTCAGTGATGCAGAAACATTTGTTCATGCATGTGTTACTTTTAGACAAGATTACTGCAACTCCCTGTTACCAGGCTGCTCTTAAGATATACAATACATGTATTTTGTATTTAAAATATGGGAACTACGACTTCTAAATGTTCTGTTTTCTCACAATTTGGTATAGCAGATTATTCAGGTTTGGGTTACATAATGTACACGAAGCTCAGGCAATAAACAGCAGCAGACATCTTCAGTTTGAGCAGTTCATCTCTCCACAATCTGCGCTCAGCATCCCTCCCTCCATCCGATGGCGATGGTGGCGCTCGGAGTAGTGTGATGTGCTGGGCGCCGCAAGGTTGGTGGTTTGAATGTAATCCGTCACCATGCCGACCCGCTGGTGCTGCTGCCTCTGATCCCATCACGTTCAAATTCCCACGTCATCACCGGCCAAGGGGAACACACCTGGCCGAGGCTGTCGTGCCAGAGCAGCAAGCGCTCCTACTGGTGCGAGTTCGCGGCCAGGCCTCAGAGGACGGCTCGGCCTCAGAGGACGGCTCGGCCTCAGAGGACGGCTTGGCAGCACCGCTGGAGGTCATAATTCACGTTCAACGTTTTCTTCTTTCAGATGCTGGAAATATAACTCATGCACATGAACTACAACTGTAAATGCATATCTCCCTCCGCTATATTTACAGATGGATGTAAAACTGATGAGGATAATGTCTCATATTGGATTAAAGCGGCCCTGGAGGGACACTCCAAGGCCTTAAAAGTTATGGAAGAACTGTAGCGCCCTCTTCAGGGGGACGAAGGGTACTGCTCTGACCACAACAAGTTGCATTTCTGTTTTAACCTGCCAACATCATGCATCAAATGTCATAGCTTGGAGAAGGAAAATTTCAATTGTGTAGCGACAAACTAGATAAAACTCATGGTAAAAATGGCATGAATTCTTTATCAACTTTAACTAGTAAAATGTAAGAGGGTTCAAATATAAACATTCACAATTATTCGGTTTTGAGAAGCTTGTTTTTATTTTATTGGTCTTGATGAAAAACAACGGTAAATGTATATTGTTAATCGATATTTGACCACAGAGGAGCGGCTATGAGGAAAATAACTGTCAATAAGTCTAATATTAATCCTCGTTATGGTCCTCCATAAATAGTGGAATCAGATGCTATACTGCTTCTAACCGCTAGATGACACTGTTGCTTAAATAAAACAGACCTACTTAATTCCTCTTACTGGATCATCTGGCTACATTCAAGATAGTTTCAGCCATTTGCTAACAGATGGTGCAATGAAGGATTTAAAACAATTATTGACAAGTATTGAGAATTGTTTTCAAATCAATGAAAATGCTGAAATGGTAATTATCATAAAAGAAGGTGGGATTGGTTGAAGCTTGCAGCACTACAAGTTTGAAGTAGTTGCCCTTGGCTTGTTAAAAAACTTCTGGCTACAAACTAGAATGTACGCTAGAAAAACGTTTTTTATTTTAGGTTTGACTTGACAAACTTCATTAGGATAACAGTCGTTTCATTCTGGGCAATGCAGGAAAATGGCTAAAGAAAGGAAAACAATAGGGCAGGCACAAAATACCTACAGGGATATTTCTAGAAGACTATGACTTCACTGGCGTGAAATTAAAAAAAAAGTAAGCTTCTCAATCGAGTGTGTGTGTGTGAAGGGGAGGGCCGATTCTGCAGCAGCATACTGTAACTGCAGGTGCAGTGAAGGAGACTCTCAGTTCTCTCACGTCTGGACTAAAAACTAAAGTTAACAGTGAAAACTTCAGGTAAGTCTGCTCCGTTTCCATCTGGGCCTGATTAATAATCACTGTGCTATCACTAGGGCATTATGGTACCGAGTGAGTGTTTGATACTTACTTCGTTACTTTTCTGTTAAAATGAACCATGGTGTCCCAGGTAGGGCACTATTATGTGATTATAAACTGTGTGTGTCTGCCCTTGGTGTGGTCAGTGGTGTTATTTCTATGTCATCACTATACTGTATTTTAAAACAAGCGCAATAACTTTATTTACCTTTGCCTTTTATGAGATGAAATATTTATTAATACATCTTAATGCATTGTAACAGTCCTCCTTTGTTGGGATGTTCTCCTTTATTGCTTATGTTTTTCTTCTATTGTATTTAACTTGTTTAAAAAACAAATCATGTGGCATGGAATATTGTCTTGTGTTGCTTTTATATCTTGTATTAACTGTGTCATTTTCTTAAAGCACCTAACTTGAAGGATGCTACTTGCTTTTTAAAAATCTAATAATCGTTTATAAGAAGGTAAATGAAAGGTCATATATCTCATTCTCAGTGTATCCCCTGCAGGGTGTGTTGTGCTGGTCTCATGGTTCTCATCAGCAACGTGACCGCCCTGCTGGTCCTGGCCTGTATTTCCCATCAGCTGATGTCCTGCAGCTGCCAGAAGAGCCACGCGCGGCGGGGGAGAGGTATGGACCGAGGACAGCCCAAGGTCAAGCTGGGGAGAGGTATGGACAGAGGACAGGCCAAGGTCAAGCTGGTCAGGGCGAGGTCGGGGCCGAAGGCGGGGCGCCAATCCACGGCTGTCTCCGCGCAGCCCTTCAGGGGCAAGATGGTCACCAGAGACAAGTCCGAGTGCGCGTGGGCCGCGACCGGCGAGGACACCGTCGTCCTGAGCGTCTCGTGCACGAAGGGGGACAGGAGCTTCGGCTGCGAGTACGTCGCCAGGCCGGCCGCCTGCCCTCGGTACGCCGCCAACGTGGAGCTCTTCTGGAAGCAGATCGCCAGGGCGCTAGGGAAGCAGAGGAGCGCGTGCCGGGGCGCGGGCGCGCGGGTCACGGCGGGCGTGTGCCGCCGCGCGCCCGCCGACGCGCACTTCCGACTGCGCAAGGCACCGGAGAGGCCCGTCCCGCCCCCCGTCCCTAGTCCAGCACCCAAGGGCGCCAAGTCGTGTATGCCTGGGAACCGGAAGCTCGCCGAGGAGCATTGCAACGCGTCCTGGTCCAGCTTCTGCACCTTCTTTTTCACCATGGTGCAGGATTACGACTGCTGAGGCCGATCAGCTTTATCAATACTTATTATAGGTCACTTGAAGAAGAATTCCTCGCCATTCCTAACAACTACTCTAACGCTATTATTGCTTTTTCCTTCCATTCCTTAATGCTGTGGATTTAGGAGACGTTTACTGCGGAGATAACTTGCTGTTTAATAAAATACTGGACTCGCACATAAGCTTAACACAACATACGCATGTGTAGCCTCATTTCATTTCATCTTAAAAGGCATTTTTCTAAAAATGATACTGCTTAAACCCATCTTGTCTTTAATGTCAAAGATCTCCTGTTGTTTCCAGATGTGTGTGTGCAGTCCCGCTGAAGGTATTCAATGGGGGGGGGGGGGGGGGGTTAGGAGTTTAAGCACGTTGGGCATTGAGACAGTAATGTCACCACAGGGCGATTTGGACGCCTTGGCCTGCATACTTTACCCCCGACGAGCCTCCGGATTCACACGAGCTCAACCCGCAAGATGAGGCACCGGAGAGATGATGAAATGGAAGAGACGTGTTTGGCGTTTCATGAACAGGATCAAAAGACCTTTGCTCCCCCTTTAGATCTCAGAACAGACACTTCACTCTTGGCTGAAATAATGCTCTAAAATAAAAGATGTCTCATTTTTAATTTAATACTGGAATACAGCACCACTGGCCAAGTAGGCGCATCACAGCATTATTTCTATGCTGGGTATCAGCAGCAAAATCTTATTTTCCCCATCGACTTGTTTATCATTTTCACATTTCTGAATTCCAGAGTAGATTTATTTGATATTCATTGAGCTCGTCATTTATCTGAAGCAAACGGGACGGGTAGTTCATCATGTGACGTCCTCAGCATCATACACAACGTGTCAGTCCCAACATTCAACAGTGCAGATTTTGCTTTTCACATAAAAGGCAACTTTCTCCATGCGCAGGAGCTCCACCCGAGCAGAAAGGATGAGCCTCGGGACACGCTGCGACTGGAGAAAGGCAATTATGGCTCTCATTATTCTGATGAGTTCGGCCTCATCGCCTGCTGCAGCACCACGCATTACACACAGCTGAGGTCCATAAAAATCACAGGCTCTCAGCAGGTGGCATTCTGGGCCGTGAAGGAAAATGTCCTCCAGAAGGTAATTCAGAGGACAGCCACAGAAGACCTGCAGGAATGCAGTGAAATGTATAGAAGAACGTCTAGGGAGGAGGTTTCCTTTAGAAACACCAGCTTCTCAGAACAAGCAGCTCGAGGAGTTTGACGCGTAGAACATCAGAAAAAAACCACAACTCACACAATAAAATGGCTGCGTATAGGCGATAACATGATTAAATAATAATAAATATGAAAAGTGCTTACAGAAGATGAAAATCATATCACATTGGTCAAATGCAACAACACAGAGAAATCCTATAATGATATATTTAATAATAGAATTATTACTGGATATAAAGTAATGTTGAATGTAATATAATTCTACTACAGACAATTTGTTTTTTCTTTTTACTACTTTGGAAAGATTCGAAACCCCAACTTTACAGACTGATTCCCACATTGTGCACCCTAAACAGTGCGGCCTCTTAAGCAATAAACAACAAAGTAACAAATACAAAACATATATTTATATCAACTAATTCAATTGCAAATAACAGCAGCAAACTAATGAGCTTTAAAGATTAAATATTAAATGAATAAATGCCAATGAAATCACACTGGTTTCTGGTGCCAGCAGGTAGAGCATAATTCCATTCATCCCATGCAGAGTGATAAAGGCAGAATGACTGTGTTGTTATGTCAGGTGCAGCTAATTCAAAATAATTCTCAATAACATCATTTTTATTTTAAATAACGATTACAAATAAATCCTTTACAATATACTCATTATAGATAGTAGTCCACCTCCACTTTTAGAGGCTCATTGGACATATATCATGTGGTTTGGTGGCCTGACCGCGTGGGGCTCCTGATTAGCTGAGAGACGGGAGGGAGGGGGGGCTGGCCTTGATTAAACTACAAGTTCCCTATCGACTCAAAGGAGATTTTTGTGTGTGTAAA
Organism: Pungitius pungitius; assembly: GCF_949316345.1. NCBI lineage: Eukaryota > Metazoa > Chordata > Actinopteri > Perciformes > Gasterosteidae > Pungitius > Pungitius pungitius. The sequence continues at coordinate 15,758,051 of NC_084901.1, forward strand.
AGCAGGCTTACAACGCTATGAATGCCGGGGCATTTAAAGAGCTTTCATTTCGCTGGTGCCAAGAGCATAAAGAACTGAAGGGAATTAATGAAAACGCCACAAATATCACATTGTCAGAGAGCGTTGAAACTGATTAGCGTGTGCGGGTGGCAGATTTGAACCCGAGCTACCGGCTGCCAACAGGACTCCACGTGGGCCGGAATTCTGAGTTGGAGCAGGAAAGAACCTGGACCGCTTGGTGAGGGAAGTTATGCAACGCTCAGGACCCGGGGACAAATTGAGGCAAGCGCCATACTCATTTGCCTTTTTTTCCTGCAGTGGAAATGATCAAAAGTGATTTATGATCAGAAGTCACAGCCGCCGGGCCACAGTGACGCAGAGTCACTCCGGTATGATCAACAACCGCACAAACTGTAGGCATGTTGTTGGATTGTAGCACAGTGGAGATCTTGCACGGGTTAAAAACAATAACAGGAGAATAAAATCAAGCAGTTTTGTTATCCGCTGATATATTTAAGGGGATTGTGATCACGATAAACACTTCATGAACTCAATTTGGTCCTAATTAATCTCCTCATTAAGTAAATATAGAATTGGACTGTTGAATCCAACTGTTTTGTTGAGTCCATTACAGATCGACGTGTTTGAAGGAAACCGTTGACGTTAATATGACATCTTTTATCAAATGTTTCATTTGGATTGGTTTAACTTACTCTTTACATTCTATAATCAATAAATATATTTATTATCATAAGACATCTGAAGCAGCTCCTTCTACCGGAACGATGTCACCTGCGTCAAAGAGGTGGCATCAATTGAGAAGTCTTTTTGCAGTGAGATGGGACACGTTGGCAGATAGAACACAAACTTCTGCGGGGGAAGCGTGCCAAGACATGAAGACATTTTCCAACTTGAAGCTTCAGGTGTTTCTTGAATAGGTCACATCTGGCAGACGAGGACATGAAGAATATGAGATGAGGCTTGTCAACCGGGATACTGCCTCGGGTATTTAGATTTTAAAGAGTAAATGCACGAGGACGTGTTCAGACCTCTATGCATAAAAACACTCCTGTGACTCACTCAGAGATCACTGTGTCTGGAATTCAGCTTTAAAAAACACAAGAATCTAGTGCAGTTCATACATCCCAATGCAATCAGTGTGACATTAAAATACAGTTATATGTCTTCAATCCCAGGGACACACTACTGTCCTGAGGAAGAGCACTAAATAATACGTGGTGATATTCCAAAATATGAACTGTGAAGCCATTCTTATTTATCATTTTTAACATTTTTGGAATGGAATCCGTGCGAAGAGCTAAATGTGCTGTGAGTGCTGTGGTCTTCTCCCAGTGAATGAGGAGCACCTGTGAGCTCCTTTTGCACTCTGCTGCCCCCCTGTGGTGCAACTCCAGTACAGCGAGGTCATCCACCCTCCATTGATCCTACGAGCCAATGCATTTGACACCAAGTCCAGACAGTGAGGCAGTGGATGTCTTTATCTGAGTAAACAGACGTCTAATAGTGTCCCATTACGTATTGATCCCTAACAGGCGCATTGTAATTCATGTAAGCTGTTCGTTTGTAATGAATGAAAGAGGGAGACACACAGGGTTTAATAATTCAGCAGCCCTGTGTTTTTTTCTTAGTTTTATTTCAATACATGCTGTGATCACTACAGACGACTGCTAACATGAAAACAGTAGCATTGTTTAAAAATAAACCAAAATATCACTCATTCAAACATTTCTACCACCGTCGTCCTCAATAGATCCAAAACTGCACCTTAAATCCGATTTGTTGTCGTTTCAAATACACGTGTGAGAAAAAAAGCAAATATCTTTGAAGTTTAACTTGCATTCAGACTGCAAAGTAGGACAGACGAGTTATTCACACAAATCCAATCAATAAAACGCTAAAGTCAGGAAGAATCAACAGCTCCCGATCAATAACCTCATCTCACGTAGCAGCATGCTCTGCGTTGCCAGAATGAATCAATTGGGCCTGAAATATAGCATTGGACTGGTCGAGGAATTATGGGATGCTTTTAACTTTCAACCCTGCTAAGAGATGACGATGGATGCCCTTGACGTCATCATCGATGAAATTACATCAATTAGTGTTTTAGTTTTTCTTAGATGCACTCTTTAACGTGTTGATATACTCTTTTTCATTATTTTATCTAATGCATATACGAGGCTTCGTATGCACAATGTCGCATGTTTTTCCCCTGCACATATGCAACTGTAGCATGGTCACGGTCTTGTTTTTCATCGGAGCTGTCGATCCAATCCAACAACACCGGTGACTCATCATCCCGAAGGGACACTAATCATTCCCCCCACAGAGGTAGAGCAAAGCCTTCTGGTAGTCTCCAGCTGTGTCCTCCTGCAAGAAACCACAGACGCAAAATTAGTTTATCCGTCTAATCCAATCCAGAAGGTTTTAGGTTTGCTTTGCATAAATTCCTTGTAATGTATTCAGATTTGAAAATGCCCTGTTAGTATTTTTTTCCAATGAGCCTTGTGTGTCACACTGTCTGGTTTCGCACACGTGGTTTCGATCACATGTCCTCAGCCTTTTTATTAGCATACTAGCTAACTAGCTCACGCTAGCTGGAGGCACAATCGCTCTATAAGTCAACTCATTTGAAATTCATTGAGTTCAACAGTGGTTACCGATGGTTACCAATGGTATGTGAAGGTGGCTCTAAAACTGGGCGAATCCATTCATTAAATCCACACAATGGGACCTATTTTAAAACTAGAGGTGTATTGACGAGCGTATAACTTGTATGTAAGTGTGCTCACAGTACATATATGATTACCCTGCAGCCATTTAAACACCAGTGGGAAGTTATTCTTCAAATCAAACAGTAGCTGTCAGAAAGGCTCTGAATTCCGTGGCATGAACAGTTTTTTTCCAGTCAGAAACTGGTAATTTGGATGCAAATTATATGAGCTCAAGCATTTGAATAAAAACATGAGCAGTTTCTTTCAGCAGTTTTTAAGTCCGCCAATTACCCCGGATGGGTTGGATGGGTGAGGAGGCAGGAAGCAGTGCAAACAATACACCTCTATAAAGCAGACGTCATTTCAGCAGCACCATTGAAAATCCTCCCATGAATCTATAATACAAATGGATTCAATTACCCTGAATGACTAATGAGTAACTTTTGACATCAATCATGGCTTACTGGCTCGTTTCAAAGAGCCAGATAGCCATGACATGTCAACCAATGAGGCCGAGGAAATGAAATACCTTTGAAGGCAGTGCAGCCAGGGCTCATGTTACTAGTTCCCCATGTGGCTCACAGGTTGTAACACAAAAAGTCATAAAAGATTCTATGAAACACGGTGAAGGGCAATCGTTGCATTAATAATTGCGACAATACAATTAGAAAAAAATAACCATTAATGCATTGAGAATTGTTCTTTTCCAGAGGGGAGAATGTCAACATCTCCTCCCTGGAGGAACACCCCCCCCCCCCCCCCCGGAGAACAGACTAACTCCCTTCGGCTCGAGTGTAAAGCGCCTTCATTTAAAGCAACTTGTTAATCTCCACTCCATCACTGCACCAGTGGTGTCTCAGCAGCATAAGCGCTGGTGTTTTAAAGCACGCTGAGGGATGGACAAGTTGAGAGCGTCACGGCGGGGGGGGGGGGGGGGGACCGTGAAGAGATGACAGCGACGCGTCTGTTCACCCGCTGAAGGACTGTACCGCTTTGTAAACATCACCAGAGAAACAGTTTGCGTTTGAGGGAGCAGGACCTGGATCGTGTTGTACAGAGACGCTCCGTAGGTCCTCTTGAAGCTGGCTCTGATGTCCAACATGTCCACCTCACTCCTGGACACCATGATCCTCATGAGGGTGTCGTCGTCGGTCCCAGCGCGCTAAACACGACAAGGAAGCAAACTCAGCAGCTGCAGAAAAGGACCCGCCCTTCAATTGTAGGCTAAGCTAAGCTAAGCTAAACTATCTGGCTGCAGCTTTAGCATTATCGTACAATGAAGAGAGAGGAACTATTCTGGTAGACTCACTCGTGCAGACTTGACAAGCTTTTCATTGATGAGGTATCTCAAAGAGGTTTCAAGAGTCTGAATGTAAACAGATAGCTTTGATATAAAGTGTGTCTGATTTCTAAAATGTTCTTTTTAAGCCCATGTGAAATAAAAAAAAACATCTAAATATCACTTCACTCATTGGAGCTTTGTATCTAATTTGGTGAATTAAAGTGTGAAGACGACATGTTGTTGTTTCTGGGGACTTTTCCTCGGAGAGGTCCAGTCTCGTTGAGCCGCAAGGCACAAATGACACTAAACACATTCCATACTTTTCTCTCAGAATTGTTGTTGTTTTGATTTTTAATGAAAGTCACATTTCAAGCATCAAAGGAAAGAAGAACTTGTTTGTGTTACTGCGTAAATCGCACACCCACCCTCATTGATTTATACAGGCCTTCAGCGAAGAACTGTGGGACACTGCGGGCACATTTCACTGAGGAGACAAAAAGCCAACTATCTGAATCTCATTTGTCTCACCTTAATGTGACATAATAGTGGCAATTATTTCCACTCTATTCTCTTCTGTTGTTATTTCATTCTCACGCTTGACTTGATACTCAAATGAAACGGAAAAAGAACGTAAAAAGAACTGAGAAGTCCCCGTTCTTACCCACAGCCAGCAGAAGGTTCTCCAAATTGCCCGTGGTCTCTCCTTCAATGCTGTCCTCTATGTCGGAGCCAGAGAGCTCCTTGTAGGCATCGAACACTGAGGCACACCATGTGAAATAAACACCATTCAACATTTAAACACTTCAGGGCTGAACTGAACATTTTCAGTTGGATTGCGTTGGATTTGGCATTTATTAGGTTCAGCCTTAAATAAGGTACAACATCATCAGCTAACATTTAACTTGAGGGGGAATTTTGAATTATGAATTATGCTACTATTGCTAGTATTGTAGTCGATTGAATATCACTGTCACAATTTGATTGGATATGTGTGCCCCCCCCCATGTCACACAGAATATGAATGGATGAATAAATTGGATTATCTAACTGGCCCATTGGGGACACTTAATAACTTAATAACCTCTGTTTTGAATGAAAACCTGAATTAGTTCATGATTATGGCTCCAGCTGCATAAACTTAACCATACGTGTCATTTTGGGCAATGATGTCAGACAGGATTTTAGACTCGTGGTTGTTGTTTATTTGTCAGAAACACGTTGTCTAAGTCACTCATGCTGCTGCTCTTGGAAATGTGTTTGAACAACAACCAACCCGTTAGATAATAATGATGAATGATGAACAATTCATGTGGAATAATAAAGAACAACAGCAGAGGCTGATGGTTTGGCGTTGTTTGGCGCCGCTCTCGTCACATCACACATCTGCACACAGCGGCCTCCGAGCATCCCGGTCACAAACCGGCTCACCTTTCGCGAGATGCTCCGCGCTCCGGTTGCCAAGAATTGTGATGAATTTTTCCTCATCGGTGCCAAACTTGCCCTCACCGGCGGCATACAGCTCCTGTAATGGCAGACACACGCTGGAAGCTACGCACGCACGGGGCGAAGGACCTTGTGCCGCCGCCAAAACAACACAATAAACATATTTGTCTGTCTGGGGCACGAGAGACGGAATCTGGATGTCATGTCTATTCACCTGCTGAACAGTGAAAAACGGATTAACGGCAATACATTTATACAATAAAGATGTAATTAAATTCAATATGACAGCTCAATATTGATGAAGCGTAATGGTCTGTTAGGGAAGCAGAATGTTTCATTCCCAAAGGTTGACATGGTTTAATTAAATTCTTCGTACTGACGAATAACCTAAGCTTTCTCTGCCTTTTAGCACAAATGTGATCACATCCTCAACGTGGGGACATTTGAAGGGAGAGAGATTGCAGAGAGGAGGTCGCGCACCGTACGATGTGGGAAAGGGAGGCTATGTATGTTGCATTTGATCAACTGAACTGTTAACACACTCATTTAAAGACACGGCTTGTAAACAATAAAAGCAGAGCAGTTCCAAATGGTCTTGAGGCTCCAATTTTTTCAAATGGAGCCATCAGACTGGGACCATTACTCGGCTGGAAGCGGTTGCCAGGTAACTAGTATACTCAACCATTTACTGAAGAATACATATTTCGATCTTAACTTAAGTAAAAGTACTAAAACACTAACATAAACAGCATGTGTTATGGGTCCATTCAGAATAATGTTTTTTATATTTTGGGATTGTGATGCTTTGCTGTTACTTTCATTTTGTTAGTTTAAAAAGTTATTAAGTCAAGATAGAGGAGCTTAAAGTACATCATTTTCCTCTGAGTGTAAGGGTACCAAAACCTTCTTGTGTTTTGTTTCTTACCTTAGCGTCTTCCTCTATCTTCTCCTCTTCTACTCCAACCTCCCTGCTCCCCTTCACAGACGGACAAGAGAGAAACCCAACAGAGACACAGACGGACGCGGGGAAACAGAGAGGTAATGAGTTCACAGCTTCAGCTGAGGGAAGCCCCATGAGAGGACATTATCTGCCAGAACTTCCCTGAACCGAGAAGATTAAATTTCCGTCCGTGAATCATCTGCTGCTCGACCTGCACCCCGCCCCTCCCCCCACTGGCACTGTAACGTCCTCATTATCAGAAAAGCCGCTCCCTGTACCTGCAGGAGGATCACCAGCAGTCTCTGATAGTGACCTGAGGTGTCGCCGCAGATGTCCTTCTCCAGCTTTCCGTTCAACTCTGCGGGAAAGAGGAGAAGCGGGTCACACGACGAATTACACTCACGCCACCACCAACGGGTGCAATCGACCCGAGTGGCGTAACTGCCCCCCCCCCCCCCCCCCCGTTGTGCAACAAGGATCTAGACACAGGGGCCTTCTTTTTCATCCAGATCGGATACACTGGCCTCTCTGCCTCCGGCTCCCTGAACCCTGGATTGTGGTTTGTTGCGATTTGAAGGTGGTGTGTGACGAGTCACCGTCTTCTGATGTCATGTATTCGGGTTACCATGGTGTAACTATCGGTTGTTGCATTGAACGTTTTGAATTTGAGGTTTTCTGTATGAAACCACTGTTAATAACAACATCACGTGGAGAAAAAAATCATTGGTTCCAGAGAGATTATTTTTACAGAAATCAAATATTCTTGATTGTGTGAAACTGTCAAAATGTGTGTTTTTATCTCTCTCTCTGTTTCCCAGCAGAGCAACGCACCTTTCTTGTACACTTTGACGATCTCTTTAATCTGTTCGCCGGTCCTGGAGGCCAGGATCTCAATCAACACGTCGTCCTCAGTCCCGGCGCCCTGAGCCAAACACAATAAGCGACAACATGGGTTTGTGCGGCAGAGTCTTTTGTTTCATCCTCACATCAGAAGAGCTGTTAACGTGTGTCAGCACAACCCAAAGAAGAGAAAGGAAAGTTCAGTTGAACGATTTGAAGCATATTCTCCTGTCTGTTGTTGACCTTCCAGGAAAAAAACATCTGACACGGCAGACAAATGGAGCAGGTGTGCGACGGGAATGTCGAGGGCGAGTCCTCAATGCTTTGCCTTCACGATGAAACCTTTCGTCGGTGCTGTTAGTACAAAAAGTAAATGATGGAAACTAAAGTGAAATCCATTTGAAACTTCTAGGATGATCCAGCAGTTTGCTGAAGCTTGCGTCCTTCCTTCAAACCTTTGTGACGTGGTGGTAAGTGACGCCTCAAGGAAACATGAATCATTCATTTAACTGTTAAATGCATTGGGTAATAGATCCAGCCTGCAGCACCAATAAACAAGCTACATGCTACTTGAGCGTGACATGTTATCCACTTGTGCCACAGTAGATAGACGTGTAGAGACACCCGACACACAACATTGTTCTCTCACGTGATGGAAAGGCCGTATCGTATCTTGAGATTCAGCTGAAGATCGATTCTCATTACGCAGCACAAAGGGATTTATTGATCAATGCGTCTCATGGAAGCTCATTGCTGTTCTCTAAGAAGCTTGTTTGTTTTTCTTAGCTTGGAGACGAATGTCCCGCCCCTTCTAATGGACCAACGTGGGACAATTATTGCTTTGATCCCACTTGTTAATTAATCCCTCTTTTAAATCTGTAAAGAAAATGAGCAACTTACCTCACAAAGTTAATTTTAGCAGACTAAAAAGTACAATATTTGCCTCTGAAATGTGATTTCTGTACAAAGTAGCAGCAGATACTGGAGAAAAAGCACAATAAATGTCAATTGTACTTGAATGTATTTAAACACATTCCATCTCTGGATAATTCAAAATACCAATCCATTAACCTTTCTAAATATACAGCTATATATAATGTGGTTTAACTGAACGCTGTGCTGCATGCTGGTTTAATAGAAGGGCGCTTTCACGCCTGTTTTCCTGCATTGACGAGGACAGACAGTGAAAAGGCCTCTCGCTCAGATGACTGTGGGAACACCTGGGCACAAATACCTGAATAAACCCCATTGTCTGAGCGTTTGCATATAGGACCTGCAATTAAGTAGAGTGCCGGAGGAAAAGGTTTCCATTAGTTACCTTGAGAGCTTTGTGCAGCTGAGAAGCGTCATATGAGGAAGGCGGGGTCATCAGCGCCACGATCAGATTCTCAAACAGCCCACCGAGCTCCGATTTCAGGGCGCTCACCAAGTCCTGATGTGGGTAAAAGAGAGGATTCAGGACCGGAGCCACGAAAAACAATCTTTAACCGTGCTTGTATTGAACTTAACGTTGCATGAAGTAAATGCCGTTAAACATTGAAGTAACAGAACAAATGAGCTGGTTTAAGCTCCACATAGAAAATGTCTTTAAAATGCATGAAAATCATCTGGATAACAGCAGAGAAAAATGGACACTTTAGGGCTCCGAGCAATGTAGATCCCCATGATTGTAATAAAGAGAGCACAAACCCTGTGTCAAAGAGATAACGCGTCATTTCAATGCATTGCCCACATTTCCAGAGGAATTAGGATATTCACAAGAAATGAACGTGTTTGTTGTGTTTGCTCGATCCAGCGAGAAATCAAGCAGCCAACATTTCTCCTTCCTCATTGCTTTCCAAATGCAATAAATCACATACTCGAGTGCTGCTGCAAGCACGACCTGATTAGAGCGGCTGTAAAGAGTGAGTAATGTGTGTGTGTGTGTGTGTGTGTGTCTGTACACACAAAACACCCGAGGGACCTGCTGTGCTCTGCTGGTTCAATATGAGGTCACACACTCACCTCTTTACCAGCTCAACATGAGAGACCTTTATTTATCTATGATTACATCATTCATCTAAGAAGCTCTCTCTCTGTTTCAAACCAAATTCCCATAAAAGGTTTGTCAAAATAGCAGAAATGACACAATCATGCTAAAACGTTACAGAGAGACTGTAAGAGATATATTTGAATGTCAAAGTATCATTTTTAATATCATACACATTTTCTCTTTACTTTCTCTTGTTACTGCAAATGGGTGGTGGCAGTTTCACCTCATTTCATAACATGTAACAGAAGAAATGATCAAAACATTTTGATAACACTGCAATATTTAGAGACACACCAGGAGCTGCACTTTGTGATTTTCTCATGTACCTTTTGTTCTCTTAAGATGTCTCATCTATTGTACGTCAGTGTGCACTTACATTTGCTTTTCAATGACCTCCAGGAAAAGCTAATAAACCTGCTGCTTTCAATCCACGGGTGGTCATGAAACCCATCTCTTGCATAACTGACTGCACTCAGGTCGAAGGAGACTTTAGACGCTTCCTCCTCTGAGAACTTTGTACCGTGCGACCTTTGACCTAATACCATGGCTCGTCATAGGTGCGTTCCCGGCGGCCCGGCTTACCTTTCCGTACGCCTTTTTGAACTCTGCCTTGATTTCCTGGCGTTGGCGGTTGCTGCGCGCCGACAGAAGCATGAGGACGGCGTCTTCGTCCGTACCTGCAACAGAGGTGCAGCGGGCGTCGCAGGACGCGTGAAGTACGAGCTGCACCCACCTTCGGGGGAATCACGCGTGTTGGGGGGGAGATCTAAAATCATGCATCTCTAAAAATTCTAAAAAGTGACATTTATTTACTTAAAATGTCATTTTTCTCTGGATTATAAATATATAGATTATAAGTCTATACACAGATGTTTCAAACTATTATAACAAGCAGTCCGCCATCTGCTTCTGCCATCCTGTCACATATCTGTGCTCATTACTGTGCTGTTTTTTTTTTTCCACAGGCATTTGTTGGAAATGGCTCAGACGTGTCTTGGTGTGTTTTTCTTATACGGTTTCATCTTAAAACTTGGTGACACTCGCTTTCTCTTCTAATTAGACCGGACCTCCCTCCAGAGAGTGAAATCCTCTTCCCTGACAGCTGTGTCGTTATTATTGTTAAAGGGATTCCAAAAGAGTGGTTTGTGTGTAAATAAAAAAGCGTTCCGGCGTGCACGGAATGTAGATGGTGCTCATCACGAGTCGGCAGCACTGACCGATTCCCCTTATGGCTCTACGCAGAACTTCAGCATCCTGCTTGGCGTTGAAGTTGACGAAGGGTCTCACGCTGCCTCTGTAGGCCTGTGGGCAGAGGGAGGAACAGACGGAGGCATTTCAATCAATGTGGATCCTAAAGCTTTTTTTTTGTAACCAAATGTCTTTGCAGATCTCAGGCCGCCTCTATGGAGACAGAGTGTGGTTTGTCCATTCCTGGCTGCCGTAGAAACATGGCGGCCATTGACCTCCTTGCGTTAGACATGAACTGGTCATTCTAAGGTCATTACACATTAAAGATAACCTTGTTGAATGATATTTTATTCCATTCATGTCAATCTATCACAGGAAATAAAAAAGAATCACTTGTTAAATAACACGATAATTGGACTGCCGTAACTTGAACGGACGATAAAACAAAATGAAGACGTTTTAGTGCTCTCTGATGGGCCGAGTTTCAAGTGCTTCGCTACCCTCATAAAAATAAAACTGCAGGCATCAATGATTAAAGAAAGGTACTAACAATATCACTGCACATTACATCTTTGTAGCTGCACCATAAAAGTGGGTAAGTACTCTAAGTACAAGCTAAATAACCTCCTGCTGCTTTTAGTCATGTGGGTCATTCTTAAAAATGTGTCACACTTGCAGAGTGTTCTCCAGAAAATGTATTTTAAGAGAAAAAGCAACAAACTGTCTGTCTCAGCGGCAGGCTAATAACGAACTCTGAGCAGGTGGTAAGAGTGGAATATTATCAGTAAAGGTTTCTTTTTTATTATCTCCGTTATTAGTTTTCAAGAGAAGCTCCTCTTCGTGGAACACGACAATGTTTATCTTCAAGTGTCACTCTAATGTGTCACGACTTTGAATCCTGCCTATGTGCATTGTGCAATAAGGCTCAAGAAAACACAATGCAACCTACTTTTTTTAAACAGTAATACTTTACTATTTAAACCCATATTTCTTTACTGGGATGATTGAACTTGTGTTGCTCATGCTATTTTATTACAGCATTTGGCATTCATCTTCTACAAAGACTTTAGTATTAGCTGTCAAACTGCCATGATAGCATTGTGGTAATGTGTCTTCTCATCTGGCATGGAATGTGGATCCAACATTTTAAGGATTAATACCAACTGCTTTTGATCTAGCACCACCAGCAGGTCAAAGGTTTTACTGAAAAAACACACAACAGTTTGAATACAAAACAGTTCACGAGTTCAGTCTTTAGATCTTCAGGTTCAACGCGGTGTCTGTCAAGGTCACTATTTACGGAGATAATGTATGTCTAGATCTGACTACATAGCCTATTGTATATATAGGTACATATAGATATCTATATGAATCTATATATACATACCGACCACTTCATTAGGGATACATTGCTAGTAAAATGATGGGCCCCCTTCACAAACCCCAGTATAATAAGCAGTATTGAAGGGGACTGACTTAAGGACGTAAACTATGACTTATGACACTATGACTACGTCATACAGAAAGTATTGCTAAAAGTGATAAACCAAGGCCTATCATGGCTGTTGATGTTTAAGTTATAAAACTGGTAAATGCAGCACTTTCAAGAGTTTTATGGTCAGATAGATAGTTACATGTCTGTGAACGAGCACTGAGTCCAGAGAGACAATTACAGCTGATCAGCAACACCTGTGACACCTGCAGGATGGGTATATGTAACCTGCCACGTGGCTCAGATTGCATTTCCTGTTGGTGGCTGCAGTAATGGGAGCATTTTGGGCCTTGATTGTTGCTGTGCTGGCTCTCTGGTTTACCACAGGTATTTCTGTTTGTTCTTTAGTAAACTTCTGTTCAGTAAATCTGCAGTGGAGTATAGTACATGCAGGTGATGGGGAAACATTTAACTTACTTTTGCACCTGCTTTATCCATAGGCTCTGGTTTGCCGGTTGGTGACACAAATGAAATGCGTAGCAATGGACCGCAGAGGACAATGAGAGGTAAGAATATTGGTTGACTGAATAATATTTTAGCTTCTTGAAACTGATTGTAACCCTTTACTCTAGATGTGTCTCCTAATGACCCCTCCATAAAGAAGGTCCTTACGCTTCAACAGTCCCATGAGTCTGTGTTCCTGAAGAAGTCGAAAGAAGGTGAGCTTGTTCTGCTTCTCCCTACTGGGTTCATGTTTGTGTACGGCTTCGGTTCTTTCATTATGTGGATCATTTTATTGAGGCTTTTTGTATTTGAATTTAATTCAAAGTCTTTACTTAAGTTCAACTGGAAACCAATGAAGTGGAAGTTAAGGAATCTGCAGTCTACCTGGAAGTTGTTGAACATGCGCAGAACAGAGGCCGCAAGGGCATATTAGGGGACGACGGCAACGCAGGCAACAGCACAGTGGGCGACGACGCAGGCAGCAGCAACGGCACCCTAGGGGACGCAGGCAACAGCACTGTGGGCGACGACGGCAAAGCAGGCAGCAGCAACGGCACCCTAGGGGACGACGGCAACAGCACTGTGGGCGACGACGGCAACGCAGGCAGCAACAACGGCACCCTAGGGGACGACGGCAACAGCACTGTGGGCGACGACGGCAACGCAGGCAGCAGCAACGGCACCCTAGGGGACGACGGCAACAGCACTGTGGGCGACGACGGCAACGCAGGAATCACCAACGGCACCCTAGGGGACGGCAACGGCACCCTAGGGGACGCAGGCAACGCAGTCAGCAATAACGGCACCCTAGGCAACAGCACAGTGGGGGACGAAGCAAGCAGCAACGGCACCCTAGGGGACGACGGCAACAGCAACGGCACCCTAGGGGACGCAGACAACAGCACTGTGGGCAACGAGGGCAACGCAGGCAGCAGCAAAGGCACCCTAGGGGACGACGGCAACAGCACTGTTGGTGATGACGGCAATGCAGACAGCAACAACGGCACCCTAGGGGACGACGGCAACAGCACTGTGGGCGACGACGGCAACGCAGGCAGCAGCAATGGCATCCTAGGGGACGACGGCAACAGCACCCTAGGGGACGGCGGCAACAGCACTGTGGGCGACGACGGTAACGCAGGCAGCAGCAACGGCACCCTAGGGGACGACGGCAACAGCACCCTAGGGGACGACGGCAACAGCACTGTGGGCGACGACGGCAACGCAGGCAGCAGCAACGGCACCCTAGGGGACGACGGCAACAGCACCCTAGGGAACGACGGCAACAGCACTGTCGGTGATGAAGGTGGCAGCAACAACGGCACACTAGGGGACGACGGCAACAGCACTGTTGGTGATGACGGCAACGCAGGCAGCAACAACGGCACCCTAGGGGACGACGGCAACAGCACTGTGGGCGACGACGGCAACGCAGGCATCACCAACGGAACCCTAGGGGACGACGGCAACGGCACCCTAGGGGACGACGGCAATAACAGCACCCTAGGGGACGACGGCAATAACAGCACCCTAGGCGACGACGGCAACAGCACTGTTGGTGATGACGGCAACGCAGGCAGCAACAACGGCACCTTAGGGGACGACGGCAACAGCACTGTGGGCGACGACGGCAACGCAGGCATCACCAACGGAACCCTAGGGGACGACGGCAACAGCAACGGCACCCTAGGGGACGCAGACAACAGCACTGTGGGCGACGACGGCAACGCAGGCAACAGCAACGGCACCCTAGGGGACGACGGCAACAGCACTGTGGGCGACGACGGCAACGCAGGCAGCAGCAACGGCACCCTAGGGGACGACGGCAACGGCACCCTAGGGGACGCAGGCAACAGCAACGGCACCCTAGGGGACGCAGGCAACGCAGTCAGCAATAACAGCACCCTAGGCGACAGCACAGTGGGGGACGAAGCAAGCAGCAACGGCACCCTAGGGGACGACGGCAACAGCACTGTGGGCGACGACGGCAACGCAGGCATCACCAACGGCACCCTAGGGGACGACGGCAACAGCACTGTGGGCGACGACGGCAACGCAGGCAGCAGCAACGGCACCCTAGGGGACGACGGCAACAGCACTGTGGGCGACGACGGCAACGCAGGCAGCAGCAACGGCACCCTAGGGGACGACGGCAACAGCACTGTGGGCGACGACGGCAACGCAGGCAGCAGCAACGGCACCCTAGGGGACGACGGCAACAGCACTGTGGGCGACGACGGCAACTTAGGCATCACCAACGGCACCCTAGGGGACGACGGCAACAGCACTGTGGGCGACGGCGGCAACGCAGGCAGCAGCAACGGCACCCTAGGGGACGACGGCAACGCAGGCAGCAGCAACGGCACTGTCGGTGATGATGGCGGCAACAACAACGGCACCCTAGGGGACGACGGCAACACAACAGAGGCGTCTAGGCGGGCAGCGGCGGCTAGACGGGCAGCAGTGAGGGCGGCGACTACTCAGGCAGCACCAGCAACTTCACCTAGGGTGACAATGCAAGCAACAACTTCACCAACGGTGACTAGTTGGGCAAGAGTTTAAAATAAAACAGTTTCTTTAAATGTTGTCTTTAATATTTCTTCTTGGGGTTGGGTGCAAAATGGCTTCATAATGAGAACCAGCACGGATTTCAGCGAAGAGGCTGAATTAGCGACTTGCATCAGTGGCACATGAATTTGTATAGAAGACTAATGTATCCTAGGAAGTCCACCATTGCTTTAACCCATAGCAGCTCATTTGAGGTCTGACCTGAGCCAGCGCTAATCAGAACTTACCAAAAGTAAGGCTACTGATTAACGAGGGCCATGTAGCGGAGAGGGATTTGAAAAGATTTAACCTATGGGTGGTATCAAAAGTAGAGCAATATTTGCACCTTCAATTGTTCTGTGATAAAATGTATAGCATTGGGTAACAATTAAATTTCAAAGATCACCTTTATACACTTTTTTTTCATTCACCATCTCATTTGTTTTTCTGGCTGCATCAGTGCCCAACTTTCCTCAAACCACTTACTGCTGTGTCTCAGTGTCTGGACACACTATAAGCACTTCAAATCAGACAGTCTCTCCCAAGATGGATCGCATTCAGACGCTAGCACACAATGCTAGTCATGTGACGTAAGCACACATACTTGGAAATGTCAATCGAAACAAATTTACAGCGATATGCTAATCCACACCACGGTAAATGTCATCTAAAGACATTGATGCAGTATGTACCTGCTACCACATATACTGTAATATGTCTATGAGGTACCGCTGTAAGTGTATATGAACTACTGCATGTGTAACGGAGAACTAGCTTTCTAACTTTAGCTACTAGCTAACGAACCTCAGCTTGCGTTGACATGATTACATGATAAAATGCCCCTCATTGATTTTTGCAACTGCAGTAATACCAGAGCAATACCATCTAGAGAAACAATAAACAATTGACTTTGGAGTTACATTGGGCCGAATAAAATAACCAGTTATATTTTAGTTTAACATCCGTATATCTATCTGTATACATGTATCGATAGATGTATACCATCATCGGCCACTTCATTAGGTAAACCTTGTTGGTAAAACCCCCCGTGACCTTCTAAGGATAAGCGGTATAAAGGAGTCAAATGTAGGTGAAAAGAAGGGCTGCATCTCAACGAGCACTGATTCCAGAGAGACAAATACAGCTGATCAGCAACACCTGTGACACCTGCAGGATTGGTATATGTAACCTGCCACGTGGCTCAGATTGCATTTCCTGTTGGTGGCTGCAGTAATGGGAGCATTTTGGGCCTTGATTGTTGCTGTGCTGGCTCTCTGGTTTACCACAGGTATTTCTGTTTGTTCTTTAGTAAACTTCTGTTCAGTAAATCTGCAGTGGAGTATAGTACATGTAGGTGATGGGGAAACATTTAACTTACTTTTGCACCTGCTTTATCCATAGGCTCTGGTTTGCCGGTTGGTGACACAAATGAAATGCGTAGCAATGGACCGCAGAGGACAATGAGAGGTAAGAATATTGGTTGACTGAATAATATTTTAGCTTCTTGAAACTGATTGTAACCCTTTACTCTAGATGTGTCTCCTAATGACCCCTCCATAAAGAAGGTCCTTACGCTTCAACAGTCCCATGAGTCTGTGTTCCTGAAGAAGTCGAAAGAAGGTGAGCTTGTTCTGCTTCTCCCTACTCGGTTCATGTTTGTGTACGGCTTCGGTTCTTTCATTATGTGGATAATTTTATTGAGGCTTTTTGTATTTGAATTTAATTCAAAGTCTTTACTTCAGTTCAACTGGAAACCAATGAAGTGGAAGTTAAGGAATCTGCAGTCTACCTGGAAGTTGTTGAACATGCGCAGAACAGAGGCCGCAAGGGCATATTAGGGGACGACGGCAACGCAGGCAACAGCACAGTGGGCGACGACGCAGGCAGCAGCAACGGCACTCTAGGGGACGCAGGCAACAGCACTGTGGGCGACGACGGCAACGCAGGCAGCATCGACGGCACCCTAGGGGACGACGGCAACAGCACTGTGGGCGACGACGGCAAGGCAGGCAGCAGCAACGGCACCCTAGGGGGCGACGGCAACAGCACCCTAGGGGACGACGGCAACAGCACTGTGGGCGACGACGGCAACGCAGGAATCACCAACGGCACCCTAGGGGACGACGGCAACGGCACCCTAGGGGACGCAGGCAACAGCAACGGCACCCTAGGGGACGCAGGCAACAGCAACAGCACCCTAGGGGACGCAGGCAACGCAGTCAGCAATAACAGCACCCTAGGCGACAGCACAGTGGGGGACGAAGCAAGCAGCAACGGCACCCTAGGGGACGACGGCAACAGCACTGTTGGCGACGACGGCAACGCAGGCATCACCAACGGAACCCTAGGGGACGACGGCAACAGCAACGGCACCCTAGGGGACGCAGACAACAGCACTGTGGGCGACGAGGGCAACGCAGGCAGCAGCAAAGGCACCCTAGGGGACGACGGCAACAGCACTGTTGGTGATGACGGCAATGCAGACAGCAACAACGGCACCCTAGGGGACGACGGCAACAGCACTGTGGGCGACGACGGCAACAGCACTGTGGGCGACGACGGCAACGCAGGCAGCAGCAACGGCACCCTAGGGGACGACGGCAACAGCACTGTGGGCGACGACGGCAACGCAGGCAGCAGCAACGGCACCCTAGGGGACGACGGCAACAGCACTGTGGGCGACGACGGCAACGCAGGCAGCAACAACGGCACCCTAGGGGACGACGGCAACAGCACTGTGGGCGACGACGGCAACGCAGGCAGCAGCAACGGCACCCTAGGGGACGACGGCAACAGCACTGTGGGCGACGACGGCAACGCAGGAATCACCAACGGCACCCTAGGGGACGGCAACGGCACCCTAGGGGACGCAGGCAACGCAGTCAGCAATAACGGCACCCTAGGCAACAGCACAGTGGGGGACGAAGCAAGCAGCAACGGCACCCTAGGGGACGACGGCAACAGCAACGGCACCCTAGGGGACGCAGACAACAGCACTGTGGGCAACGAGGGCAACGCAGGCAGCAGCAAAGGCACCCTAGGGGACGACGGCAACAGCACTGTTGGTGATGACGGCAATGCAGACAGCAACAACGGCACCCTAGGGGACGACGGCAACAGCACTGTGGGCGACGACGGCAACGCAGGCAGCAGCAATGGCATCCTAGGGGACGACGGCAACAGCACCCTAGGGGACGGCGGCAACAGCACTGTGGGCGACGACGGTAACGCAGGCAGCAGCAACGGCACCCTAGGGGACGACGGCAACAGCACCCTAGGGGACGACGGCAACAGCACTGTGGGCGACGACGGCAACGCAGGCAGCAGCAACGGCACCCTAGGGGACGACGGCAACAGCACCCTAGGGAACGACGGCAACAGCACTGTCGGTGATGAAGGTGGCAGCAACAACGGCACACTAGGGGACGACGGCAACAGCACTGTTGGTGATGACGGCAACGCAGGCAGCAACAACGGCACCCTAGGGGACGACGGCAACAGCACTGTGGGCGACGACGGCAACGCAGGCATCACCAACGGAACCCTAGGGGACGACGGCAACGGCACCCTAGGGGACGACGGCAATAACAGCACCCTAGGGGACGACGGCAATAACAGCACCCTAGGCGACGACGGCAACAGCACTGTTGGTGATGACGGCAACGCAGGCAGCAACAACGGCACCTTAGGGGACGACGGCAACAGCACTGTGGGCGACGACGGCAACGCAGGCATCACCAACGGAACCCTAGGGGACGACGGCAACAGCAACGGCACCCTAGGGGACGCAGACAACAGCACTGTGGGCGACGACGGCAACGCAGGCAACAGCAACGGCACCCTAGGGGACGACGGCAACAGCACTGTGGGCGACGACGGCAACGCAGGCAGCAGCAACGGCACCCTAGGGGACGACGGCAACGGCACCCTAGGGGACGCAGGCAACAGCAACGGCACCCTAGGGGACGCAGGCAACGCAGTCAGCAATAACAGCACCCTAGGCGACAGCACAGTGGGGGACGAAGCAAGCAGCAACGGCACCCTAGGGGACGACGGCAACAGCACTGTGGGCGACGACGGCAACGCAGGCATCACCAACGGCACCCTAGGGGACGACGGCAACAGCACTGTGGGCGACGACGGCAACGCAGGCAGCAGGAACGGCACCCTAGGGGACGACGGCAACAGCACTGTGGGCGACGACGGCAACGCAGGCAGCAGCAACGGCACCCTAGGGGACGACGGCAACAGCACTGTGGGCGACGACGGCAACGCAGGCAGCAGCAACGGCACCCTAGGGGACGACGGCAACAGCACTGTGGGCGACGACGGCAACTTAGGCATCACCAACGGCACCCTAGGGGACGACGGCAACAGCACTGTGGGCGACGGCGGCAACGCAGGCAGCAGCAACGGCACCCTAGGGGACGACGGCAACGCAGGCAGCAGCAACGGCACTGTCGGTGATGATGGCGGCAACAACAACGGCACCCTAGGGGACGACGGCAACACAACAGAGGCGTCTAGGCGGGCAGCGGCGGCTAGACGGGCAGCAGTGAGGGCGGCGACTACTCAGGCAGCACCAGCAACTTCACCTAGGGTGACAATGCAAGCAACAACTTCACCAACGGTGACTAGTTGGGCAAGAGTTTAAAATAAAACAGTTTCTTTAAATGTTGTCTTTAATATTTCTTCTTGGGGTTGGGTGCAAAATGGCTTCATAATGAGAACCAGCACGGATTTCAGCGAAGAGGCTGAATTAGCGACTTGCATCAGTGGCACATGAATTTGTATAGAAGACTAATGTATCCTAGGAAGTCCACCATTGCTTTAACCCATAGCAGCTCATTTGAGGTCTGACCTGAGCCAGCGCTAATCAGAACTTACCAAAAGTAAGGCTACTGATTAACGAGGGCCATGTAGCGGAGAGGGATTTGAAAAGATTTAACCTATGGGTGGTATCAAAAGTAGAGCAATATTTGCACCTTCAATTGTTCTGTGATAAAATGTATAGCATTGGGTAACAATTAAATTTCAAAGATCACCTTTATACACTTTTTTTTCATTCACCATCTCATTTGTTTTTCTGGCTGCATCAGTGCCCAACTTTCCTCAAACCACTTACTGCTGTGTCTCAGTGTCTGGACACACTATAAGCACTTCAAATCAGACAGTCTCTCCCAAGATGGATCGCATTCAGACGCTAGCACACAATGCTAGTCATGTGACGTAAGCACACATACTTGGAAATGTCAATCGAAACAAATTTACAGCGATATGCTAATCCACACCACGGTAAATGTCATCTAAAGACATTGATGCAGTATGTACCTGCTACCACATATACTGTAATATGTCTATGAGGTACCGCTGTAAGTGTATATGAACTACTGCATGTGTAACGGAGAACTAGCTTTCTAACTTTAGCTACTAGCTAACGAACCTCAGCTTGCGTTGACATGATTACATGATAAAATGCCCCTCATTGATTTTTGCAACTGCAGTAATACCAGAGCAATACCATCTAGAGAAACAATAAACAATTGACTTTGGAGTTACATTGGGCCGAATAAAATAACCAGTTATATTTTAGTTTAACATCCGTATATCTATCTGTATACATGTATCGATAGATGTATACCATCATCGGCCACTTCATTAGGTAAACCTTGTTGGTAAAACCCCCCGTGACCTTCTAAGGATAAGCGGTATAAAGGAGTCAAATGTAGGTGAAAAGAAGGGCTGCATCTCAACGAGCACTGATTCCAGAGAGACAAATACAGCTGATCAGCAACACCTGTGACACCTGCAGGATTGGTATATGTAACCTGCCACGTGGCTCAGATTGCATTTCCTGTTGGTGGCTGCAGTAATGGGAGCATTTTGGGCCTTGATTGTTGCTGTGCTGGCTCTCTGGTTTACCACAGGTATTTCTGTTTGTTCTTTAGTAAACTTCTGTTCAGTAAATCTGCAGTGGAGTATAGTACATGTAGGTGATGGGGAAACATTTAACTTACTTTTGCACCTGCTTTATCCATAGGCTCTGGTTTGCCGGTTGGTGACACAAATGAAATGCGTAGCAATGGACCGCAGAGGACAATGAGAGGTAAGAATATTGGTTGACTGAATAATATTTTAGCTTCTTGAAACTGATTGTAACCCTTTACTCTAGATGTGTCTCCTAATGACCCCTCCATAAAGAAGGTCCTTACGCTTCAACAGTCCCATGAGTCTGTGTTTCTGAAGAAGTCGAAAGAAGGTGAGCTTGTTCTGCTTCTCCCTACTCGGTTCATGTTTGTGTACGGCTTCGGTTCTTTCATTATGTGGATAATTTTATTGAGGCTTTTTGTATTTGAATTTAATTCAAAGTCTTTACTTCAGTTCAACTGGAAACCAATGAAGTGGAAGTTAAGGAATCTGCAGTCTACCTGGAAGTTGTTGAACATGCGCAGAACAGAGGCCGCAAGGGCATATTAGGGGACGACGGCAACGCAGGCAACAGCACAGTGGGCGACGACGCAGGCAGCAGCAACGGCACTCTAGGGGACGCAGGCAACAGCACTGTGGGCGACGACGGCAACGCAGGCAGCATCGACGGCACCCTAGGGGACGACGGCAACAGCACTGTGGGCGACGACGGCAAGGCAGGCAGCAGCAACGGCACCCTAGGGGGCGACGGCAACAGCACCCTAGGGGACGACGGCAACAGCACTGTGGGCGACGACGGCAACGCAGGAATCACCAACGGCACCCTAGGGGACGACGGCAACGGCACCCTAGGGGACGCAGGCAACAGCAACGGCACCCTAGGGGACGCAGGCAACGCAGTCAGCAATAACAGCACCCTAGGCGACAGCACAGTGGGGGACGAAGCAAGCAGCAACGGCACCCTAGGGGACGACGGCAACAGCACTGTTGGCGACGACGGCAACGCAGGCATCACCAACGGAACCCTAGGGGACGACGGCAACAGCAACGGCACCCTAGGGGACGCAGACAACAGCACTGTGGGCGACGAGGGCAACGCAGGCAGCAGCAAAGGCACCCTAGGGGACGACGGCAACAGCACTGTTGGTGATGACGGCAATGCAGACAGCAACAACGGCACCCTAGGGGACGACGGCAACAGCACTGTGGGCGACGACGGCAACAGCACTGTGGGCGACGACGGCAACGCAGGCAGCAGCAACGGCACCCTAGGGGACGACGGCAACAGCACTGTGGGCGACGACGGCAACGCAGGCAGCAGCAACGGCACCCTAGGGGACGACGGCAACAGCACTGTGGGCGACGACGGCAACGCAGGCAGCAGCAATGGCACCCTAGGGGACGACGGCAACGGCACCCTAGGGGACGCAGGCAACAGCAACGGCACCCTAGGGGACGCAGGCAACGCAGTCAGCAATAACAGCACCCTAGGCGACAGCACAGTGGGGGACGAAGCAAGCAGCAACGGCACCCTAGGGGACGACGGCAACAGCACTGTTGGTGATGACGGCAACGCAGGCAGCAAAAACGGCACCCTAGGGGACGACGGCAACAGCACTGTGGGCGACGACGGCAACGCAGGCATCACCAACGGCACCCTAGGGAACGACGGCAACGGCACCCTAGGGGACGCAGACAACAGCACTGTGGGCGACGAGGGCAACGCAGGCAGCAGCAAAGGCACCCTAGGGGACGACGGCAACAGCACTGTTGGTGATGACGGCAATGCAGGCAGCAACAACGGCACCCTAGGGGACGACGGCAACAGCACTGTGGGCGACGACGGCAACGCAGGCAGCAACAACGGCACCCTAGGGGACGACGGCAACAGCACTGTGGGCGACGACGGCAACGCAGGCAGCAGCAACGGCACCCTAGGGGACGACGGCAACAGCACTGTGGGCGACGACGGCAACTTAGGCATCACCAACGGCACCCTAGGGGACGACGGCAACAGCACTGTGGGCGACGGCGGCAACGCAGGCAGCAGCAACGGCACCCTAGGGGACGACGGCAACAGCACTGTGGGCGACGACGGCAACGCAGGCAGCAGCAACGGCACCCTAGGGGACGACGGCAACGCAGGCAGCAGCAACGGCACTGTCGGTGATGATGGCGGCAACAACAACGGCACCCTAGGGGACGACGGCAACACAACAGAGGCGTCTAGGCGTGCAGCGGCGGCTAGACGGGCAGAAGTGAGGGCGGCGACTACTCAGGCAGCACCAGCAACTTCACCTAGGGTGACGACTCAAGCAGCAGTAACTGCAGCAGCAACTTCACCTAGGGTGACTACGGCAGAAAAATCAGCAGCAACTTCGCCCAGGGTGACGACGCAAGCAACAACTTCACCAACGGTGACTAGTTGGGCAAGAGTTTAAAATAAAACGGTTTCTTTAAATGTTGTCTTTAATATTTCTTCTTGCGGTTGGGTGCAAAATGGCTTCATAATGAGAACCAGCACGGATTCCAGCGAAGAGGCTGAATTAGCGACTTGCATCAGTGGCATATGAATTTGTATAGAAGACTAATGTATCCTAGGAAGTCCACCATTGCTTTAACCCATAGCAGCTCATTTGAGGTCTGACCTGAGCCAGCGCTAATCAGAACTTACCAAAAGTAAGGCTACTGATTAACGAGGGCCATGTAGCGGAGAAGGATTTGAAAAGATTTAACCTATGGGTGGTATCAAAAGTAGAGCAATATTTGCACCTTCAATTGTTCTGTGATAAAATGTAAGCATTGGGTAACAATTAAATTTCAAAGATCACCTTTATACACTTTTTTTTCATTCACCATCTCATTTGTTTTTCTGGCTGCATCAGTGCCCAACTTTCCTCAAACCACTTACTGCTGTGTCTCAGTGTCTGGACACACTATAAGCACTTCAAATCAGACCGTCTCTCCCAAGATGGATCGCATTCAGACGCTAGCACACAATGCTACTCATGTGACGTAAGCACACATACTTGGAAATGTCAATCGAAACAAATTTACAGCGATATGCTAATCCACACCACGGTAAATGTCATCTAAAGAAATTGATGCAGTATGTACCTGCTACCACATATACTGTAATATGTCTATGAGGTACTGCTGTAAGTACATGAACTACTGCATGTGTAACGGAGAACTAGCTTTCTAACTTTAGCTACTAGCTAACGAACCTCAGCTTGCGTTGACATGATTACATGATAAAATGCCCCTCATTGATTTTTGCAACTGCAGTAATACCAGAGCAATACCATCTAGAGAAACAATAAACAATTGACTTTGGAGTTACATTGGGCCGAATAAAATAACCAGTTATATTTTAGTTTAACATCCGTATATCTATCTGTATACATGTATCGATAGATGTATACCATCATCGGCCACTTCATTAGGTAAACCTTGTTGGTAAAACCCCCCGTGACCTTCTAAGGATAAGCGGTATAAAGGAGTCAAATGTAGGTGAAAAGAAGGGCTGCATCTCAACGAGCACTGATTCCAGAGAGGCAAATACAGCTGATCAGCAACACCTGTGACACCTGCAGGATGGGTATATGTAACCTGCCACGTGGCTCAGATTGCATTTCCTGTTGGTGGCTGCAGTAATGGGAGCATTTTGGGCCTTGATTGTTGCTGTGCTGGCTCTCTGGTTTACCACAGGTATTTCTGTTTGTTCTTTAGTAAACTTCTGTTCAGTAAATCTGCAGTGGAGTATAGTACATGTAGGTGATGGGGAAACATTTAACTTACTTTTGCACCTGCTTTATCCATAGGCTCTGGTTTGCCGGTTGGTGACACAAATGAAATGCGTAGCAATGGACCGCAGAGGACAATGAGAGGTAAGAATATTGGTTGACTGAATAATATTTTAGCTTCTTGAAACTGATTGTAACCCTTTACTCTAGATGTGTCTCCTAATGACCCCTCCATAAAGAAGGTCCTTACGCTTCAACAGTCCCATGAGTCTGTGTTCCTGAAGAAGTCGAAAGAAGGTGAGCTTGTTCTGCTTCTCCCTACTGGGTTCATGTTTGTGTACGGCTTCGGTTCTTTCATTATGTGGATCATTTTATTGAGGCTTTTTGTATTTGAATTTAATTCGAAGTCTTTACTTCAGTTCAACTGGAAACCAATGAAGTGGAAGTTAAGGAATCTGCAGTCTACCTGGAAGTTGTTGAACATGCGCAGAACAGAGGCCGCAAGGGCATATTAGGGGACGACGGCAACGCAGGCAACAGCACAGTGGGCGACGACGCAGGCAGCAGCAACGGCACCCTAGGGGACGCAGGCAACAGCACTGTGGGCGACGACGGCAACGCAGGCAGCAGCAACGGCACCCTAGGGGACGACGGCAACAGCACTGTGGGCGACGACGGCAAGGCAGGCAGCAGCAACGGCACCCTAGGGGGCGACGGCAACAGCACCCTAGGGGACGACGGCAACAGCACTGTGGGCGACGACGGCAACGCAGGCAGCAGCAATGGCACCCTAGGGGACGACGGCAACAGCACTGTGGGCGACGACGGCAACGCAGGAATCACCAACGGCACCCTAGGGGACGACGGCAACGGCACCCTAGGGGACGCAGGCAACAGCAACGGCACCCTAGGGGACGCAGGCAACAGCAACAGCACCCTAGGGGACGCAGGCAACGCAGTCAGCAATAACAGCACCCTAGGCGACAGCACAGTGGGGGACGAAGCAAGCAGCAACGGCACCCTAGGGGACGACGGCAACAGCACTGTTGGCGACGACGGCAACGCAGGCATCACCAACGGAACCCTAGGGGACGACGGCAACAGCAACGGCACCCTAGGGGACGCAGACAACAGCACTGTGGGCGACGAGGGCAACGCAGGCAGCAGCAAAGGCACCCTAGGGGACGACGGCAACAGCACTGTTGGTGATGACGGCAATGCAGACAGCAACAACGGCACCCTAGGGGACGACGGCAACAGCACTGTGGGCGACGACGGCAACAGCACTGTGGGCGACGACGGCAACGCAGGCAGCAGCAACGGCACCCTAGGGGACGACGGCAACAGCACTGTGGGCGACGACGGCAACGCAGGCAGCAGCAACGGCACCCTAGGGGACGACGGCAACAGCACTGTGGGCGACGACGGCAACGCAGGCAGCGGCAACGGCACCCTAGGGGACGCAGGCAACAGCAACGGCACCCTAGGGGACGCAGGCAACGCAGTCAGCAATAACAGCACCCTAGGCGACAGCACAGTGGGGGACGAAGCAAGCAGCAACGGCACCCTAGGGGACGACGGCAACAGCACTGTTGGTGATGACGGCAACGCAGGCAGCAAAAACGGCACCCTAGGGGACGACGGCAACAGCACTGTGGGCGACGACGGCAACGCAGGCATCACCAACGGCACCCTAGGGAACGACGGCAACGGCACCCTAGGGGACGCAGACAACAGCACTGTGGGCGACGAGGGCAACGCAGGCAGCAGCAAAGGCACCCTAGGGGACGACGGCAACAGCACTGTTGGTGATGACGGCAATGCAGGCAGCAACAACGGCACCCTAGGGGACGACGGCAACAGCACTGTGGGCGACGACGGCAACGCAGGCAGCAACAACGGCACCCTAGGGGACGACGGCAACAGCACTGTGGGCGACGACGGCAACGCAGGCAGCAGCAACGGCACCCTAGGGGACGACGGCAACAGCACTGTGGGCGACGACGGCAACTTAGGCATCACCAACGGCACCCTAGGGGACGACGGCAACAGCACTGTGGGCGACGGCGGCAACGCAGGCAGCAGCAACGGCACCCTAGGGGACGACGGCAACGCAGGCAGCAGCAACGGCACTGTCGGTGATGATGGCGGCAACAACAACGGCACCCTAGGGGACGACGGCAACACAACAGAGGCGTCTAGGCGGGCAGCGGCGGCTAGACGGGCAGAAGTGAGGGCGGCGACTACTCAGGCAGCACCAGCAACTTCACCTAGGGTGACGACTCAAGCAGCAGTAACTGCAGCAGCAACTTCGCCCAGGGTGACGACGCAAGCAACAACTTCACCAACGGTGACTAGTTGGGCAAGAGTTTAAAATAAAACGGTTTCTTTAAATGTTGTCTTTAATATTTCTTCTTGCGGTTGGGTGCAAAATGGCTTCATAATGAGAACCAGCACGGATTCCAGCGAAGAGGCTGAATTAGCGACTTGCATCAGTGGCACATGAATTTGTATAGAAGACTAATGTATCCTAGGAAGTCCACCATTGCTTTAACCCATAGCAGCTCATTTGAGGTCTGACCTGAGCCAGCGCTAATCAGAACTTACCAAAAGTAAGGCTACTGATTAACGAGGGCCATGTAGCGGAGAAGGATTTGAAAAGATTTAACCTATGGGTGGTATCAAAAGTAGAGCAATATTTGCACCTTCAATTGTTCTGTGATAAAATGTAAGCATTGGGTAACAATTAAATTTCAAAGATCACCTTTATACACTTTTTTTTCATTCACCATCTCATTTGTTTTTCTGGCTGCATCAGTGCCCAACTTTCCTCAAACCACTTACTGCTGTGTCTCAGTGTCTGGACACACTATAAGCACTTCAAATCAGACCGTCTCTCCCAAGATGGATCGCATTCAGACGCTAGCACACAATGCTACTCATGTGACGTAAGCACACATACTTGGAAATGTCAATCGAAACAAATTTACAGCGATATGCTAATCCACACCACGGTAAATGTCATCTAAAGAAATTGATGCAGTATGTACCTGCTACCACATATACTGTAATATGTCTATGAGGTACCGCTGTAAGTACATGAACTACTGCATGTGTAACGGAGAACTAGCTTTCTAACTTTAGCTACTAGCTAACGAACCTCAGCTTGCGTTGACATGATTACATGATAAAATGCCCCTCATTGATTTTTGCAACTGCAGTAATACCAGAGCAATACCATCTAGAGAAACAATAAACAATTGACTTTGGAGTTACATTGGGCCGAATAAAATAACCAGTTATATTTTAGTTTAACATCCGTATATCTATCTGTATACATGTATCGATAGATGTATACCATCATCGGCCACTTCATTAGGTAAACCTTGTTGGTAAAACCCCCCGTGACCTTCTAAGGATAAGCGGTATAAAGGAGTCAAATGTAGGTGAAAAGAAGGGCTGCATCTCAACGAGCACTGATTCCAGAGAGGCAAATACAGCTGATCAGCAACACCTGTGACACCTGCAGGATGGGTATATGTAACCTGCCACGTGGCTCAGATTGCATTTCCTGTTGGTGGCTGCAGTAATGGGAGCATTTTGGGCCTTGATTGTTGCTGTGCTGGCTCTCTGGTTTACCACAGGTATTTCTGTTTGTTCTTTAGTAAACTTCTGTTCAGTAAATCTGCAGTGGAGTATAGTACATGTAGGTGATGGGGAAACATTTAACTTACTTTTGCACCTGCTTTATCCATAGGCTCTGGTTTGCCGGTTGGTGACACAAATGAAATGCGTAGCAATGGACCGCAGAGGACAATGAGAGGTAAGAATATTGGTTGACTGAATAATATTTTAGCTTCTTGAAACTGATTGTAACCCTTTACTCTAGATGTGTCTCCTAATGACCCCTCCATAAAGAAGGTCCTTACGCTTCAACAGTCCCATGAGTCTGTGTTCCTGAAGAAGTCGAAAGAAGGTGAGCTTGTTCTGCTTCTCCCTACTGGGTTCATGTTTGTGTACGGCTTCGGTTCTTTCATTATGTGGATCATTTTATTGAGGCTTTTTGTATTTGAATTTAATTCGAAGTCTTTACTTCAGTTCAACTGGAAACCAATGAAGTGGAAGTTAAGGAATCTGCAGTCTACCTGGAAGTTGTTGAACATGCGCAGAACAGAGGCCGCAAGGGCATATTAGGGGACGACGGCAACGCAGGCAACAGCACAGTGGGCGACGACGCAGGCAGCAGCAACGGCACCCTAGGGGACGCAGGCAACAGCACTGTGGGCGACGACGGCAACGCAGGCAGCAGCAACGGCACCCTAGGGGACGACGGCAACAGCACTGTGGGCGACGACGGCAAGGCAGGCAGCAGCAACGGCACCCTAGGGGGCGACGGCAACAGCACCCTAGGGGACGACGGCAACAGCACTGTGGGCGACGACGGCAACGCAGGCAGCAGCAATGGCACCCTAGGGGACGACGGCAACAGCACTGTGGGCGACGACGGCAACGCAGGAATCACCAACGGCACCCTAGGGGACGACGGCAACGGCACCCTAGGGGACGCAGGCAACAGCAACGGCACCCTAGGGGACGCAGGCAACAGCAACAGCACCCTAGGGGACGCAGGCAACGCAGTCAGCAATAACAGCACCCTAGGCGACAGCACAGTGGGGGACGAAGCAAGCAGCAACGGCACCCTAGGGGACGACGGCAACAGCACTGTTGGCGACGACGGCAACGCAGGCATCACCAACGGAACCCTAGGGGACGACGGCAACAGCAACGGCACCCTAGGGGACGCAGACAACAGCACTGTGGGCGACGAGGGCAACGCAGGCAGCAGCAAAGGCACCCTAGGGGACGACGGCAACAGCACTGTTGGTGATGACGGCAATGCAGACAGCAACAACGGCACCCTAGGGGACGACGGCAACAGCACTGTGGGCGACGACGGCAACAGCACTGTGGGCGACGACGGCAACGCAGGCAGCAGCAACGGCACCCTAGGGGACGACGGCAACAGCACTGTGGGCGACGACGGCAACGCAGGCAGCAGCAACGGCACCCTAGGGGACGACGGCAACAGCACTGTGGGCGACGACGGCAACGCAGGCAGCAGCAATGGCACCCTAGGGGACGACGGCAACGGCACCCTAGGGGACGCAGGCAACAGCAACGGCACCCTAGGGGACGCAGGCAACGCAGTCAGCAATAACAGCACCCTAGGCGACAGCACAGTGGGGGACGAAGCAAGCAGCAACGGCACCCTAGGGGACGACGGCAACAGCACTGTTGGTGATGACGGCAACGCAGGCAGCAAAAACGGCACCCTAGGGGACGACGGCAACAGCACTGTGGGCGACGACGGCAACGCAGGCATCACCAACGGCACCCTAGGGAACGACGGCAACGGCACCCTAGGGGACGCAGACAACAGCACTGTGGGCGACGAGGGCAACGCAGGCAGCAGCAAAGGCACCCTAGGGGACGACGGCAACAGCACTGTTGGTGATGACGGCAATGCAGGCAGCAACAACGGCACCCTAGGGGACGACGGCAACAGCACTGTGGGCGACGACGGCAACGCAGGCAGCAACAACGGCACCCTAGGGGACGACGGCAACAGCACTGTGGGCGACGACGGCAACGCAGGCAGCAGCAACGGCACCCTAGGGGACGACGGCAACAGCACTGTGGGCGACGACGGCAACTTAGGCATCACCAACGGCACCCTAGGGGACGACGGCAACAGCACTGTGGGCGACGGCGGCAACGCAGGCAGCAGCAACGGCACCCTAGGGGACGACGGCAACGCAGGCAGCAGCAACGGCACTGTCGGTGATGATGGCGGCAACAACAACGGCACCCTAGGGGACGACGGCAACACAACAGAGGCGTCTAGGCGGGCAGCGGCGGCTAGACGGGCAGAAGTGAGGGCGGCGACTACTCAGGCAGCACCAGCAACTTCACCTAGGGTGACGACTCAAGCAGCAGTAACTGCAGCAGCAACTTCGCCCAGGGTGACGACGCAAGCAACAACTTCACCAACGGTGACTAGTTGGGCAAGAGTTTAAAATAAAACGGTTTCTTTAAATGTTGTCTTTAATATTTCTTCTTGCGGTTGGGTGCAAAATGGCTTCATAATGAGAACCAGCACGGATTCCAGCGAAGAGGCTGAATTAGCGACTTGCATCAGTGGCATATGAATTTGTATAGAAGACTAATGTATCCTAGGAAGTCCACCATTGCTTTAACCCATAGCAGCTCATTTGAGGTCTGACCTGAGCCAGCGCTAATCAGAACTTACCAAAAGTAAGGCTACTGATTAACGAGGGCCATGTAGCGGAGAAGGATTTGAAAAGATTTAACCTATGGGTGGTATCAAAAGTAGAGCAATATTTGCACCTTCAATTGTTCTGTGATAAAATGTAAGCATTGGGTAACAATTAAATTTCAAAGATCACCTTTATACACTTTTTTTTCATTCACCATCTCATTTGTTTTTCTGGCTGCATCAGTGCCCAACTTTCCTCAAACCACTTACTGCTGTGTCTCAGTGTCTGGACACACTATAAGCACTTCAAATCAGACCGTCTCTCCCAAGATGGATCGCATTCAGACGCTAGCACACAATGCTACTCATGTGACGTAAGCACACATACTTGGAAATGTCAATCGAAACAAATTTACAGCGATATGCTAATCCACACCACGGTAAATGTCATCTAAAGAAATTGATGCAGTATGTACCTGCTACCACATATACTGTAATATGTCTATGAGGTACTGCTGTAAGTACATGAACTACTGCATGTGTAACGGAGAACTAGCTTTCTAACTTTAGCTACTAGCTAACGAACCTCAGCTTGCGTTGACATGATTACATGATAAAATGCCCCTCATTGATTTTTGCAACTGCAGTAATACCAGAGCAATACCATCTAGAGAAACAATAAACAATTGACTTTGGAGTTACATTGGGCCGAATAAAATAACCAGTTATATTTTAGTTTAACATCCGTATATCTATCTGTATACATGTATCGATAGATGTATACCATCATCGGCCACTTCATTAGGTAAACCTTGTTGGTAAAACCCCCCGTGACCTTCTAAGGATAAGCGGTATAAAGGAGTCAAATGTAGGTGAAAAGAAGGGCTGCATCTCAACGAGCACTGATTCCAGAGAGGCAAATACAGCTGATCAGCAACACCTGTGACACCTGCAGGATGGGTATATGTAACCTGCCACGTGGCTCAGATTGCATTTCCTGTTGGTGGCTGCAGTAATGGGAGCATTTTGGGCCTTGATTGTTGCTGTGCTGGCTCTCTGGTTTACCACAGGTATTTCTGTTTGTTCTTTAGTAAACTTCTGTTCAGTAAATCTGCAGTGGAGTATAGTACATGTAGGTGATGGGGAAACATTTAACTTACTTTTGCACCTGCTTTATCCATAGGCTCTGGTTTGCCGGTTGGTGACACAAATGAAATGCGTAGCAATGGACCGCAGAGGACAATGAGAGGTAAGAATATTGGTTGACTGAATAATATTTTAGCTTCTTGAAACTGATTGTAACCCTTTACTCTAGATGTGTCTCCTAATGACCCCTCCATAAAGAAGGTCCTTACGCTTCAACAGTCCCATGAGTCTGTGTTCCTGAAGAAGTCGAAAGAAGGTGAGCTTGTTCTGCTTCTCCCTACTGGGTTCATGTTTGTGTACGGCTTCGGTTCTTTCATTATGTGGATCATTTTATTGAGGCTTTTTGTATTTGAATTTAATTCGAAGTCTTTACTTCAGTTCAACTGGAAACCAATGAAGTGGAAGTTAAGGAATCTGCAGTCTACCTGGAAGTTGTTGAACATGCGCAGAACAGAGGCCGCAAGGGCATATTAGGGGACGACGGCAACGCAGGCAACAGCACAGTGGGCGACGACGCAGGCAGCAGCAACGGCACCCTAGGGGACGCAGGCAACAGCACTGTGGGCGACGACGGCAACGCAGGCAGCAGCAACGGCACCCTAGGGGACGACGGCAACAGCACTGTGGGCGACGACGGCAAGGCAGGCAGCAGCAACGGCACCCTAGGGGGCGACGGCAACAGCACCCTAGGGGACGACGGCAACAGCACTGTGGGCGACGACGGCAACGCAGGCAGCAGCAATGGCACCCTAGGGGACGACGGCAACAGCACTGTGGGCGACGACGGCAACGCAGGAATCACCAACGGCACCCTAGGGGACGACGGCAACGGCACCCTAGGGGACGCAGGCAACAGCAACGGCACCCTAGGGGACGCAGGCAACAGCAACAGCACCCTAGGGGACGCAGGCAACGCAGTCAGCAATAACAGCACCCTAGGCGACAGCACAGTGGGGGACGAAGCAAGCAGCAACGGCACCCTAGGGGACGACGGCAACAGCACTGTTGGCGACGACGGCAACGCAGGCATCACCAACGGAACCCTAGGGGACGACGGCAACAGCAACGGCACCCTAGGGGACGCAGACAACAGCACTGTGGGCGACGAGGGCAACGCAGGCAGCAGCAAAGGCACCCTAGGGGACGACGGCAACAGCACTGTTGGTGATGACGGCAATGCAGACAGCAACAACGGCACCCTAGGGGACGACGGCAACAGCACTGTGGGCGACGACGGCAACAGCACTGTGGGCGACGACGGCAACGCAGGCAGCAGCAACGGCACCCTAGGGGACGACGGCAACAGCACTGTGGGCGACGACGGCAACGCAGGCAGCAGCAACGGCACCCTAGGGGACGACGGCAACAGCACTGTGGGCGACGACGGCAACGCAGGCAGCAGCAATGGCACCCTAGGGGACGACGGCAACGGCACCCTAGGGGACGCAGGCAACAGCAACGGCACCCTAGGGGACGCAGGCAACGCAGTCAGCAATAACAGCACCCTAGGCGACAGCACAGTGGGGGACGAAGCAAGCAGCAACGGCACCCTAGGGGACGACGGCAACAGCACTGTTGGTGATGACGGCAACGCAGGCAGCAAAAACGGCACCCTAGGGGACGACGGCAACAGCACTGTGGGCGACGACGGCAACGCAGGCATCACCAACGGCACCCTAGGGAACGACGGCAACGGCACCCTAGGGGACGCAGACAACAGCACTGTGGGCGACGAGGGCAACGCAGGCAGCAGCAAAGGCACCCTAGGGGACGACGGCAACAGCACTGTTGGTGATGACGGCAATGCAGGCAGCAACAACGGCACCCTAGGGGACGACGGCAACAGCACTGTGGGCGACGACGGCAACGCAGGCAGCAACAACGGCACCCTAGGGGACGACGGCAACAGCACTGTGGGCGACGACGGCAACGCAGGCAGCAGCAACGGCACCCTAGGGGACGACGGCAACAGCACTGTGGGCGACGACGGCAACTTAGGCATCACCAACGGCACCCTAGGGGACGACGGCAACAGCACTGTGGGCGACGGCGGCAACGCAGGCAGCAGCAACGGCACCCTAGGGGACGACGGCAACGCAGGCAGCAGCAACGGCACTGTCGGTGATGATGGCGGCAACAACAACGGCACCCTAGGGGACGACGGCAACACAACAGAGGCGTCTAGGCGGGCAGCGGCGGCTAGACGGGCAGAAGTGAGGGCGGCGACTACTCAGGCAGCACCAGCAACTTCACCTAGGGTGACGACTCAAGCAGCAGTAACTGCAGCAGCAACTTCGCCCAGGGTGACGACGCAAGCAACAACTTCACCAACGGTGACTAGTTGGGCAAGAGTTTAAAATAAAACGGTTTCTTTAAATGTTGTCTTTAATATTTCTTCTTGCGGTTGGGTGCAAAATGGCTTCATAATGAGAACCAGCACGGATTCCAGCGAAGAGGCTGAATTAGCGACTTGCATCAGTGGCACATGAATTTGTATAGAAGACTAATGTATCCTAGGAAGTCCACCATTGCTTTAACCCATAGCAGCTCATTTGAGGTCTGACCTGAGCCAGCGCTAATCAGAACTTACCAAAAGTAAGGCTACTGATTAACGAGGGCCATGTAGCGGAGAAGGATTTGAAAAGATTTAACCTATGGGTGGTATCAAAAGTAGAGCAATATTTGCACCTTCAATTGTTCTGTGATAAAATGTAAGCATTGGGTAACAATTAAATTTCAAAGATCACCTTTATACACTTTTTTTTCATTCACCATCTCATTTGTTTTTCTGGCTGCATCAGTGCCCAACTTTCCTCAAACCACTTACTGCTGTGTCTCAGTGTCTGGACACACTATAAGCACTTCAAATCAGACCGTCTCTCCCAAGATGGATCGCATTCAGACGCTAGCACACAATGCTACTCATGTGACGTAAGCACACATACTTGGAAATGTCAATCGAAACAAATTTACAGCGATATGCTAATCCACACCACGGTAAATGTCATCTAAAGAAATTGATGCAGTATGTACCTGCTACCACATATACTGTAATATGTCTATGAGGTACCGCTGTAAGTACATGAACTACTGCATGTGTAACGGAGAACTAGCTTTCTAACTTTAGCTACTAGCTAACGAACCTCAGCTTGCGTTGACATGATTACATGATAAAATGCCCCTCATTGATTTTTGCAACTGCAGTAATACCAGAGCAATACCATCTAGAGAAACAATAAACAATTGACTTTGGAGTTACATTGGGCCGAATAAAATAACCAGTTATATTTTAGTTTAACATCCGTATATCTATCTGTATACATGTATCGATAGATGTATACCATCATCGGCCACTTCATTAGGTAAACCTTGTTGGTAAAACCCCCCGTGACCTTCTAAGGATAAGCGGTATAAAGGAGTCAAATGTAGGTGAAAAGAAGGGCTGCATCTCAACGAGCACTGATTCCAGAGAGGCAAATACAGCTGAT
Source organism: Pungitius pungitius (assembly GCF_949316345.1). NCBI lineage: Eukaryota > Metazoa > Chordata > Actinopteri > Perciformes > Gasterosteidae > Pungitius > Pungitius pungitius. The sequence continues at coordinate 15,793,576 of NC_084901.1, forward strand.
CAGCAACACCTGTGACACCTGCAGGATGGGTATATGTAACCTGCCACGTGGCTCAGATTGCATTTCCTGTTGGTGGCTGCAGTAATGGGAGCATTTTGGGCCTTGATTGTTGCTGTGCTGGCTCTCTGGTTTACCACAGGTATTTCTGTTTGTTCTTTAGTAAACTTCTGTTCAGTAAATCTGCAGTGGAGTATAGTACATGTAGGTGATGGGGAAACATTTAACTTACTTTTGCACCTGCTTTATCCATAGGCTCTGGTTTGCCGGTTGGTGACACAAATGAAATGCGTAGCAATGGACCGCAGAGGACAATGAGAGGTAAGAATATTGGTTGACTGAATAATATTTTAGCTTCTTGAAACTGATTGTAACCCTTTACTCTAGATGTGTCTCCTAATGACCCCTCCATAAAGAAGGTCCTTACGCTTCAACAGTCCCATGAGTCTGTGTTCCTGAAGAAGTCGAAAGAAGGTGAGCTTGTTCTGCTTCTCCCTACTGGGTTCATGTTTGTGTACGGCTTCGGTTCTTTCATTATGTGGATCATTTTATTGAGGCTTTTTGTATTTGAATTTAATTCGAAGTCTTTACTTCAGTTCAACTGGAAACCAATGAAGTGGAAGTTAAGGAATCTGCAGTCTACCTGGAAGTTGTTGAACATGCGCAGAACAGAGGCCGCAAGGGCATATTAGGGGACGACGGCAACGCAGGCAACAGCACAGTGGGCGACGACGCAGGCAGCAGCAACGGCACCCTAGGGGACGCAGGCAACAGCACTGTGGGCGACGACGGCAACGCAGGCAGCAGCAACGGCACCCTAGGGGACGACGGCAACAGCACTGTGGGCGACGACGGCAAGGCAGGCAGCAGCAACGGCACCCTAGGGGGCGACGGCAACAGCACCCTAGGGGACGACGGCAACAGCACTGTGGGCGACGACGGCAACGCAGGCAGCAGCAATGGCACCCTAGGGGACGACGGCAACAGCACTGTGGGCGACGACGGCAACGCAGGAATCACCAACGGCACCCTAGGGGACGACGGCAACGGCACCCTAGGGGACGCAGGCAACAGCAACGGCACCCTAGGGGACGCAGGCAACAGCAACAGCACCCTAGGGGACGCAGGCAACGCAGTCAGCAATAACAGCACCCTAGGCGACAGCACAGTGGGGGACGAAGCAAGCAGCAACGGCACCCTAGGGGACGACGGCAACAGCACTGTTGGCGACGACGGCAACGCAGGCATCACCAACGGAACCCTAGGGGACGACGGCAACAGCAACGGCACCCTAGGGGACGCAGACAACAGCACTGTGGGCGACGAGGGCAACTTAGGCATCACCAACGGCACCCTAGGGGACGACGGCAACAGCACTGTGGGCGACGGCGGCAACGCAGGCAGCAGCAACGGCACCCTAGGGGACGACGGCAACGCAGGCAGCAGCAACGGCACTGTCGGTGATGATGGCGGCAACAACAACGGCACCCTAGGGGACGACGGCAACACAACAGAGGCGTCTAGGCGGGCAGCGGCGGCTAGACGGGCAGAAGTGAGGGCGGCGACTACTCAGGCAGCACCAGCAACTTCACCTAGGGTGACGACTCAAGCAGCAGTAACTGCAGCAGCAACTTCGCCCAGGGTGACGACGCAAGCAACAACTTCACCAACGGTGACTAGTTGGGCAAGAGTTTAAAATAAAACGGTTTCTTTAAATGTTGTCTTTAATATTTCTTCTTGCGGTTGGGTGCAAAATGGCTTCATAATGAGAACCAGCACGGATTCCAGCGAAGAGGCTGAATTAGCGACTTGCATCAGTGGCACATGAATTTGTATAGAAGACTAATGTATCCTAGGAAGTCCACCATTGCTTTAACCCATAGCAGCTCATTTGAGGTCTGACCTGAGCCAGCGCTAATCAGAACTTACCAAAAGTAAGGCTACTGATTAACGAGGGCCATGTAGCGGAGAAGGATTTGAAAAGATTTAACCTATGGGTGGTATCAAAAGTAGAGCAATATTTGCACCTTCAATTGTTCTGTGATAAAATGTAAGCATTGGGTAACAATTAAATTTCAAAGATCACCTTTATACACTTTTTTTTCATTCACCATCTCATTTGTTTTTCTGGCTGCATCAGTGCCCAACTTTCCTCAAACCACTTACTGCTGTGTCTCAGTGTCTGGACACACTATAAGCACTTCAAATCAGACCGTCTCTCCCAAGATGGATCGCATTCAGACGCTAGCACACAATGCTACTCATGTGACGTAAGCACACATACTTGGAAATGTCAATCGAAACAAATTTACAGCGATATGCTAATCCACACCACGGTAAATGTCATCTAAAGAAATTGATGCAGTATGTACCTGCTACCACATATACTGTAATATGTCTATGAGGTACCGCTGTAAGTACATGAACTACTGCATGTGTAACGGAGAACTAGCTTTCTAACTTTAGCTACTAGCTAACGAACCTCAGCTTGCGTTGACATGATTACATGATAAAATGCCCCTCATTGATTTTTGCAACTGCAGTAATACCAGAGCAATACCATCTAGAGAAACAATAAACAATTGACTTTGGAGTTACATTGGGCCGAATAAAATAACCAGTTATATTTTAGTTTAACATCCGTATATCTATCTGTATACATGTATCGATAGATGTATACCATCATCGGCCACTTCATTAGGTAAACCTTGTTGGTAAAACCCCCCGTGACCTTCTAAGGATAAGCGGTATAAAGGAGTCAAATGTAGGTGAAAAGAAGGGCTGCATCTCAACGAGCACTGATTCCAGAGAGGCAAATACAGCTGATCAGCAACACCTGTGACACCTGCAGGATGGGTATATGTAACCTGCCACGTGGCTCAGATTGCATTTCCTGTTGGTGGCTGCAGTAATGGGAGCATTTTGGGCCTTGATTGTTGCTGTGCTGGCTCTCTGGTTTACCACAGGTATTTCTGTTTGTTCTTTAGTAAACTTCTGTTCAGTAAATCTGCAGTGGAGTATAGTACATGTAGGTGATGGGGAAACATTTAACTTACTTTTGCACCTGCTTTATCCATAGGCTCTGGTTTGCCGGTTGGTGACACAAATGAAATGCGTAGCAATGGACCGCAGAGGACAATGAGAGGTAAGAATATTGGTTGACTGAATAATATTTTAGCTTCTTGAAACTGATTGTAACCCTTTACTCTAGATGTGTCTCCTAATGACCCCTCCATAAAGAAGGTCCTTACGCTTCAACAGTCCCATGAGTCTGTGTTCCTGAAGAAGTCGAAAGAAGGTGAGCTTGTTCTGCTTCTCCCTACTGGGTTCATGTTTGTGTACGGCTTCGGTTCTTTCATTATGTGGATCATTTTATTGAGGCTTTTTGTATTTGAATTTAATTCGAAGTCTTTACTTCAGTTCAACTGGAAACCAATGAAGTGGAAGTTAAGGAATCTGCAGTCTACCTGGAAGTTGTTGAACATGCGCAGAACAGAGGCCGCAAGGGCATATTAGGGGACGACGGCAACGCAGGCAACAGCACAGTGGGCGACGACGCAGGCAGCAGCAACGGCACCCTAGGGGACGCAGGCAACAGCACTGTGGGCGACGACGGCAACGCAGGCAGCAGCAACGGCACCCTAGGGGACGACGGCAACAGCACTGTGGGCGACGACGGCAAGGCAGGCAGCAGCAACGGCACCCTAGGGGGCGACGGCAACAGCACCCTAGGGGACGACGGCAACAGCACTGTGGGCGACGACGGCAACGCAGGCAGCAGCAATGGCACCCTAGGGGACGACGGCAACAGCACTGTGGGCGACGACGGCAACGCAGGAATCACCAACGGCACCCTAGGGGACGACGGCAACGGCACCCTAGGGGACGCAGGCAACAGCAACGGCACCCTAGGGGACGCAGGCAACAGCAACAGCACCCTAGGGGACGCAGGCAACGCAGTCAGCAATAACAGCACCCTAGGCGACAGCACAGTGGGGGACGAAGCAAGCAGCAACGGCACCCTAGGGGACGACGGCAACAGCACTGTTGGCGACGACGGCAACGCAGGCATCACCAACGGAACCCTAGGGGACGACGGCAACAGCAACGGCACCCTAGGGGACGCAGACAACAGCACTGTGGGCGACGAGGGCAACGCAGGCAGCAGCAAAGGCACCCTAGGGGACGACGGCAACAGCACTGTTGGTGATGACGGCAATGCAGACAGCAACAACGGCACCCTAGGGGACGACGGCAACAGCACTGTGGGCGACGACGGCAACAGCACTGTGGGCGACGACGGCAACGCAGGCAGCAGCAACGGCACCCTAGGGGACGACGGCAACAGCACTGTGGGCGACGACGGCAACGCAGGCAGCAGCAACGGCACCCTAGGGGACGACGGCAACAGCACTGTGGGCGACGACGGCAACGCAGGCAGCAGCAATGGCACCCTAGGGGACGACGGCAACGGCACCCTAGGGGACGCAGGCAACAGCAACGGCACCCTAGGGGACGCAGGCAACGCAGTCAGCAATAACAGCACCCTAGGCGACAGCACAGTGGGGGACGAAGCAAGCAGCAACGGCACCCTAGGGGACGACGGCAACAGCACTGTTGGTGATGACGGCAACGCAGGCAGCAAAAACGGCACCCTAGGGGACGACGGCAACAGCACTGTGGGCGACGACGGCAACGCAGGCATCACCAACGGCACCCTAGGGAACGACGGCAACGGCACCCTAGGGGACGCAGACAACAGCACTGTGGGCGACGAGGGCAACGCAGGCAGCAGCAAAGGCACCCTAGGGGACGACGGCAACAGCACTGTTGGTGATGACGGCAATGCAGGCAGCAACAACGGCACCCTAGGGGACGACGGCAACAGCACTGTGGGCGACGACGGCAACGCAGGCAGCAACAACGGCACCCTAGGGGACGACGGCAACAGCACTGTGGGCGACGACGGCAACGCAGGCAGCAGCAACGGCACCCTAGGGGACGACGGCAACAGCACTGTGGGCGACGACGGCAACTTAGGCATCACCAACGGCACCCTAGGGGACGACGGCAACAGCACTGTGGGCGACGGCGGCAACGCAGGCAGCAGCAACGGCACCCTAGGGGACGACGGCAACGCAGGCAGCAGCAACGGCACTGTCGGTGATGATGGCGGCAACAACAACGGCACCCTAGGGGACGACGGCAACACAACAGAGGCGTCTAGGCGGGCAGCGGCGGCTAGACGGGCAGAAGTGAGGGCGGCGACTACTCAGGCAGCACCAGCAACTTCACCTAGGGTGACGACTCAAGCAGCAGTAACTGCAGCAGCAACTTCGCCCAGGGTGACGACGCAAGCAACAACTTCACCAACGGTGACTAGTTGGGCAAGAGTTTAAAATAAAACGGTTTCTTTAAATGTTGTCTTTAATATTTCTTCTTGCGGTTGGGTGCAAAATGGCTTCATAATGAGAACCAGCACGGATTCCAGCGAAGAGGCTGAATTAGCGACTTGCATCAGTGGCACATGAATTTGTATAGAAGACTAATGTATCCTAGGAAGTCCACCATTGCTTTAACCCATAGCAGCTCATTTGAGGTCTGACCTGAGCCAGCGCTAATCAGAACTTACCAAAAGTAAGGCTACTGATTAACGAGGGCCATGTAGCGGAGAAGGATTTGAAAAGATTTAACCTATGGGTGGTATCAAAAGTAGAGCAATATTTGCACCTTCAATTGTTCTGTGATAAAATGTAAGCATTGGGTAACAATTAAATTTCAAAGATCACCTTTATACACTTTTTTTTCATTCACCATCTCATTTGTTTTTCTGGCTGCATCAGTGCCCAACTTTCCTCAAACCACTTACTGCTGTGTCTCAGTGTCTGGACACACTATAAGCACTTCAAATCAGACCGTCTCTCCCAAGATGGATCGCATTCAGACGCTAGCACACAATGCTACTCATGTGACGTAAGCACACATACTTGGAAATGTCAATCGAAACAAATTTACAGCGATATGCTAATCCACACCACGGTAAATGTCATCTAAAGAAATTGATGCAGTATGTACCTGCTACCACATATACTGTAATATGTCTATGAGGTACCGCTGTAAGTACATGAACTACTGCATGTGTAACGGAGAACTAGCTTTCTAACTTTAGCTACTAGCTAACGAACCTCAGCTTGCGTTGACATGATTACATGATAAAATGCCCCTCATTGATTTTTGCAACTGCAGTAATACCAGAGCAATACCATCTAGAGAAACAATAAACAATTGACTTTGGAGTTACATTGGGCCGAATAAAATAACCAGTTATATTTTAGTTTAACATCCGTATATCTATCTGTATACATGTATCGATAGATGTATACCATCATCGGCCACTTCATTAGGTAAACCTTGTTGGTAAAACCCCCCGTGACCTTCTAAGGATAAGCGGTATAAAGGAGTCAAATGTAGGTGAAAAGAAGGGCTGCATCTCAACGAGCACTGATTCCAGAGAGGCAAATACAGCTGATCAGCAACACCTGTGACACCTGCAGGATGGGTATATGTAACCTGCCACGTGGCTCAGATTGCATTTCCTGTTGGTGGCTGCAGTAATGGGAGCATTTTGGGCCTTGATTGTTGCTGTGCTGGCTCTCTGGTTTACCACAGGTATTTCTGTTTGTTCTTTAGTAAACTTCTGTTCAGTAAATCTGCAGTGGAGTATAGTACATGTAGGTGATGGGGAAACATTTAACTTACTTTTGCACCTGCTTTATCCATAGGCTCTGGTTTGCCGGTTGGTGACACAAATGAAATGCGTAGCAATGGACCGCAGAGGACAATGAGAGGTAAGAATATTGGTTGACTGAATAATATTTTAGCTTCTTGAAACTGATTGTAACCCTTTACTCTAGATGTGTCTCCTAATGACCCCTCCATAAAGAAGGTCCTTACGCTTCAACAGTCCCATGAGTCTGTGTTCCTGAAGAAGTCGAAAGAAGGTGAGCTTGTTCTGCTTCTCCCTACTGGGTTCATGTTTGTGTACGGCTTCGGTTCTTTCATTATGTGGATCATTTTATTGAGGCTTTTTGTATTTGAATTTAATTCGAAGTCTTTACTTCAGTTCAACTGGAAACCAATGAAGTGGAAGTTAAGGAATCTGCAGTCTACCTGGAAGTTGTTGAACATGCGCAGAACAGAGGCCGCAAGGGCATATTAGGGGACGACGGCAACGCAGGCAACAGCACAGTGGGCGACGACGCAGGCAGCAGCAACGGCACCCTAGGGGACGCAGGCAACAGCACTGTGGGCGACGACGGCAACGCAGGCAGCAGCAACGGCACCCTAGGGGACGACGGCAACAGCACTGTGGGCGACGACGGCAAGGCAGGCAGCAGCAACGGCACCCTAGGGGGCGACGGCAACAGCACCCTAGGGGACGACGGCAACAGCACTGTGGGCGACGACGGCAACGCAGGCAGCAGCAATGGCACCCTAGGGGACGACGGCAACAGCACTGTGGGCGACGACGGCAACGCAGGAATCACCAACGGCACCCTAGGGGACGACGGCAACGGCACCCTAGGGGACGCAGGCAACAGCAACGGCACCCTAGGGGACGCAGGCAACAGCAACAGCACCCTAGGGGACGCAGGCAACGCAGTCAGCAATAACAGCACCCTAGGCGACAGCACAGTGGGGGACGAAGCAAGCAGCAACGGCACCCTAGGGGACGACGGCAACAGCACTGTTGGCGACGACGGCAACGCAGGCATCACCAACGGAACCCTAGGGGACGACGGCAACAGCAACGGCACCCTAGGGGACGCAGACAACAGCACTGTGGGCGACGAGGGCAACGCAGGCAGCAGCAAAGGCACCCTAGGGGACGACGGCAACAGCACTGTTGGTGATGACGGCAATGCAGACAGCAACAACGGCACCCTAGGGGACGACGGCAACAGCACTGTGGGCGACGACGGCAACGCAGGCAGCAGCAACGGCACCCTAGGGGACGACGGCAACAGCACTGTGGGCGACGACGGCAACGCAGGCAGCAGCAACGGCACCCTAGGGGACGACGGCAACAGCACTGTGGGCGACGACGGCAACGCAGGCAGCAGCAATGGCACCCTAGGGGACTACGGCAACGGCACCCTAGGGGACGCAGGCAACGGCAACGGCACCCTAGGGGACGCAGGCAACGCAGTCAGCAATAACAGCACCCTAGGCGACAGCACAGTGGGGGACGAAGCAAGCAGCAACGGCACCCTAGGGGACGACGGCAACAGCACTGTTGGTGATGACGGCAACGCAGGCAGCAAAAACGGCACCCTAGGGGACGACGGCAACAGCACTGTGGGCGACGACGGCAACGCAGGCATCACCAACGGCACCCTAGGGGACGACGGCAACGGCACCCTAGGGGACGCAGACAACAGCACTGTGGGCAACGAGGGCAACGCAGGCAGCAGCAAAGGCACCCTAGGGGACGACGGCAACAGCACTGTTGGTGATGACGGCAATGCAGGCAGCAACAACGGCACCCTAGGGGACGACGGCAACAGCACTGTGGGCGACGACGGCAACGCAGGCAGCAACAACGGCACCCTAGGGGACGACGGCAACAGCACTGTGGGCGACGACGGCAACGCAGGCAGCAGCAACGGCACCCTAGGGGACGACGGCAACAGCACTGTGGGCGACGACGGCAACTTAGGCATCACCAACGGCACCCTAGGGGACGACGGCAACAGCACTGTGGGCGACGGCGGCAACGCAGGCAGCAGCAACGGCACCCTAGGGGACGACGGCAACAGCACTGTGGGAGACGACGGCAACGCAGGCAGCAGCAATGGCACCCTAGGGGACGACGGCAACAGCACTGTGGGCGACGACGGCAACGCAGGAATCACCAACGGCACCCTAGGGGACGACGGCAACGGCACCCTAGGGGACGACGGCACCCACGCAGGCAACAGCAACGGCACCCTAGGGGACGTCAGCAATAACAGCACCCTAGGCGACGACGGCAACAGCACTGTTGGTGATGACGGCAACGCAGGCAGCAACAACGGCACCCTAGGGGACGACGGCAACAGCACTGTTGGTGATGACTGCAACGCAGGCAGCAACAACGGCACCCTAGGGGACGACGGCAACGGTACCCTAGGGGACGCAGGCAACAGCAACGGCACCCTAGGGGACGCAGGCAACGCAGTCAGCAATAACAGCACCCTAGGCGACAGCACAGTGGGGGACGAAGCAAGCAGCAACGGCACCCTAGGGGACGACGGCAACAGCACTGTTGGTGATGACGGCAACGCAGGCAGCAACAACGGCACCCTAGGGGACGACGGCACTAGCACTGTGGGCGACGACGGCAACGCAGGCAGCAGCAACGGCACCCTAGGGGACGACGGCAACAGCACTGTGGGCGACGACGGCAACGCAGGCATCACAAACGGCACCCTAGGGGACGACGGCAACGCAGGCAGCAGCAACGGCACCCTAGGGGACGACGGCAACGCAGGCAGCAGCAACGGCACTGTCGGTGATGATGGCGGCAACAACAACGGCACCCTAGGGGACGACGGCAACACAACAGAGGCGTCTAGGCGGGTAGCGGCGGCTAGACGGGCAGAAGTGAGGGCGGCGACTACTCAGGCAGCACCAGCAACTTCACCTAGGGTGACGACTCAAGCAGCAGTAACTGCAGCAGCAACTTCACCTAGGGTGACTACGGCAGAAAAATCAGCAGCAACTTCGCCCAGGGTGACGACGCAAGCAACAACTTCACCAACGGTGACTAGTTGGGCAAGAGTTTAAAATAAAACGGTTTCTTTAAATGTTGTCTTTAATATTTCTTCTTGGGGTTGGGTGCAAAATGGCTTCATAATGAGAACCAGCACGGATTCCAGCGAAGAGGCTGAATTAGCGACTTGCATCAGTGGCACATGAATTTGTATAGAAGACTAATGTATCCTAGGAAGTCCACCATTGCTCTAACCCATAGCAGCTCATTTGAGGTCTGACCTGAGCCAGCTCTAATCAGAACTTACCAAAAGTAAGGCTACTGATTAACGAGGGCCATGTAGCGGAGAGGGATTTGAAAAGATTTAACCTATGGGTGGTATCAAAAGTAGAGCAATATTTGCACCTTCAATTGTTCTGTGATAAAATGTAAGCATTGGGTAACAATTAAATTTCAAAGATCACCTTTATACACTTTTTTTTCATTCACCATCTCATTTGTTTTTCTGGCTGCATCAGTGCCCAACTTTCCTCAAACCACTTACTGCTGTGTCAGTGTCTGGACACACTATAAGCACTTCAAATCAGACCGTCTCTCCCAAGATGGATCGCATTCAGACTCTAGCACACAATGCTACTCATGTGCTGGTACCTGCTACCACATATACTGTAATATGTCTATGAGGTACCGCTGTAAGTGTACATGAACTACTGCATGTGTAACGGAGAACTAGCTTTCTAACTTTAGCTACTAGCTAACGAACCTCAGCTTGTGTTGACATGATTACATGATAAAATGCCCCTCATTGATTTTTGCAACTGCAGTAATACCAGAACCAATACCATCTAGAGAAACAATAAACAATTGACTTTGGAGTTACATTGGGCCGAATAAAATAACCAGTTATATTTTAGTTTAACATCCGTATATCTATCTGTATACATGTATCGATAGATGTATACCATCATCGGCCACTTCATTAGGTAAACCTTGTTGGTAAAACCCCCCGTGACCTTCTAAGGATAAGCGGTATAAAGGAGTCAAATGTAGGTGAAAAGAAGGGCTGCATCTCAACGAGCACTGATTCCAGAGAGACAAATACAGCTGATCAGCAACACCTGTGACACCTGCAGGATTGGTATATGTAACCTGCCACGTGGCTCAGATTGCATTTCCTGTTGGTGGCTGCAGTAATGGGAGCATTTTGGGCCTTGATTGTTGCTGTGCTGGCTCTCTGGTTTACCACAGGTATTTCTGTTTGTTCTTTAGTAAACTTCTGTTCAGTAAATCTGCAGTGGAGTATAGTACATGTAGGTGATGGGGAAACATTTAACTTACTTTTGCACCTGCTTTATCCATAGGCTCTGGTTTGCCGGTTGGTGACACAAATGAAATGCGTAGCAATGGACCGCAGAGGACAATGAGAGGTAAGAATATTGGTTGACTGAATATTATTTTTAGCTTCTTGAAACTGATTGTAACCCTTTACTCTAGATGTTTCTCCTATTGACCCCTCCATAAAGAAGGTCCTCGCGCTTCAACAGTCCCATGAGTCTGTGTTCCTGAAGAAGTCCGAAGGTGAGCTTGTTCTGCTTCTCCCTACTGGGTTCATGTTTGTGTACGGCTTGGATTCTGTCATTATGTGGATCATTTTATTGAGGCTTTTGTATTTGAACTAGTGGAAGACTCTGGCAACAGCACAGTCGCGGGCGACGACTCTGGCAACGGCGCGGTGGGCAACGGCGCAGTTGCGGGCGGCGACTCTGGCAACGGCACGGTGGTCAACGGCGCAGTGGTGGGCGACGACTCTGGCACCGGCGCCGTGGGCAACGGAGCAGTGGCGGGCGACTACTCTGGCAACGGCGCCGTGGACAACGGCGCAGTGGCGGGCGACTACTCTGGCAACGGCACGGTGGGCAACGGCGCAGTGGTGGGCGACGACTCTGGCACCGGCGCCGTGGGCAACGGCGCAGTGGCGGGCGACTACTCTGGCAACGGCGCCGTGGACAACGGCGCAGTGGCGGGCGACTACTCTGGCAACGGCGCCGTGGGCAACGGCGCCGTGGCGGGCGACGACTCTGGCAACGGCGCAGTGGCGGGCGACGACTCTGGCAACGGCGCGGTGGGCAACGGCGCGGTGGGCAACGGCGCAGTGGCGGGCGACGACTCTGGCAACGGCGCGGTGGGCAACGGCGCAGTGGCGGGCGACGACTCTGGCAACGGCGCGGTGGGCAACGGCGCAGTGGCGGGCGACGACTCTGGCAACGGCGCGGTGGGCAACGGCGCAGTGGCGGGCGACGACTTTGGCAACGGCGCGGTGGGCAACGGCGCGGTGGCGGGCGACGACTCTGGCAAAGGCGCCGTGGGCAACGGCGCGGTGGCGGGCGACGACTCTGGCAACGGCGCCGTTGGCAACGGCGCAGTGGCGGGCGACGACTCTGGCAACGGCGCGTCGGGCAACGGCGCAGTGGCGGGCGACGACTCTGGCAACGGCGCCGTTGGCAACGGCGCAGTGGCGGGCGACGACTCTGGCAACGGCGCAGTGGCGGGCGACGACTCTGGCAACGGCGCGTCGGGCAACGGCGCAGTGGCGGGCGACGACTTTGGCAACGGCGCGGTGGGCAACGGCGCAGTGGCGGGCGACGACTCTGGCAACGGCGCCGTGGGCAACGGCGCGGTGGCGGGCGACGACTCTGGCAACGGCGCCGTGGGCAACGGCGCGGTGGCGGGCGACGACTCTGGCAACGGCGCGGTGGGCAACGGCGCGGTGGGCAACTATACTCGCTTAATTAGTGGGTAAACCGTTTGACGGACAGTGCTCTAGTACCTCTTGCATTTTAAGCTGTTTCTGCTTGTACCAAATAAAACTGTTTCCTTAAATTGTGTTTAATATTTCTCCATGGGGTTGCAGTCCAAATATTTAACAATGATTCATAGAAACCAGGGAAGAAGGTGAATTAGTTATTTGCATCAGTGGCACATGAATTGGTACTGAGGGAAAGGTATGCTGTGTATCCTAGGAAGTCAGTGGTGTAGGCTTATAGAAGCTCATTTAAGGGACCACACTTGAATGAGGGCACTGTTAGTCATACATTGTGTACACTATATAACCCAAACCTGATTGCTCTGCTTTACTAAATTGTAAACTTGCTATCCAGAAAGTTATTTCTATGCTGCAAACTGTTACAATCATTGGCACCAGTATTTACGGCTTATGTATTTTTGCCCCTCCCTGAGACAAACTAGCATCTCTAGTGCCTGGTAGTATATTTGCATCATCAACCCTCAATGACATTGCAGTTTTAGATCTAAGATGGAAATGCATTGACAATAAGTCAATTTCAACTAAAAGGTTAAGCGAATTTTTCATGTCGGGGAATATTGTCTCCTATATTGCTGTAATAAAACCTGTTTGGGAACACGACAGTTTCCATGCACACGCTAACCCAATACTTTACTTATTTTTAAACTTGTTAGTTATTTTTATATATTGTAGAATACTTATAATTAAAGCAATTAAAACTTACCATCCTTTTCTGCAAATTCCAGACTACTGTAAACTGAAAGAAAGTGGAAAAGATTCCTGATTAAAATAGGCGCTTTAGTAAAGACTTGAGACTACAAATTCAAGGTATTTGTACTTCACTTATTTCCTTTTATTGGAATTTTATACTTGCAATCTCAAGATTGAAATATTGTGCTTTTTACAGCTTTATATAGCTTCAAATGTAGTGCATTTTGATATTTACTGTAAATACATGTTAATTGAATAAGCTCATTGGTTGAGAGAATCCAACACTGCACTAAGCTGAATATATAAATACTGACAACCTTTTGAATTTGAAAACACAGATTTTCTAAGCTCATGGAAGTTTAACTTAGTTCTAGTACATACAGACATTACATGATGTTTTAAAATATAAACCATGATGAAACTGGCCAGGATGAAATTAGGAAGTTCGCATTAGCTCAAACATAAACCTTTATTATAAGAAAATAAACCGCAGTAATAACTGATCAAGAGACATCGTAACACACTGACAATAGGTCATGTTACTTTTAAGTGAAGCCCCTCTTCCTCATTAAGTTGTTTGTGTGTTATGGCCTAAAAGCATCAGTTGAGGGGAACAAGTCGCCCTTAATGTTCTTACCTTCTGCTCAGGTAGAAGCTCCTTACTTTCTGATCTCTTCTCCCGTGCAGCCGCACCTGCGTGATCTTCCAAAAAAAAAAGTGACGAGTCACTGTAGAATTCAGAGGGAGCCCGCGGGGATAGAGGGTTTCGAGGGAGCCGCGTTGCTAGGCAACGGCTTGTGTTTGTGTTTACCTGCTGTCGGCTGATGTCGTTCACTGTACGCTGCCACCCGAGGAGCCTGTGAATCATTAATGGTTTAATAAATGTCCTTGTTTCCACGCGGCAGGAAGCCAACCGGGACAAGTTTGGAATGTCCACAACTGTGTAACGACGGAAGCTTTACGTAATAAGTCGAACGAATTACTAAATTGATTCCACAAACGCCAATGGTCATCCCGCACTGCGGCGGATGTGGCGACATCTAGTGGCGGCCTTGCAGATTGCAACCAACCGAACATTTTGGAGGTAATTTCAAACCCGATTGGACCGTTGTTGTTTTTTGTACATTCTGGACTACTGTGGAAACGTGTTGGCCAGCTCCATGAAGACGATCCATCCATTTTGAAATAGTGGTGAAACGCGTCACGAACAACACACGAACAGCGGATGCTCGATGACAGATGTGAAGGAGCGGCGGGATCAGCAGAGCGAAGACGCCTTCGCCGCCCTCGTCCCTGCCAGCCTCGATGAAAGCGAGCGGAACAGAGTGTGAACAGTCCACGCAATGTCAGGCCTGATCCTTCAGAAGTTGGTTTTGAATTTCAGTGTCATTTGATTATCTTATGAAGGTTACAGAACGGAGGTTTGTATTTCTGCTACTACTTTCAGTACCTTCAGTGGTGGATGTTAGTGAGCTGTTTCCCTTGGAGAGGTGGGAAAAATAAGGGAAATATATACTAGTACACAGAACCCTTAGGGAAGAAAAATCAATCAATCTACCTGGAATGAAAGGTATTTAGACACTCATAAGTAAAAATCACAATAGGTCAAGCTATACCGCATTCCACCAATGGCTAAACTACTTTGAACAAAAAGGGAATACAAAAGGTTTTGAAATTGTGCATGTTATAAAGACATTTTAAACCTTTCTAAATGGTCACTTTTATACTTCCTGTCACCTTGTTTGTCCACGCCATAGCTATAACAGGAAGCAAACTTGGACGTGAGCTGGTTGCCATAGCAACACGGCAGCAACCGAAAAAATTCCACAGTATTTTGGAGAATGGCATGTTTGCTCGTGGCTTGTAAGCTGTGGCTGTGTGATTCGCACAAGTAAGTCACATGAAATTTAAGCGCATTAAATTACCGCTTTAAATCTCTGAGGAGACTTTGTCGCAGCGCATGAAAACCATTACAACAAATCCCGATGAACTCCACAACACCTCAGCCTACCGCTGGGCTTGTTTTGACAAATACATTCTCCAGACTAAAGTTTTGCCCTCAAAATAAAATGTATTCCACCATGTGGATGCTGTAAAGTGCTTCCATCTCCTAACGGCCCACTGAGGGATGCTGAAAACCTCTCTTTTTCTTTTGCAGCCCGCCATCATCGCCGAGTAGTCGGCTCCGGAAGCAAAACCACTGAGTTTCTTCCGTAAACAGAGCCGAGGACGGCTCGATATTTCCTGGTGCTGACTGACGGACAATAAACTCTGTCATCCATCAATGGTCCTCCCAGGCCACCACTGATGGGCTCGGGTTAGTTCCCTCCATCTGTGTCCCGAGGGCCGATGTTATCGAGTGCAGGCCGCTCCCTTTCAACCGACGTCACCTGGTGGTGACGGACCCTTTGAAAAGCAAATAGCACTAATATCTCTAGCTTCAGATCTGGGAGTCAGAGTGGATTTATTATTATTAAACCATACATTAAAACTAATTAGCAGCATTTTCAAACCACAGCTTTGAAAGCAACAAATAACAAACAAAGGCAAAATGATTTGTGCAAAAGCTCTTTGTTTTGTATTGAGGTTGCAATTCACAACCAAATGTGACCTTTTGATTTCTTCTGTGTGTGTGAGCTGCCTGTGTGTGTGTGTGCACTGTCTTCGCGAATGATGCAGATGCCAAATGGGGGTCAAGCTGCTCACCACAGAGGTCATAAGCTGTCTAGCGCTCAACAAAACTAACAGAAAAAAAACAGAGGAGCTAACATTTATTTAATGAGTTTAAAATGTGCTGCTGGTTGGATGTTGTTTGCACTAAACATGGCTAGCCGTTTCCCCATGTTTCCAGTCTCTATGCTAAGCTGAGCTAAGCTATGCTCCTGCTATTTACGGGCAATATTATTTTTTAACAAAAGTCCAAAAAACTGGATTTTTTATTATACACAATTTTAAAAAACAGTCCCCCTTGCATAACCTTAACTGTGCTGAAGCGTCACACCCGGAAGCAATCAGTCTGGACAGTGTGTTGTTGTTGTTGTGCTGCTCTGTGAAGCAATCAGCTGTCAACGTGTAATGGACACGCTCCCTTCAGGGCTGTTGATGCCTCTCAGACTATACTCAAAGACATCCTGGGAAATACCTGAGAAATAGTATTAGCCCAAGACCATAATCTGATCCTCGTCCCTGAAGGGACTCATTTACTTTGTACCCCAACGTGGACCATGTGGCACACCGATCCTTTCATATTTCTCATTGTTGGCAATTCACCCGCGAGATGAGAGAAGTGCAAATTGCCCTCCTGAAAGCATTGCTTTAATCAGCTTGAATCCAGATGCAGGTTGTATATATTGGCTCGTTTTTTGTTTTATTTTTCCTTTGGCAATTTAAACGTTTGACCTCGACTGTGTAAATTCACCTGAGGGATGAAAAGCAATAGAAAGTACTGAATAGTGAAAATACTTTTGCGCTTAGTAGAGAAATAAGTGAAAACAAATGACGCTGTTGAAAGAACGGAGGGGTTTCTGTAAATACGAACACAAACAGGTTTATTTGTTATTTTGAACGAGCATTAAGTCCAAAACGAATCGTTTTCCAGTCATTTTTCCTTACATGAATCACTCCAAGGAGCCTCACAAAACGTGCTGCAACCTTTGTTCAAAGCGCGGCTGCCTGGCGGAGCGCCCCGGCTGCAGCCTGGATTTACCCGCCGAGTTACTCAGCTGCTTGAGGAGCATCCAGAGGAGGAGCAGCATCAGCACCAGGAGCCCGAGCAGAATCGCCACGTACAAGCCCAGGTTCCAGCCCCAGTCCAGCGCCAGGGGCAGCGAGGTGGACGCAACCAGAAATTTCCTGGGGGCAGGCATCGGGTGGACGGGTGAGTCAGCGACCCACCCTCCCGGAGTAAAAGGATGGGGGCTCCTTTCCCGCGCTTGGATCTCAGAGCTTACACGGATGCTGGGATGTGGAAGGCAAACAGGTATCCAGCTGCTTTGGCCCTCACAGATCTCCCATCTGTTCCCATGGTTTAATCGTCCAGTGGGGCGTTAATGTGACGCGTCGCAGGAAACCTGTGGGGCGCGTGCATGGTCGGGTCGGTCCACTCGCAGATGAAATGGAGAGCTCTCTGCATCTGTGCCTCCCCCCTCGGGCGCCTCGTCTCAAAGACAACCTCCCAATTTATAACGAAGGGGGAGAGAGGAGGAGATTCTCCACCACCGGCCAGTAGCTCACGTTCAGTGGGATCAATGAATCAATGCAATTTACTAATTGCCAACCACGTGCAGATAAGAGGGACCTTTTTTTGCCATGCTGGTTTCTAGTTTGTCATTGTTTTGATGCACAAATCATTAGTGAATCTAAATGGAAATACATTAATGCAAAGATTTCTCTGCCTTTTGCTGTAGTTTAATTTTGCCCTTTACATTGCAAGGAAAGCTGGAATGTTTATTTTATATATTTATCTGTAGTAAAGCATTGTTACCTTCAGAAGCAAAATCATTGACATAAGTTACTCATTCGCCACAACTTGGCATTTATACCTCATTTTCCAAACTAGGCTTAGAGCTAATCAAGCTAAATGATTTAACCAATACATAACCCCCCCATTTAAATTATTTGTTCATCTGAAGAACCCTTGAAGGACAAAAAACTGGTCCTCTGCTGCCCCCATGAGTCGATTGTGACAAGATGCAGACAGTGAGTGTTACTTTAAACGAATTTTATTTACAAGAGCCATATTTTACAGTGCAGATGGTGACTTGAAAAAGCTGTTACCTTCCAAGACTCCAATGTAATTAGACAGTAGACTCCATTACAGACTCATTGTACTTTAATGCCATCAACTCAACCTTTAAAAAAGTGGAACAAACGGTTTGGTGAAATGACTTTAGTACATCGCAGGTCCGTTGGAGTTTGACACTGTAGAGCAGAGGCCTCTACATTTTGTCTGAGATTAAAAGTAAAACTTGATTACCCAACACAACTGCAGCACCTGGTATGAATGTCAGGATTGAGTATATAAAAATACCTTAAAAACTCTAAACATCGACTACTCCAAGAAGAGCCGGCCGTGCCATTTAAAATGTGAAAAGCGTCATTAAAAATAAAAAAATATTACCGACATTGGTACAAAACTATATGGACAGGGGAGGGGGGGGAGAAAGTTACTTCAGCAGCAATTTAGTGGGAGCATCGATGAGGGAAACCTCAGAGTATCTGAAGAGAAAAGGCGCCATTAGAACATTTGCAGACAGTATGAAACTGAAGCCAAAATCTAAAGAGTAACACTTACTTGGGGCCCTTGTACTTCTCCCGAACAGATTGCTGAGCATGCGTTGCGGCATTGAGGAACGTTTGGTGCAGATCCTCAACACATGGCATCAGATCTTCAAGCGAGTAGCCAGTCATCTCAGTCATGGACTGCGGCTGAGGAGGACAAAGCCGGCGTCATCTGGCTGGTTTGCACCAGTTCAGAGACATGGGGGGGTCGCCTCGGTCTCAACATCCTTGAGGTAGTCGTTAAATAGGCACGACTCCTCAGAACAGCCTGTGTCGGCTCTAGCTTACCCATGAGCCACCGGTCACTGTGTGGTTTGCCAGCGTGTAGGCTGCAGCAGCCGCCTGTGATGGGAGGTACTTCAGGAAGGGGTCTGAATCAACCAGACTCAGCTCCCCCAGGTACTGAAAGAAATAAAAGTAATTATGTTTTGATATGTCATGTCTGATATGTGGCATTGACCAATTTGAACTTTGCTCACCATTGCCAGGCTCTCCACCCGTTTATTAACCGAGTGGTTGAGAAAGTAATGGGTGAGGAACTGTGTGATTGTTGGTGCCGCCAGATCAAAGGAGAGCACTTTGAGCACCAGATGCTCCATTCTCAACACTTGCTTCTTGGTGTAGGTGTCGTCTGTGATGTAAACAAACTCTGCCACCTCTGGGGGATAGATCTCTTCAAATTTCCTGGATTTGAATATAGACATTTTTTAAAAACTTGTACATAGCATTTTACGTCTCCTGCATAAATTGTCCGAATGGAACGGCTACATACGAAGCCAGCAGCATGGCGGCCGTCCCAACCAGCTGAAGTTTCCCCCTCAGGACAGACATTGAGGATAGGAAGCGATCGATGTAGTTCACAGCCAGGTAAAGAGTCTCGTTCTGGAGCTTGTATTCCTCTCCAACCTCGACCAGCCAGTCCACCAGGATGGCCCTCATGCTGTTAGTGATGTCGGGCTGCTTCTTCATGTAGCCGGCTTTGGGTCGTGTTTTTACCTGTGGAGATTCGGTGTGCCATTCAAGAACTGTTCTTGCCGAGAAAGTATACACACTTAATTTTTATTCAATTAATATTTAAATGCATTCGAAAAAAGTCCATGACTAGTACACTGTTGTATAACATGTTACTTCCTTTCTCACCTCCATTTCCCTCAGGTATGTGTGAATTTCAGCAGCATACTCTGGGACGTTGTTGACGTCGACTGGTTTCTCCTCGCCTTCTACTATGGACATGTCCATGGGGGAGTCTGAGGGGTGAACAGGCAAGTTAGCACAATGAAAATATTTAAACAGTGTCAATTCATTAGTAAATTTTGCAGATTAAAAAAAGGCAAGTTTTTAGCAGAGTAGCAGCTTTTTTTGCCAGCTGTTCACAACCCACCAAAGCTGAGGTCCATTGCTGACGGCATCTCAATGGTGGCCAGGGGCTGCCGCAGTCTGGCTGCGGCGTTGATGGTTTCAGTGTCGGACTTTGCACTGGCGGCGGCCACCTGGAGCGGCTTCTTGACGCAGGCGCCATCGGGCTCGTCCATGTGGATCTGGAAAGCCGACTGCTTGGTGGAGGGCTTCTCGGAGCAGCTTTTTTCCTCATTTTTGCAGGACTGTGAGGACTCCTGGAAGTGGGGGGGGGAATTTGTTTTAAATTTAAAAACCTGAGATAATGAAGCTGGGAAATGAAGGAAAAACAGGCAACAATAAGTTTGGCGACAACCAGGATACTAGTTAAGAAAAGCAATGTAATGTCAGGTTTAAAAAAAATGTATATAACTTGTTGCACTCCAGCATCCGCTTGGTGTTTAAGGTAAAAGGTTAGAGAGCAATCGTATTGCACCCAAGCTGGTGTCCTTCACTAAGGAAGGCGGGAGGAACCCACTTACTCAAGAAATGGGTTTAAAAGTGTGTAAGCGCACGCACCACGTCGGTGTGTGGTCTAATTTAAGTAACATCGTTGAATTCTGCGCGTACATCAGCGGAGTATTAAACGTGTAACACTTATTGTGATAAATAAAATGGCGGACAATCCATTGGGACACTTGCGTAGCTAATTCAAAGCAATACACGAATTTTAAAGTTTTAAAGAGGCAGGTTAAAACTCGGTAAGCACATGACACTGTATCCAAAATTAGTTGCCTCCAAAAACTACAATGGCCCCCCCGCTCCCCATCTTGATCAGCGATGATCGGAGGAGGCTAGCTCGAGCTAGGCGAGTCGTGTAGCATCGTCGCCCGTACTGACCTGTTTGCAGCCGCGCTGGTTCTGGGCTTTGCTCCGCTGGTTGTTCTGCAGGGCTCCCAGGACGGTTCTGGTGGCGGCCGCCGCCTGTTTGGGTGGAAGGTTCTCCTGGTCCTCACTCACGGCCACTCGGGTCTTCAGAGAGCCCCTTAGTCTTGACAGCACATTCTCCTGGTTGTGGAGCTCGCTAGCCGCGCTAGCTTGTCCTCTGTTAACGTTAGCTCCAGACATGTTGCACACTCGGTGGTTCAGCCCAACGCGGATCGGTTGGCTTCCCGTAGGTACTCACGTTACAGGCGAGGTTCACCCGTGTTTCGAACAATACTTGTGTAAAGAAAGCGGGATTTGGATGATCGGGTAAGGACGGTTACAAGGAGGCTAGCATTAGCTGCTAGCTTGCTCGGGCAGGTTAAAGATTCGTAAAGTCGTAGCTGTTGAGATGGCAACACACTCTCGGGATTTCTGCGCCAAATTACAAACAGCCGACAGAAAAACAACACGCAAAGTTCGGCGGCACAATTTCTACAAGCGGTCCAAAGAGTTCTTAGGTCGCCGCACACGTTATTGCCGATTTCAGTACCAACCTGCACACAAGCCAGCTAGCCTCGGTCCATTTACACGGAAAGATGCACAATATATGTCGCTTTCTCTCAGTTCAAGTAGCCCGCGAGGATTGAAACGGACCAATCACAGGCCGCACAGGTAGTGACGTGTCGGAAGTACGGGAGCCTGTAGAGTGCAAGGTTCGCGTGATTGCAAATCTAAACCCGCTTTGACTGATTTGAATGTATGAATTGATAACGTTATTTACATGTAGCGGGCAGAGTTCATTTGAATTACTTTATATACTACTACTGGCTGTCTTAATCTATATGTGATCCATCATAATAAATGAGTTGCCTAATATTTAGTAGTAACAAGCACTGGACAACAAAATGTAGTGGTGTATTTAGTATAGCATTGGCTTCCCAACATTTAGTCTTTGACACAGCTTTGTATTTCATAAAGTGAAACCACGGCTGTGAAATAAAAAAAATTGAACAGAACCAAATAGAAATACTCAAATGAAGTACCCTGCCACCAAAGTTTTGGTTCTTGAAAGTTCATCAATTTGAACAATTGTAAAGAGGATACAGATTTCGAATAAGGCAACGTGCATGGTAATTAACTAACAATCATTGGATTGCAGACTTAAGTGAGTGGTGTTGACAAAGAGTCTCATATGGGTAGTGGTATAAAATGAGCTTTTCCTTCCTGTTGAATTGAATACTCTTTATTTCACTATACATATTACAAACAGTCTCACAGTGATTTGATTTGATATCACTAATAAAAAGAGAAAAATGTACTATCCTGGCAACCATGTAGTGGTTTACTAATTACCAACTTTGGTTTTATGTGCTATCAAAATATATTATTAGTATTTAAATCTTGTACACCATATAAAAACAGCTAAACGACAACATGACAAAAACACTGCTAGTAAGAAACACAAGACAACACATTTGTATTTACAATACAAAAATTGCACAAATAAAGAATTAATAAATATCTTATCTACATGAGATCATGCCTCTTTGAAAAAGTCTAACAGAGAATTTAAGTCATAATTATCGAGTATCTCCAGCAACGAGGATACTTTGGTTTTTACATTCTGGCCTTTGAACTTGAATTTGTCGATGAAGAGATCGGTGATCATTCCTACAGGAGAGAGAGAGAAAAACAAACTAAGTTACCACTAGGCAACACGCTCTTCTTCACAATAACAAGCCCATGCACCAGAACATTTGAGTAACAGAACCATCTTCTCATAATTTCGGAAATGAGAGAATTAGTAAAAGACACATGAAGAGGAAGAAGGAAACTAAGTTTAGTGAAAGTGTCTCTGATAAGTGTGTCAGTGGAAATACTTATTACCATACAGAGGTTGTCTGTAAAAAGAAGATTAATGAAGTCTCTTGTGGTATCTTGAGTGCTGAATCATTCCTGTATTTGAACTTTTAATTACATCTTAATTTATCTTCATCTTATGCATTGTCATACTGCTTCACACTCATCTCAGATCTTCCTAATCCAAATAAGTCTTTAAGTGATTATATTTGCCTTTAGATGTGACTATTTGTTCTTATCTTTAGAAAACACAAACCTCGATCATCAGGGGATGAATTTTTATGAGCTTTTAAAAAAAAACTTCTCCTGCACACGTGTACATGTTAAAATACAGAAATAACGCTGCACCATAAAGCCTCTCGAGATGCGCCGGCTGCTTCTTGTACTCCTCGAGGAGATTGGCGGACTCATCCAAGATGTTGCGATACTCTGGGATGAGGAAGTCGGCGTTCCCCTCATGAACTTGGAGTTCCTGTCAATCAGACAGGAAGTGAGGTGGGGATAGGCAGGTAATGAAGAAAATACTTTCCAAACCAGCTGTTCAACAGCCCTAAGAGAACTGAAAGCCTTTAACCAAAAGGAGACATAACACATGACCATAAACAGTGAATGTATTGAAAGAAAAATGAATTCCTCCATCAAGACGACACATTTAACCAACACGTACTTTAAGTGCATCGATGAGCTGAACTTTTCTAGCCAACAACAACTGGTATTCCAGCTTTGGATGTATCATCTTCAGAGTGTGGCTCACAGAGTCGTCATTGATATCTGAAAGGTTAATAAACAGCACTTCATTTGTGGGATATTATTCCCTGAATGTTTCCGTCCGCTGACAGTAAAAATAAATTATACCCCACCTACCATATGAAATGTTCAGATTGATTTTTCTCTTGGTGGCTTCTTTAGAGAGAACATCATTCAGTATGGAGATGGTAGAGATGTTGTCTGACTTGAAGTGGCCTTCACCTTTGCTAAAATCACAAAAACAAAAGGTTACCAAAACAAGAAGCGTCAGAAAGGTTATAAAGGTTCCCCCCAAATATACATGTAATCCTAGAAGCCCCTTCCTACTCTCTGCTAGCATTTACCAATATGTGGCTTCAAGCTGCGTTCCAAGAAAAGTGTTATGGAAGCAGAAAGTGATGCTCTCTCCTGCAGGTGTTTTCTCGGGTACCTCCGGCAAACAGAAGACCACCCAGGAGTGGATCTCAGCAAAACTGAACTGTCCCACCAGGCTGAGCCGATTCATGGGCCTGTATGACAGACAGAAGGCCGGATTATATATATATATATACACTCACCGGCCACTTTATTAGGTACACCTGTCCAACTGCTCGTTAACACTTAATTTCTAAGCAGCCAATCACATGGCGGCAACTCAGTGCATTTAGGCATGTAGACATTGTCAAGACAATCTCCTGCAGTTCAAACCGAGCATCAGTATGGGGAAGAAAGGTGATTTGAGTGACTTTGAACGTGGCATGATTGTTGGTGCCAGAAGGGCTGGTCTGAGTATTTCAGAAACTGCTAATCTACTGGGATTTTCACGCACAACCATCTCTAGGGTTTACAGAGAATGGTCCGAAAAAGAAAAAACATCCAGTGAGCGGCAGTTCTGTGGGCGGAAATGCCTTGTTGATGCCAGAGGTCAGAGGAGAAAGGCCAGACTGGTTCGAGCTGATAGAAGGGCAACAGTGACTCAAATAACCACCCGTTACAACCAAGGTGGGCATAAGAGCATCTCTGAACGCACAGTACGTCGAACTTTGAGGCAGATGGGCTACAGCAGCAGAAGACCACACCGGGTGCCACTCCTTTCAGCTAAGAACAGGAAACTGAGGCTACAATTTGCACAAGCTCATCGAAATTGGACAATAGAAGATTGGAAAAACGTTGCCTGGTCTGATGAGTCTTGATTTCTGCTGCGACATTCGGATGGTAGGGTCAGAATTTGGCGTCTACAACATGAAAGCATGGATTCATCCTGCCTTGTATCAACGGTTCAGGCTGGTGGTGGTGGTGTCATGGTGTGGGGAATATTTTCTTGGCACTCTTTGGGCCCCTTGGTACCAATTGAGCATCGTTGCAACGCCACAGCCTACCTGAGTATTGTTGCTGACCATGTCCATCCCTTTATGACCACAATGTACCCAACTTCTGATGGCTACTTTCAGCAGGATAAAGCGCCATGTCATAAAGCTGGAATCATCTCAGACTGGTTTCTTGAACATGACAATGAGTTCGCTGTACTCAAATGGCCTCCACAATCACCAGATCTCAATCCAATAGAGCATCTTTGGGATGTGGTGGAACGGGAGATTCGCATCATGGATGTGCAGCCGACAAATCTGCGGCAACTGTGTGATGCCATCATGTCAATATGGACCAAACTCCCTGAGGAATGCTTCCAGCACCTTGTTGAATCTATGCCACGAAGAATTGAGGCAGTTCTGAAGGCAAAAGGGGGTCCAACCCGTTACTAGCATGGGGTACCTAATAAAGTGGCCGGTGAGTGTATATATATATATATATGTCTCAAGAAGTTAAAAGTAATGGGTAAACCAATGTTTTGAGGCCAAAGGGGGAAGCAGAAGATTAACAGCTGTAATCTGCATATATGTGAACCAGCGGCCCGAGCAGAATCCCACACAGACACGCTCACACTGTGTCAACAAAGCGAGGAGAATCTCACACAGGGAGCACAACTTCAAGTCTATTTAGTGGACGTCTTTTACCTTTCTTGGTCTATGCTGTGTGTGCGCTGGTGGAGGGACAGCGGTTTGATGTGGTACTGGCGAACCTGGCATGTCTTGGGTTGCAGTCTGGGGGTAATGTAAGCCTGGAGGTTCCCGTACTGTCCCTCGATGGACCTCACCTAGAAGGGTCATTGAGGATTAAACACGTTATTCCTCCTGAGGGGGTTAATCAAACAGTTTAAGCAGATGGACCTGTTGGCCCTTGTTGAAAATACAACAGGAGTGCTTCTATTTCGGGTAAATTGATTGACGTAATCAGCACAACAGTCCACTCAGCACCCTCTGTAAGCCTCATAATTACACACGGAAGAACCATGACAGGAAGGAAAGCTTTTCATGAAGGACGTGGGAGCAACAGGATACGACAATGTGCAGGTGATACCTTGAGCTCGAGTCTGGTAGTGTTGGCCTGACATCTGTACGTGGCCAGGAGGAAGTTCCCATTAGGCTGCTGGAGACAGAAGAAGAGCATCAGGCCTCTGGGAGCAGCAGCAGGCTCATTAACTTATTTTCAAAAGGACCTGAACCGCTCACCTCTGAATCACATTCACTGAAACTGACAACAGCAGAGTTCTTGTCCACGTCGAGCAGGTCAATGGGGACGTCACTCTGCACAGGAGATTCGTCATTACACTTGTTCACGCCTGTTCACAACTCCAACGTGGGCCTCAACAGAGGTTTGCAAAGGGTTATGATAACGAGCAGACCTGCAGCAGTAGATTGTCAATGGCGGTCTGCACCTCAAGAGTGAGGCTGTAGCTGGCATCGTCCTGGCAGAGGGTGAACTTGTCATTGATGCTGAAGACGGGCACGGCAGAGACGGCTGTGCTCGACTGAGAGGTCTGCTGGTACTGCTCTCGGCCCTGCAGGACTTTGACCTGCAGCTGCTCCAGCTCTGCCCTGGGAAATACGTTTAGTCTTGAAATCTCACTAAAATGTACGTAAATGTATAGGAAGTCAAATGCATGAAACAAAACAAAAAACAGAACATGCTGTATAATGAGAAACCAAAGCACTGTTGCTGGTACCTGAGTGCTTCCACTTTGGACTGCATCTCCTTGCTCATTCTGACCTCGTCTCCGGGGCCGGACTCGGCCTTTTGGGGCTCAGTGGTCAAACCAGTGACCCATCCTGAAAGACACAATGACAGGACGGAAAAACCGAAAAAAAGTGGTTCATATCGCAGATAGATGACGGCCTGAGTAATAGTCACAACAGCAGACATGTCTTTTTCTCTGCAAGTTATCTGGAAAGAATTGTATCCAACCTGTGTAAGTCGCAGTCAAGACCTCATCATAAGACTCTTTCCCCACGCACCCACCCTGGATGGAGGTCACACTCTCCGACAACACCTAAAGTCCAAACAATCCAGGAACATTTGGCCATCAATGATGAGCATCAGTCATTTGATGAAACGAGATCAACAGACACAGCTATCTAAGAAAAGGCCAGTAAGGTAACAGGTACAGGGATGCAAGGTGTTACTAGTAGAATTTCATTTTGTAAGCTACCTAATACTTTTAAAAGAGACAAGACTTGCATTGATCTGGGTATGAAAAATGAATTGACAGACACACAGGATCAACATTTCAAAACCAAAAATTTGAGCGATTTTTGATGGACATTGGAGGGAATAAATTGATAAAAGAGTCGCGCTTGGCATAACTCACATGCTCAAAGCGTAATGTGGGCTCACTGGCGCTGTCGAAACCATAGACCTCCACAGTGCCATCATCTCTGCCCACCAGGACGTCACCCACGCCGTCTCCCATTATGTCAAAGGTGTCGATGCAAAGAATTCCTGATGGAAGACAAGAAAGTTTAATTAAAGCCAAGTCCAAACTGAAAAGAAGACATAAGTTATGCATGCACCTTTATTTCACATCCTAAGAGATAATGTCAAAGGACTCTTAGTGGTTAAAACCGTAAAACCCTGTGATCGTGTTAGGAGTGTACCTCCTTTCTTTTTGTCATTGTCGATCTCCCATCTGGTCGCAGCTGCGCTCTCACCAATCTGCACCAATCCTACTTTGCCATCGGTAGTTCCGTAGAGGATTTCCTCACCTGCAGAGAAATCAACGACGTCGTACGAGATCTGTACCATACAAAGCAGTTGTTAAGTGTTATTGTTCTAGTGCACAGCACACAGGAAGGTCAACTCGCCTCCTTCTTTGTTGTATAGTTCCAAAACAGATGGAGGGCCAGGGACTTCCGTATCGTAGGCAAGCTCTGATCCCTACAGAATAAAAAAACAACATATATTATTATATTTATTTTCACATAGAACAACAACCTGTATTAAAATCAGAAAAGCAACTATCATTGGCCTACCCGCAATACTCTGAGGACTCGATCTTGACACGCCAGGACCGGGACAGGGCGGGTCAGGTTTTCTGAAGACAAACAGGTGATGTCATTGATTTTGTCTCCAGAGAGGTAGTAGTGTTGGTCCTTGCAGTCACAGTAGTGGTTGTAGATGTAACTTGCACACACTAACAGGTCAGCGCCTGCAACGTGCCTGGAGAAGAGATGACCAACGGTTAACAGTTGTGCGCGAGTCATTCAAGCAGCACAAGTCAAACGAGAAGGGGAGCGGCGGTGCCTACATGGCGTTGATGCTTTCAGTGAGGTTGGCTTCAAAGGTGAGGAACTGTTTGCCTTTCTTGGTGAATCCTCGGACCTGAGAACCAGAACAAACAAAGATCTTCTCCTGCGGAGTTCCTGCAGCTCCTCCAAGGTCCAGTCTGGCTATTTTCTGCCCTGGCAGTGTTTTAAACACGGGCTGAAACACCAGAGTCACATTCCTTAACATTACAAACTCAAATTGTACGCATTAAGATAAAACCAACTGTATGACAAGAAAAGAGGAATCTTATCCAGGACACTCACCAGTGCTTCTCCCTTCTTCATCCCAAAACAAGTGATTATACCATCGTGATCAGCGATAGCAACCTGAAACATAGAGACAACAACCAAGAGGCTGTAGAATGAAACACTTAAAGCACAACAAGTTGCTCCAAACCGGTATAACTGAAGGCAAATGAAGAAGCACAAAGAGCGATCTGACAGAACTACCTTTTGAGTTGCCTTTTTTCCCAATGCTGGAAGCAGCCTCATAGTTTTCTGGGATGTCACACCAACCTATGAGGACAAAGTGGAAGAAATTGTGTTACACATATTGGAAAACACTGCAAGTGAATATCCCGGGCCTTAGTATACATCTCTGATTTAACATTTAAAGTATCCAGACCCATCACCTCAGTTCATCTGGTCAGAAAAAAAAATTCACTTGTCAGGGAAAACAAATATTATTGTTTACTGCTACTTTACAGTAAATTACAGCCAGTGCTTATATTTAATCTGTAAGTTGTTTTGCTTGCTATTGTTTCGTCTTTCAAATGCAAAGTGTTTTTATTTTGACAAATGTTCATGAATACAATGTAGGAATAAAAAACATCTAAAAGGTAGATAAATCGAACGAACCACCGGCTGTCCTCTGGCGTTACCTGCATGTAATCTACTCGATTAAGGTGGAGTTCCATCTTGTTCTTTTCCACTCGGGCTTTTATCTCAGAAGATAAACATGTAACGTTAAAATGTTACGTATGGTTATCCAGTCGGAATACTGCGGAGACCATCAGTTGCAGTCCACCTAATTCAAATTCAACTCTTGTTGAAGAAGAAAGTAACGGCGAAGAGAGACCAAAGATTATCTAAAGCGAGGAGATTAGCTCGGTGTGCTAACGCTAGCTAGCAGGCTAATTGGCTAAAACGATTTACTGGCACGCCTTTGGTGAAATCATATCATCTTAAACTAAATTTACCGGGCGACCACGAAACCACGGAAACGGGTCACGGTTTGAACGTGCTGTCAAATCGAACATAAACCTCTTTAAACGCGGATAGAAGCTCTCTCAAACACTTAAGGTCGGAATAAATGCAGCAACTGTTGTCAATGGCAACGCTGCTGAAGAAACAAGCCGTAACGCCATTGGACGAGACCGACTGGTAACCGCGTCCTGATTGGTGGGCTAAGACAGAGGCTCCTCTCATTTGAGACAACCAGGGCCAAAGCACAACAGTACAATCTACAACAGTGGTTCTCAACTGGTGGGTCGCGGACCCGTTTTTAGTGGGTCGCGGGCCGTTGCATGGGAAATTAAAAAAAAAAAAATCATATGATTTTTATTGAATGCAGCGGCGTGTCGGTTTTTTTGCCGGCTCGTCCGTCCATGTTTTCAGTTGGCGCTGACTAACCGCTACCCCCCCCCCCCCCCCCCCCCCGTTTTGGGTCACAGCTTGTCATTAAGGGGTGATGGTGGGTCCCGGAGCCTGACCAGTTGAGAACCACTGTTCTACAAGATCCATTGCAGGTTCTTTGACATTGTTGTGTGTTAATTCAAATATTCTTTGATTTTTATTTCATCATCATTGGGCCTAATTAAACATGGTCTTACACTGGACTTCATATTCATCCCCCCTAGTAACCATGAGCTCAATCCTAAAAACACATGTACCTAAATTGAGTGTCACAAACCCGTAAACACTATGGGCAACATAAAAGCAATTGTATTGAGATTGCCAGTCATACATCTGTACTGAGTGCAGTGGCCAGTAAGTGTAGTGTATCTTAACGCATACATTCAAATTTAAAGAAATATTTTAACACTAAATATTCATCCACTCATGAGATGGAATTGACATCGGCGATGGTATGTTTAAAAATAAACTCACAACTTTGGGTTAATTAATTTGTAGGCATAAACATCTATGCAATTCATCTCAATTCTCAATGAGAAGAGGGGGGGGGAGGAGGGTCTTTACTTTATGAGGCAGAGATTGTAAGGCCAGGTTCAACTAAAGCAATCAAAACAAATCATAAACTCAAACCACTTTCCTAATATTTAATATTTTATTGGTTTAATTAAGAGATCATTTCATTCTCATCATAAAAATGGTTTTGTCCGGAAGCAAAATGGCAAAAAAAAAAGCATGGATTCAGGATGAAAACTACTTAGCGACAAATAAATGAAGCAAATTTCAAAACAGCTTTCGAACAAGAAGAAACTCATTCAACACATGACATTGTGTAACTCTGTTCAAGCACGAATCCTACAGCTAATGTCTGGTACCTTAAAACATTCTATAAAATACAGCAGATATCTTGTTTCTCAGTTCAACAGCTATTTTGACATCACACATGTATAGATTTTGCATGTTGTTAAAAAGAGTGGTTCAATGGCATTAATAGAACACATTTTAATTTAGGCATTTAAACAAATCAGAGCACTGGATGCTTTGCACATAAAAAAAAATTGGACCACATAGAAACGGAAAACAAGCCCTCCATCTATCCAAGCACAACATGATCATGTTAAAAAAAGAAATGAATAATGTATAAGCACATTTAATTTAAGTTACTAATGTTAATGTTTCATATTTGAATAAGTGATTTTCATGAATAAATAAGGACATAAAGAAAATAACTGCCAGAACATGCAGATCACAGTTTAAGTCTAACTGCGCTGCATCCAGTGAACATAAAAGTGAGAGGTGTCCACCGTATGAATGAGGTCACATTAAGAAGATGGGAAAAGAAATATCACCATGAGACTTCAGTGCATTACTGGCTGCTCTTCAACCATACTCAAATATACAGAGACGTTAGAGCAGAGACTGTAAAGTTGACATTCAAAAAACAGTTCCTTCTGTTGATGGCAATGTCTGTCCTCATCAAAGTTCACATGTCAAATGGTGGAAAACCAAAACAGAAAGAAAACCAAACGTCTACGTGGTTGAATCAAACCGCCGCGGGGGCGAGGCGGCTGATGAAGGCGATGCTGCTGAGGCACATCTTCCTGAAGAAGGCGGGGCAAGCGGGCTTCATGATGAAGTGCTCCAGAAGAATTCGTAGCTCTGTGAACAAGGTGCTAGGGTGGAAACAGATTTGTTTAATAATTAACTGCCGGGCAAGGTCATCCTTTGGTTTATGTCATATCAGAGAAAACTCAGCATAACACTTTATCATAATGGATGGCAGTTTATTAAAACCGTTGCACACACATGCAGTCGGACCAATACTGGATTCAACAGGACACAGAGTGCTGTTTCAATGTAACCGCTACACCGTTTCTGAATGACCTCAAACAAATCTCCCATATTTAATCTCCCAATGTCTCTTTGCTCAAAAACACGCTGATAATGCTGGACTGCATCGCACATGACCTACTGACGGCTGAATGTCGCTGCAGCTGAATCATCGCTTCCATGCATGCAAGGTCCAGACATTCCAACACGGCACTCTGTATTTTTATTTTGGTTGGCAAAGCGAATATCTCTTGCGTCAAATGCCAAATGTCTCAGGTAAACTTTCAGAGTAATACAGAAACCTTCAGGATTTCTTGACCCCTGATTCTGCAAAAAGAACTAACTTGTTGTAGAATGATGCTTTGTGTCAAATGATGGGATCATTCGTCATCTTACCGGCAGTATGGGTTTCTTCTGGATGTGTAGCGGAGGGTGAGGAACCTGTAGTAAATGAAAGGCAGCAGCAAGCTACCCTGGCCACTGTCAAAAAGATAAAGGGAAAACAGACATTACAACATTATATTTATGAACTATAACATCAATAGTTATTTACTCAGTATGTTTCAAAAGTGTGATCTGCAGAAAAAAAGAAAGTCCTTAAAAGCTAATGCAATCCAAAACAATAACTATCTGCTTTCCTTGTAACTCCGTAGGGAGCCTTGGAAATATGCAAAGGAAAAGGATCTGTCAGATCACCACTGAAGCAGAAATGCATATTAGTTAATAAACTTAAAAATAAAATAAAAATGGATGAATGGACATAACTTGGGAACACAGATATCCAGGATTGCATTTTTGTGCACCTCTAGATAAAAATCTAGACGGCAATTCCTGTGGGTCCTGTAGGTTGTTTGACAAGCACCGACAACTGGATTGTTCCACATAATCCCCGCAAGTTTATTTCAACACAAGATCAGTGTTCAACTGATGGTTGTATGAGCAGCAAACTGTCTAAGAACACAGTAGCTGCTTCTATCATATATGCAATGTTGAGACAATAAAGAACTCAAAAGAAACACTTAACACGTGCACTTACCTGAAGAGCATGAAAGCAGTGGCTGGCATCAAGAAGATCTCATTGCAGGCAATGAACTTGAGGATGTTCTGCTGATTGGATGTCAGTTTGTCCAGGAGGTTTCTGATGAACATCAAGCTATTGGGGCCCACAGACTGCAAAGGAGGAGGAGAACATCAGAAGCAGAAGAAACGACAAAGCAGTCAAAGTTTGCTGTGAGGCAATGTGTGTTCCTGAGATACCAATACAGACACAAACATGTTAAAGCCAATAGCATTATCTAAATTACATTTATTTCATTTCTGAAAATGTAAGTGAAATGGAAGTCGGAGCGCCCGGAGCTTCTGTGCAAACTCTCGTCCGGTGTTCTAGGTATTTTATGCAGTTGATCAGTGTGCTCAGGCACCGCAGTGACACAGGGCAATGACTCCCTTTCAACCAGCCCTCGTCGGGGGGGTGAAACATGTTCAACAACAGGCTCACTGTCATTCGCTCTCCACTATGAGCATTAAACATGTCTGAGCGGATGATTGCTGCTTCGTACTCACGTCGAGGACTTTCTTTGTGTAGGTGGTGGCGTGGAGCACAGAGAAGAGGAAGACTGGGAAGATGCTCACTGGTCACAAGTGTTAAGGATAAACATAACAATATGGTGAAACCCCCTTGCCACAACAATCTAGTGCAGTTAGGAGAGTCAGATATTTCTGGATTATAATGTTTTAATGATTAAACCATGGGGTCGTCACAAGACTTGCTCCATAAAACATACAGCCCATACATTTGTCTTTTTCCAATATTTTAAAGTGAAAAGGATACTCGTGATGGGGTAGGAGTTGACTAGGATGAGTGAGTAGAGCAAGTAGTGGCAGCTGTCCTCCTGAAGAGCCTGGGCCAGGAAAGCTCTGCTCAGCTGGAAGCGTGGGAGCCTTTGGTGCAAGCGCAGGGCGCTGGTAAGAGCGTTCGCTAACAAGGCTCGCTGATAGAAGTTAGCTGCTGCATACGGGCTGAAATACACAAGTGGTCACAAATACTTTCACATTAATTCCGGCTGGGAGAAAGGAGGGGAAGGGTGAACGTTAGTGTGCACTGACTGTAACTCACCCCAAAATTGGTAGAATAAACATAACGGAGCAGTAGACTGTGAAGAGTCGAGAAAGCCACATTGCAGTTTCCAGCTTGTTACTCATTAAAAATTGCTGTGGAAATGAGGAAAGAGGATAAATAAACACGTGAAGGGAACTAACTTTGAGGCGATGGTGGCGCATGGAGTAGTGTGATGCGCTGGGAGCCGCAAGGGGACGGTGTGTGGCACAAACACTCAACTTACCAATGGCCCTAGCTGGGGAGGAGGACTTTGTTGGTTTGTGTCTGCCATCTTTGGGAGAGTGGGTTGCTCTATTCGGGAGAAAAATTTCATCATGAAGCCATTTGACCATTCAAACCAACATGAGTCACAAGTAACTACTTAAAAAGGTTTCTTGGGCTGCAGCAACTAAATATTGATTTCTTCTTCAATTAGTCAGATGACATTCTTTCCATCGGGAAACATTAAAAACAGTTATAAGCGACATGTGACATTTCCAAGTTGATTGTCTGAATAAAGGCAGCAATTCTTCAGATATGAATTTTTCTATAGAGTCCCAAATTTGCCTCAACTTAAATGTGTAGGGAATGACAGGTCATCCGTGGCCTGTCACATTTGACAAAGGGACGCATCACATTCTCACAGGTAAAAAGCTGGAATAAGATGATCTTCTTTCTCAATAATTACTGAAGCAATTACTCTTCTAATGACCAATTATTTTGCCCCTGCACAGGTCACTGCACACATTTGATGATGCACTGCTTGCATACAGATGATTTGTCTTTTGGGTATTGTATATTTTATAAGAAAATGTAAACGACGAATTTGTCAGATATCCGAAGGATGTCATGCCTCAATGGTCAACACAACTTGTGTTTGCCTCAGCTGGGTGTGTTCAGAATGACACATGTCACCAGTGACCTGACACATTTGACAAAGGGAAGCACAGAGAACTCACAGCTGAGAAACTGGAATGAAAAGATCATGCTTGGCTTCTTCCTCAACGAATTACTGAAACAATAATGAAGTATTTTTGTCAATAAATCTTTTGAATCCACAGGGGTGAAAAAGTTACATCGACTGAGGTCCAGTACTTTTCGGTTCTGTAGTTCAATTAACGTAGCTTAATATCTTGTCTAGTCATGCCATTTACTTTTACTCCAATAACCACAATTCAGAGCTGAATACTGTTTTTATACTTTACAATAATTAACTGACAGCGCTAATAATGAACATAACGTTAGTAACATACAAAACATATGAACAGTTATTATATGAGCGTATAAACTATTATCTTGTTTAAGACAACGTTAGCTCAGTTACGCTAGCCCAACCGAGCTTCTTACGGTGAGTAATGACTAACGAACGTTACTTCAAATTAAATGGAGGACCGTGGCGAACCGTAGATCTACGCATGGATCAGTACGGATTAGCGTCTGTAAACACAGTTTAGACTTCTGTCGGTGGTTTGTTAATGCTACAACGTGAAGCCAGCTAACGTTAGCAGGTGGCTCTAGAATATTCTGTTACCATCGTTACTAGCATTTGAGCTAAAACCTGCGCTAACGTTAGCTAGCTCGATAGCCCTTGCAACGTTACTAAACTTACTAACGTCAGCTGTTTAAAGGAGATCGCACTGACGGAATACTCCTGGTTGATTGTAATAATAATAATAAAATGAACAATAAAACACAATGCTTACCAGCGTTACAGCGTCGAACAGTTACGTTGCGTGCTAGCTTAAAAGTGACAGGCTACTGTTCACCACTCTGAATGAAGTAAATGATCAGCTGACCTTCTGAAGCATGCATGGGGAGCGAGAAGAAAAGAAAGGTGCCTCTCGCGAGATTTGAGAGTGAGAGTTTGTGGCTGGTTTCCTTGGTCCATTAGGCAACACTTCCCTCTAGCGGAAGTGTTGCATTATAAAAGGAAAAAGATATACAAAAATTGCTACATTGGGCTGTATTGGCATATGTGTTGGTAATATCTTTTTTAGCTGTATTAAAGGAAGCCAAAGAAGCCAAAACACAAGACATTTCTTTCAGGAATCACACAACAAGACAGTTTTGTTTTTATTTATCATTAGATTGATTTTAGTGTACTAAAGGACAAAAGTATTGTTAAGATATAGAGCTCCTCACTTGTTTTATTGTGTTCAATATGGTTGTTTTATTGTGTTCAATATGGCATGGCGTCACAGCAAGGGATGCAGGGAACAAGGAAAAAGCTGCAGTGCGCGCCTGCGCAGTGGTCACCGCGCAAATCTTTTTTTTTATAGCTTTAGCACCGATTGAAAACTGCACTGGATGAATAAAGCTTATTTGTCTGTTGGTTATTTCTATATTTTCTCGGAAAATGTAAATAACAGAAATGACAAAAATCGAAATGATCTCATGCCACAATGGTCAACCCAACCACCACCAGAGGGCACACTCGACCAGAATACCGTGTTCCTGCAGCCCGGCCTATAGTGCGCATCGGATGATTATTTTAGCTTTAAGTGCACCTTATTTGGTCGCAACATGTTTTAAAATTTTACATCTGACTGCTGCTGTAGCGCATATATCCGCAGAATATTGGCACGAGTGTCGCAGGATGATGTGTTTGCTGCAGATGCCATTTGAAAATATAGGCAGTGTAAGCACTGTAGAATCTAATTATTTCTTTGCAAAACCTAATTAGGCATTAAAAAAGGTTAACGCCAGCGCCTGAAACGTTTTTGTTTAATAATCCCATTACTGATGGCTCATCATGTATAAAATGGTGCAGGAGGACTCTAAGTTTCCACTCGTTAAAGAGAATCTCTGAGAAATAGTCGCAGACTTTTTGACACTATCTGCGATTGGGAATTAGGGCTCGTAATTAAACTGCGGAGACTCAACTCGGCACACAGAGTAAGTAAGGCTGCGGCGTCGTGCCTTGCATGCATTTTTTATGATTAGCTGATGATTCTGCCTGCTGCACTAAACAGTGTTTCTATCCTCTGTGCTTTTGTTTCTGATCTCTACACTGTTGTCTAATTCGTCGGGCGTTACAGAAACTCACAGAACGGTGAGAATAGAACTTGATGACTTCTTTTTTTAAAAGCGTCAGCTCTTCTGGAGCCATTACCAGTCACTAGAGAGATCAAGGTGAGAATTTAAATGCCGCAGTTTTAATTTGAACGGGCTTCTGAGCGACTGCCAGACCCCGAGAGACGTTTTCAGTGGGAGAAATGTGTCCAGAAATACTAAATAATGAATATGTACAGCAGCAGAATATTAAAGAAGCATTACAGTGATGCAGCGCTGAGGAACGTCAGAGACACTCAACGTGTAAACGAGGGAGTATAACTGGAACTTCTCATTAGAAAATAATATGAATGTTTCTTTTTTGTTTTAAAAAGAAAGAACATATTTGAATTAAGACGAACAAACAGCCCTTTGTGAAATAAAATAGAGGGTTTAACACGTCGTCGAAAGGATAATCTTAATGTTTTGCGTTTTTTTCTGAGACATTATTTGGAGATTGTCCTCTTTTCTCTTCCTCGTTTTACAACCAAGACGATGTTAGAATAATCCCATATCTTTCGATAAATACAATACAATAAATAAAGTAAAGAATCAAAAACAAAACGATGGTTGCATCATTTGAATGCTTTGTTTTCGGAACGAAAATGAAATAAAATAGGACAGATATTGCTTTATTTTGGCATTATAATAATAATAACGATACTATTATAATTAATAATAATGTTCCTGTTGTTAAAATTATGCTATAATCATTCGTATTGTTGTAGTTAATGGAATATTTAAGACCGTTACGACTTTAGACACAACAAGAATACTACAATTACTACAATTACACTAGGCCAAATAATACTAACAATATCCTCAGGATATCATGGCTTTCCCTACTGGAACGAAACGAGGATCAACCTCACTTTGACGCTTTATTTAATGTTTTCCTTCAAAGCCCTTCGGAAGAATAAAAAAAAACAGAATAGAAAGTGAGTGACAGACCAAAGCAGAAGCTTTCTAAGAGAAGTGAACCGCCGTTTATACTCAAAGACACTTGTAATCGCTCTATCTCAGTCTCCGGGTCCATTCGGCCCAAAACAACCAGGGTGTGGTATAAGAGGGAAATCGGGACAAGCGAGGAAGACGACGGGAAGAAAGAGCTGGTGCGATGGGGAGGGACCGAAGGACACGGTGCATTTCCTTCAAACTGGTAAAAGAAACAATGAAGCGAGTTATCAACAGGCTTCTGGGCCTTTTATCTCTTTGTTGGATGATCTGAGAAGGGCTTCCACGCGATTATTTCATGATGGGAGTGAGTTCCCCTGTAAACATCTCTCTTACATTGTAGGCCTCCAACATTTAACAGACGCCATCTCAAAAGCTCCTGGTTCGTGCTCACCTTTGGCTTTGTGGCGTTTGCTTTGTTTGTGTTGCTCACTGACAGCTAAGAGGCAACCATTTGCAAAACAGCCACTAAGGATCCAAGAGATGCTCTTACACGGGTGTTTTATTCTCTCCAGAATGGAGGTCAAGGCTCTCGCTTTATTGCTGCAGTGGTTGTTTTTGTTTATTTTAAATATTCCTTTTTTTTAAAAATTATTTGGGAACATGAAAACCAGTCTTTCGATACAAATGTGTTGACATTTAGTGTTTGCATGGAATGACAAAAGCAGCGTGTTCCTTCTTTCGGAAGAAACGAAGCGTCGGAGACTCGAGCTAAAACGAACAGGCTTCATTTGATTGAACGATAAGCTGTCACATGTGCTCAAACGAAAAAACGATTTAAAAAAAAACACACGCGTTAAATCTGGGCGTTGGGCCATCTCGGCACCCTTATTGTCCCGATTGGATTGGAGAAAAACACAAGTTTTATTTCGAGGAGAGCAGGAGATTTGAGCTCGACTCTCGGCCTCTTGGCTTCCATGATCCGTCTGATGCCGTTACATCTCCTTTCTTTCTTCCTTATACACTCAGAACTCCCTTTATTAACATTTTGTCTTTGCATGTGAGCAAAGACGAAAAATTCCCGGAAACCTTCTACTTCAAATTTTGTTAAAAATATACCAGGACAAACGGGAAAAGATTCCTGCATTTCGAAATGGGATTTGAGAATACATCCCTTATGCACAAACATTTTTATCTACATATCTTTAATAGATTTTCAGGAATGAGCAGGCTTGTGTTCATTTTAAATTATTATTATTATTAATAATATCACTAAATATGTATTTAAAATAACTAATGAATTCATTCTTTTTTAGAAGGCATTGGTTTAATGGTGTTGTATGTATTCTGTGTTTGGTGTAAAAACAGCACTTTCTATAAGGGAGGGAATCTGATGCTAACAATGGGCCTGGAGCCAAAACCTATTGACATACAAAGCAAATGGAATCCACCAGAAAGCTGACTTTTTGTGAGTAAAGCTATGTTTGTTTCTGGGTTGAATGGGGGTCTATAATGGAACCGATGGCATCAGGATTGTCACCACAAATGGTCTGGGCGTTTTGCAAGGCTGCTTGACAGAGGCTATTATGTCATTGGTCACGTCCCCTCCACTCCTTGCTCGCTTAGGCCTGAATGGGAGTGAATTAATCAAACTGTTTGAGAGAGATCAGCCAGCTTAATGCACTTTGTGTCAAGGTCTACAGCGACCCAAGACCCCCCGGCCTCTCGTCATACCTGCATCCGAACACATCCACGGCTGAGCTGCAAACAGAATGAAAAACACTGAAGTGATTGAGACCTTTTATTCAGTGGGTTTAAAAAAAAGATCCTTCGAATGATCACTGAAGCGTTCCTATCATTCAATAGTGAGTTTACACTGAAATGTGGCAATTGATATAGAGAAATTGTTCCCTAATTACATTCATAGGGAGATTCTTTGGATCGACTGTATGGGAAGGAACAGAATTCCACTGGTCAGCGGATTTCACATACATTTACTATTTAAAATGTAGCATTATAATCAGGCAATTAGCTGATTAAATTCATCCCAAATGGTTTAAGGATTTATACCAAATAGCAGCTCATTTTTTAATCATATAATTGTATCCTAAAGGGGTTTCGTGTCTGAGGATGTAAAATTCTTTTGAGGAGTATACTGCTTAGGGAAATAGTGTGACACCTCTAATTGGATGTCAAATGATTTGAATCATTTGTGTGGAAAGTCACCCTTGAGGATCCTGAAGATGAACAGCAGACCCCAAAATAAGCTTTTATGAAATAGAAAAAAAGCAATCTATATGTCCTAAATAATAATATATATTTATTCATGAATATATATGTAATGTATATATACTGTATATATGTATACAATTAAAGCAAAGCTATCTTCATGCTTTTCAGTGAGGAAAATGCTCCAAAGTCGAGCTTTGTAACCTTATTGCTGCATCAAACACAATCAAAATACGAATTAATCAAAGCACTGCGTCACAGCACGCATGCACGCGCATTGTTGTGGCTATAATGGATGCCTTTAAAATTTTTAGGTTATTATTTCCTGTCATTTCTGGAAACAAATTGAACATTTATTGCATATATATTAAAAATTACACGGTCGTCGAGAGAGGCTGATGTCTCTTTTATTGAGGCGCACCGAGAGGTGAGGTCTCCCCGGATCAATTTCCCTGTCTTGTTACTCCCGCAAGAGGATGTTTGGAAAATGCCTGCACCGCTAAATTGATTCAGAAACGAATTCATAACTTGGGGGGTTTAAGCAATTTTGTGGCGCCTCAGTTCTTTTTTTTTTTTGCACCTCTATCTTTTGTTTCTTTTTTGATTGCTTTAAACTGCAAAGTTTTGTATCATTCTGGTTCTCATTGAAACCGGTTATTCTCACTTCTGCAGCCGCTGCCCCCCCCCCCAAAAAAAGAAAAGCATTTAATACACTGAGTTTTGGGTGGCTTCACAAACATAGCCATTAAGCAGTCACAATGCTTTTATTGTGCACTTGATCTGAAAATAGAGGCTGGTCTGACTGCAGGGTCCAGACGAACCTTTGGAAAAAGGCCTCGTCTTTGTGCGCCTGTGCGGAGATGAATGGCCCGTGTCAACCAGATGATTAGTTTGCACTATTAAATTGTCAAAAAGGAAGGATTTTTCCCTAATAGTGCCTTTTCGTGAAGAATTATGGAATTCAGAGTTGTTTGCGACGGCCGGGGAACTTGCAGGGCTTCGCGGGGGCGAGGGCGAAGGTCAGACAGAGTTCTCAGCGCTGCGGCCAGTGTGGCAGCAGTCAGAGGGGACGCGGAGACAAACGTGGGCCTATTTCCTATACACGACCGGGGAGATTAATTGTATCCGATGAAGGATCGCCGTGCAGTGATGCCATTCAACGGGACGAGGTGGGGTTTATCCGTCCAACGAGCGTCCGCGAGGATTCACATAGAATCAATGCGTGCAGACGCGCCTTGCGCCATTCGCCGATGCTTGCACCACAAGGAAAGGTAGATTATAACTAAGATCACTAAATAGACAAAAAAAAAGATCTCCGTCGGTGCACAAGCGCCAGATCTGTCCCCGCTTGTCATCCATCGCGGGGCCGAGCTCCACCCGGGCAACCCCCTTCCTTATCTGCTCCACCTCTATTCTAGTGCCAAGGTTTTGTGTTAAATGTTAACAACTTTGCCCGATCCATTTAATCGCCAACAAACAAAAAAGAAAAAAACCCGTGTTGACTCGAACACTCGCCTCCTTTGTGCCCATTGTGCGCCTGCCCTCACTTGAAGATTTATGTATTTTTGATATTAAATTCCTTCTGTCATCAAGACTGCTCTCTTGTTTACTTTTCTTGACCCGTTGACCTCGCTCCACAAAAACTTTCCCATTTTCATTTAAAGCGGGACCCGGACCGCCCCCCCCCCCCTCCAACCCCCAAAACGACGTCTTCTTCTGCTCTGCGGCCGAATGTTGCGCAGCTCCTTTTGTTGGCATGTGCTGTTTGCACTGTTCTTGAACTTCAGTGCGCTGCCTTGTCCTCGTCCTGTACTTTGAACCCTGCGGGACAATATCCCTTCTGAGAACAAAAAAGCTCACCATTCGCTCAGTGTGTTAGTGGCTGTCATATTTTGGTCAATGTGACGAAAGGCCGCTCCTCAACGTGTCCTCCCCCCCTACGCGGGCTTCAAATCCACACAAGCTTCACGTCACTCACAGGTCACCCCGCGTTGACGGATGCCCGTGATACCTTTCGCCATATATGACGTCCATGTCGCCTTTACAAGCCTCCCTCTGCTGCCCAGCTTGCTAATTAGTTAAACAAACGCTCCCGCTAATGGTCCCACCGGGCTGGTGCGCGCTGGGCTTTTTGTTCGCACACTTTGCCCCTGCTTTTCCTGCTGGAAAAAAAACGTGGCCCCCGCTGACCCGAGCTATCACGGCGCTGTGGAGACGACTGGGCCGCCCTGTCCGGAGTCCAACCACCCCCTCGCCCCAACCTCCCCCCCCCCCCCCCACCCCGTGGGGGCCAAAGGGCAGCGTCCGAGGCCCGGGAATGCCACCACCAGCTGCTGGCGGTGACACCGGTCACAAAGGGGGCTTGGTGAGCAATGCTTCTTTCTGTGGGTTGTCAGTGTTGTGACAGTGCTGGCTTGACATTTATTTACTCTCTTTGGACCGCCAAACGGTCAGTTCGGTATAGTGAGCCACTGAGTTGAATTTCCTTCTAATATCTCTTACTGTTAAGTGTGAATCTTTGCACCCGTTGGAATATAAACTCTTATTTACTAAAGTGGTTTTCAAAGGTTTTTTGGATCAGTTATCTTTCATATAAAAGTAAAAAGGACACATTATGGTTTTACAGTTTGACTGCTTGGACTGCTGATCTGGACCAAATATATGGTACCTTTACTTTATTTTTTGTTGCCAAGCATAAATAAACAACATAAGGTCTGAGGATAACATGAGGAAAATACAATTAACAATCTCAATCATCACCTACAACTCCAGACCTATAATATAATATATAGTATAGTATACTATAGTATAATAACACCTAAAACATGCTGAATTGATGGCTTAGAACACAATAAATAAAAAAGCATTTAAAACTGTATTTATTCAAAAAAGAAAGAACAAAAGGAATAATCCCAACTTGGCAAACCAAAACTGTCTCATTGATGATGCATAACAACAAATAAAGCAATAACAAATGTTAAATAAACCCCTGGTATCCAAAATATAAAAACGATAGTCCCAACTTGTTTTCTGTGTATCAATGTTGGTAATCAATCCACTAAGGCTATTTTATGGCAATAGTCTGAAATAAATGAATGGTCTGTTAACAAAATATTAATATATTTAAAAACAAAAAACAAGCCACCTCCAAAGGTGTTACTGTGCATGGGTTTAAACTGATTTCTGACGCATTGTTAAATGCATAATTCAGTTATTAAAGCCATTCTTACAACACGAAAGCCTCAGTGGTAATAGTGCTTCTCCAATGACACCACATTCCGCGTTTATTCACGACAATACGAGTAATGCAATTACAATGTTTTGTAAACTCGTTAAAATCAACAAGAACACGAGTGCTAATGTTGACATTCACGCGGTCACAGCAGGTCGAGGGCGTTCTTTTAGAAAATAAATCCTTCAGTTTACGTCCCGATCCTCTTAAATTCAAACGTTTGTCTTTGCGCACAGCGCCGCGCGGTTAACACTGGCCCCATTACGCGTTGTCGTTTGTGGCCCTCGGTGTTATTTGGACAATGTTTGGCCATTTATCCGGCCGGTGTCTGCGCGCTCAGAGGAGGTCTCGACAGAAATTGATACTAATTGCGCGGACTGTACACTGCTGGCTGGTGGAGCGCCTGCAGGCAGTTGGAGGACCTGCTTGTCACCGCCTAATTTGACAAGGGCTTGTCTGTCCTGGGAGCAGCTGCTCCTGAGCACTGGCGCACAATCGCTATCTTGACGCGGCCTCCACCCGCCCGAAGGAGTTTCCAGGGGGAAAACGCCGTTAAAAGGGGAGATTTATTGAATCTCCCTTTGGGGTGATGCTGTATTAAGTATACGCAATATAGGCTCATTTCCACGGGTGCAAAGGGGAGCCACGCTCCTCAGTATTAATAACAGAAGGTGCCGATTAGGGGCGGACAGGTGACTTTCTGGCATTATGAATCACAGCAAACGAGGCAGTGCGCGCGGGGGTGAATAGAGGCTTTGAGCCGTGCTGGTCTGGAGTCCAGTTTTGAGGAATCTTTACTTCTCGCACGCTATACACGA
Organism: Pungitius pungitius; assembly: GCF_949316345.1. Lineage (NCBI taxonomy): Eukaryota > Metazoa > Chordata > Actinopteri > Perciformes > Gasterosteidae > Pungitius > Pungitius pungitius. The sequence goes on from NC_084901.1 coordinate 15,837,411, forward strand.
CACTCTGTGTGGCGATGTGCGCAAATCGGATGAATGCAGGGGGGACGTGTTGCGCCAGACATTCAGCCGGCTCACACGCCACGGCACAAATAACATCAACCCTCACAGTAAACATAATCAATTCACTATTCTGCCCTGTTTCTATTAGCCCGTGTGTTTAATAGCTGAATGCATCAAGAGGGGGGGAAAGGTTTTCCTCCACTTTCCCACTGCCTGTAAAGAAACGCTGCTTTTCGGACCCCTTTGAACTGAAAATCGTGATTTTCTGTCCCCCTGGTGTTCTCCGGACGCGCTCTTTTCTTTCTGCGGAACAATGACAACACTGGAGCACCCCGCCGGTGCGCCACAGTTGGGGATCCCCCGGATTGTTTTGGACATCTTTGGATTTCATCAATCAAAATGACTGCAGTTTTCCATAAAAATGCTGAATTTGGTGCTGGAACCGAGCGGGCAAGGTAGCAAATACGAAGCTGTCCCTCTCGATGATAAATGGCCATCCTTTGATAGCAAACAGAGAAATGCATGCCACAGGAGAGTGAGAACCCGGCTTGTTAAGGAAGGACTTGCGTCAGATCATGCCAGAAATGAATTGAGCAGGGACATTAGAGCTGTAAAAGCTACTGCGTTTCCCCAAATCAATATGGACCGTAAGTGGACCTGACATGCATAATTATGTAAAGAACTCTTATTGCTGCTTAGGAGCAGAATATTGTCTTTGCGTCTGCATTGCACACAAAATCTAACAGTAATAGGACACTTCTGAATGATGGGAAAGGTGCAATAATTCATCACAGTAATCCTGGTCTTTTGTTGCTGACCAGATAAAGAAGTAAACACAGGAGTCACTAGAAGCTGATGCTGCATCCCTGCACCCTTCTACAAGCCTGCTAACATGGAAATACCACATCCCTTTGACCAAAACCCAATTATGGCATTTCACAGCAGCTGTCGATTGAACAGGCCTGAGATGAAATTAGAAAACCTTCAAATTAGAACTTTTAATTTCCTGAAAAGGAAATTATGAATTAAGGGCCCTGACGCCTCTCAAGGTGTCCTCTCTAAATGGCCTTAATGTTGCGGCTAATTATCCAATATTGACATTTTGTCCCGCCTCAGGTCAGCAGGTCAACAGTTGGAGATTAATGGCACCGGAAGGAGGTTACAGGAGGGACCAGGAAGAAAAGCCACCTTAATATGATTATAATATCATTATCATGTTCCTAAGATATCTGAGGTTTTAAGTCAAAGGAAATTTTCTCAGTTGTAGCAATGCTTCAGTTCATGACCATTCTGTACTTCATTTATTTGAACCAGGTTACACAGTAATTACACAGTAGAATACTGCTAAATCCTAATATGATAGGCATTTACTGTAAAGTTACAGTTAAATACTGTAATTCAAAAGATGCTGAATCATGTACCAGGATATATTGAGATCAAGGTGGGCAGCTGTTATTTCAAAACAATTGTACTGTAACTTACTGTAAAAGTTACTATAACTCTAACCCTAACTAAAAATAACATTTATCTTATATTTGGTACTCAGAACCAACCTTGATCTATATGTCTTTAGTATGTTCCTCTCTGTTTCTTCTCAGCCAAACCCTTTGGTCTATTTTGTTTATTCTACAGGGTTTTGTAAGAGGTTTTGCAAGATCGAGGCTCTGGTAAGGACACCGTCCGCTCTTTCCCCCTCTCTCAAACATATATATAGTTGACTGGCTTGTCGAGCTTGAAGAATTGCTTAATTTCGGAGCCCCGGCGTTTCCTGAGGTGAGGTCTGCATTGGCTGCTAATAGAGATCTAATTGATGGGCCGAGTCCCGTTTCCGTGCTCTCTCTCCCTTTATTGCGCCCTGGCGTCTGCTGTAAAATAGGTCTGTAATCAGATTCTGCCTATTCCTCCTGGAGCAGGATGAGAGCTCAGGGCTGCCGAGAAAGATGGGGCAACACGGAAGAAAAAAAGAGAAAAGAAAAATCAAGTTAAGACTTGAGTAGAAATTCGACCTACTGTTGAGGATTGATGAAAAAGTGAAAAATTCTCACCTTTGTTTTTTAAATAAAGCTACATAATTCTTATAAAAACGTCTACTGTGACTGAGAAAGTCATTAGTGAGGTCTCACTGACCGTATCAGGTTTAGTCGTCAGCTTTATTTCTTATGGGAATCATAGTTTTGCTGCAATATTTCTGTACTGAAGCCCTCATCTAGAATTCAAACTCATAAGATTACTATAGATCTTCCATAAAAGGCTCTGTTATTGCTGCCAAATGCTTTCTATGATGAGGATTTTAACTTGGTTATATGTGCTTTCATGACTCAGACTCTCACTTCATGATCTAATCTTGTTTGATACCAGTGTTTTTGCACCCACAAGGTACAGAAGATGTCAATCAAATGAGACTGGCAGCAACAGAAACCGAGTGATTCTCCATTTTTCTCTCCCCTCTGTTTCTCTCTCTCTCTGTCTCTCTCTCCCCCCACCCCCCCATCTCCTGTAGAGCTTCCTGGCTGCGATTGGCCGGCTGTCTGGGCAGCGATAGCAGCCCTGGAGCCGAGGATGATTGATGACGGCGAGGGCAAGGCCGAGCGCTGGCAGCATAAAGCCCCATAGACGCCTCAATAAAGAGCCTGGCTAGTGGAGAGCCTGGGCCCCGCTCAATAGGGCCCCTTCGCCTCCAAGGACCCACGGCCAGAGGACTACATGGAGAGAGAGAGGGAGAAAGAGAGAGAGAGAGAGAGAGAGAGAAGGAGAGGTACTCTGTTGTTAGATAATCTGTTTAGCTATCGAGCCAGCAGCCGTCTGAGGCTGGATAAGTGCAGCGACGGATGTGTGTGGGGTGAAAATAGCAGGGGTTGGCTGGTGGAGTGCTGGAGGGGGTGTGAGGGGGGGGGGGGTGTGGAGGGGGAGAAAAAGATAGGGAGAGATAGATCATCCAGTCTCATGGTTTATAATGGTGGACGGGGGAGGGGGGGGGCATGAACGAAACTGGAAATATAATCTGCAGAATGCTTTTCACACAAGCTAGAAAAGATCCCAAAAAGTTGACCACGAGAAAGTGATTGAACTGATCGGGGCTCTGGCGCTTCTGCTGCCGCTGCCCCTGCCGCTGCCGCTGCCGCCAGTCAGTCAGCCGTCACTCAGCCTACAGATGCAGGACTGTCGTGACCTTTGCTTCGGCAGATCAATGAGACCCTGTTAGGTTGGATTCCAGCGGTCCAGCGCAGTGGCCCTGGTCCGCATGCCTCCCTGCCGTAACCCCCCCCACCAGTGCACAGCGGCTCTGAAAAGCACAATTAGGCAGCAATCTGCTTCCTACCAAGCCGGCTTTCAGTGACTCCAGCATGGAGACACGGCGTCCTGCAGACCCTTCCTGGCTGGAGTTGGCAGGACGGAGGTCTGAGAGTGATGGCCTGGTCACCGTCTTTACCCTGCAGGGTGCACGGAGATCAAGGACGAGAAGTCATTTTGTGTCAGTTACAGCATTGTGTTGCACATACATTGGATTTTCTAACAGACTGAGAAAAAAATGAACCATAAAAACAAGATGAAACAAGAGGCTCTAATTGTTTTGTTTTTTTCAATCAAAGCCCCATGTAATAATGTTGGAATCTCTAAATGGTTTTCTTTGCAATGCTTTGTAATTGGCATTCATTTTCTTTTGAATCTTTGTTGATTTTTAATAAATCTGCTAAAGTTTTCACAAAGTAACAGCTTGTTGTACTTTTAATTTCTGCTCTGCTCGTTCATTACAGAGGCATAGTAAGTTGTTATTGGGAGATGTTTCAAATCAGATAAATCCAAGTCGACCATGAAGTCATAGAATAAGTTATTCAGAACTGCATACCAACATGTATGATGCAAAGCTACCTTTAGTGGAAATTAACTTTGAAAACATTTGACAATTAACATGTCATTTAGCTGACGGTTTTATCCAAAGTGCATTATTACCCATGCGTTACATTTTGCCTGTGGAGCAATTAGGGGTCAGGTGTCTTGCTCAGGGACACTTCGACATGGCACATGGAGCAGCTGGGATTCAAACTGCCAAAATACGAGCATTATGTTGTGTTAATGAACGACAACCTGCACAGAGACGAGACAGCAAAGCTCAAAACGCACACAGATTTACGCTAAGAAACAGCCAAATTACCTTTTGTGTGGGACATATTTACCTGTAATTCTTATAGTAAACGTAAAGTAAATGACAGCAGTAGCACAGTTTCCACACACCTGTTCAGGTGCACTCTGAAGCCACACGGTCTCGTTCCCGCTTACATCCGACTTGTTATCAAGTTTACATTATTATCATGATTATAATCAACGACTTACACTATTTACTAATGAATCTATAACTAACAACACGGTAGGCTTTATTGCTTTACGGCCAATTAAAGCCACACAAAATCCGTGTGAGCAGCTCAAAAGCAATAGGTTAATGAAAGCGTAACAGTCAAGCGTGTCTTTATTGATTTGTGATTAGTGCCGGGGGGGGGGGGGGGGGGGGGGGGGGGGGTTATTCGTGGGGTATCCATAACTGGATTCTGGATTTTAATTGCCTAATTGGAGTGATTATTTAGCAATGGGAAACCATTCCACCTGTTCCCCCTCTGTACTTCTGGAAGGGAAAGCGGTGTTTGGTGGTCATGTTGACATGCATGGTTATCCTCTCTAGAAAAACTCAGATCCAGCACCAGTACCAGTGACACAATGTGAAAATACTCATTAGCACAATAAAGTATAAAAAAGTTTGCAGCTAAATACCCCCTTAGAATGATACAATATAACAATGTGGTAGTACATTAATACTGATGCAGTATAAAGTAACTAAATAAAATAAAGCTTTGAAAAAAATGGTTTAGGTTAAATTTTGCAGCCCACAGCGTTAATGTCAAACAAAATCTGGGAGGAAATATTTTCCCCTCACAGCGTAATATAGCAGTAGTTAGTTAGTTAGATGGGAACGTCGTCACAAAGAATCGATCCATCTCAGAATACGCACACATATCCTGTTCTGCAGATCGGTACATCCGTCTTCTGCCTTGTCGAAGGCTGGCTCCTACATTACCCACAATGCAACACAACCACAAACTCCTCCCTCATGAGTCTGGTAAGCTAGTGGCGGCTAATGTAGCCTCGGGCAGAGATGAGGAGCTACAAATATCTGGTAAGGTCACTCAGATTATTATGTTTTAATTTGTAGTATTTATTCCTTCCAGTCATATTCACTCATAATTATTAAGTAAAGTAACCAAAATCATCAAGCAAATTGCAACGCACAAGATCCTCTTTAAAATGTAACTTAACGACAGTATTTAGTAACACGTTCCTATTACAAAATATCAAAATAAAGACATTATATAACCTGTACATGTCATGAATCCACATTTATGCATCCAAAAGGGGATAATCCACATCATGCAGCCCTTCTGACTGAGGTGGACAACACACAATGTTAATGTGCAGCGCCAACAAACCGAATGGTGCCGGACCTTCGGGCTCAGCACATTACCCGGGCCCGAGTTCATTTCATATCGCGCCTGTTGTTGTGTCTTCGTTGGTGGGCAGAGGTTAGCAAAAGGCCAAGACAAATCCGAGCCACCGGCGCAGGCCGCATGGGGAAACGTTGGCAAGCGAGCCAGAGAATAATCATCGGCTAATTTGATTTCCAGCTCTGATAATGGCGCCCGGGCTAAATAAGAAAAATTCCTGGCAAATTTGTGCAAATGAAAAAGGATTCCTCTTGACATAATGGTACGGTGCAAGGCGGCCTCTAATGAGCAATAATCTGTCTAAGAGCTTCTCTCTCTCTCTGTGTGTGCTAAGGTTGCTCCCTCCATCTTCTATCTCATCCACCTCTTAACCCACCTCCACCCCCCCCCCTCTCCCACAACGCCACTCCAGCTCTCATCAGCTCCTTCTCTTTTCCTGTGTATGTATATTATATACATATATTCTATATTCTATGCTTTAAAAGTGAACTCTTCTTTTCTTTAGAGTGATAACTCTGCAAAAATAGTTGGAAAATTGGAACCTGTTTACAGCGCAACGTGTTATTTTCTCTTTTTTAGTGCAGCAAATTGCCCATATTGAAAACTTAGTAATATTGCTATGTTATAGAAATATGTTTGTGGTGATGAGGAGAAAAGAAATAATACAGCGGCAACAGCAAACTTGTTAACATGAGATGAATGAATCTATATTGTCTTTTCAAATCTGGCTTGTTTATTAGACCTGGAGGACACACAGGATGCTTATTGGTGAGAAGATCGTAAGGTACACATGACATGTTGGTCAAAAACACTAATTGCTCTCTCTTTTCATGTAATGAAATAAAAAAAAGATTTTTCAGGATATTTAAAGATCTGTGACACTTTTCGTTAATCAATCCAGAAATGGTGGATTAACATCATTTTCAGCTATATTAATCTGATATATCTATATATATATATATATGCTAAGGAACAATATTTGACTGTTTTATACTAAATATCACTCTGCTGTGCACATTAGTTAATAAGACCCCTATGTGCTTTGAGCATCACATGAGATATCCCTGTTATCAAAAAAAAACATTCACATTGATTTAAAAACATCACCTGGAACATGAAAATCCCCAAAATGGCGACAGCAGAGGGTTAGAGCACTAATACACAGCCTGTACTATGTGTTATAATGTCAGCAGCAGCAGCAGCAGCCAAACAATGTTATCTCCAGAGAAGAGAAACACCCTCCCCCCCACCCTCCTCTTGGGCAGCAGCTCGGCTCTGCGTCCCCGACAACTTCCATAAATTATCGGAGATTTTCATATTTCAAATTTCCTCCTGCGTTCACGCGCGCGGGGGAGGGGGATGGCGGCGGAGGCCGTGTAGCGCCGGGGCGTCGGGGGCCGAGGCGGCAGCAGGGCCCTCGGCGGCGGCAGCGCCGCCACCGGCAGCCCGGCTGCCCGGCTCGGTGGCCCCAGAGACCCTCGGCTAATTGAATTGCGTCCCCTGATTAGATTATCCTTGCGGCAGCTTGCTGCCAATCTGAAGTATGGGTGCCTTCTATCCTACTTAACCCTTCTGCCCCCCACCCGCTGCTGCAGGCACACACACACACACACACACACACACACACACAGAGGCAGAGTGCCCAATATATTCAGGGGCCATCAAAGTTGGCCCGTTTTGTTATTTTTCTTTTGCATTGTCCTGCCTTGTAAAAGTGGCCATATTTCAACGCCTGGCCCTCACCTCCGCTCGTTCTTCACCACACAGCCGGGCCGATGGGCGTCATTACTCCAAGTTTGTTTTTTTTCTGTTTGTTTGGCTTTTGTTCCTCCACAGATTGCGCGGCCAACTGTTACTGAGGAAGCGCAAAACAACACACTGGTCCTGGAAGGGATCCGTGCTTTGTAATTTGTCGTGTACATCACAGTGTTAATGTCCTTTCATTATATGAAAATGATTGAATTACTGATCTTACTCAGTGTGCTCAAAATATCTTACAAAGTACACCAGAGCACTTTGACGGTTATTACTAAATGTGTAACATCAACAAAACATAGTAGTGCACACACCACTGCCACCAACAATTATTAATGAATTAATTATTCATTCATGCACTTATCCAAAATGTATTTTTTACTTTGTCATCAAATTGAATAAAAACTGTGAGTATATTTACATTGAGAAGCTCTGAACTGTTACATTTTGAGATTTCATTTAATTATTAGGGACGATAATTCAACAATGCAAATTGTGTTGGTGGCTTTAAAATATCGAGTTGTGACGCCGCTGTGTTTTATTAAACGTTGTAACTGCTCTTGTGACCCAGTGATGACTGTAAACTACACCCACAGGGTCCGGCACCAGCCGGCCCTGCCATCTCATGCATTGCCACTTTTCAGATTTGGGCCAATGTATAACCCAAATGAATATAAGTGTTTGCTGAGGAAAAGTCATGTTCTGATGTAATTATCATCTATTGCTTCCTGTAATCGTATCAGATCTCTATTGAACAATAATCTCATGGTGAACGTCTGGATCGGAGCCCTCCTCCCTGTTTATTGTTCTCCACTCCGGTAAAACACAATCGAATTGAGGACTCGGCTATTAGATTTTTTGCTCTGTAGAATAAACTGAAATCCTATTTTTGCTGGAAATTATCAATACATCTTGCAGAGCAAAAGTAAGAAGACACAGAGCGAAAGTAGACCCTGGATAGATGGAGAGGGAGGGAGGATGAAATAGATGAAAGATGAGGAAGAGTTGATGCGAACCAACTGGAAAAGGGATTTATTTCCAGACTGGGGTCAGATGTTTGTAAATCACATCGAAACTGAAGAACACGGCTACTTGTTAAATGGGTATATTAAAATGTGCAAGCCGCATGGAGTGAATGTGAAAACCATTCTGTGGGTTCTCAGAATAAAAGCACATAGTTTTAAGCGTAGAAAATTTTCGGAGTGAGCGTTACAAAATAAACCCGTAAATAAGAACAAAAGCAAAATTGCAATGATCAGCACTTGATATTCTCCTCGGTTTACTCTGAGCACAACAGCAACAGTTCTCTGCCCTCTTTCTTTTTTAAATGATTGTGACACGAAGAAGACGTGTAGCATCAGAGCTACAAACTTTAAAGCGATGCAGTGGTCCTGCAGTGTTTAACATCTGGCCTGCGAAATATTGATGACACACAGAGTTTGAGGCAAAGCAATAGCTTTAATCCGATCAGTAAACTCATACAGTAAACATGGACAGATAAAGAAATCCATCCTGAAATATGAGTCCTTAAAATGCAGCCCAGCAGCCAGGGAGTTTACAAAGGGGCAATAATGCTAGAAATCTCCACAAATGTGTGTACACAATTACCTGAGGCCACAAGAAGATGAGTTTCACACAAACTTTATTGCTGAAAACTTTGACTTCTATTCGTGTGACATCTAACATCAACATGGGTGCTAATTTAAGAAAAGAGAAAGCAATTTATGAGACAAAATTCAACCAAATAACCTTCCTTTATAAGATGGTTATTAAAGTTATAAACATTGTTGAGATTTCATAACCGAGCTGATATCATGTGGATTACACCACCTGTGCACGTAGCTGCAATGAGGTCAAGTGCTCAATGTGGTTTTTAAAAACCCGATGATTGATGACAACTTAAATTCTTCTGAAAATCCGGTTGTTCATTTTGTCGGCCTGATCTTCATACGACATGAAACCCAAACACAGTGATTTAGTGTGTTTCAACCCGGTCTCACAGGAACTTGATGAATACTGATGAAGGACTTGCGCACGTGGACAAGATTTTTCCTTTTTTCCGTGTTGCTCAGTTGTGATCTTTTTATTATTTTATTTTTTTAAGCACGTGACAACAGTCGGAGCTATTTGATGAAGGACAAACCCGTGACAGAGACCCCTCATGGTGGGCGAAGGGGCCGGTTGACGGATCAACCAAACCAAACCAGGGCTTTTCAAGCGACTAGAGTTGTAATTCGGTGGCACCTTTGTGACAGATTCGTCCCCTTAGACTCAAATGAAAAATGTTTCTTCCAAAGTGAAGAAAGTTTGGTTCAATTCTTCCATCTGGAACAAGGAGTGCCATGAAAAAATCCTCCAACATCAAGTCTTTGATGTTATGGGGGGGTTGTGCTTTTCTAAAATCAAAGTTATTGGTTTAAAGCGGAGGCTGAATAATGGAGCTGTTCACCTGTCCTCCGCCGCGCTGGAGGCCCAGGATGCTCAGGCATGTGCAGAAGGCCTCTCTGCCTCCCTCCATCCAGCCAGCTCTCCTGAGTCACTTTTCATAATTATTGAATTACATTCCTGGCTACCCATTAAGCAGGACATTCTCTTCTTAACCACCTGCTCTTTCCCCCCCTGCCCTATTTTACGCCATCAATCTTTCAGCGTTACCGGAGCCCCTAAAAGCTTTCTGACTGCTCTATAATGGGGGGACAGCGCGGGGTCAGGGGGGTGCTGCAGGACTGTGTGCTCAGGAGCACTGATGCCTCAGCATTCGGGTGGGGAGCAGGGCAAAGGGACGGGTGGTGTGAGGGGGCACTTGGGGTCACTCTGGGCTTTAATAGGTCACTAACTGGACCTTTGGCTTGGAACAGGAGGGGGAAAAAACTACTTTGTTGGGGGGGGGGGCAGGGGACAGGGGTCGGGGGGTGGGGGGGTTGTGTGACTGTGAGGGACTCTGTGTGTGTATGTGTTGTGTGTTTAAACCTGTTCAGGTGTTTCATAACGGCCTTAATAACATCTGACAGATATCATAAATCATTTCTTCAGCTAATTCTACCCCAGAAGGTAATTTCCACCCTTTCCCAGAATGCCTTTCAAACTCCCGCAAGGATAGAGAATGAACTCGCTGCATTCAGTGGTGGCAAATAGCAGATGACAAGATTATTGGTGAGCTTTGACAGGTTTTTATTGACATTTGAAAACACTATTATTGTATATTATATACATATCGTGACTGACCTTCAAACTAAATACATGCCGATTGTCAAGGTCAATCTCCTCCCTCACACGCGGCCCTGGGATTGTAGGACCTTCTCCTTCAACATTAACTTTCAAACCTGAGTTGAGGTCTAATGAGTATGACATTTTCAAATTGTGAGATAGAGAAAAGTGACAAAAGACTTTCTTGGACAGCTGGAAAACGGCACGTTCAGGGCACGTCGTACTGAAATGCACATCTTGTACCAGATGACCATGCTACCATCTAGATGGTGTGACCTCCCCACTCCTTGACGCATAACTAAAGGCAATCATCATGTTGCGCCTCACAAAAAAAGTCAGCAGAAGAAGTTGTGTGAAGAACAACATAATAAAAAGAGAGATATTCAGATGCTCACACCTCGACACGGCTACCAACAAAAGGTGATTTCCTAAATCACATACAGTACATACATCATCATATTCACAAGAACACAACGCTTTTTGTTGAGTTTGATAGCGATGCAGCTAACCACGCTGAAAAGATTAATGTTGGTGAACATCACTGGCATTTTGTCGAGGTATGTTGGGCAGTGCTCCCGTCACTGGGTCCTGCAGGAGTTTTCACTAAAGTCAATGTTAAGTGAATCCTAAGGTTTGGTTTGTCTTTACCCCGCTGGCTTATTGACTCACCTGTCAATATGCCTGCGGGGGGGTGGGGGGGGGATGTCCATAGAGCCTGCAGATGTTATCTCAACATCCGTTTTAGGGGCGTGTTCACTCGTGTGTGAGGCGTTGAAGATCTAATCCAATGTTTTCCGAGAGCTCTGCTAGAGATACTGGTGTATTAAGAAGTCTCCTGCATAGGGTCAAACGTATTGATGATGCAAGTGTATTTTTCTGTGTGATACATAAGGGAAATAAAGTTGTATCAACAAAAGCAGATTTTTGGTGTATAATGATAGTTTAATATTAGGACCGCATCCCCCTATTGCACTATGAAGCTGATGTGGTTAATGTTTTAACAAATCAACCCTGTCAGAAAATTAGAGCTTTGCTAAATTGAGTTATTCTGCAAAGAAATATCCATAATGGTTGAGGTTATGGAAAGACTGTGTTAAAGGCAAATGAACTAAGAAGTGGTTAGGTCTGAAGCTGCTTTGCTAGGCACAGACTACTTCCTGGACAGGCACTGAGCATCGGCCTTTACACTTTCAGCAGCAGCTTTTATCTGGTCCGGTTCTTTTGGTCATTACCTTTTATCTTATCATTATTCTGATTTATGCTGCTGTAAAGAAAGGTTGGTGAAAGCTATAACTGTTGTAAAACTAAAACAGGTAAAGAAGGCTAGAAAGCTCCTGAGAGGTGCACCAACGTCAGCTTCATACGAAGTTGAGCTTTACTCTTAATACGTCAAATCTGTCCGGGTTAAATGCATGCAACCTTTTCAAAATAACCTTCTGTCGTCACAGGAAACAAATTAGATAGGTTCAAGAATTGAAGATGGGTTTTGTTTACATCAATCCATCTATCTTCTTGTTGGTCCCGTGTCTCGACACTTTGAATATTACATACACATCGATTTAGTGTGATATCTATGAAGCGTATTGATTTTTTGTTACTCCACATGTCGCATTCTGTAAGAAACCATTTTCAATCACTTGATTTAATATTAATATGCAGTTTTAAATTGGGTCCCACTCATGATTGAGATTTGTGTTCATTAAAGAAGGAATGGAGGTCCTCACAAAGGTAGTATCCCAAACGTGTTTGTTTACAGGTAAACAGTATCAGTTCGGATGGAAGGCTTCTGCCTCGCCTCACAGCATGCAGCGCGCTGCCTAATGCTCAGATCCAAACACATATTATTCATCTCTGACAGCTCCCCCGCTTTGCCTGTAACTAACACACACACATGTAAACACACACACATGTAAACACACACACACACACGTGTGCTGCAAAGATTTAAGAACCAATGTATGCTTAGAGTAAAAAGCTGCCACGAGGGCACATATCCTGCAGCTGCATGAATCCACATCTACTGTGTGGTCACACATGCTGCAAGCAAAAGTGACCTTGCACACCATATGCTTCATACACAAACACAGACACACACATTGGGAGCATGTGAGTAATGAACAACCTTAATAACACCTCCAACTTTTCTTCTCTCTGTTGGCTGTTTAAATTCACATCCCCCTTTTACGTCGCTCTAATCGGATTACCCCCAAGCTAATGGCTCTCCTTCTGCTCTTCCCAGACGCTCTGCCCAGACCTTGGAAAACACACAAACACTATGCACGCACACACACACACACACACAGACACACGCACGCACACGCTGCACTGCAGAAGAGCTACATCTGCAGTATGGACGAGGGAAAAGAGCTGAGAGAAAGGGGGAGATGCTGGTGTTTGGTGTTCATACGCATGTGGGTGAGTGGGTTTTTTTTCTGGTTGGAAAGGAAGGAGAGGGGAGGGGGCCGAGGGGGGTGGTGAATCAGAAGCCAACTCCACTCCAAAAACCTCTCCCCACACCCTCCCTTTCTCTTCCCTGCAATACCTCCTCCCCCCTCCTCCCCTGGAGTAAATCTATAGGGAGGGAAGGCAGAGACAGGTGCATTTCTCCACAAATTGAGTTAGCCAAGACATGCCACATCCAATTGGACTAAATTGATGTGAGAGTTTGTGATGTCTGCCGTGGGTATTACAGCAAAGGTCAGTGTGCCGAGACAATGACATCAATCTGGTCCACGTGGCCTGAGCGGGGCCCGGGCCCCCGCCAGCCTCCTGATTCAGATGCAAACCTGCAAACACAGCCGGGAAGGAAGGAGAGGGCGGACGAACGAACGCTGCTTCGCAGACTGGTGGGCATTTTGTGATTGCTTTTTTCGAATGGAGGCTCAACGAGACCTCGACACACCCTGGCTGCAGCCTCGTGGGTGTTACGGTCTGCCGATGGCCTATTCGCACATAGTACAGGCGAATAAATGATTAGGACTGTCGTCCAGTTTGTTGTTTTGATTTATAAGGCGCCAACTGCCGTAATCAAGCTTCAAAGCTGCGTTTTAATGCAGAGAATCACTCGAATATTCATTTTGTACGCTTTTCGAATACCTTTCGTACTTAATGAAACCACCTGAAGGGATTTAAAGTCCTCGCTGTGATGTTATTTCAGTATTTCAGACTTAAATGGACCCCTTAGAAAATAAAGGTCTGAAAGAATATTTATATATACATTTTGTGTATTTTCTTGTATTTTCGGAACCCAACTATTTCTTAAAAAAATAAAAAATGAGGATGACATTTTGGTAACATTTTGATTGTGTGAGTTTGCGTTACAGTTTGAGCTAAAACCAGTTGAAAACAAAGCTGTTTCATTCCATTAGAGATATTTGAGAATGATGATTTGATACTGATAAAAAGTGTAAAAGTTGTACTGTGAATTAATTACAGACAGATTTTCAGACTGTCATCTGTTTGGTGGCTTGCCTCCGGTTTATTAACCATTCTGTATTTTTTCTGGACCGTGTGACATATCTTAACGTATCTTAACATTTTAGAAACAACAGGCGACTTCACTAGTTTTTAGAGCTAATTTGCCAAACAGCAATAGTGGAGTTCCGCCATATAGGTGACATTTACTCAACTTTGGGACGTCATCCCCACAGAGGCCCACCTATGAAACACACACATGGCCTATCAATTTCACATCCGACGCGTGAGTGCTTGTGGTTGAGGGTCACTTTGTCTCCATTCTCAAGAAATCCAGCGGAAACTTCATCATGCTGTCACCTCCTGCATGGCCTGCAAACCCAGATTTCAGATGCGTGTGGCGTTCATCCCACCTCCATTCTGAGAGCCATTTTCTATGATCACATTAGCTTTATTGCTTCTCTCACGGTTCACACTCCATATCAGCCCAGGGCTATTGGTTTTCATTCTGTGGCTCCAATCTGGACCAGCAGGCTCAGCTAGACTAGCTGGCACTGAGAAAGTCATACGAAAAACTATATGAACAGTCAAGTACAACTGCAGACTTCACAAGTTCGCTCTATCAGTGGGAGATTACACGTTGACGGCGTAATAAAAAAGTAAATGTGCTGTAAAAAGTCATTTGTGGATGAATGCAGCTTTTTCTCAAAGTGTTAATTCAGTGACAAACAAACCCTGAAGTGCTTTTGTGAGTTTAGGTTTGTTTGACATCACATTCATTTTTCATCAGGAAAATAACTAATTTCACTGAAGAACATCTGCAAACCTACGTCCATTAACGACAAGTCGTCATCCACCCTAGTGGACGATCTTTTCCCCGGCACCCTTGAGGAAGATTCGATTTATCCTCAGTCGGACGGATCTCAGAACAGAGATTTGTCTGAGAAGCCATTTGCTGTCATTTTGCTGGAGAGTGCTGGCCTGATGCATAAACATCGGCCCTAATACGCCTATTCATCATCAGGCGGCCCGAGGGATTCTGGGTGTGTTCTGATCAAATTTGCACCCACCGATGATGAGGGGCATGTTGGTTTTGCTAAAGAAAAGTGCAGATCCAGCTATTTGTCACATCAAGCATCAACGGGGGAGGCGGAGGAAGACAAATACACAGCACAGAAACAGAAGGGATAGAAAGGTCGATACCTCAACAACCGGATGGATCGCTGCAACGTTATTCGGAAAAGGAATTCCACCGTCTCTGGTCATCCCCCCCGACGTTTCCCCTCGCTCAGGAGAAATGTCTCAGCAACTCAAATTTAGCAAACGCATTGGTGCCTCCCAAAGTGACTCTTCATCACATGCCATCGTCGGGTAAAATCAAAAACTAATACGAAATAACACATGCGTGCGTGAATGATGTAACAATTAGCAATAACAATGCCACTCATGCTTGTTTGAAGCCCTTAAACATAACGCGGCGCAACGTGGCATGAAACAGCACCAAGACCCCCTGAAATGGCTTATCCTGACATATAAAATAAATTCTTGTGATTAAATTGAGTTACCACATACATAGAGACCACATACCTGCAAAACTGCCTGGCATTAGACTACAATTTAACATGGGCAGTCATTGACCTTTTTGTTAAAAGTATCCGTTTTTTAAATGTCTGGTGTTTTTATTACTGAATGGTTCTAAACAGTGAAGACATACAGGATCCACTGGGTATGAACCGCCTATGTTTAAGGTAATTGACGAGATGTCAAACTGTGTAACAATGTGGCTCATTGATGCTCTGAGCAACAATGGAGCTCTATGCACCGGGGGGGAATAAGCTGCATTGGCTTTTGAGACGCAAAAAATATTTGTCTGGGTCAATTCAAGGTCGGATTTTTGTGTTTGGATGCGAATTGTCGAAAACGAGTCATATCTAAGTGGTGTGTGCGGTACATATTTTCTCACCCCCTTTCTAAAACAACTCATTCTATCTACCAGCCAATCCATATATACTGATTTGCACGTGAACACTGGATCTATCTTGTCCAGTTCTGTGGTGCGGCATCATCCTTCAGAGCCTCGAGAAAAGGCCTTCTGGGAACAGGAAGTGAATCAGCGCCTGCAGTGGACAGACTGACTCTGATGGCTCCCATCTGGCGGTTCTTTAAGGCGTCCGTCCAATAGAATTAGGTTTGATTGATCAACAGGCGGCAGCCTTTGGATGTGGTCCTGGCAATAAAAATCAGCCGTTGCCGTCAATACGGATGCCTTTCCTGAGGAAAGAGCAGAAAAATGACAAAGTGCAGATGAAATTCAAGGAAGCTGACTTCCTTGTGCAAATTTACTGACTGAAGTTCTCTTTTGCTGAGGAGAGAGAAAATGATGTTTGGATCATTCAAGGATGGATGTGGTTCACCTCAGAGATTAACACACAGGGAGTAATAACCTCACTCACATCAAACTCCTCCATGATTTACTGGCATCTTTGGCTATTGCTTTGTTATCAGAGCTCTCAATGTGAATACAATTAAAATCAATATGGTTTGAAACAGCACTGACTTTAAGTCTAAACTGGTTTGGGAAACCAAATGGATCATCAGACACAAAAGTAAAGAAAGATACAGAAAGGAGAGCGTTAATTATTGAAATAAAGAACATTTGACACTTTTAAGACGCTTCTGTGACTCTCATAAGTTAAGTGGGATTGATATCCACTATCAAACATCTTCCGTATCTTAGAGTCCACTTTGCAATTTTTAGTCTGAATCTAAATAGAAAAGAGAGCTCAATTGATCCAATCAAACGCACCTGTAGAGAGCTTTACATCCGAAACACCTGGTGTTTTCTCCCCCATTCTCACCGATACAAAGTGTTGTTATATCTTCAATTTATTCATGAAAACCCCACGATGTCTCAATTAAGTGTTGATAAATGATTGTGTTTTTGAGACAATACTTGGCGGAGGGTCCCGTTGTGTGCGTGCTATTATGCATGTTGCCACTCTTTTGAATATGGAAATAATAATTCATATGAGCTGCCCGACGGACTATGCAGATTGAGGCTGGGGGGCAAAACACGGAGTTTAATGTACAACTGAGGCCATCGGTTTAAGTCATAATACATAAAAAGAATATGAGAGGGGGGGGGGGGGGGCACGAGGCGAGACAAATTAGCAGCTTTAGAAATTGATAGCAGGTGTTTACATGTGGTATCTTTTGCATATTTTAATGTCCAAGCAGGGGGTTTGTAATAAACATTACAATGCGTTGCATAATAATCAATATAATTCACAATGACCTTGACGTTTTATGATGGATTGGGAGAAACGGTCTACTGTAATTGCTGCCCACTCTCTCTCTCCCTTCCTTCCGTCCTTCCTTCCTTCCTTCCTCCCTCCCTCCCCTGCCGCCTCCGCTCTTACAGCCCAGTCCTCTCTTCCCTTCTTTTTTTTGACATTAAAAACCGCTCCATCATTCTGGATGTGCCGCTCAGATGACCATTAATCGCTTAATTCCAGTAAACCTACGCGCGCACAAAGGGCCGCTGTCTGCCGCTTAATGCATGTGTGATTAAGCTTTGAGGCCGACCACACGGCATTATTAGCCAGCAGGTCCTTGTATAGAGGGCCAAATGCCTTCAGGGGGCCCGAGGGTGGTGTGTGGTGGTGGAGGAGGAGGAGGAGGAGGAGGAGGGGGGGAGTTAATGACACTGACCCTCACTTCCCCAACAGCTATTGAATTCAACAATAATAACGGGTCACGCAGCTGATTTATGAGGCTGGGCTAATAATTGTCAATTGCTAATGTGGGGGTGTGGGGAGGGGGCAATGCCGCTAGACTATGCTAAATAAAATATGCCTTGACCCCAATAGGGGAGGGGGGGGCGGGGGGGAATGCAAAAGGCCAAAAGAGGAAGAAGAAAATAAAAATGGACAGATGATGTTTCAGACCCCGCCCCCCCCCCCCCCCCATCCCTCCTCCTTGTCCATCCTCCCTGCAAAAGAAGAAGCATGCCCGGGTTGAACTGCGTCCAGAGCCCGGCGTTGGTTTGGGTTTCCGGGAGTTAAAGCATTCAAAACAACAACAACAACAGACTCGGGCCCGCGTGGCCCATCCGTCCGTCCCCCAGCCTGCAATAAATTAATAACAACCGAACAATGTGTCGCGGGGGGGGGGGGGGGGGGCGATTCAATTACTAAGTTTATTTACAGGGGGGAATCTCATGAAGGCCATTGACCAACGTTAAACAGCGCGGGATGAAACGATGACAAGAGCTCCGATAAGAATTTAATTCCATCTCATTCCAGACGATTTTATGAATCAAATTCTTGAACGCTGGCAAGAGATTTAATGATCACATCTTTGCGAAATCTTATTTCAGAAGCGGTCGATGGCATTTCTCTGCGTTAATGTCGACTTAGAGGTTGGAGTAATTTAGTAATTGATTCCCAGCCTGGCTCTCGCTCGTGCCAAGGCCGCGTTTGAGGGTAATACGTTTCCTAATCTTATCCCCCGGAATAAGATTTTTATGTTAATCCACTGGCTCGGCCTCTTGGTCACTTGGGAAGCGCCGATAAAAGATGGTCCGGAGAGGCCATGCGGAGACGCGCCGTGCTACGCCGGAGCTGCCTGCAGCATGTGGGAGAGAAGGGGGAAAGATGGTGGGGTACATGAGAATACATTATACACATTTGCACGCGAGGGATCTGATAATCTAGCATTCCTATTGTTGTTGATACGGGCCATTTGCTCTTCGTTTTTATTGGATTGTGATAATCCCGCATTTATAGAGATGTATAAACTCTAATTGATGCATAAAAAGCCAACATCACGAATACCCCCCCCCCCCCTCATTCATTTGATTCTGACG
The DNA here is from genome assembly GCF_949316345.1 of Pungitius pungitius. Taxonomy (NCBI): domain Eukaryota; kingdom Metazoa; phylum Chordata; class Actinopteri; order Perciformes; family Gasterosteidae; genus Pungitius; species Pungitius pungitius. The sequence continues at coordinate 15,856,146 of NC_084901.1, forward strand.
CGCAAACGGCACTCGAATTTGCGTTTAAAACGGAATAAAGAAGCATGAGGGGAAATCATGTTAAAAACGCCTAAGAACAAAACCCACGACACGAGCCCGCGCGCACCAGACTGAGACACGGATCTCTTTTGTGGCGCAGAGAGAGAAGACACCACAGCTTCTAATTGAATTTCACCTCTTCTCCAGATGTCACTTTCCATCTGTGCGCTTGGAAACGTGATGCGCTTTTTACGCACCAGCTTGGAACAGCGTTAACTTAAATGTTTGGACACGCCCCCCCCCCCCCCCCCCCCACCACCACCACCACCACCACCACACACAAGTTCTTTTTTTGTAACAAAATATTTAGTCCTGCTCAGTTTCAGAAAGCAGCGAAGTAAAATAACTAATATAATATATTATATTAAACCATTGAAAAATTATTTGTGATGTATGATTTCTTATAGTTTGTGAAGATGGTAGTTTTCATCTTTCAGATTGGTTTTCTTGCATTTTGCAGGTGAAGGCTCGCCTTTATCCACCCTGTCAAATTTAGACATCACACTAAATTGCCACGGGAGCATCCCCAAAATGATTTTGGTGCTCTCGAGCCCCTCCCCTGCAACACGCGGCCTTATTAATAAGCGCTTTGATAAGCGCAGGGTTCCCTCGGGCGGAGGAGTGAGACGTTGTAGGTGAAATGTGACAGCGGGACCCTCCCATCGCGCTCCCCTCGCTCTTTATCCTCCTCTGTGTCTTTGCCTTTTTCGGGGGAGTGGATCCATCCAATCCATCCAGAGACAATGGCATTTTGTTCCTCTTTTTGTCCCTCCTGTCGACCCGCATTCCTATATTGCTGAGCAACGATAGCGCGCACTAAATGGAGAGGAGTTGCTCCCGTATCCCGGCCATTGTCCGGCACTTGCCAGGGGGATTTAGGGTCTTGCGCACATCGCATTTCCTTGATTTATTTAAGTGAAGGCTTACGGTCGGAGCCCTTTATTTGCCGCGTAATTACGAATTAACTGCCGCTTTATTTGAATGAAAGGATCATCATGTTACTGTAAATCACGGTTTGCACGAGCTGCTGTTGGGTGGAAACGATAGAACCTGCAGCCACCAGCCCCCCTCTGCAAGATCTACACCGTCCGCACGTTTTGCATCTTGCAAAAACGAATAGTAGTAATAATAAATACATTCAATCAACTCAGACTGCAGAGTTCCGCCTTTTCGGATTTAATCTCCCTCACATCAAAGCATCACGCGGTGTCTCCTCGTCCCACCCGCAACATCTGAAAGGATTAAACGATGTTGAAACCATAAAAGAGGAGGCGTTTCCATAGCGGGTGGACTATGGTGTAAGGACTATAGACTGCAAGAATAAAGAGCGGCTGCAGTGAAAGAAACCGATGGCTAAAAGCTATAATTGTATTTGCCTCGGCGAAATATCAGAAAAGACTCCTCGTTTCTTTGAGCGTTATTCGATTAATTCCCAGAGATGGTTTCTTTTCTCGCGGCCAGACGCGTGGAGGGAGGACGGTGAACCATTTGGCTCTTTGGTTTCAATAATCAAATTAACCATTTGGTACAACTTTGGGGTCCCAGCTCGTGCGTGGAAAAGAGAAAAGAGAAAAGAAAACATTTACATAATAGCCACCGGGTTGTGTCAAGAAAGCATTCACGTTCTTCTTTCTTTCTTTCTTTCTTTCTGGCTGTCGTTGATCTCTGAAAAGACAATGTACACACGAGAGAAAAGATAGAAACACACTGAAACACGTCAGCAATCGTGGAAGACGAAATGTAGATGGCGAATGCGCGCGGCTGTTGGAACCGTTAACGCGGGACCTGCTCTGCGCAGCAAATTATAACATTTCAATCTGCTTTTCTATTATTATTTTATGATTATTCACTCTACAAACCAGTAAATATTAAACTACGACAGCAGCACGTGTGTGTCTGGAAATCTTTTTTGAAAATTAGATCAAGCACCGATAGGCTGGAGTCCCTCAACACATTGTTAAACTTAATTTTAGAACGGTGACCTCAGACGTGACCTGTGGGGTTTAGAAGGGCTCTTATTTATTCGTTTTCTCCTTGTCGTCCCGATTTTAACAAATAAATGTGTATTTAATATCTTGCCAGCCTTCTTAGTTTAAGATGTGATCAATAACGCTAAAGATTAAATCAAATAAAAAGGGGAAAAAAGGATCTATTATAATCCTATAATACAATCTAAATGACAAACGTGTAAAATATCCAGTGTCCTATGATAAAATACTGATATAGACTTATTTGGAGAATTTTAGTCGTTTTTAAGTGTAAGATCATCAACAGATCAATCACTGAACCACTGGTGAACAAATTCAAGCTGATAAATTCAATTGCTGCCCCATAATTTCTGCATCGCGCTTTGTCTTTCGATCACTTGGAAGAAAAGAAAAAAAAAACAACTCTCAGCTTCAAACGAAACGAGGACTTGAACTCGGTCCAATGGAGGAAAAAAAAAAGAAAGACGCACGAGTAGCGTCCAAAGCGCCATAGAAAACGGTTCACCTTATTACACAAACCAAATTAACCACTCAGCCAATATTGTGAGCCTAAAAGGTCCGATGACTGGCTCGCCAGTTCGTTACTTTCATTAGAAAGATGTTATTTGCCAAATAAACGGAATAATGAAAGTAATAAAGACAATTACAAACTCGTTTGAATCATAAAGAAACACACCCGGAAGTTAAGCAGAGATTGAACTGCAGCGGCGCAGAGGAAAATAAATTGTTTGTTTATTTGGAAGAAAAAGCGTTATTAAACCGAAGATGCTCGTTTATTACTGAATAATTTGCAATGTGTTGGGGAAAATAATAATAATAATAATTCATTGGCTTCAGACTTGATATAAAAGTATTAATGAATCACCAAAGACAATGAAAAATGTCAGAAGTCATGCAATGCAATGTTATGTTGTTTTGCTTGTGATTGATGCGCAGACACCGTGGGAAGAAATTCACCGGAAGAAGCCTTTTTTTATTCACTACAGCGACATGAAAAAAGCATTTTCCTCTCAAAAAGAAAAGATGAGAATCGGAGATGAGTCGTTTCGAAGCTTGTTTCATCAGATCTTCGGCGGTCAATGGCCTGAAACGAAGAAAAATCATGTGGGCCATATATGATGCAAAAAAATCAGGTGACATCACCTCAGTTGCGAATTTGTATTCGTCCCAATAAAATGAAAGTCGTCGAGCCGTAGCAACAACAAAAAGAAATCGTTGTGCAGATGACCATGTTTTTGCAGCTTCCGTGCAGAAGATACAGAGTCAGAAGAGCCAACAGACGGGCAGAGGGAAGAGGCAGAGGGGGAATACTCTGTGAAATCCTGCCCAAGGTATACGCTCGCTTAAAAGGCTTAAAAGCTTGGAGAAAATTGGATCAGGGAGAATCGTCACCCAACTTTCATTATTTCCAAGTGGTGTGATTGAATTAAAGGGCAAGATGGTGGTTGGAGAGGAGTGGGGGAGGTGGAGAGGGGGGAGGGGGGTAGAGGGGGGGGGGGGTGGGGGGGGGGGTGGAGGGGTGCGCGTAATGGCGTGGTATTAAATTCTAATTAGAGATGCAGGGGATCAATGATAGGGAGGTTGGACAGCCCGGGCCCCCAGTGCCAGCCCAATAGACTGATGAGTTATTGTCATGTAAAAAAGCGCTAGCAATAAGACCGAACGCTTTGCTATTGTCCAAGCGGAAAGAGCCAAGTTTATTATGAGGACTATATGCTCTAGAGACCTCGGGCTAGGCGGCTCTTAGGGGGCTTTTCATAAAACAGGGCTAGGTTCCTATAAAGGAGGCCAGTTTTGGAGCAGGCGCTGAGCAGTGAACATCTACCCACCGTCCAGCATCCCTTCCCATCCAGTTCAAACCAAACAAGTCCTCTTTCCCCCCAAACTCAGATCGCGCGTCCTCCTCATTTTTTATTTTCGATTATTTATTTTTTATTTTTCTAACCCACTTTTTGGGGAGGGGGGGTAATTTTTGTTTGCCTTGTTTGCTTGTTTTTTTTTCCCGGGAAGTGCAGCTTTCTAACTCCACCGAGCCTTCTCAAATGTATAAAATGGAGTATTCTTACCTAAATTCCTCTGCCTACGAGTCATGTATGGCCGGGATGGACACGACGAGCTTGGCATCGGCCTATGCGGACTTCAGCTCGTGCAGTCAAGCCAGTGGGTTTCAGTACAATCCCATCAGGACCACTTTCGGGGCCACCTCCGGCTGTCCGTCCCTCACGCCGGGGTCCTGCAGCCTGGGGACCCTGCGGGACCACCAGAGCAGCCCGTACGCCGCAGGTAAGCAGCGACTCCGCAGCCCGAACCCGCCGTATTATAGGACGCCTTGATTGCATTTGAAAATGGAAATGTGTTTAGTATTTACCAAACGAAATTTGCTTACACAAATGAAAGAATTTATCACGTTAGAAGCGATTGCAGGCAAGCGGTAATTCGGTTACGGGGTTACACTATCCCAGTCACACCCAAAAACCGCCAACAGAATTATCTTAAGCTGCCAAAATGATAGGCATAATTTATTTACTTTGCGATGAGACAGGTGCGATGAGACAGCTCCGAAAAATAATTAGATAAGCAAAGACTAAAGCTCATTATTGGCACTGAATTGGAGCTGCAGCAGCAACAAGCGGGGAGGACGCGCAGCATTACGACAAGTTTTCAAACTTGAGCCTCAATGTGAGGAGCAACAATTAGTTTAACATCACAATTAACCGCATCACAGGTCAGCGACGTTATCAATTCAGAACTAATGCGCAGGTATCAAAGGCACAATAGAATCCAAAGCTGTTGCCCAGCAGCCACAACTTGATTTTATACAATATATCGAATTTACCCCCATTTGACAACATCCCAATGACACACACGGACCCACATGCCACACTGCGAGCGAGGATGAGACCCCGTGCGCGTCTAACGGTGGCATTGTCTTTTCCATTTCGTTCACAGTTCCGTACAAACTCTTCACGGACCACGGTGGACTGAACGAGAAGCGGAAGCAGAGGCGCATCCGGACCACGTTCACCAGCGCGCAGCTGAAGGAGCTGGAGCGGGTTTTTGCCGAGACGCACTACCCGGACATCTACACCAGAGAGGAGCTGGCACTCAAAATAGACCTGACTGAAGCCAGGGTTCAGGTACGGACGCCAGCCGGCTCCAGTCACACGCGCGAATATGCGCAATTACGCGCAAGCGGATTTATGATGCAAATAAGAATAATTTTATCCTCGAATCGTTTACTTTCTGGAATGAAATGAGAGTTTATATTAACTGCTCTCCAATTGTTGCTACCACCTAATACAAGCTCATAAATGCACAACGTACCGATGATGTTTATCTTTAGGGATGCTTGAAGACATTTAGAGTTAAGTCTTTAAAACTGAGCGAGTAATTGATTTTGTTTGGTCACAAATCAAGCCTTCGCGGTGGATTAACGTTGGTTCTTCGCCCTTCCTCGTTTTGTCCAGGTGTGGTTTCAAAACCGGCGCGCCAAATTTCGCAAGCAGGAGCGCGCAGCTGCAGCAGCAGCAGCCGCCGCCAAGTCCAATTCCGGAAAGAAGTCCGACTCCAGAGATGAAGACAGCAAAGACAATAAATCCACCGACCCGGACAGCACGGGAGGACCGGGGCCGAACCCCATCACCACCTCCAACTGCGGCGGACCGAGCCCCACCGGGGGCCAGGTCAACACCATCGGGAACGGACAGGTGGACCAAGTGAAGACCTCCGTGTCCTCCGGTATGGGGGTGACAGCGGCGAGCCAAGGCTGGGCCACCGCCCCGGGGACCATCACCTCCATCCCGGACTCTTTGGGCGGGCCGTTCGCCAGCGTGCTGTCGTCTTTGCAAAGACAGAACGGAGCCAAAGCTACATTAGTAAAGACCAGCATGTTCTAATGAAGCGTCGCAGCGACAAAGAGGGGTGGGAGTGGTGGGAGACAAAAAGAGAGGCTTCCTCATCCTCCGGAGACCGAAAAGCAATTGCTCACTACAGACTTGAGGACAATAAAAAGCAGTGAAAAAAGAAGACGACAACTCCTGTTACTTTATTTTTATGCCTTGTGGCGTTTCTTGTGGCCAGTTGACACATTTTGCTGTGAAAATATCCATCTTGACAATTCATGTTGTCTGATAATAACGTCGAGTTATAGCCGGGAGACACGTTTCCGCTTGTTTTGTGCAAAGACTGAAACCATGAAAATAAAAAGCAGAAGGCGTATTAATATCAACAAAATGACACTTCTGTTGACCTTCGTCACGCGTCAATCCAGAAGAGACAACACCAGAGCAAAAGTGAAGAATCCAATGTTCACATCCGAGGCTCAATCCCCGATGAAGTGACTCGTTAAGATGAACCTTTTTGTTTGTTTGTTGTTGGCCTGATTAATGCGCAAACACAGGCGCTGGCATCGCGCCACCAGCGTGCGCAGGAGCCTCGTTATGAAGTCACGTGACATGTCAGAGTTCAACAGCCTCGCTTTGTTTGGTAGAGAGACGTTTAACATGCACGCGCACCCGACAGGCTTCTCTGACCTGCGCAGACACAATATGCAGTTCGGACAGCAGCCTCTCTACGGTTGTGTGTGTGTGTGTGTGTGTGTGTGTGTGTGTGTGTGTGTGTGTGTGTGTGTGTGTGTGTGTGTGTGTGTGTGTGGTTGTGTGTGTGTGTTTTCTGATTGTTTTCATTTTCAGAGCTGCTGAGAGTTTAGTTTCTTTAAAGTATCAATATAAACACAATTATTTCCTCGAAAAAAATGGCACAAACTACTGCAATGTTCACCTCTGACAGGAAATCTGTGTGTTTTGTGTGTCTTTCTACGGCAGTGTTTTTGTGGCTCAAACTGTATAGTGTTAATGCGTATTACTGTCTCCTATAGTTGAACCATAGGCCATACTCCCTCGTAGATCGATCATACATTTCGATGTTTTACTAAATTCCCTCGGAAGAATTTATTTTGGGTAAAAAAAGGAGAGGGAATGGATGCAAACATTGTATTTATTTCTATATAATTTGCATGTTGTCTTTTGTCTGATTTTACGATGATTTCCTCTTCCTTTCTGTGAGCATTATGTAACACGTTTTGTCCAAGATCTGAAAGTTATTTATATGTAGGTAATGAATGCTTATATTTAAGAAGGAAATATTTCTACATGTGCACATAGTTTTCCAGGTGTACCATTGAAATGGTTGTTGATGATAAAAAAAAAAAGTCTAAGTGGCTTTTGTCATGTTTTCTTTGGTAAAGGAATTTTATTTATTATTTTATGTTTACGAAATCATCAATTAGATAAAACAAACAATTTAACAATTACTCATTGTTTTACTCATAGGTATACGTTTAATAAGAATAATAATCCCGAGACTTCAGCACCACAGACAGCTCCGTAATTCACGGAGTCCTCATCATTTGTTTTTCCGAAACACGGTGAAAACATTCATCTTTAATTAAAGTAAACATAATTTTACCAGCTTCAATGCAAATCTACGAAATAGTTTTGGTCTTTTGTACAAGCAAATCGAAAAAAAACTGCCTAAATGACAATGACAAGTTAAAAAGGGGGAAACGATGTCTTTTACATTTTTAACAAACACGGACAATTTTGGAGCCATTTTTACAACGTGTATTTCGTCAGATTTTGTGTCAAATTACAAGCAACCACTTGCAGGTCGGACTCTTTAGAGCGACCCATCCGCTGACACTGGATGTTAGTTAGCTACTTAAATGTGCGACACTATCTGCGTCTCCAAGGTCACAATTTCATGGCAACTTGTGACCCCAACGGGAATATTATGAATCCATATTTGAAACTTGAAATTCCATATCACATATTACCTTTACACATAAATACTTTTTTACATTGCCTCTAAACCTGTCAGTTATGGAGTTTAACTATAAGACTTTAACATAAAATGAGACCCAACCTTGAATTGATAAATCTGACAGAATTTAAGGGTTTGATCTTTAAAAAAAATATTTATCCCGAACTTCACAAAATGTATTTTACCAGATCTGTCATCAATAATTATCTGGTTAAATAATGTTATTTTTGGAGAAATAACAGACAGCATCACCGTTTTAATTTATAACATTTTATTTATAAACATACAGTTCGCTATAAATGCCATTGCATTTCAACATCAAAAGGAATCTATATTTCGGATAATGTTCAGGTGAATAATACAATAAATACAGAACAGACGTGATGGCTGCATTCCCCAACCATCCTGCGAAGCCCGTCTGAATATAGAGCTCGTGTCTCAAAGAGACTTGATATTCATTCAACTAAATGAGGATAAAAATTTAAAAAAAAATACACAAACCGAAACAGAAGCTTAAAAATACTGTAGATCAGAGATGAAGCCGCGGGAGAAGCTTTGCTGTAGGATGCCCTACAGGAGGACTAGTTTGCTTTCTGATAGCAAATCATTTGGTTTTAGGCTTAAACGTGCATTTTTTTTTCTTTTTACATCTGCAATACACAACCGAGCTACTTTTACACACCTCCCCAAAAAACAAAGCAAGTGATTTCAAATGTCCAGCGGGTTCTTTAGTTTGAGCCCAACCAAATATTGCACAGGAGCAACTTCTGCAGTGTTCAAATCACCTTTGTTCTTATAGTTTCAACATTGTGTTGATGTAATTTTCCACATGAGCAATTATCAAGTTGCCTCAATTGATGTCGTGTCTCTCTCTATAGTAAAACAACATTCAGGATTAAATCAATGGCATCCCCTGAAAAATGTTTCCAAATAAACAAATGTCTTCCTTTGCACTGATTTTTCTCACTGCAAATCACAGAGAGAGAAGATATGAAATGTCATTTATGTAAAAAAAAAGCAAAAATTAGGGAGAGCTGCAGTTTAAAGTGTTCAAATTTGGCCAAATCTCTCCCTACACCCCAAAGAAAAAGAATAATAAAGAAATCAAACACCATACAGCTGGTGTGTTTTTTCCTGCACCACCTTGCTTTTCCTAAGGCACGTTACTGGCTGAGGAGCAACCTGCTGTGACCCAAAAGCACCAAAACAGATCACAAGTTTGCCCTGAAGATGAAACTACATCTATAAAAAGATCGATTTGTTCAGGAGCGCAGAACGACAGACATTAGGGGTCACTGCGAGGGCTTCGAGGGACATCTACTCTGTAAATGAACTTTCTGTATATATATTTTTTTATTCTCACATTAAATTAAAAGGTCTTACAATTATTAATATTTCACAGATTATATCTGTTCAGGAAAAAAAGAATAATCCAATCAGAGTTGCGGGGCGTCCAATTCAGTTTTGAGGATTTTCTTTCCAAATTAAGAAAATCTCTCTCAAATGACAACACAATGATTGAGTAACAACGGGATGAACTGGGTTTACATCACATGGAATTGAAAAATAGAATCTGCTTCAACAAAACTAGAACCCAATATTTCCTCTTACCTGTGCTTGAAGCATGTTTTTTTTTTTTAACATGGCCGCCACTAGACAACAGTCCCTCACCCTCTCTTTCCCTCCCCCTTCTGTCTCTCTCTCTCTCGCTCCCTTTTGCATGATGTAACATGCATGGAGTCTGCGGTTGTACGTGGAACCAATAAAATGCAGATTCCACTCAAATAATGGATGACATAAACACAAAGAATATATTTACATACGCACATATCTATATCTATTTAGATATGGATATATATATATTTCTTTAATACATCCGTCTGTCCCCGGATCCCCCCGTGACCGAATCCTCATTGTTTACCGAGCTCGCAGAGGATGCAGCGGCCTCGCCCCGCTGTGCAGGGCGTGATTTGCAGGCGATGGGGTTTAAAACGAGGACGGCGTTCCCTCCGTGAGGCTCGTGCTTTTCTGCCCGAGCGTCACAACGTGGTCGGCTGTCCGGTCGCTTGAAAGGAGAAAGAAACAAAATGGAAAAAATAAACCCACCCATCTGTTATAGGTAAACATTGGAGAGAGCGACGTCTGCTTTTCTAGCAGAGCTCTGTGTTTGCAGGTGGTTCAGTGACACCATCACCTCATTGAGATTATTCATCAGGGAAGATAAACAATAAAGAAGCACAAGACTCAACTACACACACACACAACTACTCTTTACACAATATTACGTAACAGTAAAGTCATCCTCTTATTTGTGGCGCTTGTGTGTTTTAGACATTCTGGATGGTGGGGGGGGTTGAGGTTTGGGGGAGGGGGGGGGCATTCATCAATGATTCGGGTAGATGGACTCACAGCGGGAGCGGATGTAGCACTGGTGGCAGTTCAGGAGGCCGTTTCTGATCCGGACGTCCGTCCCCGTGGTCGTGTCCCCTAACTGTCCGTGACACACACCGCACTGGTGAGAGGGGGGGGGGGGGGGGGGGGGGGGGGTCAATACCACGTTTTTGAGACACTTGAGGCGGTTCTCACTGAAGAGGTCGTCTTTAACAGTGTTTGACTCCATTTGATTAATTCGAGGAACTTGCAGCACAGGCGTTATGTGAAAAATTCAAACAGCACATTTGCAGGCGGGACTATTTTCAGCTGCGGATTAATACACATTCGGTGCTCTGGTGACTGATCAGTCACGACGTAAACATGCCAGTCAAACGGTGCGGATCGACACAACCGACCTTGAAGCAGTGGATGTGGAAGTAAAGCCTGAGGGTCTCTATGATCATGGCCGCCCCCTTCCCCAAAGGCTGCCCACAGCTGGAGCACAGCTTCTTCCCACTGACGGACCTGCAGGAGGGAGGAGGAGGAGGAGGAAGGACAGAACACCCGACAATAGGAATAAGCTTCTCACGTGTCAGCTGCTGTGTTAAAACTGAATGTTTGCAAAGTTAAAACCCAAAGAACAATCTGACGGCTTCTATTTAAAATCATTAAAGAAGACACCGGTTGCCTTGTGTTGTATTGAAATTCACATTGCATTCACGGGTCCTTGCTGCAGTGCTACATGAGACGAGTGAGAGATGAAAAGCGGACAATGACAGGGCAGAAAGTAAGCCCCGCCCCCCTGTTGGGGATGCGGTACCTGTTGGGTGCTGGCAGCACCGCGTCTGGAGGCGGTGGACATGCTGCAGGCTTTTTTGATGAGCTGCGGCACATGTTGTTATCAATGGGACCACTCCTGGAAATGGACAGCAACATGAGGATGATGATGATGATGATGATGACGACTCACAGATAACGCGATTCTATTGGCTGCCAGGTTCTGACACGAACAAATCAGAGCCAGAACAAACCGCACGGCTCAGACTTACCTTGTTCTTCAAAGAGCACCAGTTATGTGATACTGACTAACAGGTTAGGACTCTGAAAGGAATGCAATCTAATCGATCTTTAGAGGAATTCTTTCAAAAAGAAGAAGTAATGTGAGGAAATTAAGTAATGTTTGAAATGAAAATAATGTTAAAAAAAAAATCTGAAATCAATGTATTAATGTCTCCCAGCCACTGAACCTTCTTTTTAAATCACTATTCAATATGTAGATGTTCTCTGTTGTGACAGTAGCTCATACATCCTGGTGTAGTAACCAGTTCTTATTTGTGTCTTACACCCCGACACGAAGCTTTAAAGGACATTCTGCATAATAGAGATGTGTTCAATGGCTGTACAACACACACACACACACACACACACACACACCTCCTGTCTCCTTCGGGCCGGTCGGGCTTGTCTCTGCCCGCTGAAGCCTCTTCTTGTTTCTTCACCGGAGCGGACGTTTTGGTGGACGTTTTGGTGGACGCGGCGGGACGTTTCTGTCCGTTCTGCAGGCCGTGACCGAGCGTCTCCGCCTGGCCGCCGCCGCTCCGACTCTCCGGGCTGAGGATCAGAAACGCCGCGTGGACCGTCGTATTGATTACATTCTCTGTTGTCCCACTGAAATGCACAGCGTGGACCCCGCAGTGCAACGGCCCTCGTCACATGAACACTCATGGCGTATGTGACATTTCATTTCTACTTCATCATCAACAACGTTGTTGCACAAATCGGCATCTCAAGCAACAAAAGTCATGAACACAACAGTCATCACTTTGGGGTCGAGCAGCCAACCTTCTGGCCGTTTCCACGCCGTCGGCGGCGGCGGAGCTGATGTCACTGGTCCGGCCGCTGTCCCCGCGTCTCCATTCCGCGCCCTCTGAGCTCTCCCTCTGCGTTGTCCAATCACACACAGGGCACAGTTAGCAGAGCGGGGGGGGGGGGAGAGGAACGCCGCGGCCCCTCTGGTGGCATTCTGCATTCTACCAGACTATAATCAATCAGCCACTCACCTCCAGCAGCTCCTGCTCGCGCTCCCAGTCGGAGGGGCCCCGGAGCTCCGGGGTGCAGGGGACGTCTCCTCGGCCGGGGGAGGGCTGGGCCGGGGGCCGGGGAGTCAGAGGCGCCACAGTTTCCTCCAGTATCCTACGCTCCTGTTGTGATGGGAGGGTTGGGTGAGTGTTTAAAAAACAACAACAACGACACACAAAGTACCACAACGGGTTGAGAAAATAACACACATTTTATACATCACAGGCACGACATGTATAGCTCAAACATGCACGCACCTCCTCGTGGTACCTCCTCTCCTCCTCCGCCACCTCCCTCTGGGCTTTCTCCCACTCCTCCTTCAGCTTCTCCTGCTCGCGCCGGTACTTCTCCTGTCACCATGGCAACAGACACATGACACGCAGCACGGAGCCTCGACGCAGAGACAGACACTGAGGCGACGCGCCGGTCGACACAAAGTGACGCGCAGACTTATCTGGCATCGACAGGGCGGACTGCTTAATTTGACAAAGACCTCCACTTCTTGCCGTAACACTTGACAAATCATTTATGTATTTAAGAAATTGACTTAAAGGGATGGAGCGAAGGCTACTCCTGTGTTCAGGACCTGCTTGTTAGGAATGAAAAGAAAGCCAAAAAGGGCAAAAGTAGTTACTGTGGACAAAGTAGCGCATGCAGAGGTTCCCACAAAATATTCATTTGAACAATCTTTCAGCATTCTTTCCAATATTCCAGATGAGCCAAACCATCATCAGAATAGATTTTCACTCTTTTTAGAATTATGGAGGAACCTCACGTTGGATAAAGTGACATGAGCAGGACAGATGACGGATCAAAGCACGGGGAAAACACAGAAGGAACGAGCACGTCGATGCACCACACGGACATCCATCCAATTCAGCGCATCTCATCCCAAACAACCAGATATGTGTCCTCATCACTGGTTCATTATATAAAAAGATGACACCGCAGATGAGTGCAGCACGTCGAGGGGCATCACTGAACCCTTCACAGGTCGGAACAACACGTGGACCTGAGATGCAGCAGCAGCAGCAGCAGCAGCAGCAGCAGCCTGTCTGCGCGCATGAGATGGAGACGGTGAGCAGGTGGAAGCACACCGGAGGCTCTTAGGCTGCACACCAACGCCCCCTAGTGGTCAAAGTGTGCATCTGTGGGGGAGCGTCGGCTCGATGTGAACAGCAATGAGCAATGAAATGTGGTGAATCCATCTGATGGGTCACGTTGCAGCTTCCTGAGCCACTGCATGACTCACAGTACGGAGAACAGTAAAGTATCCCAGTTGGTGCCCTTAGCCATTGAGATTGTAACTACATTATCTGATAAAAAGGTTTTTGGTAGTTTTGGACCTGCCTCGCCAAAAAAACAAAAAAACCTGGATGTTTGTGAAGACAGCTCAGTTAAAAGCAGACACATCTTTTTTTAAATCTCTCTGCTACTCAACTAATCAAGACGTATTAATGAGACACAATGCTTACGCCATGTCTCATTAGAAAAAACAAGTAATCTTAACTATCCTGTATACGCCTGCATTTTGCCAAACTTCATGGTTGAGCTTTGAAGGTCAGCCGTGTGTTAGAATAACACGTATCTACCATGCAGGGATCTATAATGACAGAGAGATTAACACCTCAAACATGGATTTCCCGGTTATATTTTTGAACTGGGTTCAACCAAAAGTCCTCCTTGTGCCTAGTCGTCACGGTGATGGTGGCGTGCTCCACCCCCTAAGCGCCACACGTAAGTGGTCCCCAGACCTCATACGCCTCGTGCTTTGCCCTGTGAGGGATTCTGTGTACCTGCAGCATGCGCTCCTGCTCCTGCTGCCACCTTTCCTGACGCTTTCGCTCACCGTCCGGGTCCCAAGACCAGCGGTCACCCCGCCTGGCCTGGGGCAACACCGGGACGGGCACCTGGTAGACCCACACACACACAAGTACATAAACAACATGCACAAATACACACGGCACATACATATTCATGCACACATTCACGGTTACCGACAAACTGACCACTCACACACACACACACACACACACACACACACGCATGTACACACAAATGCGTTCACACATCCACCACAGGAAGAGAAGAAGGGAAGGGAGGAGACAGAAAGAGTTGGTCTACCACAACAGCACTACTCCAATGCTAGCCAAAGGATCCCTACTAAGGAGAGAGAAGACAGAGAAAGAGAGCGAGATGAGCTCAAACTAAAGCAGTTTTTTCTACTGCGTCCTCATCTGGCCTGCTGCGCGGAAAGCTGTGTGTGAGTACACACGGCATGCTGAGCTCCACCTCTGTGACCCGGGGGGTGGAGCCAGATGAGAAGCGGTAGAAGGGAGGGGGGGGGGCGTGTAATGTTGTCAGGTGGCACTTTTTTTACTCACGTTTCCTCGACGATCCTTATCCAGCTCTTCTGTGGAGGAAACGTGACGGGGGAACATTAGTTGAATTTACAATTTAAAACAAACACGCCATGAAACCAAAAGCCTTTCGGATGGGACAAATCTTCCGTTTAATGAAGCACTGAGTGCTGGTTTGACAGCCTTTAGCGGTGGAGACGCTGATGGAGGAAAACAAAGCGAGGGATTGATCCACCGAGAGCGACAGTGAACACCGCTGATATTTCGTCTTTGGGTTTTGATGTGGAAAGCTACACATTTTCTAAAATCTATGGTCCGACCGGGACTTTCGACCACAGGGTCCATTTGAATCCATTTCTATGGGCAAATTCCGGGAAAACGAGGGACCATTGTATCGCCCGTGCCAAAAGGTCAGGTAAACACCCCCCCCACCCCACCCTCCTCCACTGAGCTCCTCTGGTGAATGAAGGGGTTTACCTGGCGGCACGAAGAACTCCCGCCGTAACTTAGGGTTGCTGGTTGCCAACGGAGACCTGACACTGTTTGCAAACTCTATAGCCAAGTGAAAAAAAGAAAGAAAAAAAAAGGATGCGAGTGGAAGGAAAGGAAAGCGGGGAGGGAGGGAGGGAAGGGAGTGAACAGATAGTTCGGGTAAACAAATAGGGAACAAGTTAAAAGTGTTTTCCATAAAAAAAAATCAAAATAAAGGCAATAAAAAATAATGCAGTGCGTTTATTAGACTGTCTGATGATGAGATAATATTGAACCTCTTCAATGCATCTTTTTATTGGGTCACTAGCTTTTAAATCCATCTACATCGGAAAGGTGAACAGGGTAGTTTAGAGTAAGTCTCAATTCA
Organism: Pungitius pungitius; assembly: GCF_949316345.1. Taxonomy (NCBI): domain Eukaryota; kingdom Metazoa; phylum Chordata; class Actinopteri; order Perciformes; family Gasterosteidae; genus Pungitius; species Pungitius pungitius. The sequence continues at coordinate 15,871,664 of NC_084901.1, forward strand.
ATATATTTGCCTGTCAAGCGGATTACAAATGATAAAGCAGGAGTTTATGCAGGTTGATAACAAATCCCACACAGCAGTAAAGCCCAAAAAGGAAAGAGAACCGCGCTGACAGGCGAAAGGAGAAGAAAGGCCAGCCAGGAGGATTAATCAAACCCAGAAACCAAGATGAGATGCATGGAGAGAAGCCGCTGGCTTGCTACGTGGATGCAAAGAGTTCACTCACCGGCTGCCGTGTCCCTGGCAGGGGAGGGGCACTCAAACGACCCCGGAGAAGCTAAGCTCGGGACATTCTCTCTTCTCCGCGAGGACTCCTGGGACCTGGGGACACTCTCCTGCAGGGAGACGCAAAGATTGTCTGCAGGACGTACAGGGGCGAATTGTTCAGTCAGATGCGCCCTTGTCTGGGATGAAGCCTCACCTGTAAAGCCACCTGCTTTGCGGTGACTCCCGATTGGACGACGCTGGAGGGACGGGCTTCTGACAACACACACACACACACACACCAGAGTTTTATCCGTCAGTGTCTTCCATTACTTCCAGTTCAAATGACAACAATCCCCGAGGGACGACGACACGATCGACTCAACGCGCCGCTCACACCTGCAGCATTTGACCTCTCCTCCTCTGGAGCCGCTGGTGGCCGACGTCCGGCCCCCCCGAGGCCGTCCTCTGGCTTCTGCAGCTCCTGCACGCATCACAGAGGGTTTTCAAAAGAAGAACACAACACATCCGACAAGCCTGAGAGCGAGAGGCATGTGCGGCCGAGGCGAGGTAAAAGCATGAAGACCATCCTCATCCTGACCGATGGGAGCGAGGTGGGCCGGCCGGGCGGCGTTGGATGTCGGGTGGCGTTGACTCGTCCCCCCGGGACGTCCTCGGGAGTCAGTGCCGAGCCGCCTCGGGCCCCCTCTGTCGCCGCGGGGTCCGCTCCTCGGGTCGAGGGGGGCAGCGGGGAGGCCGCGGGGGAGGAGGCTGCGTCCGCCTCGGGGCTGCCGGCGGTTTGGGAAGGGGACGCCCGGAAGTCCGGGGGGGAGTCGCTTCCTCGACTCTCGGGCGCGGCGGGAGCGCCGTCACTTCCGACGTCGCCGTTGACTCGGAGCATAGCCCCCGCCTGGAGGGGACAACGCTGTTTAATACTGGGGATGCTTTGGAAATAGTCCAGACAGGATACATTTTCTCTGCCAGGATTTGTATTATTTATTAATCAAAATGTGAGTGTATTGGAACACGACTTCGCGGGGGGGGAACCACTGGTTGTAAAAATGTGCAGAAATGAGGACGAACCCAAAAGCCTGCGAACCCAGTGCCCTCGTTTGCGGTCATCACCGGCCTCTCATCTCCGTCCGTTATTAGCTATTCATCTGGTTCCCAGCGACAAAGGGGCACTGATGCATGTGTGAGGAGCTCCTAGTGAGCCGTAACTTAAGACACAGTGGAGGAGTTGGCTGAATGTAGACTCCCAGTCTAGCGCCCCCCCCCTGCGACAACCCCCACCCCCTCATCCCTCTGTGTGGGTGCTCTTTGTCCGCCCCGGAGCCCACTCCACATTGAGAGGGCCCTACTTGTCAACGTCTTAAGTCAATAGGGAACAGAGAGCTTCATTCAGGGCCCGGGCTCCGCTTGGTCCGGTCTGCCCCTATACCGCCCCCCCCCTTCCTCCCTGCCACACCAAAACACAAGATCTCATTTGCAATATTCCCATTAGGAAAAGAACTTTCCAAGTAAATGGATCCTGTTGAGAGTACTTTGAGCTAAATTGAAACATGACATGCTTTCTATGTGAGGGGGGGGGGGGGGGGTAGTCACTTGTTTCCCTAGAAACCAGCCATCTCATCACCAGGGCGGCGCTGTGGCATCCCGATGTAAGTGGCAAAGAGATCTGCAGGGGAATTCACCCACCAGTGGGAACCCCCCCCCCCACACATGCAAAGTGGTCAGCTCCACTCAACACCTTTAAACTATTACTGGTTTGCATGAAGTCACCGCCAGTTAGGAACCTGTGGGTAAGAGGGGAGATGACGAGAAGAGTCAGTCCCACCTTGCTGGGCCGCGGCCCGCCGGCCGTGGGCCGGGCCGGGGAGTAACCCCTGGGCGTCAGCAAGGGCACCGCTTTGGGCGACAGCGTCCTGCTGGACGGCGGCTCCGAGGAGCGCGAGCGGATCTGGGGCTGCTGGTGCGCCGGCTCTTTGGGGAACTCCTCGACCCGCGCCTCCAGCGTGGAGGTGAACTTGGGCGCCGGGGCGGAGCGCTGGCGCAGATACTTCATGGGCCCGTCGGGGTCGCCGTCGAGGGGGTCCGGGGTCGCCGGGGAGACGGACAGCGGGACGGACGGGTCGGCCGACACGCTGCGGTCCAGGAGCTTCGGCAGCTGGAGGCGCTCCAGGGCGGCTTCGCTGATGGAGAAGCGCTGGGCGTAGCGCTGCAGGATGAGCGAGGCCTCCTCCTGGCTCCGGGCTCTCTTGTACGCGTCGCGCAGCTCTCCCTCGCGGCGCTCCCTGACCAAGGGCAAAGGAGGTAGAGGAGGGACACAATGAATTAAAAGGCAACCCACTCTCTCTTATTATCTCCTCAAACAAAACATCCTATTTGTGTGCATTTCCCCTACTTTTCCTCCACTATCTCCCGGTACGTCTTGATGCTTCTCCTCCTCTGGGAGGTACACGTTCCTCCAGTCATCAACTGCTCCATCATCTTCCTCTCCTCCTCCTTCTTGATCAGGTCCTGGGAGATGCTCCTCCGGCGATTCTTCCATCGCGCCAGGTCCTGACACGCAAAACACATTGGAGGAGTTTTACACGCGTTACTTTAAAGAAACGCGGCGGCGGGAGAAGGCGGAGGCGCTCACGTCCTGCCAGTGGTCGTCCTCCTCCTTCATCCGGTTGTACTGGTCGTGCATCAGCTCGTGGCGGGCCTGACTGTGAGGCTGCAGCGCCGCCGCCGCCGCCTCCTCCTCGCCGCGCATGTCGACCATGCTCACACTTCTGAGGAGGAGGAAGGAGAAAGAGAGACAGCTGAAAAAGATGGGCTGACATCATCTCATCATTTCTAGGGTGGGTTTAGTGGGTTTTGTAAAACCCCGGCTTTATGCGTTTCATACACTCGTGTCAATAGTAAAGTAAAATACACTCGTCATCAGTATAAAACTGCTCACTTTGCGACAATCCATCATTTACAAAATTAAAAGAGAATAACCTGTAACCAACGGCTCAGGACGGATACCGAAAACAATGCGTCCAATAAAAACCATGTGAATTGAATCTTGCTCAACATTGAAAACGGATGCAACATAAAGAAATATATGATCCCATTGCAACATTTGTTATAACGCGGCATGCGTCGCATTGAGAGGTTAAGATGACGTGCGTGAGACCACTGAGGCCCTTTGGCATCAATACAGATGTTCAGTGAGCATCCAGAGAAGAGCAGCTTTTTGCTTTGGAGCAGGCAGCTCATCCCAAAGTCATGAGTGAGATAATAGTCGATAGTTGTTCAATATCAAAAATACTGATATTCATAAGGGTGTACATTTTCAATTCTTCAAGAAAAGAGATGTTGAAATGCTTTTTTAGACGTACAAAACGGCTCTTCCAAATAATAAAAACAAGGCATCCGAGTCATCTCCTGGGTCGATTCATCTCTCCTGCCTCACAAAAAGCTGCACTTTTCCCATGAAAAAGGACGTCTCCATGATGATGTGATTGGTAGGGGATGGCTGGGAGACTGAAATGGTTGCGTTTAACATGCAGCTGGTAGAAGCACGAACGACACAGTTTAGTAAGTCCTCTCCACAGGGGGATCGTTTTGCAGGTCCGGCGTTAAGCATCAGGCGAATGGTGTGCCGGCGCAGAGCCAAAACCGTCCACGTCATTTGACTTATTTCAATTTGAGTGATGCAAGCAGGAAAAATCTGCTTAATTTAAGACGTTATTGTTTTACGTTCAAATGAAACCATCTGTGTAAACCTGGAAGACAATGGACCAGACATTTACCTCCAGATCCAAATTGATTCTCCGGATTGTCAAATTTTGCCTTAAGTCTGGCAAGATAATTGATATTAGGGATTCAATTTTTAAACGTTTGTGTTTTTAACGTAATTACAGATTAAAATAAATGTTAAAATAAATAATAATATTTAATATTCTCCTAGCACTCATAACACAAGGTTCATATCCAACGTGCATGAATGCAGCTAGGCCAATTAGGAACATGCAAGTGATGCACTACAGTCCTAGTGGTCAATCTGAGTATTACAACAACACACATGATTTTTATGGAGCATAAAAAGATTATAGTTTTTTCAGTTGTTCAGACCAAAAAACAAGATTAAAAGAAAAATGAGACATAAAAAGTGTTTTTGCTATCAGGCATTCCGGAATAAAGAATAATAGTCAAACAAAGTCATTACAAACTGGCACAAAATATTGCCACTGAATTCACTAAGGTTTCCTTAAATTACTTTAACCAATTTTTCCCACTTGCATGAAGAAAAAGCCAATTCAAAAACTCCATTCGTGACTGAATGACTTATTGAGAGATCCTTGTTTTGCAATGCGGAGCAGCCAGGCAGCTGAGCCTCAGGGTGCAAATGGACAACTTACTGTGGGTCACATGACACACTATGTGTGCGGCATGGAGGGGGGGGGAGGAGGAAGAGAGAGAAAGAGAGACAATCACAATCACAAATGAATACAAGCAAACAGCAGAAAAACATGTAATTTACCCACAAGAGCATCAAAACCCAGTGATGGGGTGTTTGATATCTGGTGGGTGGCGTGCTGCGCAGTGATCACAGGTGACGAATGGGTCGATACTGGGACGACACTGGCTCATCAGTATTGTTTTGCAAAAGTGTGCCAGCTTGGTTTGCATCTCCTCACAGTTGTCATCCTCAAATCAAGCACCAGGGGGCAGTCTACTCCGTGTCACAGCCAGAGCATTGCAAAAGACAAGTCTACTGCCCCAGCGCGCACATGCAGCGCGCGCATCTTTCATCAGACAGCAAGGAGGAACATGGGGGGGGGGGGGGGGGAGAGACAGTTGTGGGTTTGGCCTCAACTTCAACTTCACACACAGTCTGAAAGCAGCGGCCTGTGTGATGTTGGAGGTCGCGTGAGAGACAGCGTGGCCTGTGGTTTCTCACCACATAGAGAACAAGGAGAGAAAATTAAGGGAGGCGTTGCTGAATCGAGAGCAGAGCGACTGCTTGGGATGATGTATAAAACGTCTCCTCGCCGTACCATGTTTGGTAGAAAGACGTCGGTCTGGGAGAACTTGTATTTCACTGGCATGCATTGGAACGGTCAGGGATTGATTGGTTGGCATGACCAATTTCTTGCCAAATGACGTGGATTTAAATTGTGTCAAATTTATTTCAGTGTCCATTGCGGTTATTCCATAATTAACATTAATTAAAATGATGCGCATTTCATCAAAAATCACATTCTTCTTCTCATCCAATTCTCTCAACCGAAAGGTTTCCATGCTTCTCCTTACAAGCTTCTCAGACAAGCACATTCAAATAAAAAGGTCATGCAATGTTGAGAGTGAAGTCATCCAGGCAGCAGCATTGAGGTCAGAGGTCACATGCTGAGATTCAAAATGTGTAGATTCCTTGATGTTACAGATGAATTGTTTAGCTTTAGTTCAACGTGGTTTGGAAATCATTAGTAGCTGGAGGAGGAGGGGGGGGGAAGTGGGGGGGGGCTCACGTTGCTGCAAGGCCGCCGTCCAACCAGGTGCTTCCTCTTTGCGGGTCGTCGCTTTCGCTCAGCGCCCGCCCCTTCCGTCGGCCCGTTTCGCCAGCCATCGGCGTGGCGTCGGGCACGGGAAGGAAGTGGGCGGGGCCCGGGGTGGCGAGTTGTTTGGAGGGGGCCGCGCTCGGCGGGGGTTTCTCGGAGGCGACGGCGCGGCTCGCGGCGGCCGTCGCGGCGCTTGCCGCCGGGTGGTGGAAGAGTTCCTCTGAGCACGAGCGAGCCGGAGAACTGCAGAGAGCAAAAGGAAACTGAAACGCTCCGCCGCCGTTTCATCAGACGTTCCAAAGTGGAGTTTTGTTCGACGGGGGAAAATCAAGAGAGAAAAAAAGCAAACAACATCGTAGCATGCTCACAAATCCCTTCTGCGAGGGCTGGATGTGAAAAACAAGGAGGTGTCACGAAGCCAAAAGCTGAACACGTCCTGTGATGAACGGGCCACTTTCTGAAAGGGTTATTATCGGCCTGTAAATCCCCAGGATGCATTGCGGGGAGAGAAGGCGCTGCAATCCCGCTCTGCTCAGGGTCACGGAAGGAAGAAGGCCTCATTTCCTCACATCCTGAGGGTGGGCCGCATGTCCCAGCTCCCTGGGAACGGGCTTTTGGGTGCACGCCGTTCAGCACATTCTTAAATGCAACTCCTGGCAAAGCTTGAACACAGAAATTCCGGCCTCGGCTCTCTTGTTGAAAAATGCAAGCTGTTATCAACCCAAAACGAGCCGATGTCAAAGCCCTTTTCAAAACATCCTAGAAATCCCCCTTTTTCTTGGAACGCAGCTGCACAAAAGTCTGCTTTCCTTTCAGCCTTCTCTTCGTTCCCTCGAAAATCCGATCCAATCCATCACATCTGTGCCAAATATAAGGGATGGAAACTAGCGGCCGGACTGCGAATGAATCGACCGAGAAATCACGGCGGAACGAGCGCTGAAGCTTGTGAGAGAGAGACGAAGCGACCCTCACCCTGCCAATCTGACGCCAAGCGCACGCGTGTGACCCCCCCCCCCCCCCCTTGCTGCTGCTGGTGGTAGACACCCAGCATTGAAAACTGTTTGATCTCCACGTCTCAATGAGCCCTGAACCTCTTGCTGAGCCACTGCTCTGAGGCTCTGGATGAGAACGGCATTGGAGATGATGATGATCTGGTGACGCCACTGAGGAAAAGGGGATCAATGGAAATACCAGCTGTGAAAAGGATGAAAACCGAAATATGTGGATGACCCCGATTTAACCCGGGACATTGGCCCGGTGAGCTGCCCATTTGTTCGCAATTGAGGGGCAAAAACACACTAATATTCCTCTGGTAAGGCTGCAAAGCACAGCAAAGATTCTGCTGCAATAAGAGCCTTCAAGAAACAAATAACTCTCCACTGGTTCAGCAGAACAGGAAAGGAAACATAATATTTTCTCATTCCGAGCATTTCTTCCGACCATCGACTGCGTGATCTGTGATTCTGTTCTGTTATCGGGCTGCTTCACTCTTTATAACTCCAAAATGCTCGGCTTATTTTCCACATTTTCACAAATTTGAATAAAGTCCCTCGAGACTTCACATAGCTGCCCCCTGAAAAGTATTTAGACACATTGACCCCTCAAATGCATTAACACTAGCCTGTAAAAAAACTTTAATGGATTAAATGAACTTAAAGGTAACAAGTTATCATTAGAAAGAAAATCTATTATCTTTTGGATCGGGTTCATTTAAAAGGGAATAAGAATCACAACTGTCTTTATAAAAATGAAATTTGGCCGCTGATTTGGGGCGTTACGAAAGACTCGAAAGAATCAAGGTGAGAACCTTTGCTTCGAGGCGACCGTCGGGTGAGTCACGGCCTCCGCGGGGGTCTCCGCGTGGGGCCGGGGGGGGCTACAGGCCAGCGGCTCACTGCTCCTCCTCGCGCCCCGGATCTCAGCGCAAGGTGCGGAGGCCGCCTGCTCCCCTTCCTCTCGGCCCTCTTTAGTCCGGGTCCCCATCGGGATCTGTGCCTGAGTTTGGGGGGGCGGGGTGGGGGGCTGTCCGGAGGACTCTGCGGGTGGGTGGTCTAAGCTAGGGACCTCATTTGGACTGTTAACGTCGGGCCATTCACACACACGCAGGGGGGGGGGGGAGAGGACGACGCCGTGACGTCGGAGTTGGGACACATGAGACGACACAAAGGATGGAGATAGGAAAAAAAACAACAAGTGCAAAAATCAATGAATACAGGCGAACACTAGCAACACACAATGGGTGAAACGCACAGGAACGCCGCTCTCTCCTGAACACACACAGATGACAACAGATCAAAGCCCCTTAAAGAATCCACTGCCGACAACCAATAGCTGCCATTAAGACCATGACACGTCAGTCCGCCTCATCTAAGCAACATATTTCACACTTTCGCTTCAGTCCCAGTCAGAGCCAATGAAAACGCACACGTGGCCTCCATCAGCATCGCTCACACCGCGTAGAGATCAACAACCAACGGTTTGATCATTAATCTGCCATTCGCCGTGAATCATAAATCCCACCGTGTCCATTCTTTGCACGCTTCATTTAACTAAACTAAAACATGTCACATTAGTTATGTATATTATTTTAAACAATAACAAGAAGTTTCAAAGAGGTTTTAAAGAAGAAGAAAGCTCTGCGTGTGAATCCTCTTCCGCCGACCTCCCAGCGACTCTCACCTGAAAGGCCCGTCGCCCCCTACAGGCGAGGTGGCGGTACTGCAGCTCCTGCGCGCCGCGCCCCCCTCCTCTCCGTCGCCCGTCCTCCTGCGGAGCGGCGCCGGCACGTAGCCGCTCTGGTTGCTCCTGTTGGGCAGGTACTGGTTGAAGGGCACGGCGGTGCGCGGCTCGCTGATGGACGTGCGCCGCGCCGACATGTCGTCCTTGCGCACGTCCGGCATCTTCCGGTGGGCGGGGCCGTCGGACTCGGAGTCGCTGCCGCGGCCTGTTTGAGGGAGGGGGGGGGCGGGATTCGTATCTTTAGAAGAAAACGAATATTTCTTCCACTGGTCTCAGTGTCGTTATGTCATTTAAGCTCACATTAAAGTGCTCTTCCGGTGGTATTATATGCAGCGCACTCCAGTATCGGAACATAAATCAAACCCCAAGCGGGAGGACGGCCTGTTTTTAAGAAACATAAATCATCAGGAAATTTGTATCGTGCCGCTCCTGCAGTCTTAATTCAGGGCTCCACTTTTGAAATCCGTCGTTAGCCCTTTAAAACACCTGGTGCTGCAGAAGTGCACCGCTCAAGGACTTTCCTCGCTGGACGTCCCAAACGCCTCTCTGAGATGTTCAGCATGCGAGCTACTGGCATTCCCCTCTCCTTTGGATGTATGCTTACTGAAAATATGACTCCATGTATGTGTGTGTTTTCCAAGTATATAAACCCACAATTGCAACTCGGATCAAAAGCGTGAAATCCTCCCCGCCCTGCTGACCCGACACAAGTGGATGCAGCTGCGTCTCTCAGTGCAAACAGTTGAGAAAAAGCTCCCTTTTTATCAGTGGACTTTTTTCATGTGGTCCAAAGTGATTGACAGGATGAGGTCTGAGAGAGAGAGCGCGATAGAGAGAGAGAGAGGCCTTTATGTATCTGCACTCCTGACAACCAGCAGTTCAATAAGGAAACCCGAGCGACTTCACCATCCTCATCCATCCATCCTTAAGGACTCACACATGTCCGCACGGGGCGACGTGCACATCTGGGAAGATCTTCACAGAAATATATTTAGGAATCAGGAACTGCCAACATGCAGAAATACCACAAGAAGCGTAAAAGCCCTGAGGGGGAAGTTGAATATGCACAAAGAGAGTTACAAATGAAGAGTGACGGTGATTCCATCCACTTTGTCATATAGCATTAAAGGGAAATAAATGACAAATCATTGGGGCGTAGTATTCTGGATTTCTCCCGTTGTACGAGACAGATCTCTCAAGGCAGAGCGAAGACTAGACTGAGATGGAATGTGGACTAAATCTACAGTTCGGTTCTTACAGCCGCTTCATTTCAGGATCTGTTATACTTGGATTTCTTTTCACAACGATGCAAACAAATCTACATTTTGCGAATTAAACATCAGCCCCAGCAAATTATAGCAGCTGTAGATAATTAATTCTCCAAATACTGAAACAGAGCCTTTGGACACAGTATCTAACTCTCTTTAAAGTCATTTGAGTAAAATGTAAGCATGTAAGCTTTTGAAATAAATATCTGGAAAATGGAAAAGTAGTGTAATTTAAGTTTGCATTGTGATTTTCTGATTAAAGCTAAATGTTGTGAATAATAACAATAATACTGTACACTTAAAGCTACAAGTATTCTTCCATCTCTGACTAAATTATGTTTGATATTCACGTACTTCAAAGATCTATATATAAGAAATATTGTAAGCTCAAACTAATTATGAACATTATTGCATGAGAAGATTCAAATTCTATGTCGAGATGCAACTTAAATGTTATGTAATGCTTCTTCTTTATTATTATTATTATCTCTGTGTGTCAGATGGGGGTTCCACAGTAGCGGTGACCCTGTGTGTAAAATTCTTCCATCCCTGTGTGGTTTGGATCGACAGAGAACTACAACGCATTGTCTGCAGAGAGAACTATTGGTTCCAGCCTGCCCTCCATCCCGGACTCGTACACCTCCAGAGTCAGGAAACTGCAGGGCCTTCACACCCTGGACACGAGCTGATCCACATTCTCATTACGAAACGGTCGCTCTTTGCCGCGGAGGCACAAAGCGCCTCATTCACCGCAGGGGGGGGGGGGGGTTTAGAGGCTCAAACGGAACCGCTCCCTCAACATGGCGTCGCTTTCAGGAAGTCAAGTTTACAGAGCTGAACAGTGAACGGGCTTTGTCAAAAAAAAGAAGGTAAATAGGTCAGGGCGGGGAAACCCTGTGTGAATAAAAAGGTGCTCTTGTTCTGGACCCAGAGCTCCCTGTGATTGGCCGATCGCTGCATTGTTATTCTATTCTCAAGTCTCCCCCCGGGACCCTGATGTGATGTCTGCCTCGATAGCAGAAAACGCTCCCTTCACATCCCACCTCAAGATATGAATGAAAATGGGTTCGATGGGTAGCACCATTAGCAAAGGTCAAAAGCATTGTTTTCAATGGGGTTTCCTGAGGTCCGTCTTAATGAGGGATTTTTTACCAAGCTTATTTTTAGGCCAAGTCTTCATTCTTTTAATGGGTTAACAATTTGGTACATTTTTCCATCCTGAAAGAGCCTGTTACTGTGCTTCAGAGGTGGCCTCGGAATGGGACTAACAGCTGTGGGTTACACGTGTTAGTGGCTTGTGGCAGCTTTGCAGTTTGGTCTTTTGAGGGAGGCGGAAAAAGGAAAAAACATCATCCCTCACCTCGGCGATGGGTTTCTCCAGACTGTTCAATGACATCTAGAAACGTCACCGTCTAAATGACCCTCCATCTGGACGTGGCGGACTATCTGACGCCAATAATGTACAGCTCAGGAACAAATCTGTTATCTGAGGCCATAATGTCACTGCTGCCTTTTCAACAGCGAGGGTTTTATTTGGTTCTACGGTTGGCGGAGGGGGGGCTGAGGCCTTCTGTCCTTTCCTCGAAAACAAAAAAAACAGTCAGACGGAACGAGGGCCTCCGAGATGAAAGGAACATTACGACAACATCTGTAATCTTTTATAGGCTGTCTTTAAAATGGAGGAAAAAAAGGGTCAAATTCAAATAAAGTGTAGCAGTGAACAGCTTTCAATGACAACATATGGTGGACTGGACATTTTAAACTATTTAAATGCTGCCAAACTCTATTTTTAAACCCCCCCAAAAACACGGGGTTCTTTACTGTAGCTAAACTGAAACCTTTAATGTCAACGGTAGTCATGCCGACCACCACATCACAGCTCTCGTCGAGTGGTGGACCCTGACCGCGAGGGGGTGGGTGGGGTGGTCGTCCGTTCACTCACCATCGCTGCTGTCGCGGGGGGGCGGGACGTCCGGCGACGGGGTCTGCCGCGAGCGCGAGCCGAAGGAGTCCAGGCTGTCGAAGGAGTCCTGGCGGGCGTGGCGCGGCGGGGAGAGAGAGTCGCTGCGCTCAGAGTCCCAGCAGTCGACGTAGCCGCTGTCCCGGATGCTGCGTACGGGGCTCTCCGCCTCCTCCGCCTCCTGAGCGACGCCATAGGGGAGATGCAGAATGTGTTGTGCAAAAAAAATATGTAAACAAACATTTTTTCCAGGTCAAAAGACACGAGGAATCTCTTCCCCATACAACATCTCACTGTAAATCAACCTCATTCATCCACTTATTGCTCTCTTTCCTCTGTGTATTCCCTCTCGATGCACCTCAGTGATTTCCCCCCCCCCCCCCCCCCGTCCAATTGTCCACATTGGAGACATGTCCATGCAGCTAATGGAGAGGCCTTTCCTCACCCTGCACCGCCTGTTATGCTCTCGACTCTTTTTTCGACCGCTTTCAAAGCAGCACAGACATTGTGCTGGAGATCCGTTGTACTGTATTTAGAGCTAAAAAGGCTTTGTTCAGCGAAATACCTCTTTGCTGCGTGCCACAAACCAGTCTGGAAAGTTGGCACGCCGATAATCTACTTCATACGATTGCAGGACTTTAAATTCCCTGATTTCTAAAGCTTTCATTGTGGGTTTATTATCAAGTAGGCTACAGACTCCACATGATGGTCAGTGGTCTTCAGAACGTATTTACAGAGGTATTTAATGGGATTATCAGACACAAATAAACACAGAGGAGAGAGATCAGGAGCTCGTGAGACAGGGCGTAAGAGTGTGTGACACCTGAGAACCAGGGCGAATAAATTAAAAACCTGTGGTAAAGGTTTTATTTCATAAATCTGCAAAATGATCCTTGAAATCATGCGTTTATCCTCAGCACATAACAGTAAGGGAGCACACTCAATTGCAGCTTGTTCCATTAAAAGTGAGCCGCTTACTTTGCAGCTGAAGACCTTTTCTTGACGTTCAGATCTTATTTCATTATCGATCTCGGTCAGAGGCAACGTGCGAGCATCTGGGAAAGTTACTGTGCCGAGTTGGCCTGAGTTCTGGCGGTTTAGTGGAACAGAAAGAGGGACGTCACCTTGTGGAATAAATCGCACAGGCGGTGACATCATGGTTACAAGCAGGTCGTTGTTTTTTTCGCGGTTCTTGAGGGTCTGCGAACGCTACCGTGTCGGTGAAACCTCGTCCAGATGATTGACACAAGAACCGAGGTCTCATTTCACCAATATGCACTTATCCAGTGCATCTCAAAAGGAGTGGCCCAGTATAGTGTGTGTGTGTGTGTGTTAGTACTGAGCAGCACAGCCTCTCTCTATCCCTCATACCTGTGACGGTTGCTAGGAGATTTCTAACACAACAGCAGCCACTGACTAAACGGCCCCTTGTGCTTAAAGATACGGATTCGTATGATGTTTCTCGGGGCCCACGCGCTACCAAACAGGACGGGGCCCAACCTTTCGCATCTGTGACAGCAGGCCCTCGAACTCCTTCAGGTCCAGCGTGGGACCGTTGTAAGTGGCACAGCCGTTGGCAGCACGACCCAACCAGTAGATGGTGATTAAAACCTGCAGAGGAAGGAAGAGAAATGGCATCAGTCCCTCACGGTTTTCCTCAATCAGAGTGAGCGTTCATTTGCCTGTCGATGTATCCACCAGAATGCACAGATTTATTAGGAATACCATTTAGAAAAAAAAGAAACAACAAATGCTTCCTGTGTCATCGAAGCTCGAGTCAGCTCTTCCGGCTGAGAATATTGCAGAGAAATGAATTAAAGCTGCTGTGACTGAAGCATATCGGAAAGAATTCTCATTCTTTCTTCATTTCTTTATTCGCAATCCAGCCTCCACCAAAGACCGAGCCACGGTTTGCGACCCCGACGCAGGTCTCCGGCACTTTTCCCCCTAATAGCCGGGCCTCCCTGCAGGGGGGCCCACAATGATATACATTGGCCCGTTGGCCCGGCTTGGCCTTGAGTGCATAAAATACCAGGATAAACCTCGGCTCCTTTCAACGCGGTGACCCCGTGGAAGGGCGAGTAGGACGCACACCTGCTTCTTGCTCTTAACCCAAAGGAAAGGAGGCCTTCTCCCTTCGGGGCTGGACGTCTGACACGCAGGACGCAGCGGCACCTTTCGTGCTATATTTGCCGTGTCCATGTCAACCGGCACTGTGCAGGGATTGCTTTGATAAGAGAGCTCAGCGTGGCTTAATGTGTTTATTTCAGTCGTGCCGTTGGTGTAAACAGCCTCTGACGCTGTTCAAACCCACTTGGAAGAGAGGGATAATGGAAGCGGCCTGCCGTCCAGGAGAAGCTCACAGAAATTAGTCTTTGAAGCTATAAAAAGAAAATAGAAAAACAGCAACAATAACAAAAGATCACAGAGCGGAACTATACTTAAACATCAAGACTTCTGGCAGAAGGCATCGACCTGTATGTATATTACATGAACAGGATATTTCCTCCTGCTTCCCCACAGAGTGCCACTAATCATCAGTTTGTTACTTCTGTACTAACAGAACAAATGGGTTTTAGTTGGTACGCTTAAAATCCCTCATTATCCCAAAACCGAACCAGAAACAAATGCTTCAGACACGCTTCACTAAACCTCAACAAAGACAACATGTCAGGGGGGCGGTTTGAGGGAGAGAAATGTAAACAGCTGTAGGTGTGCAGAGACCTGTCCAAGAGGTTCCAGGGGAGAAAAAACGGCAGCCGCCGCTTTGTTTCGTGTGTAAACACAATTAAGGGATGCATGCACAAGGGAGTGAAGAAACCCTGCTAAAAGGCACCTGCGACCTAAACACGTGACGTGCACACTACGGCTCGCATGCACAGTGCACACACAGTGCACACAGCAGTGACGGAGATGCACGCACACACACAAACACACATATGCACAGTCACCCCTTCTTGTTCACACCTGCACTGCTATTCATGCAATACCCACTTGGTGCCTCACCGTCCAATCTACCTAACAACACCTTCCCACTGCATTCCCTTCACCTCTCAATGTGTGCAGAGACAGCTGCTATCAGATCCTAGTCCGTAGCCTGCAGGGCAGATCCATAGCATAGCATAGCATATCCATAGCTGGTGGGTGCATTCGAGAGCCCCTGCGTGCAGTCGGCTAAACGAGCCGCCGTGCCCTCTGCAGCCCGACATAATGTACAGTGCACAGCAGCATCCCAGAGAGAGAGAGAGAGAGAGAGACTGCACAGTGGGAAGGGCTAGCACTATGTGTTCTACTTCTTAAGCAGCATTATGGAGAAAAAAAAGAGTATTTGAGCTCAAGAAAGGACATTTAGAACAAGAACTACTGAAACGTGCACGATGGGAAGAACCAAACCAGAGGGAAGATGCTGATGAAGGACTAAATAACGGAAATAACGGACCAAAGGAGCCATCGCAGTGTAGTCCAGAGGCATCACTTACATTCTTGATCCTGCGGCTGCAGTCACTTCCCCTGAGACAAAGACAAAGAGAAGGGGAGAGACGCATTGGAATACATTTTACAGAAAAATAACACACAGTCTTAAAAAGCAACCGCACTCCCACGTATGTAAATGCAAAACAACAAGAACACGCCCCCACGCAGGAGAACGGCGCGCTCTGCTTTCGCCTTTCACCGTCCGAGCTTCTTCTGCTTTTCTTTGGTGAAACAAATTCACGACATATTTGTTTTCGCCGGCGTCTGACACGGGGACTCCACGACACAACGTGCACAAGGACCGGTCCGTCTCCAGTGGAGAGAGTCAGAGCAGACAGATGTGGTCGCCACGTGGTCACAGGGAGGTGAGGAGCAGAAACATCACATCAGGGGACACAGATGTTGCCAAAATGGAAACACGTGCATCTTGCAAAAGGGAAGCGGAATGAGGCGTTTTAAAGAAAATGCATATGCACTTGTGTTGTGAAGAGGAAACTTCCAGAAGGGGGGGGGAGGTGAAACTGGTACAATTCCAGTGAAATAGTCAATAACAAAAAAATATAGAAAACTAAGGGGAATGTCGTAGAGAGAATTAAAAGCCTTTACACAAACATTTGGTTTGTTTCCACTACTACAAATGAACTCTAATCGGAGATGAAAATTCGAAAATAAGTAATAAAAATTCTTCAATTTTTCACAGTGTTTCCAAACTATCCGTCTGAATGGAAGCAAAGCTCCTCTGTTCTCTCCTCTCTCACTCCCTGGGAAACGGATCTGTTTGTGATATTTCAGCCACACAGTGACACACGTGCATCTTAAGAACTGCATGCACTCGCCTTTGTTACCAAGCAACAAAGTGGGAGTTGTGGTTCAGTTCGGCGAGTGTTGTCTTTGGACAGAGACCAGTTGTGTCACACACATCTGGTATTGTTGCTTCAGCTGACAAAGGCTACACAAACCTCCACTGACTCCGAGTCAGTTAGTTATGTTGTTTGTGAACTGGGTGATTGTCTGATGCGCAGAATGACTGACAAGGGGTGAACGAGAGAGTGACACCCACACACACACACACACACTCAGGGATACACACCATACATCATCTACGAGGGCACAGCTGGAGTGTTCGTCTTCAACAGCACTCAGTCACAAACAAGCCTTCATTCATCACGTAAATGTTGCCGTATCAAAAAGGTCTGAAGGCCAACTGACAGAGAAGTCCTTACACACACACACACACGCCGAGCAGTAAGGGGACACGGAGGTTGTGAGACTCACTTGGCGGTGGGGCGCGTCGACGTGTCCTGCAGGTCTCCAGGGTCAAACAGTTGGGAGCCTTTCAGTCCCAACTCCTCACAGCCGCACAGAAACACACTGAGGTTGTCCTGCACAAAACACACACACACACACACACACACACTGAGTATCATCAGCGTCAACAAGGTGTTGGCAGAGACAGGAGGCAACGCGAGTCTCTCCGATTCATTTACAATCGTTCAGTGTCAAAGGAGATGAGGTCCGGCTCATGAACGCATGCAAACACACTTCAACGAGGAAAACTTCTAGTACGTCTAGTAGCTCCAACATTGTAGCTTCACTGAGATCAACCTGATGAAAACCTTATTAGTCTCTCAACTTGCCCTCATGCACAGCGGGGTTTCCCATGAGTCCACACACACATACACACACACACACACACACACACACAGCGGTTGGACCACGGTGCGGAAGAACAGTAGATGTCAGGAGTCCTCTTTTAGGGATTCTTTACAGCATGAAAATCCGGCTGCCCGTTGGACGCAGGCGGAACCCCCGGCGGGCTCAGTGGACGCCGCCTCTCAGATTCCTCCGACTTTCACTCTGCGCCCTTTTGTTTCTTCCCCGACTCTCCCCCTCTCCCCCATCGCCTCCGTCGTGCTCCCTCTCTCCTCTCTGACAAAGTCTTTGTTGGGTGGAACCTGAGCCCGGCTCTCCTCTCCCGTTCCCAGGTTCTCTCTCTCTCTCTCTCTCTCTCTTTGTGTCTATGCCTCTCTATCGTTCAGAGGGCCAAAGCCCTTCCCTCTCTCCCTCTCTCCCTCCCGCCACCTCTCCCTCTCTGGGTGTCACCATTTCCTCTCCACCCTGATTGTCCAAGCACCAGAAAACAAATACAATCCCCCATGCATCCGTAAGCAGGGTGCACACATTTGGACAAAATGCTGCTTTAAATATGGATCCTTCCAATTTGCTCAGACTCACACAGCTTATTTACATGTAAACACGCACACACACACACACACACACACACACACGTCAGCAGACCTACTTGCAAACACTTGTTCTCACGATCCTTTCCCATTCGTAGCAAAACACCAACTCCAAACCCACCCAGCAGCTTCCTGTGTTTTTTTTGGGAACGCTCTCCTGCTGAGACAACCCCACCCACAGCTATACACACACACACACACACACACACACACACACACACACACACACACACAACAGGCTCCTTTGGACAGTTTTCACTAGGCAGAGGCCACACCTTCCGTGGGGCTCACAGTCCTGCTGATTTTAACTTTGGTTGCTTCCCATAATAATCAATGTGGGCTCTATTGAAGAATATGTTCTAGACATAAGAAAGGAATTATTCACGAATCCCTTAGGTTGAGGGGAGAAAACTCACCCGGATATTAAGACACAAATTGAACTCAAAATACCTCCCTGGATGAGCTTCTGAAGTTCTGCAGATTTCCGCTCTGCTCATGAACACTTGATGATACGTTCGTTCCAACAATCCGTTCGATGGCCGTGTGCGAGCTTCACTTAACGGCGGCCCTGGTTTTCCTCCTCTCTCCCCCCCCCGCGATGGAGACCTGCTCCGTGGGCTTGCGTTGACATGTTGCCTCTTGAGATCAGGGACTCTACGAGAGCCGGGTCCTGTGGTCCGACTGATCGGAGCCCAATGAGATCAAAGATCTGATCTCAAAGCGCACAGATTTACCAGTTATCAAAGTTCACGTGAAGTTGCATTGAGGTGTAACCACGACCTCAGACCGCCTCTTCTCTACCAAACCCCCCCCCCCCCTAAAAAAAACCCACAACATATACATTATGCAGCGCTTGCTTACATGCTGTGCAAACTATTGCCACTGGAAGACATCGCCTCTCAGAGGCGGGCTCCAGCTATTAGACAAGGAACCCCCGAGTGAGCCATATCGCCAAGAGAATCCATCAAAAAGGGGAGCGCTTGTTTAGTCTACTCCAGCAGCACAGATGGGGATCTGGTGGCGATGACAAAGGAAACCTCGGCTATCGCGGACTGCAAAGAAATGTCGCGTCGCAGTTTTTCTGCCATTTCCCAGCTGGTATCTCACCCGGCCTGGACTGGAAATAACAAAACACGGCAATAAACGACCCGACACGCAATTAAACTCGGCCCATTTAGCGGCGGCTGGCAAGGCAACAACAACGTGGTGGGTGTTGGTCTCAAGGAGTGAGCGCAGCTTTTGATTTACTGGTCAGGGCCGCAGGAAACTGGGCGCCGACGGCAAAGAAAGAAGAAAAAAAAAAAAGTTATGTGTGATGAAAATAAATCATTGTTTAATCATTTACAACAAATCTAAAAACATGTTCAGGGGTGAGACATTAAATAATGTTCTGATATAGCTGACAGTAAACCCTGACGCGTATAGAGGCCAGTATTACTCGCTGTGTGTGTGTGTGTGTGTGTTTACCCTGAGAAACACGCTGTGCACAACCCTCATTGTAATCTATGGAACCAGAATTCGTGGATGGAAGGAGGAAACATGGCCTTCCAGAGTCTTTTTCTCTCCTCGAGAAGCAGAGCGGCCAATGATCAGACTCTTGATATTACATCCGTAGAGTAATACTTATATGACATGTTTGAGTTATTTTAGAAACAATGATTATTCACAATTTCTCAAAAGGAATAGGTTTGAAGATCCTCATCAAAAATGTTTGTGAAGTAAATGTTGATGATCAATCAGCATGTCTAAGATTAAGGCTTATGAACAGCGTGACTGACAGGCCCCAAAAAGCTGTCACTGCAATAAGGGAGGTCAAATTATGTGACGATCCCAATGAGCCGAACGTCCTCCAGATGAACATGAGCCGCTGATTCGGAGAACGAGGGCTTCCTCAGAAGAATCCTGCTGCCCTCTTGTTTTTCCCGAGGAACCCGAGGAGGAGCCGCGACCTGTGGAGGCCGACGGAGCCAAAACGCCACCGAGCCGCCGCTCCAATCAGAAAACAGCCATACCTCCTCAGAGACTCGTTTTCCCATTACCCCCCCGCCCCCCCTCAAACAGGAAGGGGAAGGGGGAGCAGCCTGTGTTTTATTACGATGGTCCAGATAACAGCGGAGCCCTTGTTTATGCGTTTCTCACCTCTTTAGAGAGGAAGAAAAGCCACAGGAAGAAGAAGAGGGCCATAAATATGAAACACGCCAATAAAGGCTCATGTTGTTTAGACTGGAACTGAACCACAGGTGTTCCTTTCTCTTTCCTCTAGTCGAGGATTCACTCAATGCTGTTTGAGATGATTGAAGAGATCATTTTTTAATCATCATCCACTGCATAAAAAACAAACAAATCAACTCCTAATTTGCACTCTGAAGAGGTCTGGATACGCTTTAAAACCTCTGTTAGCATTACGCTGAACAAGGGGAATTTTTGTTTTCAACTGCCAATAAAAAACACATTTTCACATTTATTTGCAGCCGATTTGATTCAAAAAACAATATTTGACAATTAAACTAAAAGTGACGTCCCTATTTTGTCACCGTGCATTGCCGTTTGGTAAGATAGCCGGGGGAGGACGTGGAGGTCTGCCACCGCAGATGCACCGATTAGAGTCCATTCGGACATGATGCGTTCCTTCAATCACACTGATGTGGCCCGTTGATGAGATACTATAATAGTCGATCTGAAGCGGTCACACAGAGAAACTTTCACATGAACAGCCCTTGACACAGCAGTGCACGCAGCGGCGGGCGGGAGTGCGCTTAGTTCAGAGCGCTTCCGTTTTACGTCCCGGGCCCCTGAAGGGGTCACTTCATCCAGGTCCCGGGTCCCGAGGGCGCCATGAAAGAGCTCCAGTGTGCCCGCGCTGCGCTGCACTCCTCGAGCGCGTCAGTGTGCAATTCTGCTCCAATGCGCTCTTTCAAAGCAGCAGGCGAGCTTGAGATTCGTAAATAAAACCACGGACAACAACGTGCATTATTCCCATGAGGTTTTAGCCTCTGGAGCAAAATAAGTCAATTTGTTTGGTAAAAATGCAACGGAAAGACCGTAAATTATACTGGAACATAAGCTCCTGTAAATGTAATGTTTTGAAATGATATGCACACACAGTTTTGTCTCTCTATTTTTTTATACCTAACCCACTTTTTTGAGTGTTTTCAGCACCGCAAACACGAAGAAACCCACAAGCCAAAGTAAAGAACCTGAAGAGACGGCACCTGTGAAGTTATGCGGTGATGCACTTTACACGAGGGGACCTGTAGTGTGACGGGGTTAGTGACCCTCGGTATTAACCTCAATTTGCAAAGGCTGTCACACATTTCAGGGCCTCGCAACAACAGGTAGAACGTTTTGTAACAAGGAAGGACGACAGGATGAAAGGGCAGTTAAGTTTTAGTGGAAAAGCCCCCGGGTGGAGCAAAGGTGGAGGACTCACCAGGCCAGCGATGGGTGTCGGAAGCCTGTTAATTTTCTTCACCAGGCCGGGTTTAATCGAACTCAGCAACCTAAGACACACACGGAGGAGGAGGACATCACACATTTGAAATCAAATTCAACAGAGAAACTGAGTCATGCCTTGTGAATTTGTCTCCTTGACGAGTTGTGTCGAATAAATAAACGATGCATTGCGAACAAAAAGCAGGAAGGGACATGTTCACACGAGTGTCTCAGAGGGGCCGTCTGGAAGGTCCATAACGAAACAGATCCTAAATCAGAAGCTTCCCCTCGCGCCCCGCTGGGAGCCGTTAAATAGTTCCAGCGCACTTCGCATCGCAGCGAGCCGCCGGGCGAAGGTCTGACCTTCTGTCTCACACACACACACACACACACAGCTGTAATGATTCTGGCTTCGGACACTCGGTATTTCAGTATTCGGTGTCCCTGCGATGTGGCTGATGGGCTGATGGCATTCCAGAGACCTCTCCTCCTCTCCTCTACTTCCGCTTCAGTCGGAGAGACTTCCTGCTGTGCTGCACTTTCCCCCAAAATAGCTTTCAACCACGGCGAGAGACACGTGACCTCATGTGCAACAGCGAAGACAACGTGTACACTTTTGAAGCCAGAAAAATAATGCTGCAGAATGCATTATTCCATTGATTATTTTCTTCCCAAATGACACAAATTGTGCACATTATGTTATAGCAAAGGCATGATGATTAGATTAAATAACAGCGTGCAAACCCAAGTATATCAAATTTGATGTGAAACAAAAAAAACAAAGCTTCAGATTGATTTGACTTACTAATTAAAGATGTCAATGTTTGCATTGTCTGAATAAATCCTTTAGGAAACATTATTATGGTTCAGGTCTGTCGGGTTTTATCAGAAGTCACATGATATCTACGAAATTCCTCGGCCGGTGGGGATTCCTTTAAATTGGATTTCATGTTCTGTTTGCACAATACAGACGGCGTAAACAGTGGGGTTGTGCAACTGAACTTGACAGACAGGAATGTGTGTTTTCCGTCTCATTGTAGAACCTCAAACTAATTGTGAGCGAGTTCACGGCGTCGCAGCGGAGGACAATTCAACAGGACGGCAGTCTCTCTGATCACTGGACCACAAAGAGCTTCCTATTCGTCCTGAAATCAAACGTTTTTCTTCAAACTCCATAAATGAAAAACTTGTTTAGATTCCGGAATTTTAGATTCCGATTGTGCTTCTCTGGACTGAAGCTTTCTTTGTTGTTGCACCCTTTTTTCCCCCAAGTCATTAAAGAACACACTCGATGCCTCCAATGAAACAGTCTAATTAAAAGAATCATTTTTCTTAAGGAGTAGAAAAAAGCCACAACGCCAAACTTACTCGCACAGCAGAATCCCGTTCTCCAGGCCCGCCCTGAAGTCCCGGTCCCCGAAGCACCTTCCTGTGACGGCCTGCGGGGAAAACAAAAGGGGCCGAGTGAGCAAAACACAACACGGGAAAACCGAGAACCTCAAGGACCACGAGCAGAACACCACACGGTCCAAAGTCCGCCGGCGAATCGCACGCCAGGAACCAAGGAACCAGCCGAACCCAAAAAAACAAACCCCCCTCCTCCACTCCTTTCCAGGTATTCCCTTGAATCCCCGAGCGTGGAACGGGGGCCGAGTGCAGAGTCCGTCTGTAGCGAGCAGAGCGGCGCGCTAACGAGCTCGACATAAGCCCTCGATCTCCCCCGACCGAGCGGCTCCGGCCGGCTAATGTGTCGTGACAGGGGATTTGTTGGCCTGTAGTGACTGAGAAACCCTGTTGGAGGAGGAGAAGCCGCCGCTTTGCAAGTTTCTACTACGACTTAAAATATATATATATATATATATATATATATATATATATATATATATATATAGGCCTATATATGTAACACGTGTAAATGCGTCTTTTTCCTTCTTTTTTTTGTTACGAGACAGGACACAGAATCCCAGCCGTTACGGGACATTCAGCATCGGGGCCCACTTGGAGTCCATTCATTCTCACAAACACCGGAGCGATTCTCCCTCCCTTCGGACCGCTGGCTTGAAAGCCAAAACAATTACAAGCTTCAATTTCCTCACATTCTTCTTTCACATATATTTGCACAGCTGTGGCAGCAAAAAGCGTGGAGGAGGGTCCACCGTCTTCTCCCCTCGACCGGGGTCCCAGATCCGCTACGGCAGTGAAGGCCTCATTTCTGAAAGCGGATACATTGACCTTCAGCTATCCACTGCCTCTGTTGCCTACTGTGTAGTAATGAGCTGAAGCCTCTCTGGTGAGGTCCAATGATCGGGGGGGTGGGGGTCATCATCAGAAGAAAATGACTTAGTTTGCGGGCTGTGGCGGCGCTGCTGGCCTCCGACAGTGTGCCACTAACCTGGATGTGTTCTTCCTCCAGAGGATCAGTCTCCATGCTTCACACCATGCATACTGTTCTACGAAACATCTGGTAGCAACCAAAGGAGGTTCAGTGGACACTAGACTCCAGATTTTCTCAGTTGGCAGCGAAGACAGAAAGATTCATGGTCGTTATTTTGCATCGTTCCGCTGGGCTGAAGATACATGGCCAGAATTACTTTTTTTGGTTTTGCCCACTGACAAATGTTTGGGAAATATGTTTAATCTTTTGTTTTGTAGGACTGGACCAATAGAAAAGTATATAAGACTACACAATGTTACCCAACAACAGAGTACAGTTAGTACATTACAGAGCAGCTTCTACCATTTCATGTTCCTACATCATCAAATGAGGTACATGACCTTGATTTTAGGAGCTGCTCAATAAACGCGCCACATAAAAGGCCTGAAGGCTACCGCCCCGCTCAGTCTTCACCGCGGATGACACACTACGGAAATATCCTCAGCTTTTTGGTCTCTGGCTAAAAAAAAAAAAAAATGTGGCTGCAGGTGTTGAAGAAATAACTGGGTCAGCTCCTCATCAGCTCTTCACTGAATACGAGGGGAGATTCTAAGTGTCACACCAGCTCCACACAGAGAGATCACCGTGTCCCCACCTCAACGCGGATCTGAGAATAAACTTCTAGAAAATGTACGAATACTGATGCTCGAGTTTGCATTCAGGAGAACACACTTGTCACGGCGAGGCGGCGGAAATAGGACTCGAGCACAAAAGTTAGTTTATTTACCAAAATCTAAAAATGCCTGGAGGCAAACCGGGGATCAGAACTCACCAACATGGGAAACACATCCAAATAACCAAAATAGAGACACACGTGGGAAGACGCAGGTGATTGGACACAGGTGGAAACAATCAGGGACACGGGAGACAGGGCAGGAAGTGAAGCTAACCCAGGTGCAACAAGAGGCAGGAAACTACAAAATAAACCCACATTGTACCGAAATGACCACCACCCCAAAAATAACTGGAGGGGCCTCTGGACCCAAGCCTCCAGGTGGAAACCCGCGCATGAAAAGGGCGGGTCAGACAATATTTGGTCCATTGGGGTTCAAGCACATTCGTTACACTCGTGGCTACGACCACAAAACAGCAGGGATTGGGTTTTTCTCATCACGCTGCTGCTCGGTTTTGAAGGACCTTGATTCTTGTACATCTTCTGCTGCTTTCCATGAGCGTCATCCAGCGCTGAGGCGCCCAAGGAGCTCCTGACTGAATCCACAGATCTCCCCCCGAGCAAGTGCTGTGTGGGGTAACACACACACACACACACACATTCTGCGGTCTGTGGTTTTTAAGTGCAACAAAGACCGCACCATCCAGAGGCTGGAAACGTCTGGATCCGAGCGGCGTTTCCAGACCGCCGGCGGGTCACACGAGGGGCTCCGCTAAATGGAGAGGAATGTGTCGCCTGGGTCGTTTTCAGTGGAACGTCGGCAGCATTGTTTCACAAACAATCAAACGATGCCGGTCGGCTTTTTCCCGTCCCTTTCACTTCCTTTGGAATCCCCATCATGGCCGGACCCAAAGTCCTTCTCGGGGATCAGTCGTCAGTCATCGCCAGACGAGGTGTCTGTTAAAAGAAATGCTTTCCAACTTTCCAGGGCCGCTGAAAGTAAACAGAGACGAGGGGTCGGAAGTGTTTTTGCGGCCAGTTCTGTTGATACTTGAATTTGGTGACGGGGCGTAATGTTTAGATGCTTCTGGTACAAAAACAACAGCGTGCAATGGGTTCTGAAACACAGACTCTATGGGGGGGGGTCTGCTGTTCAGAGACCCAACAACGAAGAAACACTATTCTATAATAACTCAAAAAGGATGTTCTGAGATCCTCACGCCTGATGACTCCTTTAAGGGTTCCACTCACTAAGACACACCGCCCTCATCTGATCAGCAACATTTTGAAGGTAGAGTACCACGTTTTTAGGATCACACCAAACACGTGACCCTCCTGTTGTGTTAGAGGACAGTTCCACTAACAAGTACACCTTCCTACAGGATACATGAGAAAACCAGCATCCTCTACAGTATTTTTTAAATATATTACGTTTGGGTTTAAATTAAAGCCCGTCGTCGAGGAGGATGTCTTGTAAGTTCTCCAGACAAATTAATTTTAATACGTCTCCAACCGTCACAGAATGACACAAACACCCCGCCCCTGCTGCACCAGTCCCAGCCCCAGAGGGGGTGTCCTTCCCCGGATGGGCTGTGGCTGTTTGTCCCTCTGCTGTCGGTCTTCACACTGTAAATCTCACTTATGTGCGTCATCACAGGACTTTGTGCAATGGGGGGAAAAACGGTGTCACTATTGTAGCACGCACAAAACAGAAAATGTAAGAACCTGTCCATCCTACAGGTGGAACTATGGAGGAGATAGAAGGAAGACAAAAAGAATGATAGGCTTTAAAAAGGAGACACTTTGAAAGGAACACAAGGAGTCCAGCAGACTCCAGCTCCAAGATGAAAGCATGAATCAATGCAGCAGTGTTTGTGATCATATAATCCCAACATGATCTCTAGACGTCTGGTGTTGCTTTCATTCATCTAGAGAACCAAGCTGGATCAATGTATTTATGGTTTCCGTCAGGGAGGGAGGGGACGCTGACAAACGAGCTCCCGCTAAGTTGCTGGTGACGCATGTCACCCAAGTATGTTGTGCATCACCTCTAAAGATGGTCCTTGAAGTGAAGGTGCATTCTTTCTGCATCAATCAAAGGCTAAATACAGTGTCGGTGGATGTCAGGGACGGAAAAAACACATGATGTCAAGGGGGAACCATGCGAGAACTGCAGGCAGAGTGAATTCCTTCAGTGTACTTAGCAGGGAAAGACTCAACCCAACTATTTACATCCTCAATGGCAATAAATGCTATTCTGCACAAAGTCACAATGCAATTGCATCACAGAAGAAAATCAATCAGTTTATTAATGTAATCATTTTGAAGATAAATGAGTGCGAGTAAAATGGCCACATACAAAGTAATGTGTAAATATGCACGCACCAATAAGGACAGTTTCAGTGGTCCTCCATGTCCTCCAAGCCTTTGACCCTTGACAGAGTTCTAGGTGTCCGCTGCTTGTTCTCTGCTTCCTTTCACATGAAAGACGAAAAGCTGAACGTTCTCATAAACTCCGCTCGAGGAAGCTCGACAACTAAACAAGGAGGCGGACATTCAAACGTCCTCAGAATGAAGCAAAGCCGCCTCCTGTTGAACATCCTCACTTCAAAGAAAACACAGAGTGTCCACTACTCGACACCCACGAGCTGGAGGAGTCACAACATGCAACACCGTGGACAGCAGGGAAGTGATCAATAAATCACCACAGGGGGAGAAAAAAAAGCTTTTAGGGCCAAAGAATTCATCCAAACAGATATTGTAGCGTTGAGCATGTTTTTGGAAATTTGAATGGGAATAATTAGGCGTCGCCCTTCTGCGGTGAGTGACACCCGATCCAAAGCGTCCTCTGGATCGTTCCGGGTGCTCACACCGCGCTTCCTTCTCTTGCCGATGCTCTGCAGAAGAGGTTATTGATCACATTTTGCCATCGAAAGCTGCTTCTTTCAAAAAGTGAGGCCTAAAACTATCACAATCATTCAAAGCGATTCAGACCCAACCCAAGGCACAACACCCTTTCTCTACAACCATGTCCATCACATTGTGGTGATTGTTACTCAATGGGGCCAAAACAGCTTAGCGAGTTCCCCCCGCACCCCCCACCCTCCCTCCCTCCCTCCCCGACACTGGAGCCATTCATGGTGGGGCATTTCTACTCAGGCTGCGTTTTCAGCCACCAGAAGCACCAAAGTTGTGCAGGACGCCACTAATGTTCTGTCTCATATTTTGACAATAAAAATTCCGGATTCCAAAAGGCACAAACTAAAACTTAAGCATCCAACTTTGCAAGCAAACAGCTGACTGTGACCATGTGACCCGCAAGGCCTGGCAAACTTTAACCGCCTGAATTGCGAAGCCCGGTTCCCTCCTCGATGAGCCCCTCTGATTGGACGAGCCCTGAGCCCCAAGTGTTAGTATTCCAGCCGGGACGTCCCATCTCGTCCCTGATTAGATGATGGAACAATGTTTGGGTCGGATTAACCCCGCTACTCACCCCCATTCCCTCCCACGTTTTCCTCCCCCAATTCTCCTCTAGGCTCGGCGTGGAGAAGGGGGGGGGGGGGGGGGGGGGGTCGTATTCGGCATGGCGCTGCGCTAAAAAGGGACGGAGTAAAGTCACATGTGTGATAAGACGCCGAGTGTGAGGCTGCAACGTAATGCTGACTGTTGTGAAATGTCTGCCAAGTACACACACACACACACAAGCTCCTGTGTGTGTGTGTGTGTGTGTGTGTGTCTGTGTAGGAGGACACAGTTCACATCCCTTTGATTTGTAAGGCAAATGCATATAGATGCTTGACAGTCAATGATACCTTGAGAATAATTGACAATAGAACACTGACACGGTAGACCAGTATTGCTGGAATATCAGATGCTGCAGTTGCCTTCATCGTACACAGCAATTAAAGATTCCATTGATTTCATTCCTCCTGTTAAGTGAAGACCAGCCGCGGCCCGAGAAATGACGCATTGCAACCGCTGAAGGCTGCAGACTCACCTGATTCAAGCTAATTTAATCATATTAAGTCATTACTTAAATATAATTCACTGAGTCACTAGAGAAGGATCTGTTGCACTCTGTTATTTTTTTTATTTTTTTTTAAGAAAAAACGTTTCCTCAAAAGCACTGTGCAATAAAAGCTTATGTATTTTTTTTTTTATTAACATAAATCTGTCACAAGTTGGCTTGCTGTATTTGACGCTCACCCCAATATTGCCCCAACATGGCATTCTTTAAGAGAAACTAGGACCTTTTTGTCTTCACAGACCAACATCGAATGTACGATTGTGTACGAGAGTGTGATTCCTGCTGTGTCTTTTTTCATGCGCGTTATGTCGGTGCCACATTGAGGAGGTTTCATGTGTATTTCACACTCTGCCTCACAGTTTGGCTCCTCTGAGGCTTTGATCACCTCCTGCTCGCCGTGCAGAGCAGAGCGTCCCCCGGGCGACGAGCCGCCGCTCGTCCACCACGTCCCTCCAGAGCGTCCCACAGTGGCTCTTCAAAACAAGCCATTAGTATGTGGTTACAACCCACCACCCTACCAACCACAATCCAGTTCTAAGTGGGCCTTAGCCACAGGAAGTGAAAGTGAGAATGAATCCACAAAGGTAAGGCTACATGAAGCTCTTTCCAGCAACCGAGGCCTCTGGTTCGTCCGCGTGGGTCAGAAACACCCGGAGCGTGGTGTGTTTTCCCGGTTGAACCCGAGTAGAAATACCTTCCCATACCACACATCCCATACCTACTCCGGATTTTAGCGACAGCCCCCCCCTTACAGCTCTGCACGATCAGAAACAAAGAGCCCCCGTGTTGACACCGGCTCTCCGAGCTGAGCCTCCTAAGCAGCGGGGTACTTTCCAGGGGCCTCCACTGGTCTCCAATATCCTGCCTGCTTCAGTTTCCCTGCAGCCAGTCGCTCAACTGGGAGCCACAGACAGTCAGGCAGACAGACAGACAGACAGACAGACAGACAGACAGACAGACAGACAGACAGACAGTCAGGCAGACAGGCAGACAGGCAGACAGTCAGTGATGGACCAGACAGATTTATTTAAATCAGGGTGTCATTGAGAGTTTACCCTGATGATTTTCAGGACATTTAAATGGTGGCTCTTTGCAGATAGTCAACAAATACAACTCAATTATAAGTTAACTGAATTGCATATAACGGTAATTCTGCTGACTTCCATTTCCTGCTTTATTTGCAGTGAATTAAAATCCCATCAAGGTCAAGGAACAACTTTGTGTTAGTGGGAGTTGGACGGGAGTAGCGTCATCCCGAGTGTTCCAGTATTATCGCCAGACCTCCATCTTCACCCAATTACTGCAGGCACTGGTTTAGCATCACTGACAACGGCTGCAATCATTTCACATCGCTGGACGTCCCCGGTTAATAAAACCAATCCCATGGAAACGGGGCTTCAGCTTCCAGCTGATTGACAGTGAAGTGTAACCCGAGTGCTGTTTTCTTGTCGGCCGAGCGGCGGAAGGTTTGGCACCGCGCTCTGTTCACGGTATCCAGGCAACAGACGTTGATTTTTAGTAAATACTGGAAGGATGGGGGGGGGAAAAAAAAGTCGACCCCGGTCTTCTGTCATTGGAAGATGGGAGGAGGCGCTGTACACCAGCCAAAACACACACACACACACTCAGAACCACTTCAAAACCTCCAATGTGATAAGATTCTGTTGTGGGTTGAGTGCACGTCCAGACGTGCCCTCTTCCTGCCGCAGAGCTCTTGTCCCCAGAAAGGCCCGAGCTAATCAGGAGCCTCGTCGACACACTCTGTCGACAGCGGAGCGCGGCGCTGGTTAATCGGCGCGTTTACCGCGGGGGACGCTCCTTTGCCTTAGTGGTGTAATCATGCCCAAACATCTGCTTGTCAACACAGTCGATTACACACTGTTTCCCGTTGCGGTGCCAAAATAACAGCTGACATTCCCAGAACACAAAATAAGTGGTTCAATGTTCAAATAGTAATTCAAAATAAATGAAGAAATATTGTCGACGAATCCACAGACGAAATTGGATTTAATTGGATTTAGTTTTTGACAAGAAGTACTAAAATTACAACATACTTTAGATTATAAATGTTGAATCCAATCAAAATGCATTTTGAATGAATGCAATTGGTGTATTTAAGACCAAACCAAATGTTTGAACCGCATCCCTAGATGCACGTACCGTACGGCGTAGCATCCAAAGATGAGTTGAGCCCACTGAACGAGTGGATTCTGTTCCATTTCAATTGGGTCTATGGAGGAACCTACAGGATAAGTGGACTTGTCAGGCTAAGCCCCTCTGCCACCCCTGGGAACAGGAGTCTTTGTCAGTCCAAGTTAGCGCTGAGCTCCCCATTAGAAAAAGGAAGCGCGGAGCCAGGCCGTTCCTGCCCAAATGCACAGAAATCCTGCCATTGTGCTTCCCCCCCAGGGGTTCAGGGATTTCAAGAATTCCAGGGCCGATAAAGTATCTTCCCAAGAGAACAAAATAACAAACTTCTCTGTCTAATTCTTCACAGGCTGCAGTAAGGCGGAGATAATGTGGATCAGAATGGCATATTTTATCAATGCTCATAAGGCAAAGTATGTTCTTAATGGGATATAGTAGAGTAGAAAACTCATTTGAGAAATGTTACATGTTATTATTAAATTTGATTTTTTAACTATGGCTGCAATTATTCATGGTTTGGCTGCATGTGCCAGATCGTCCGCTAGTTAGAGACGACACACCATGACCGGCTGCAGATTCGAGCTCTGTAACATTGTTACAGTGTGAATAAAGCAAAGGACACAGCCTTGAGCGAGTGGGAACGAATCCGTTACCTTGTAATTCTTCTGCTAAGCAGATTTTAAGAAGAATTTTTCTAAAGATCGAGCTCTGATTTGTACGACAAAACCTTCACTCTTTTACATAGCTGCACCTACTTAGTCATGTTACTCATAAAGCCCACACACACACACATACACACAGGAAGTAAGGAGCAACATTAGTTTTGGAAATAGGCTTTAGAAACTAAGTCAAGGAAGAAAGGGTTAGGTTCTATTCATATTGCATAAGTTGTTATTTACAATACCGATTATATCACCGATATTACCAGTGTACTGCTGAAAATGAACATTAAGTACCTGTGTATGTGTTGGTCGAGGGAAGCCCACAGTAATGACCTTAACAAGGAAATGCAACAACCGTAGACATTATCCATCCAGATATATTACATTAGATCAACCTGATCTGACTTTTCGTGAGGTGCCAGTTTGCTCTGTGCCTCACGTTTCTCTTCACCGAGTTCAAAGTTGGACCGAAGCCACCCAGGCGAGCGGCCACGGCCACCCCCCCCCCCCCCAGGAGGGAGGTGCAGCTGGCTAGATTAGTCCGGATTAGTGTTTATGCTTCTTTACCAGCAAGCTGATGAGGAGGATAACGGCTCTCAGGAGGCCGGTACTGTGAGCTAAGCCATTCCACTGGAGGTATTTAGTTGACGCTCTTAACTGCAGAGACCTGCAGAAAGTTAACAGTTAGGAGTTTTGATCGAGGAGACAGGCCCAAGCACTCTCTAGTGATGCTGCATTCAACATAGCAACAGGGAAACAGCACCGGGAACCAAAGGAGCCCTTTTAGACAACTGAATTTCTCTAGTTTAGGACCACTGCTTCCCTGCAGTGTGCATTACGTCTGTCGTTCAATGACAATCGCTAAATTCCCCGTCACAATTAAGTTGTTTGCCAGCAGCTGACAAACAGCCTCCCTGATCTGCAGAGCTTGGCGGGGGTCCAGGTCCAATGGAGCCTGGGGGGGGGGGACCTCTGCTGCTGGACAGGACTCCTACTGTACAAGTCAAACACACGCCATTCAGCGGACGCGTCTATGCCCTTCGCCACAGTGAGTGCTTGTGCTTCCAGCCCGGCGGAGAGCCGAACCCTTCACCCTGGCAGGGGGGAGAGGGGGGGGGGGGGGGGGGAGCTGCAGCCACTGAGCTCTGAACAATCGTGGTGGCTAGACCGGTAACCTGCATGTGGTGGCCAAGGCTGACGGAAGGGCTTCTATTGCGGTGCAATGATGGTCCTGTGTAATCACAGCGATGTTATGGAGGGCTTGTTTTCGCCCTCTGTCCCAGACGAACACAAAGCTTTTAAACTCAACTTCATGCTAATTAGTGTCGCCTTGGACGACTTTCAGAACAGGGATCCACTAACAGGAGATCATTCTTAAGAACCCGAACCTCTTTAGTTTGCATCTTTTGTACAAACTAAAGATGCAAAATGATGGCACTAAATCACAAGAGCAAGCGTGAAGTAAAAAACGTGAGAAAAAGAAAGAAAGCAGGCGCTTCTTCTCATGCAAATAACAGCTAATGCGTTTAGCTGAATACTAATGAGAGACCGGAATGGAAGCCCAAACTCACTATTAGATTCTTAAACCAAAAGTTATTCGACTTCAATACGCTTTAACTATAAACCTCTTGAAATGCGACATGAAAGACTTTATTTTTTTCTTACTTACGTATTGCATTAGGGGATAGAATCGTAGACTGAAATACACTGCTGACAGCAATGCTGCATCATGCAGCTCAATCCAGACAAATGGCAGTCAGCTGACAGACAACTGTGTCACTTTCTAGAGCGCGGTGACAGCATGCATTGTTGTTGGGGAGGGCGACCAGCTGGGGAGCTCTGTGAAGTCTGTGTGTGTGTGTGTGTGTGAATGCGATGAGGATTAGGGGGCTCAGGAATGTCACAGCGCGTCTGCATAGAATCACGTCTATGAGACCGTGTGTGTGTGTGTGTGTGTGTGTGTGACAATGAAAGGCTTCCCACTCGGTCCTAAAAGCCTCCATTCATGGAGGACGGGAGTCCCCTGGCTCTCTGCAGACGCTTCTTATTTACATATCCATCTGAAACAACCTTCCTCGTTAACTACTCTGATTTATAATGGAGCAATTTGAAGCTGAACAGTGTCTGTCACCTCAGCGGATATCGTTGATACATTTTGAACCATCAAGGATGAAGTCAAATCAAATACGTGCACGTGGATTCTGACACCCAAGGCAACATTTTCAACGCCGAACCCTGGGCAGCAACCCTGCGGCGGGGGGACTCGCGTTTGCCTCCAGCTGACGCTATGACGCAATCGTGACAACGGCTGTGAGAGGGGCCCATTCCATTCGGTCACCCTGCCATCCGGTGCCGGTTGCTCCCTCGACAGTCAGAAAGAGTCCAGCTCCCCAGTGGCCCCGAGTCAGAAAACTACGGAAAACCGGCTCAGCGCTGCATGACCCAATTAGAACAGATCCAGATCCCCCTGGACGCAGGAGAGACATCGGTCTCTGTCCCATCCATCAAACAGCCCCGTGTGCCAGATTGGAAAGGCTCAGAGCGCCGAGTAACAGCTGATGTGTTTTAGTCTCTACAGCATGTAAGTATTACACACAGAGAAGAGAAGACAAGGTGTCCTCAGCAGATGTTGGATGAGGACGGCACGTTGTTTACTGAAAGATGTTTGCTTCAGGACCCGAGTAGATCCCTGCACATTTGAAAAAGATTTCAAATCTCAGCCTTCGAATGAGGGCAATAAGAGTGATGGCTGATTATAGGACAGAGGAGGAGCGCCTGGTAATTATGGCAAAGGTTTGGGACGGTTCGGAGGGGGGGGGGTGGGGGGGGGGTAGTAGTCATGGAGTCATGGTGACAGAACTCATCCCCAGGGCTCGGTGTGGTTTGGAGGTCGTCTTTGGTCCGTTGCTGCCGCCTGATGAGAAGGAGAGCACGTCCTTCAAGTGAAACCTAGACATCTTTCAGATGGTTACTTCAAAAAGGAGAATTATAAACGGAAAAGCGGCTTTTCGGACATGCTGCGGCTTTCGTGATGAAGTAGCGCGGCAAATTGCAAGATGATACATCGTAAATCCAACTTCAAGAGAGACTCTCACTGGCTTTTGTTTTTGAAAAAAAAAATAGTAGTCTTAATTGAAGCCGCTGTGGTTAGCGTGGGAACCAACACGTGAGAAGGTTCTCTGGCTCGTCGTGTCTCATCAAGATACCAGGACTAGAATTCATATTCTTAGATCCAGGGCGTGCTGAGAGCCTGACCTCGAGCTCGCCGACATCCTGTTTGGACGCCCACCCACACCGAAGGTACCACCGAAGAAAAAAAACGCCAAATTCAGGCAAAGAGGGACACCTACACACGGGAAAGAATGGAAGGCAAACATTCAAACAGCAATCATGCACCCGTTCTCCCTTCAGGGAAGCTTTCCGATCGTCCTCTGAATTGACTTTTAAATGCGTGACCTGCAAAGGCCTCGTCCAGGATCGAGCTGTCAACATCTGTCAGTTATCTTACCCCCCCCTCAGAGTGAGCATCAGCTGCCCCGGCTAGCGCGCTAGGTCACAACAATTGTTAACAGCTTCCCTGCAGAGCCCTGGCACACAGCCGGATGTACCTCCTTCACCGTGGTGCTGAGTGAGAGTGTGTGTGTGTGTGTGTGTGTGTGTGTCGCACTGCAGCTTGAGTGCCAGGCTGCCTTTGCTCTCTCTCCTCCATGGAAAGCTTCTTTTCTCGTTCAGTGCATGAACACACACAGAGCTGACAGTTGAACAAGATTAATATGTACACCTTGTCACAGACAGACTTGAAACATTCAGGACACACACACACACTCTCACTCACACACACATGCAGCTGATTTTGTGGATGCTGCTGGCTGTTATGTAATTCCATCAGTATAGAGAGATCTGGAGAGTATCCCAGCATGCATCCTGCGAGGGTCCACCACTAACACTTCCTATCCATCCGGGGGAGGGGGGGGGGGGGGGGGGGCACCATGTAAGCTTAAATCAATTGAAGGAAACTCATCAACTACAACAAAACATAAGGATAAGTTGTCATCAACATGACCGGATGAAGTCGCTTAAGCTTTGCCTGGTGTCCGACATCATTTGAATATATTTGCCTGTAAAATGAAGTCGCTGCAGATTTGAGGAGATAAGTTGAGCCTTTTGGCTTCTCTCTTTTCCTTACAGCTGGCATTTGGAAAAGATGCTTGTACTATTTGCGGGATTTAAATAATTCACACGTCGATGTAACGCCGCCTTGCTTTCCAACATCTAATCCCTTGTTCCGTCACTAATGCTGCCGTGTCATCACATTAGTGATTAGCGTCTTACTTTCAAGGGGTTCTCATCCGCGCGAGTGACGGACTGAAGCCCCGAGCCGCGGCTTGGTGTGTCGGCAGAAAGAAGGAGCTTCAATCAAATCTC
This sequence comes from Pungitius pungitius, assembly GCF_949316345.1. NCBI lineage: Eukaryota > Metazoa > Chordata > Actinopteri > Perciformes > Gasterosteidae > Pungitius > Pungitius pungitius. The sequence continues at coordinate 15,906,827 of NC_084901.1, forward strand.
TAAAGTCCAAAGACAGCCTCAGAGCTAAAAAACCCTAATAACCTGATAAACTGATGCTAATGGATTGCACTTAAAATCTCCTGATGTAACTTCAAGCGAATGTCAGTCTATAGCTTAACAATCCACATTGGTCTCTCTGGAAAGAAGCAAGTTTAAACCTGGTTCTCATCCTGTAATAAAACACCCTATGGTGTTCTCTTCATTTATCATTCAGGATACCGAGGGATGAGAAGAGGGTGTGCTAGGCCATGAATACCCAGTTTGTGAATCTCAATCCAGCCTAAAGCCCCTCACTGACAGACGTTTTCCCCCTGAAACAACACTCCTTGTTGGCGTGTGGTCACAGCACTGCACGCCGTGCGCTTTGACAATAACGGGCATGACCTTCCGGCGCTCAACACGTCCGTCGACTCCGTAGGAAAGAATGGCAAAGGCCCCCCCGAACTGGGAATGACATCACGGATGAATTTAGAGGGACTACAGATCTTTTCTATAGACATGGCGCCAGATTTCCAAAACAGCCCCGGGGGCCAAAGACAGAGAGGTGTGCTGCATGGCATTTCTCAAACTGCTGCTGCTGTAATGGGATCCGGGGAAGTAAAGGGCCTTTGCACGGGTCGATTCAGAACCTCAACATTGTACGGTGTTGGTCGAAATTATTCAGAGGGACACTGAAGGACGTTTCGGTATAACAAACAGCTGTAAGACTGAAAGTTTGATCCCATCTGAGGTTTGTTTTCGCTGAACAACAGGATGTCGTGGCGCTCTTTTAAAACCAGACAAAGTTTTTCTCACGAGGATCCATCGAAAAACTTCAAACCCGAAAAACATACTCCAGAAAGCTCTGTTTGAAGCTGAATGCCAGTTGGGACTCCAGTTTGGGTCGCCCTGAAACGAGCACATCAAGTATCTGAGGAATAGAATGTGCTGATCATTAAAAGTAAACATCAACGTATACTTCAAAAGCGTTCAAAATCGGCGCGACGTGAAAAGCACTATTCAAGTCACTCATTTTACACCGGAGCAGGCGTGTGGAAGTGTGACCTGTAGTCAATGCGCCATCGTCATCATCAGTGAAGCTCTTCTCACAGCTCTTCCTGGCACTTTGAGGTTCCAGCAGGTACCAGCAGGTCTCAGGTCCCCTTCGGCACCCCATGAACTGTATCTCGTTCCAGTCGGATTAGTGGCGTGTTAATTGTTGTTATCGCACTTATGCACGTTGATTGATTGAAAGCTGTTTAATCTTTTGTCTATTGGGCTTCAAGCCACTGCGTAATAATACGTTTTTTCTGATGAAGTCGCGATGTAAAAGGATAAACAGTTTGTGTGTGGACACAGACACACGCATCAAAAACCCTCTGGATGAAATACTTTGTGTGTTCTGTGAAATGCTGAATGAGGATGAAGCCTCTGGGGAAAAGGATCAGGCTCCTGATTTGTTAGCAGAGTACAACGATATCAGCCATTGACATGTAGATGACATCACCTTCCCTTTCAGGCTTCTTACAATGGAACTTTCTGTTATTCATAGCCCCCTAAACATGCCATGACTTGGATAGAAAATGGGGGGGGGGGCGGGGGGTCCACGGTTACAGAGAAGGAGAGATACCCGGACAAAGCAGAAGAGACACTGAACAAGCTGGCAAAAAGCGCTGGACAAAAAAATGACAACTTGCCAAGAACAATTAATTAACAATTTTTGACACATGATTAAATCAAGCAACAACAAGATCATCATTTCGAAAACCAGCCTGGTGTCCATGGAGATATTGCAGAGGCAACACTGAGCACTTTGATTCTCGTAGTGATCGAAATGCAACCCTTTCCCGCTTAAATTCACAAAGAGGCACGGAGAAGAACACACTGAGGTGACTCAGCTGAGCTCTGTGGACCTGCCATGTGTTTGAAGCCTCTGTGGTAACACAGTTTATCTTCAAGTCTACATAGAACTTTCATTCATTTTACTATACCACTGAGCCAGAACCAAACAATACCAAAGAGAGTCAATCTCTCAAACCAGACTTCTCTCTACACTCAACATGCATTTTCTTCTCGTTGCATGTTTTTGATTAAATTACGAAGCAAAGCAAGAGTTATTCCAACAGCAAAAAAAAGTGCTGAACCACCGTTGAGGAGTACGACAAAACGCGAATGAGACGTGTGTGTGCGGCAGGAGGAGGAGGAGGAGGAGGAGGAGGAGGACCGGTCAGAGGGCCTCATTGTGAAGCCGCTCATGCAAACACCCGGCGGCTATGTGACACAAATCAGTCGTCCTCATCAAAGGGCCCGTCGGGGCGCTGCTGAAGTTCCCAGGAGCCCAAACACGGTCATTAGCAACGGCGTGACCGACAAGCCGGTGAGAGGAGGCCGAGGAAGTGATGAGTCCACGCCAAGGCTTCGTCCACGCGCTGGATGCCATTTGCCCACGGGGGCACATCTGAGAGGATGTTTTAGAAAAAATAAAATAAAGATTTATCTTTGTTGCAGTTTGGTGGACAGATTGTTCCGTCTCAAATAGTTCCGCTAGGTGTTGCGATAATGTGGACTTTGAGGAAGTGTGACCAGCTGTGATTGGTCGGCTGTGGCTGCTCCTCTCCTCCTACAATGCTGCCACAGACCGTTAAAAGCAAAGGAAACATGCGGCGGGTTGAAGGTTGAAGTGATCTATTCCTTTCAAGAGCGCCGCGTTTATACCCATCATCTCGTTTAGCGAGGTATTTCACAGCTAATGGTTTTGTGAATGACGGTAAATGACCGTCATTACTTCTGTGGGATTGCATGGAAAAAGATTCTAGAGAGCCATCTTGACATCTACGTCTCAAAGCGATTTAATGTATGAATGTTGCATCAATATTTAGGGGTAGAAGAAAGAAAGTGAAATAGTGATGATTAAAGGTTGTGTTTTTTCGGCCAGCCATTATCTTAGAATAGACACCTTTAGAAGGTCAGAAGATCCGGATTTCCCTCAGAGGTCTTTGACGCCACAAGAGTTAAGATTATAAACTTCAGCTGGAACAAACAAGAGGACAAATAAAAGCAGCACCCCGAGGACACGTTGGCGGACAAAGTGAGGACGTCGCCACAAACGGCAACCAGGAGACCCGTCGGCCGCATGACGTCATCAGGTGAACAAACTCCACCTTAACCCCTGCCATGCAGACGGAGGCTCTCCGTGATGCTCTGTGCATCCGGGATCCGGTAACCTGCCTGTGGCTCCCTGAGGTGACTGAAGACCCATCCTCCCTCCCCATGTGTGCACGGGGGTGAGAACATTGCTCCCCCTCGGAGGGGGGGGGGGGGGGGGGGGGTGAGAGGGGGTGACAAAAGAACCACACAGGGGTGGTATCAGATCACTCTCCCGCCTGCCGATCCGAGATTCTAGGTCAGTAGTGGCTTTTTACAGGTTTAATATGAGCCTCCAAGGAGTTTGGTGCTGCTAAATGGGTCCTTAATGGCTCCTGGCTTCAATACTCACTTTGAGATGTAATGCAATTTAATTAGTCTAAACACAGCATGCAAGGGATTAGAACTAACCAATGTGATTTATAATTAGCTTTTTAAATTCATCATTAGGGAAATATTACATCCAAAAACTTGAGGAGATGACCCCAGCCCTCTTGAAAGACTAAATAAACCATTTTAAGATGGTGCAACCGGAGACTTAACATTTTCACCTCAACTCTACAGTCAGTATTGTTTTTTCACAGTTCATCAAGGTGTGGCCCCATGCTGCTTTGAGTCTTCACTTGCCTCCAGCCAGATGTTTGAGCCTCTCTGTAAATCGGTCCAGCTCACTGCAGGATGACAAAGCCAAATGCGTGTGTTGTGATTACCAACAAGCCCCTCGTTTGTGGGACTATTGTTCCCCATGCGGGCTCCCGACGGGACACAAATCCATTCCACATGATGCACTGTTGGTTTTCAGCCACACACAATGGCCCCCACCGAGAGCATCGGGGAAAGCTGCTGCAGCATTTGGGAGGCTCCAGTGCAACATCATACAGTATTGTGTTTATTTAGGCTGTATCATCGGAGATCAAGAGGGACAGTTTCTAATTGTAAAGGTTTTTAACTATTCCAGTTGAGTTATTATATGAACGGTACTAAAATACCAATAATATTAAATACAATGAATGCATTTCTAAGCCAGAAGCGCATTTTAACCCAGCAGAGAGACTTCATTTTTTCCTCCAGTTTGACTCACCTCTCAACAGGTGACGAAGCAAAACACTCAAACTGCGGGTTAGAGGGAGACGCGCAGCGGGTACCTGCGACCGGGACCCCGGGTGCGAAGCACCGCAAAACACCTGCATGAAAAGCCGGGCGAAGTCCCGCGGGGGCACTGCGCGTCACTCACCTCGATCCACTCCCGCGCCTCCCGGAACGCGCAGTCAGCGGCCGCCCCGCCAGTGCCCGCGGGATGCTGATGCGGCTGCCCGACGCCTGCGACCGGACTGGCCATCGGGCGAAGAGGCTCTGCCCTCCGAGTGCTGACTCTTTGGTAGAAGAAGGTGGCGAGGAGGAGCTCGGGTGCGTGCCGCGGTGTTCCACAAGGAATTAGACGCGCGACGCGTCGGTCGGCCGGGTTCACCTCCGTCGGGTTGTGGGTGGTGCAGCAGCAGCAGCAGCAGCAGCACCGGCGGACCAGTTGCTGCCTTCCGGTGTCGCTCCTGTTGGAGTCTGTGGGCAGATAACCGGCATCAAGTCACCCACAGTCACGCACGTGGCTTCCGGTGAGAGCTTTAAAAAAAAAAAAAAGCATGACACTTTAAAATTCAATTACGAAGTCATTGTTAAATAGGAGTAATAAACACAGGAAAATACAATGACCATTGATTATTATATAATTTCTTTATTTAGCTGGATTGATTTAGAAGGAAATGCATCTGCTTTCCTAACCACCGATCAATTATGTTTCTGTTTATTATTATAAATAAATTATTTTTCTGGCCATTTGTTCGGTTCTTATTTTGGTTGCGAAGCCGCTTTGCTTCCGGTAGTAATCGCGCAGTTTCTGGCTCACTTGACGCAGCTGGACCGACGGGACTCGCGAACCGCAGCATGATCCGCTCCATTGGCCAAAAATACTCCAACGACCAAAGAGGGCAGCAACGCACTGGGGACCTCACACTCATCTCGAACTATGTGGGGCAACTTGGAGAGCACCGGGTTGCACTGACTTAGAGATGCACCAGAAAACAAAGGAGCCCGCTCACAGTCCCCTGCATGTGCACGTGGTGTACACCCACACCTTTCCTCCTTTTTACACAGAGGTGTCTGGAAATACGGTTCAAGACAATATGTCCAGTCATTGATCCTTATGAGGCAATGCACAACAGCATTTAGGAAATGGGTTCATTTCTGTTGATTTATGTGGTGCAAAACACATTTAACTACATTGTGCAACGTAAAGTACATTAACAGAATTCCCTTTAAATTAAATTCAGTCAAATCTTAGTTCCTGCTGCCATGCTCGCTGGTAAGGCTGTTTCGGGGGACATGAGGGATCTTTGCAGGGAACTTGCACTTGAATGCAGGGAACATCTATTTGAAATCTCCAATTTAAATGTGAAATCTCTCAATCTGAAATTGTCAATGGTATTTTTTTAAGTCCACCGCCAAGCCTGATAAACTGTTGATGCAAATACACCTTCCCCCACCCCCCACCCTCCAGCCTGCTTAGGTTTTTTTATGGATGTTTTAACACATTAAGCACAATTCAAAACACTTTTAAAAGCCATTTTTTCCTAAATCTGTAACCGAAGTTTGATGACCATCAATCAAGACTTTCCCAGCTCCTACAGACAGTTTTGTCTTGGTGATATTCTCACATGTTCGCTGACCTCCTGTGGAATAAAGGAGCAGCACCGACAGGTAGGAGGAGCTTGAAGCGGTTCATCTGTAATGATTCACCTGGCGCTCCTCTCTTCTGCTCCTCAGGCCTGGATTTCCTGGATCAGAAGAAACGCTCAGTGGATTTCCTCCATTGCATTCCAATCCCTTTCCCACTACGCCGCGGATTAGCAGACAGTCATGGTGGGTTCATCCGGAGGCCGACTGCTCCCGTTGTGCTGCTCACATTCTTGATAGTTCCCATCTGGGTTTGACAGGTCACTCTGGTGAGTATTACACCTCTGCTGCAAACGTGTTACCACTTCTGTCCCAGGAAATCCCAAAGAAGCCTCTTTATTAGAATTATCCTTTTCTTTGTTAAAAAGGGTTTGATAAGTTACTAAAACCACCACGTTAACACTTCTGACTTCATGGTAACATTAAAGATATATTCAGTATTATTTTTATGTATTCCAAGGTGTATTAGCCTATCATGGAAAGATTAAAGATATTAAAGATTGATTCATGGAAAGCACTAAACGTAAGACATCCAGTGACTTTTATCTTCCTGTGTTATGAGTAAGGAGGGCCTGCAGAGGGGGCCAGAGCTCAGGCATTTGTTAGTGGTTGCCTTAGAAACACAAATAATTCAGTTCTTATGTTGCATTGTGCTTTTTATTATTCCTGTGTAAGGTTGGCATTATAATTAATTAATTAATATTATGAGCATTTGAGCTCCTATTTCAGAGACTTCAAGATTTGAATTTCTCTTTTCTGAAAATACCTGGTTACGCGTGTCAAACGGCTCCCTGAACGCACAAATCCGGGTTGTGATTCATTCAATACCTCAGATCTGGGCGACGACCCTCCCCACAGCTCCCGACATGTGGCTCGTGGTCGCCTGCGTCCCGCTGCTTCCCGCCATCTTGGTGGCGTGCGCTCGTTATGGTGTCGACGCGGCCTCCCTGTGCCGCGGGGCTGTGGCCTGGGCCCTGAGGCTGCTGCGAGGGAGAGCGTGCGCAAAGAGCACCCACGCCTTCGTGTTCTCCCGATGCACCCACGGCCAGGCCGACAGCGTCCTGCGGACCTTTGAGCTGTACGCCGACACGCGGCCGTCCCCCTGCATCGGCCCAGTGACCGGTCGGTATGCAGGATCCCTTCAGTGCATTAAGTCACCAGGAAGTGGAGGATTTTACATGAAGATCCCACAGATCATTCATTTCAAGTTGTTAAAAAAAAAGCCTTCATATGAACACTGACTTTTCCACTTCACTCAAAAGTCTCACATGATTTTCTTTGGATCATTTTTTTTAATATCTAACAGCTAACCGTCATAAGCCGCTCACACACACATGAAGACAACACATTTTTAATGTAACTGCATTCAACCTAGTTGATCATTTGCTTTCTGTTTGGAACTCCATGACCACGTGGTAACGAATGGTGCCGGGGGCCCGGTCAATGATTTAATCACGGTCACGGTGCAGGAAGCCGACAAAGGAATCAGCGTGCGTTGTGATCCGTCCCAGGTGAAGCGCTGGACCGAGCGCTGAGGCGGCTGGGCCCGTCCCGGGTGTTGGAGCTGGGGATGCACTGCGGCTACACTTCGGTCCGCGTGCTGCGTCTGCTTCCCTCCGCCGGCCGGCTGATCGCGGTGGAGCTGGACCCGCTGGCTGCGGAGCTCGGGGAGGAGGTCATACTCGTGGCTGGCTTCAAACACTCCCAGGTACACGGCCAGGTGAAGGATGACAGCTGTGATATGTAACCCCCCCTTCCCCCCTGGCAAAAGGGTCTACTCACTGAAAGGATTCTGACCCTTTCAGTTCCAGGTGTTGACATCCAGCTCAGCGGAGGCCATCCCAACTTTGGGTTTGTTCCTCGAGGTCAATCGAGGGATCAGCGAGGGGCTCGACATGGTTCTGATGGACCACAACCCCGGGCAGTACCTCCCAGACCTGCTGGCTCTTGAGAGAGAGGGACTGCTCCGCCCGTCCGGCTGCTCCGTCCTTCTGATCTACAGCAGCCGAAGAGCCGCCGCAGACGGAGGAGAAGTCATGGATTGGATCAGAGCGAGGCCCGACCGCTACAGCGTAAAGTCAGAACTGCCTTTCATGACCGAGATCTTCTACCAAAATAAAAGCACGAGGGTTGATGAGTGAGAAGAAACAACCAAAGATGTGTGCTTCCAGTTTGGTGTAAAATACTTCCTCTCTCTTGTATTACTGTGAGTACAAAATACTTTTCATCAAAAGTCTTTGTTGAAACATACTTTTCTCTCAAGAAACTGTTAAGTGATTCATTGCAAATATGTAAGCAGTTTTTATTCCATGACACAAATAACAGCAGAAAAGGAAAGGATCATATTACTATACTTTTCTCTTTGGTTGCTACATCGTATTTGGCCCCCGGGAGACAAATAAGATAGGACCATCCTTTTAGTTCCATTTGTGTGTGTTACTGCAGCGTAGGTGATAGTACAAAATAAATAAACCTTTGGAATAAATAGATACCCTAAATAATAACAGTTAAAAAGTACAAAAACAAGTACACAAAAGGAAGTGCTGAATTCACATTATTGCATATATATAAACAAAGGAAACAAAGAAAACGTGCCTAGATGTAGAGCACTGAGCAACCACACGAGGGCGGTCACTTCTTTTTAAAAGGAAAAACCATGGCATCAGGCCTGGTTTGACAAACAACCCTTTAAAGGGAGATGCCACCCACTTTAGAAACCTGCACGTTATCCCTGTTGAGTTGTGGTGTTTATCTGTCAGACCCTCGTGTCGTTGTTTACAATTCAAAGTAGAACGTTTTCCCAGAAACTGCTCCCGGTCGCTTCATTGCCCCCCTCTCTTCTAGAGAACGATCTAGTCCTCCAGCATGGTGTGCATCACAAATGAGGAGAATCACGGTTTTCCTGTGTTTAGAACTCAGACTCTGATGACACAAAGTCTTTCAAAGCAGCAGGAAAGCCATTATGTGCTTTAGAGACGATTTAGTGCGGCACTAAAACAACTAATATTGCTGCAAAAAACACAATTTAATTAAATGCAATTCATCCAGGAGCTTTGGGCCTCGACTCAAGCTCCTAATTGTTGAACAACAGCGCAATAAACCTGGAGAGCTCGCTTAGAGATGCAGATGAGGCAACGCATGGCCAGAGATGAGAATCCAGTTAAACTGTTCTCGCTGAACGCATCCACAGAGGAGAAGGGGTAATGGAGCAGGGAGGGTTTGACGAGCTGCATGAATACTTTATAATCTCATGCATGGATCAGTATTTGCACAGCAGGAGATGTGGTGATTCTATTTGCCGAACATAGAAAATAACACAGCAAAAGTGCTGCTCTTTGCTCCACAACCGGTCGTGCTCCTGTTTTCCAGAAGTGCAGAAGCATAAACAATTAAAACTGATGTATACAAAGTCTCACCAACATCAAAATGTACCAACAATAATTCCAAAATGAAGATTTGGATTAAGGTTATTTCCTGCATGAAAGTGAAAGCACTGAACATTATTGTCACTAATTAGTATTAATTAATATCTGGGACGTTTTGCTCGGTGTAATCATCTGTGAGGATTTCTTTTGTCGTCCAAAGGAGTAAATTATGTTTTAGGATGAAAGAACAACAAAGATTCAAGTCGTTCTCATTTGTTTTCTATGTAAATATCCACAGCAGAATCAGAATGTGTCAACAACAGTTTTCCATTGATATTCCCATTAAATAAAGAAAGACAACGTGGCATAAATGACACAGTCATTTAACTAAACTTTTCTTGTTTGGTCTCTTTAGTGATAATAAAGGCAGTGAAAGTTTTGGGTTGCTTAAACTCATCCATGACCCATCCATTCCAAACCAGGCTCATGTCTACACACTTGTGTTTTTTTTATTTACCTGCAGAATTGTCCTCCCGAGCCCCTTGCCGTAGATCCAATATGACGAAGTGCCCTCCATGGCGCCAACTAGTGCACGAAACGTGATGCATTGAACTCTAGGTTATCATTTCAGTGCAGAAAGCGTGATGCATTGAACTCTAGGTTGCCTTCGAGTGGGGGAAAACCTGAAGTGCCGGTTGCCATTTCAGTGGAAAAACATTGTGCTGAAAATATTTGACACGTCCCTCTGCTCACATTGATGTTGAAATCTAAATATTTGTCTAATATCTGCCTTCAACAAAGTGAAAGGAATTCATAGATGAACTTTGGAGCCACTAGCGGCATTACAAAGATGTTAGCAGGATGCAGCAAACAGCCAGTGTGTGAATGTAATTACACAAAATGAGTCAACCGTATGATTGCTCTTTAGCTTTCCTCCGCCATTTCAGCCTCGAGAGTCCTCCAACTTCCCACAACACGAGTGTCACAGCCAGGACCAGGTCAATTTCTCAGCTGTCAGAGATGATTTAACATTCCCTGGGCCTCCTTTCAGAGTACCACCAGTGTACACAGTGGTGTAAAATCAAGTGTAAACAGCATGCTCTGGGACCACGCCCCCCCCCTCCCCAACCTTAGCCCCTTCCTCCAATTACCCTAAAAATTCCAACTTTAATGGGTTCAATTTCTGGGTTCCACCTCCATCATGCTCTGAACTGCTGTCTGTGTGCTACGGAAGCTGGAGAGTTGATGTAAACACAGCTTTCAATTATAAATCAAACTCTCAAAGAGCGACGCTCCGCTGCCCCCCCCCCCCCCCCCCCCCCCCCCCAGGCCTCCATACCCGGGATACCCCTCACTGCACTGCTGGGTCCTCGTGTGGCCGCCTATTCGCCAGGTGACCTTCACAAGGGCCAAGACAGTGAGCTTCAAAAGGTATGCAAGAGGATGTTATGCTACACCTTCAGCACGACACGCTGTTCCATCTGGTTCCACAACTTTCACTGTTCTTTTAGCTCCGCTTTGGTCCCTACCACTTCATGGGGGAAAGATCTAAGTCGTTAGCTGCTAAAAGCTCCACTGTCTTCACAAGTTAGTCACATCGGACGGCCCAGAAAGAACAACCCACTCGTTGGTAAACGCGGTAAGAGGCTGAGTGGAGCTGTCAGGTGATCATGAGGAACATTCAGGGATTTGAACACCCAGCTCGTGCTGCCATTTAGCGGGGGGCAGTTTCCCGGGGTTGAACTTCATTAAGTCACAAAGAAAACTCATTTTCTATTTGTGATGGGAACAAATGATATACGCGAGGACCTCCACAGTGTCACAATATGTTAGTTTTCACTGAGTGGATTTTTTTTTTTTCGAGTCCACAATCACGACTGAATACAACTGAATGGTCCCTGCCTGCACCAATTCCATCTCCTGTTCTGTTGAATAAAATTGGTGGTTGTGGAAATGATTATTATTATTTTTTATTTTTGACATCAGCATGTTTGATCGCAGCATAAACAAGCAGATAAGTCATTTTAAATTCTCACTTTGGGGAACAACGCCTCCCCCTCTGCGTCTGTTTCATCAACTAGAGTGGGTTGTCAAAGGAGAAAGGAGTCACTTGATGGCCTCTCCAGACACCACGGGGCTTCTATATTTGGTACACTGTGATAGGCTGTCATCACCCCCCCCCCCCCCCCCCCACAAGAACCTTTTGAGGAGTGAGGACCCAGCCTAATTTTAAACTGTCTGCAGAGTTGTTTATATGAGAGCGATGGGCTGGTATCTACCTGCATGTGTCTGCCTTTTTGAATCTACAGTTTAAAAACAAACCCTCCTGGCGATATATCACAAGATGTATAGACATATGGACACGTAGCCATGATTTATGTATGCAACTACATTCATTGTTTCACACAAAAAGTGTCTACTCCTCCTTCCACATCCTTTTATTAAAACTCACACCCACAGCAATTTTTCATGCTAAAATGTTCACATTGTGCACCATAATGCCATCACCAAAGGATTCATCGTGGAACTTACACACAATGAGATTCAATTGAAAGTACAAGGATGGCATACATCTGGTCACAGAATGAAGCTAGTGTATATTCACCGTAATACACACACTCGACAAAGAGAAAGCTTCAGTTAAGCCACGGTCACGTTTAGGAGGTCAGCTTCGTTACTTCTCATCATTCTGATGAGCGTCAGCTATTGAGAAATGAAAACACAGCTTCTCTCTTTTAATCTTTGGAGAGATCTGACAATGTGAAGTGACTCTACCACCCGCCTCTGACCCAGACTTCAACTTGCAACACACACACACACACACACACACACACACACACACACACACACACACACACACACACACGCACACACACACTCACCCTCCCTGCAGAGAGAGGGAAGATTGAGAGAAAATAGACCTCCCACCATGCAGTGTCTTAAGAGGGCTGAAGCCTCTCAGAATGTACTTTCTCCGCTGCGGGTTGAAGAGGCCTCCTACGCTTGATATATTATTTTATTTTTTTCTGTTACGGAGAGAAGGGACACGTAATGTCCACGTCTCGTACTGCAGGAGCTGAGTGCTGCTAAGGGACTACTGGACAAGCGACTGTCGTCACACATCATTTTTATCATGATATGAAATGGTGACTACATGGCTCCATCAGAAAATACAAATACATTATATCTTGTGCTTAATTCACTTTTCACATAACATACAGTAGGCACTTTAAAAGTGTTGACTATTAATTGTGGTTTTAATCACCAGTAATCTAAGCTGAGCAACGCTTTAAAACGTTTGATCGCCGCTTACGCCAGAAGCTAATTTTGCTAAAAGCTAACTCGCTGAAGGCTAATTTTCTAAAAGCTAAAATTTCTAAATGTGTCTTTAGACAAAATGCTAGTTTAACTTCATAAGAGGCGGCTCATTTATGTTAATGATACAAAAAAATGTTGTGGGACTCTTAACATAGAAGCCTCGGTTACTTGAAGACCTTTCTATTAATCACCACGTTTGTTTCATGCTTTATTTTGTGCGGTCTTTTCAAAAAGTAACCGGGTCTAGTTGACAGGACATCTTATTATCATTGACCTGTTATGTGTCATTCCAGCGTTTGCTTGGCAAACCAGATTGGGTGTGTTTGTGTGTTTGTGCTTGCAGCCAAATGTTTATTCTGTTGTTTGGTATAGATTGGACTCGACTGTTTTATTATTGGATCAATTGTGTTTCTGCACCATCAACCTTTCAAAGCCCACCGAGGGCGCATTGACTTCGACACGAAATACTCACAAAGGGGCCAGTCTGAGAAATGTGAACGCATTGAACATAAAGGCATGAATGACCACAAAAAAGTTTGTACCTTCGATCCGAGCGGAGGAGAGAAGTGTCCCATTGAAATGCACCGTGGGTATTTTCCCATCACGCTCATATCCCACAGCGAGTGAGCATATTTTAATCATTAAAAATACACATTTCACCTGCTGAGGGCGCTAAATAAAAAGTGACATGATCATCAAAGTTATTGCACTCTTCCACCCATGTTTGTTTCGGATTTTTTGTAGGTTGTAGTAATCTTGGTGTGAAAACAATGGGACTTCATTGAGTGAAGTCCGGGTGATCGAGTTGAAGTAATTCCTCTGAATGTTGAAAAGAGTAAAAGTAAAAGTAGATATAAAATATTTACTAAGCAAAAAACCTCACCTAACGCTCCATCCTGCCCCCACAAGAACGGGACTTGTAATGACCTCATTTCAAAATGGAGAGTAATTCCAACACTCTGCCATGGGTGGAGTAGAAACAGTTATGAAGCCACAGAGTTATTTCCCACGAGTCCTTTGCTGCCGAAGTAGCCATAGATTTATTAAGCCTCGAAGCAGAATAATGGTCATGTGATCCATGACTGTTTTTTGTATGACGGCTAATATGTTGAAAGCATTACATCAAATTTGAATTCGAATCCCTAATTTCTGACCAACACACTTGAATTGAGGCCATCTAGACGAATCCCCAACGAATTGTGAATTCACTTCCAAAGCCCCTCAGTTTCTTTTTGTTCAGTCTGTCCTGTTTGCTCTCGTATTGCTTGTGACTTCTGCAGAGAGAGACTCTCCTGCACGCAGCTTTTAATGACTGCTGTGCATCCCCAATCTGATGCACCGCCGCGGCGTCTTTCATCTCGTTTGAGGGGACCAGTGCGCCTCGCTCTCCACCGCGCACTCCCCTCGTTTTTTTTATGAGCCCACATGAGAAGAGGAGGCAGCGACGCTTGTCAACCAAATGGACTTTTCATTAGGACCCAGGATGGGTTCGGGCTGCAGCCGCAGCGCAGCTGATCAAATCTCAAACAATGGAGCGGCTTGCAGACCTGGAGCGGGCTCTTTCCTTTGTTACTGATGTGGATCAAGGTGTGTGTGTGTGTGTGTGTGTGTGATCTGAGGAATTAAATATACGTTGCAGTGAAAAATGAGTTGGTGATCATAGAAGTCACCTGTCAAGATTCTCAGATTGATTTGAACAAAACATGTCTGGTTGCTTTAGACCATCAGACAAAGTAGTTTGTTAGCTCTTCTACAGCTTTAAATTGCACTTGCTGTTCTACCCTGAAACGTGTGTTCATGCGTTGTTGATTTTTGTTCTTTAGGGTTCACCGTCCAATGGAAAGTAGAGCATGAAAACAAAATAAACAGACTCTACCTATCTGTTAACAAGGCCAGCACAAGTAAGTGCTGGTTTGTATCAGACATTAAAATCCATGTGCATGTACTACACAACCATAATGGTGTGCTATATTCCCAGTTGCACAGCAGTGTTTGGTACAATAATATTACATTTCTTCTTGCTATCTCTTGGCCATTATCTTCTATAAGCCAGCTAAGAAAATAACATCTCTTCAATAAAAAATGTTCCCCCCCCCACAGATTTATTGTAGTTCTTTTGTATATGATGTGAACGCGGCACTGGGAGCCGCTTAGAGGTTGTAAATCAGACACTGATTAGATCTGTCTGGGCTGGAGTTCTTCCATTTTTCCTTGAGTGCAAAACTGACCTGATTTGGGGGCGATTTTGGAGACAGATCTGTACATCACGGCGGGTGTAACTGCACCGTGGCACATTTCGCGCCATTAAAGCTACCTGTGGGTCTATTATAGGTCCAGTGTCCTCTGTGCGGGGCTCACTGGTGAGATGATGCTCTGGGCTCTTCTTAAACGTCGTCCTTCTCTAAACACATTGCTCCTGTTGTGCAGGTTAGAATAAGAGACAGGACCAGATGTGTAGTTCTTTCTCTCTCGTGCAACATTTGATCAGGAAAGTGCTCCTTTTTCCTTTTTGAATAGTCGGACCTGTCCATGCCAGTTTAAAACAAAGTTTTTACTCCCGTTTCCCCTCCCCTCAGAGGTGGAAGGTCACCGTGAGTCTCTTTGATTGATAAATTAAAGCTGAAAATTGTTAATAGTAAATGTCTAATTACGATAAATATTGTATTGAGGGTGATTATATTATTATGGGACTGCCTTTCTAATGTTAAAGAAGCATCTCAGTTTTGTAAAAATGGCATCAGCAGCTGAATTAATTGTGAATTTGAAGGGTCCTCTTTCACTAACCAATGTTAAATACAACAGCAACTAAAGGAGAGATCAGTTAGAAGTATTATTAAGCTTATATATTTATAAGATGACAATGCAATGCAGTTTTTGAATGACAATGCCACTTTAAAAAAAAAGTCCTGTTGCAGTAACTCCAAAAACATTTCCTGAGCTCTGTGATTGTGTGTTTGAAAGTAGCAGCACACGATCAGCTGATGTTGTTGTTGTTTTCAAAAGGAAACATGGTGAGTGTTGATTGGCATCCTGGACCTTTTGTACTGATTCCCACCACAGATCAATCGCCTCCCCCCGCTAGTCCCCGTGGTGACACCATTGGTTCTCATAATCTCTACTTCCAGAGATCAGAGACTGATTTGAATGTATTTAAATAAAATATCACAAATGATACACAGATGTCGTATAGATGTACTATTTGCGGTTTCAATATGTCAGGGAGTATTGTGGCCACTAACCAACGGCTAATCACAGCTCAAAACGGTAACCAATGGCAACCTGGTAACCCTTACTGTTCCTCCAAGGATTCACAAAGCATCTATAGTCACGCGGCATCCTGTCGGCACAAGTGGAATACGGGTCTCCACCTTGTTTTTGATATTATTCGCATTGCTGCGCGTTATCATGTGTTATGTAGATATTCTTGTCAAGTGCAGACACCATAATAATCTCCTAATAGTCTTCCACGGTGGGGAAGACAGAAGTGACTATAATTAGACCAATCTGCATGCATGCTGTGTGTTTGCCGCTGTTAGTTCTAGGTCTGGGGGATGCAAAGCCTTGGGAGTCACCTACCAAACCTCTTAATGCAAGCTTTGATTGCATTTCACTTGTCATAAGAAGAGATTTGAAATCCACTCTCACTGAATTAAATCACCATAATGAAGCAAGACAAAAAATGCCCCGGCCATTGGCGCACGGATTACAATTTTGAATCTGCCGAGGCTCATGTGCATGACGTAGATTTTTCAGAAGAGAAAACACCGCCCTTCATTCAGCAGTGGACCGAACGCTTGTTGTTTGACGGTGACTCACAACAGCACACGGTTCTGTGTTCACTCCAAAGGGCAGCAACAGACGAGCATCACTCCCTGAATAAAAACAACCGGGACCTTAAGCGAACTACGGATGTGCTGGTGGCTGCAATCGATACGTGAAGAAGGCAAAAGAGACCTCAAAAAGTGGAAAACAAGAAGGTGTAGCTCACATTTCCAAACGTGGACACTGCGGTCCGCAGACGCCATCGGCCGGTGCGGTTGCTCCCTGACGAAGTGAAAGGAGCCGAGCCTCAGCTGTGCAGCTCCTCAGACCCTCCCTGCACTCGGTCCCCATTCCACTTCGCTGCAAAAGTTTTCCAGGGTCCCCTGAGCAGCAGCTGCAAACATCCAGCAGGAGCAACATCTGACCCCGGCGAGTCTCGCCTCTTGACGGGGCGCCGTGTTTGTCTCTGTGTTATTCCATAAATACCAGATAAGGGGCCGCGGCAGAATCCCGTGTGTGGCTGTGTGGTTAATTGAGGCCCGGCGTCGGTGACCCCGGCGCCGGCCCATCACTCACGCCGGGTAATTGGACGAGAGCCGAGGAGGTGTTGGCGGTTTCAGGGGTTTGTGTTGGATGTCTTGTGAAAAGGTATTTTCCTCTTTATTTACCGGCAAAACTCACAAAAGATGAGAACAAAAATGTTTTTTTTCCATTCGTTGAGACAATTATTGCGAAGCTTTCAAGACAAGGAGCAACAGACAACAGACATAAGAGAGTTTACTTCCATTGTGGGCTCATCTCATTTTTTTTACCTTTTCAGGTATTTATCACTCCTGTTTCAACACACTCAGATGTTCAACAAACATTTTAATCAACAAAAGTGCATTTAAATGAGCTTCAATGTCAAGAAATTATATTTTCCAACTGCAATGCTTCTCATCTTTCCACAAACAACCAGCAGAATATTCAAACGCGTGTTAATTGGAGACTTCCCTCCCCGTCACAATGAAAGCTCTTGCATCCCATCTTCATCTTCATCACTCAGTAGGTAATATTTCCCTTTAGATCCCTTTTTTCTTTTTTCAACTCAATTAGAAAGACGACTCCCTTCGGCTGTGACCGTGCTCAGAGAGGTGACACAATGAGCAGCCCCAGGTATTTATTCACCACTCCTGAGCCAGGGGGAGGCTCCGTGTGTGTGTGTGTGTGTGTGTTGTGGTGGTTGGGGGGGGGGGCGGATTTTCAGTGTCCTCAGGGGAGGGCAGCACAAATCCGCGGGAACAAAAAGGCATCCATATTCGGCAGAGCTTTTGTGTCCCCTGACAGCCGAGTGTACCGAGGTGTGTGTGTGTGTGTGTGTGTGTGTGTGTGTGTGAGGGGGGCTGCAATAATTAATTGGATTAAATGTGAGAGTAAGAAAGCACGGCTCCTCAAGGCCAGTGTGTGTGTGTGTGTGTGTGTATGTGTGTGGGGGCGGGGGGGTCAGGCGGGGGAGGAAGTCTAATATTTTTACACTGAAGCAGATCAACAGAGCTTTTTTTTTTCTTTTTTCTTAAATGTTGCAATTAATGATATGAGGAAATAATTCCCTGGTTCCGGGGCTCGTTAAGAGAGCCGTCCCACGTGTTCGGAAGGTCCGGAGAAGTCCCGTCTTCGGTGAGCATCGTCTGAGTACGTGAGTGTCTCACTCCCACTTCCGCTGTGCCCTTAAAGCTCAGCGGACCCCCCGTTATTGCTGCGCTTTGATGTAACGACTCTCCCGACGGAGGGAGGCGGCGGTGATTAAGATTTGCATTCTAACCGAGCTTGATCTTCAGCTCAAAAATTTCCCAAATCAATGGGTGAACTGAAATGCTTTTGCTCGGGATGTTTCCCTCTGAAGCGTCAGCGTCATAAACCTCCTCACACAGCGGATGTTGGCGGATGGTGGCGCACGGAGTAGTGCAGTGCGCTGGGGGCCGGCAAGGTTGGTGGTTTGAATCCCGGCTGCCCCATGTGCCATGTCGAAGTGTCTCTGAGCAAGACACCTAACCCCCAATTGCTCCCCATGCAAAAATGTAATGCACGGGTTATAATGCAATGTAAGTCGCTTTGGATAAAAGCGTCAGCTAAATAACATGTAATGTAATGGATGTGCTCAGCCCGAAGTCACGTTCGTCCTGAGACGTTTTCAGGAACAAAGAACTCAGAGCGCACCTGCTCTCCGCTTTGTAAACAGTTGTGTTAGTTCTGTTAGATTTAAACATGTGTCTGAGGAGTTATTTCCTGTTAAAATAAACGTCTTAGTTTCTGGTGATTGACAGCAAGTGGGCAATAATTTAGAGAAAATAGGAAGGGAAATTTTGACCGAGCAGGATTTTGTCCTCATGTTTCCTGCGATGAATTATCTCGCTGTGTGGAAGTTGTTTTTCATGTTTGCGGAACAAGGAACGGCAGCTAACAGCCTCGTCTGCAGGGAGGAAACAACAGAGTTACAACACAAGCAGGAGAACCCTGATGTTTCCATCCATCAGTGTCAGTAAAGCATTTCATAGTCTGCACAGAATTGAATTGCATCAGAAAGTGAGCACATTGGCACCGAGCGATTCAGGGTTTAAGAGACTTACAAAGAAATGGCTCAAGCTGAACTCAAAACATGCACGTTTGAGCAATGAACCACCAAAGATCAACATTTTGAGAATGAACTTGAGTTCGTCTTCAGCTGCTGCTCCTCTGAGACTGTAGGTCCATTTCTTCAAACAGACTTCTTTCATTTAATGGTCCTGTTGGAATGCTTCTCCGTGGGTCTTCTTTACGGCCTCCTTACAGTTGTTCATCTGTCTCTTGCAGCCACATTTGGCTTTTAGCCGACTTGTTAACCGCCATAGAAGCTAGCCGTTAGCTTCCGGAGGCTAAAGGGTTACAAATGCCACAGCGAGTTCAATCGAGGGAGTTCGTCCTCCGTGGAGCAGTGATGCAGCATATATGGAAGGCTTTTATTGTGAAAGTTAACGAGAAAAAGCTGCAATGCACCGTCCTTGACAATAGAGAGTCCATCCTCATTAATACTGCAGAGCCTCTGTGTTATTTCTCATGACCCTCGTCTGCAACAGCTTGTTATTTGAGGAACAGCAGCGCTAACCACATTTAAACAGATGGACTTCTCCAATAACGTCGCTGTGTCCTGGCGTGAAGATTAATCGCGCAAATGTGAGGGCTCAGATAGACGTATGTTTGCCGTTCCTGCTTCACTTGTTACTGCGACACCTTTGTTTACGGTTTGTAAGAGTTTTATTCCCTGTTTTTGCAGCCTCGCGGTTGTTCTCAGCATCACATTCGAAAGCCAACTGACGCCTTCGCCCCTTTTTTCGAAGTGTGTGTCACTTGCTGCAGAGCTAGAGGCGGAACAGTGGGCTTGACAAAGCAATGATGACAAATGGTGACTTTGGGAATATATTTTCTCAGCCGCCACCTCTGTCCTTATAGGTGAGTTGAGTTTGAAGCCCATAAACAACACCTCTGGAAGGAGGAGAGCCATCTGTTGTTAGGTGGAAGCAAGCATATAGGTAATTTAGGGTGTTAAAACAAACAGCTGGACTTTGTCATTGTGTGGGGGGGGGTCGTACCATCCTGCCATCATGCAATAGAACACACTGTAAGCTCATGTTTATCAACAGAGCTGTGGGGGACGCGACGTTTTGATGGAGCAGCGGTCCAAACCAGAACCACACGAGGAACTGAGTCCTCTTCGCCATTCTCATCGTCCGACAAAAAAAGCGACTTGGATGCTGCGGAGCAAAAACATTCATTCATTGGATCCGTTGGTGACCGACAACACAAGTTCAGTCGGGGTAATGCCAGAAATTGCACACTCGAGGCGTCCCTTGACGCGGTTAAACTACAGTGGGATTGCATGATATCGGCCTCAGGTTGAAACGCTCTTAAAAGCCCAGAGGGGAGCACTTCTCCTGTTGGAGTTTTAAAGGTCATGCAGTTCCTCTCTCGCTCTCTCTCTTTCTCCCTCTCCCTCTCTCTCCCCCTCTCTCTTATGCCACTGAGAAAAGAACACAAGCTGATGGCCTATTGAGAACATTGTTTTCCCATCTCTGGGCCCCTGTAGCGAGTTTCCACCGCTGCCCTTGGAAAATGCGTCCGAAAGGCGGCTCACAGCACGGCAAAACACACACACACACACACACATTCACAAGCCGCTCTCGTTGATGCCCTCGGTGCCTCTCAATATGCAGACGTCGGATGACGGCACTCAGCGCACAGTCGGTGCCTCGCCCCGTCTCTTGGATGGGAACAGCCGCCCCACGGTGCGCGCTTGGTAAACAACGAGGGCCGCGCTGGTGGCGAACGGAAACGCTGATAACCCCCCTCCCGGGTCTTATTTCAAGCAATATCGTCATGCATTTTTGAAACGTGCGGTGGGCCGCGTGAGAACGAGCCGCGCGCGCCGCTCGTTTGGATGGCGGCGCAGTAAACAAGACGCGTTTCCCCCGCAGTTTGCTGACAGCCAGGTGAAGTGATCAGGGGGCCGAGACCGAGCAGATGGCGGCTGCATTTGGGGAATACTGCTCACTGGGTTTTCTTCATCTCACTTCATCCGAGTCAAATGAGCAGCCGGCCGAACATGTCCGTTAGATTCCAAACACTGAAGGATTTGGACCCCAAGTTGATGATAATATGCATCTAATACAAACCGGCTCAGGCTCCATGCAAAATGTCATTTTTTTTCTTCCTGATAATACTTCTCCAAACGGAGATTACAAATATTACAGTCATTACCATTTTGCACAAAAGCTTTTTCAAGCACTAAGTATTATGTTAACTAGGCAACAGGGCTAACAGTAGCAGTTATCCTTGAAATGACAAGTGGTTTACTGAATCAACCTCAGAATTTAGCTAAATACAACCTGCCGGTGGGGATATGAATAATTTATACGAGTGCATGATGAACGCCATGAGTGCTGACCTTGTATAAGAGTGTATTGTCGAAGGGCCCTCTCCTAAAATGCACTACATAGTTGCAGGATATGGAAAAATTGAGTTAGCGTACCGCGCATTGTGAATAATTAATCAGAACACCATGCAGCGATGTAGCATTTTAATTATTTCGAGCAAACACTAGCCGTTAATGCACCAGTTGTTTTGGATGTAAAAACAAACACTTCAATCACACAATCCTCTATGTGTCTAAAACTACCTTTAAGTGCCGCACAAAGCACTTACATAGTGCTCTGAGACTCTAAACGGAGGAGTTAAAAAGTAGTTTTGGGAAAGGCGATTACGCGACAGCTGTAATGCTGCTGAGGCTGCATGTGCCGGATGGAAGATGCGTCCACGTTGTTTTACATCCAAGCTGCTGTTGGACCAGGCAGCGTGACGAAGCAGCCCGGAGGAACAGCTCCACTGGGATCGGGAGATAAACGTGCACACACACACACACACACACACACACAAGCGGCTTGCTTGAGCACTTGTTGAGGGAATGTTGTTTACATCTGTTGTTTATTTAAAGTCACACTCGGCAAGACGTAGATCTTAGAAAGCCTCAACTTTCTGAATATGAAAGGATCGGGATGAGGGTTGGGGCATCAGAAAGAAAAGGTACCATGTGGTGTCACAACGGCTGCTGTCAAACAACACCTGTAATCAACCCTTTTTGTGCGCAGCTCAAGAAAATAAACGGCAACTCTTTGTATTTTGTGTGGCTTTACTCAAAGCCAATCGCGGCAAGCGTTCCCAAGAAGCAATGCCAAAAATGATTGGCCTCTCAACACGACGCCAGCAGCTAACGCGGCTAACAGCAAACGGTGCTAACAACAAACAATGGTGCAAACGGGGCAAATAAATTAGCGCTCGCTCACGCACACACACACACACACACACACAGAGGATAAATTGTATAATTGAATACCCCATTAATTAAAGTATAGTGCAGTATAGTGACTGTATTTGCTTGTAAGTCCATTTGGGTTTCGAGTCTTTGTAGTACGAAGATAACGATTCCTGCTGTTTCATCCTGAAGAGCTGCAGCTGCTTTGTATTATTAAGTAAACATGAACGTTCCCTTCTTCACGCGCCTACAACAGCTTCATTTCATTTGTAGAGCACATGCAACACCATTAAATAAAAGGAACATAAAAGGTTTAAAAGACCAGTCCATCGGGTGGAAGAGACAATCATACTATAAACACACAAAGTGAATGGACAGCAAGCACTAACATTTATATTATAAACAGACACAATGCCAAGTTGTAAAGCAGGATTCACAGTTTCTCATAAACAAGCCACTGGGTATGAACTGCAACACACGTGATGGGCAAATAATCAAATATAACACGCACTAAGACTCTCTTACTCGCTGGGAACACGACTTGCTCAAGGCGTGCATCGTTAAAATATGAAAAGATAAAATAAAGTGTAATAAAGCGAAGGAGCCCTTTTAAAATAAGAACCAAAGCCGTGATTTAATTCCCTTCGAGTTGTCCTGCAGAAGAATACTGATGAGAGAACATGTTCAACATATTCATGGTATGCAGGTTCACAGTTAAAGATTCTCAGTGACTGACACTATCTAAAGAGCTGCTGCCTAAATCTGTTGAGTGCCGTTTCGTTTCATTATTTATCACATGCATATTACACTCCTCACGGCGGCATTTGAATTTACAGCAGTCAGTCTGTTAATTGTCAAAAATGCCACACGAGTTTTAGGATCTCAAAGTTCCATTTCATTATTAATGAGCCAGAGATAGCAGTTTAACATTTATATTTATGCAGATGCAAACGAGTCTCAAATAAGAGAGGGCGCTTAAACTAATATTCAGAAGTCTGCTGGTTCCTAGCACAACGTCTCTGTACTGTTTAGTTTTGCTTAATGGTTTGCACATTATTCACAAATCTGATAGGAACACGTCATTGTTTCATTCAATGTCAAGTGTTACATAAAAACACAAAATGTCAGTTGATTTATTTTTTGGAAAAAGTGCTGAATAAGGTTTTTTTTAAAGTGATGGCTGAAGTGACAGACGGGTTTGCTTCTTAATCGTGAACATCTGGTTCCTTTAGTGATGAATGAAAATAAACTGACAAAATATTACCCTCATTGTCTTACTAGGGAAACTAATGAATTCATCAAGAAAATCATTGTGGGATTAATCAGTGATGAAAGTAATCGTTGTTCTCTTCTCCCGCCCCAATAGACGGATGTGACATCATTATAAATCCTCCACATCTAATCAGCCATCTGTTGGTTTATTATCTGTGTGCATTACACGCATTATTTATGCTTCATACTGTGAACTTTGGCATATTTCTTTGTACATTCTCTTCTCATCCATCCTCTTCATTTCAAACAGTGTTCAGCTGTTTTCATAAGATGCTTTTTTCATTAATCTCCTCTGTTTATCATTATGCACCAAATTCCAAGCTCCAAATCCTCTATGTATGTGAAAACCTACACGTCAATACAGCTTTAAATCTTTAACGCTAACTCTGCTGGATCCATACTCATGACTTCAAACACATTTTTCAAACATCAAAAGACATCCTATTCCTCTCAGACTCAAACCGAGTGCCGAGCGGGTCGCGCCTGTGTGCAGGTGATGTCCAAATGATGAAATATAGCACAGGCGCGGGGCTTAAAAGGTCGTATCCAATGCAGTCTCTAATGGGCTTTCCATATGTTGTCAGGCCAGCTAAGTGGAGGCTGGTGTGTGTGTGTGTGGGGGGGAGGGGGGCTTCCATAAACATCTGCCATTAGAGTCCAGGGCTGCAGAGGGAGGGATTTAAGTCTTGCAGCGTTCCTGACAAGATAACTTGGGCGAGGGTTAAAGGTACCGGGTATCAGATGAGGCGGATTCCCCCTGCGAACTTTCCTCTAAAGACGTATAAATCACTCGGACAGTCGGAGCTGCCCATTTGGATCCGTCCGTCTACCAGGCCGCTGCGAGGGCCTGAGGTATCCACATGGACAATTCCCCCACCGTAACTCCCGGGACGCTGCGGCTAACTGAAGAGAGGAAATGAGGACAGTGGAGCCGCTGACACGGTGACATGGATCCAGCGCTCCATCCAGGCTTCAGACCACGACAATTTAGCACAGATCGATTATGCTATTAACATCTGGCACGGTACGGAACGCGGTGGGGCGGCACTAACAAGATTTACAACTGTCCCATTCAGCGCTTCAGAGCTCTATGAGTAACTCCTCGTCTGCAATGGAATGACAAAAACGTTTAGGAAGATTTTCCACTACTTGGATTATCTCAAAAGATTGCTGGGATACAAACCAAACATAATTACTTCTTTTATTAGTAGTTTTATTACTAAGCTGTAAAGAGCTCTGAAGAGAAGGAGGCCCCCAATGTTTCCCCCCTTTTTTCTGTTATGTACACTTTCTTTAACAAATGAATCCCTTCATCTCAATTAAAAAAACAAACTGGCGCGTGCCGTAAAAGGTTTGGCAGCGTCACCTTTTCTTCTGCCGAAGGCGCTTCCCCTCGACACCAGACGCCTGTCGGTGTCCGGCTGGGAAATGAGATTAAGTCGACAATGTCCGTGGTGGTAACGTCTCGTTACGCAGGTCATTAAGCTAGCGGGATGACGAATGGCTAGTCGAGGGCCACATTCGATCTCCCCTCAGCTCTATTGTCGAAGTAAAATGTGTGTCAACACAATGGCAACAAGCCGCCCCATGTCAAGTCAGCCATTCAAAAACAGGATTTAAGGTCCATTGTGTTTCTGCACGCATGATGTATGTGAGGGAATTTGGTTCAGATGTTCCTAATGACTCCCCGTGGTGAGTGCATGTGAGCACTTAATGATTTTGTGCCCCCAATTCTATGTATTTCAATTAAAAGCTTTTATTGGTGGAATCTTTTAACGCTGCAGATTTTAATATCAATTTGTTTTTGAGGGTTTGGTGAGACCAGCTCCACTTTTATTAACTCCAGGCCGCGCTGTTCCTTTCATGTATACATTGGCCAGTGAAAAATTGGGGAAAAGGTGACTCACTTCAAGGGGTTTGACGGTTGCTATTGTAAATATGTGTTTTTTTATGTTTTGGGCCTGGTCATTCAATCTGGCTACAAACACATCCTCCATGTGGGTACGATTAGGGGTGTTAAAGTATTGTGACGCCGAAAGCAAACTCAGCAACGTTATCTGACAAGTTTTCCCATAATCATTTTTTCCTGCAGTTTGTAAAGGATATGGACTTGAAAAGATGAGGAAAAAAATTCAAAACAAATTACAGCTGCTGATATTTTGCATTCGGTTTACTGAAATCCCCTATATGTGAAATCTGTTTCTCCTTTAGCATTCACCTCTTTCTCTGGGAGCAATTAAAACAGACTCTAGAAGCTCGAGTCCAACAGGAAGCATTAGCAGACTTACGACTTCAAAGAAAGAGCTCAAATGTACCACAGTGAGATGTGTTTTTCCCCCCAACAACAGACGGGCTTCCCTTTCGTCTTCACCATGCACAGCTTCAGTCAGGTCTTTTGTGCTATCAAAGAACATGCAGGGAAAACAACATTTTAATTCAACGGCTGAGCGCTGCAAATGCCCAACAGTGCAAAAGTAGCAAAGTCATTGGACCCAGAGCTGTTTCATAAGGATTTGATTTGCTCACAGAACCATCGGCTGGAGGCTCACAAGTAAATGTGTTTTGCCTGAAAATGAAGCAAATCTTCAGTGATTGCACAGGAGCCCATGGAGCAAGTTGTTCAGTTTGTCTGAGCGGGGTTTGGAACTTAGCAAAGGCTTAAACGATATGTTTATTAGACCTAAGCTATTCTTACTCTGCACAGCCACTTTAAACCGCCAGGGTATACGCTCCCTCCGCTAAAGCTCTGCTCAGTAATTCAGTGGTGTTTGAATTGTTTTCTTCCTAATGCCTCGGTAACACTTGGGAGCAATTACCATTTTGTCTGAAACACACACACACAAACACACACAAACAGACGGACAGACACACAAACAGCGTGTAGATCTGAGGAGAATTATCCAGCTGCCTCATGCCGTTACGTTTGCCTCCCTCCTAAAACTGCTCTCCTCCAGGGCTGGAGGTCAGTATTTTCATCTGTCCGCATGCTGAAGGACACCTGTTGGCTGAACGAGTAAAAGAGTGTCTTTGTGTTCAGGCGGGTCATTGCAATATCCTTTTCCTGCCCTGATCTTTTTGGAGTTCTTGGTTTCCAGAAATGGACAAACTGTTACACCCCCTCCCTTCTTCTTGCAGGAACTATTGAACCAATGACTGTTTCCCTCACATCAATGGCGTCGTTAAACCCAGACCTCCTCCACTCTGCAGGCCATGTCACTAACGTAATGACCCTAAACCGTGGGATTTAACTAAGGGGCATAGTAAGAAATGTAAACAGACTGAAGGAGGTGTGGTTGTGTGAGCAAGCGGGTGCTTTACCACCGGCAGCGCTTCTCTTCATTATCTTGTTGGTAATTTGATGGGATTTCTACTAGACCATCAGTTGATTGGCATGGCTTTAATAAGCACAAATCACTACAAAATATACTTTTTAGCTTAAAATGAGGACGCTTGGTCCCTTTTTGATGGCTAAAAGGACAAGCAAATGTATTGCTATAGCTAGCTAGTTAAGCTAATGTAGGCCCAGCTGACTTTCAATAGCTACATAGAGGAGTCACCCCTTTCGGTCCTTTATTTTCAGGACAAATTAGTGTTAAGGATTTTATCACCCAGCAATGTTTGCAATAAAATAAGATAAAATAAGAACCAATGTCTAACTTCGGCAAGCTAGGCTAACTAGCTTCAGAGACATGCCAGTGTATGTATGAATGAGCATTGATGCATACGTACGCATCTACAGTTCAACAGCCCAATCCTACATGTTCAAAATACCAGCGTTTCAAAAATGGAATCACATCAAAAGGGTTTATATATCTTTACCAGAAAAATAATTAGATTTAGAGCACTGGGTTTAGTTAAAAGTATGATTAAAGTCAGGGCAACCTGACCCTCCCATCTTCTTATTCATACTCTGTGTGCCCCTTGAAGAACAGTTAACGTTTCCCCTCCATAAGTAATATCCCTGATTAGATAATAACAATGATGATTGTAATGGACCGTCTTCACTTCGCTAATTACTTTGTGCCATTAATATACAACAGTGAGCTCTCACAATCAGCAGTGCGAACCAGCCACAGCCGACTTAATTGGATTTGTGAAATCCATCCATGCCGACTTTATTCCTGCAGAAGCACAAAAGATTGGATTCACTTCACCAACTCAGACACATTGCGCTCAACACAAACAAAATGATGTAATGCCGAGGATTAACGGTTATATTTTGCCGCTTAATCCACACCGAGAGTATATCAGAAGACAAAGGGAAGCCAGAGCATGCAGTGGCAGTGGTAATGTAGTTTGTAGTTCACTAAGCTGTAGTAGATCTCAGTGTTTAATGAATGCACACCGATAAACCTCCAACATGCCCTCCCCCCCCCCCCCCCTCAGGACGACCCCTCTCATGAACACAAGTGTGCAAAAAAACATGATGAATAGCACCGTGGTGCATAAGTGGCACCATTTCACCACCTGTGAGCAGAAAACGAGCTCAACCCAGCACTTTGGAAATTAGCTTTAGCATCAGGAGGATGCAGGTCCAGCTTAATCCCGTTAATTAACACTAAGTGTGTGTATTTTCTCCGATGGCAGGGGAGGCTTTTCGTGTTTCTAGAATGAATGAATTCAAAGAGAGCAAGTGGTCAAAACGTGTTTATTTCGTGTGCCCCCCCCCCACTGACAGCCTTTTCATATGTGGACATGATATAGGGCCCTGACCCGGGGGACATAGTGCTTCTGGCGTGCAAAGATAGCTCTTCCTTTTGAAATCCACCAGACCACCAAGTGCAGGAGCCGTGAAGCAGGTAACACGTCTCGTCTTGTGCTTCAGTTCAGAAAAAAAGGGACCTGTAGGCAAAGAGCCAAAAGGGGCACAAAGACTCCAGATTACTGCGGTACAAACTGGGCCATCTGTCCTGTTACAAAATACCTACACCACATCCTCAGCCTCCTGCAAACCAAGGTGATTTATTTCACATTACACGGAACCTGGAGTACCACAAAAAGAGGCTTCATTGCAGGGAAAAAAAACACAACATATGATACGTTTTTTTGGCCCAAAGCGTTGATGTTGTTTAAATTTGTGATTGACATCGATGCTTCCAAGAACATTCAGCACGCTATCATTCAACTATTCACCTCATAGCATGCTGACATTAGCTTTAAAGGGAATAAACAAAGAAAAAAAAAGAATCCTGCTTTTAGAAACATTTCAATGGAGGAAACGGCTTATTTTCTTTTTAATCCTCATGGTCACTAAACCTTAAGTGATTGTTCCCTTCCACGGTGAACCAGCAGCTGGTGACTGCACGATGACACACACACACACACACACACACACACTCTCACTGAAATAACTAACCACGACAACTTCTTCCCTCGGCTACCAGCACCCTTGTAACCCAACATCCATTGCAGCATGGAAATGAGAAATAACAAAACGGGGAGACAATCTATATGGATCGCTTCATGTTCACTCACTGTTGCTTTCTCAAGAAGGAAAAGAACATTGTGGTCTCCATGGAAACTGTGGCTGGCCAACGGTGTTTTTTTTTTTTCTTCTTCTTCTTTTTCCCGAACCCTATGACGTGCTGCCTGTGGAGACGGGCATTGAAGCTGGCAGTCGGAATGTCTCCCCACATTTTTCATAGAACGCGGGGAAGCAGGAAAAGCAAATTACCAGGTGGATTATTTCAGCACGCGCTAAACATGCCCACTTTTTGACTTCCACTCTGGTCAGGTTTCAGCTGTGAGTTTGTTTGAATACCAAATACACCCAGAGCTACGATTCATTACTGGTAACATTGACTGAAAGTGTGCCTTGCTTACCAAACCTCCCCGGGTTTTATGGTCTGTAAAGCACTCTGTAACCGCGCTTTGAGAAGTGCTTCGCGAATAAAACTTTATACATATAAGCGCATCAGGCGGATACGGCTCCCTGGTCGGGGGGGGGGTGAGGGAGGGGGAGGGGGGGGCACGTGAGCAGCGGCCTTGAAACTACCTGTCCGCATTGATTTCCCTCTCAGACGGGACTTCACAGCGGTTATTAGAGCGAGAGGTCCGTCAGACGGCGGCCCAGGTAAAGCCCCGAGGAAAACTGCCCCCCCCCCCCCCCTCGTCGGGCCCTCGCCATCATTCGTCAAGTGCCAGAGAGGCGTGAAGCAGAACATCACACCGTGCTGGAGATGCAGTCTTTTTTAAGGGAGCAATAAGTAAGGTTGCGAAAAAAAGACATCCATATATTCGTCAGGGTTGCTGATCAATACAAACTGTCTCAACGATTACTTCCCTCACTGCACGTTATGTCTGCCCCCCCCCCCGCGAGGGAACGGAATAATATAATCCTTCCCGCTCACGTTTTCAGGGATCTTTTTTAATGAATGAGATTTCAGCTGCACTCCTTCTTGAGCTAAAAACAAGTCAAATCACACACGCCGGGGTTATGGCTGCTCTATTTGTCATGGAGACGTATTGCCTTTTTCACCGGGCGGTTCTGTTTGATTCCAGCTCGTAATTAGCTCTACCCGCTCCGCTGTGAAAATATGACTTCATAATGTGCATCAATTACAGGCTGTAATAGCTCAAGGGCACGCGAGGGGCTGTTAAAAAGCCCGTCCTGTCTGGAGTAGAAATGTGCTGGTGCTTTTAGGAGTAGGAAAAGATAGAAGTATTGTATCACCAGACGCCCGTTGGGTAAAAGGATTTTTAGGGAGAGAGCCTGTTAGCGCTGTTTTATTTTGTTTAATCATCATAAATATTAATCTGCTGATATTATCCCCAAAACGGATTGTACCAAATGATCTTTCATTTCTTTCATGCATATCAAGGTGTTGCATCAATCTCTAAATTCTATACAGGTAACGGACAAAGACTCTCTCAGCAATGAAGTGTAATTTAATAAATTGTGGTGTGGCAAGTTCAAGTTGAATCAAGATGAGACCCGTTGCTTTCATCCACACACAGATGCTCTCAGATATTTCATATTTGCACTGAAAATGAATCACAGCTATTTTCCTTCGCTCATCAGTCAACGCAAGTCAAGATATTTAGAACTATTCGAAATATTCCTTAATGGTTGTGTAGCAAAGGCGGCACCCAGCAGTCGCTGGCTGCTCGCTCTTATGCTTTGTCAGTATTTCTCTAAACCTCTATTCACCCCCCCCCCATCCAGCCGCTGCCTTTAGAAACCTCCCCTTGTCCCATAGACCCACACAGCAGGTGATGTCTCTCTCTGGTCTTTCACACCAACAGCCCCACGAGACGACATCAGAGAGCAGCCCGGCGTGCCTTCATCCATTTGCCCTCCGCCGTGGCGCTGCTCCATCACGACTCCGGTGCCGACCCCCCCACCCCCCCATCCCCAAGACCTGGGAACCCATTTAATCAATGGCAGAGATTACAGTAGTTACGACCAGCTGGCGCCTGCACGACTGCATCGTCTTTGGTGTCCAAGCAGGCCCCCCCCCTCCCCCCCTCTCTATGAGGGGGGGGCCAAGACCTTCACCCTCACACAGCTCGTTGCGAAAGCACGGTGGTGGACTCGTGTTCACCCCCCTCGCGGTGATTCGGACGCCGTTCTTCGCGAGTCGAGTTTGTGTTTTCCTGTTTCTCACAGGGACACAATCGAGGTTTTGTACACGTCGTATTGGCCTCCACTTCTGTCTTTTTGGTATTTTCTCTGGCCGCCTCCCTGTTGATACGTCCCAGCATGCACAAAATAACATTCTGAAAGAGACACCTTTATATTTCACGTGTGTTCACCCCCCCCCAGCAGCCCAGAGTCTTGAAATATTCACGGTCATATTGGGTAAACCTCGGGTTTCAAGGTTGCCAAGGAAGTGTTGATAGAATTTGTTTCCCGCAGCAGCTGCTCCCCTGAACTCTGCGTTCTACACAACATCTCTGCTGGACCCCGTCAGACGAGTCAGTGTGAGTTTGTATACAGGCATAGAAAAGATTGCACTTGGTCATGGCGATATGAATACCATTGATTGAGAATGATTTGGAGGCCGTTGACATTGTGAAAAAGCGATATATCAATTGTACTTTGCTGATGTACATCAACCATTTAAAGGACTACTACACTTCACAGACTCTACATCAATGTTTCACCTTGCGTCACTTCAACTTTGCTTCTCCTCACACACGCCTCCCCGATGAACCTGAGAATCGGAAACAGCAAAACCATATAAACATCTTCAGCATAATTCCTTCCCTGTTTAACGGCCTCATGCTCACTGCTTCCAAATCCCAAAGAACACGATTCAAAACTCTTCTGACCGAACCGCCTCAACTGGGGCTGTAGTCCTAAAAAAAAAGAAGCTTTTTCTTGAGGGAAAACTAGATTTAGAATCTTAGTTTCCTATAACGAATGAGTGACTTTCCATCCTTAAATGACCTTGGATGGCTCGTGTAAAGGGCTGAAAGGAGGCCTTGTCGGAGCTGTTCGGCTACATGAATGTGCGCGTTATTCCCTCGGCGGGGGTACAATCCGCAGGCTGTTCGCGGGGGAGTTTGCGTTGGACCTGACGGGTGCAGAAGAGCGAGAGACTCAAAAAGGAATCACACACACACACATCGCGTTGGCCCCTCCGCCGGCTCTTCGTCTCTTTACCCCCAGAATCACGAAGCGGAGCAGCAACCCCCGGTGATCCTTTGGACTTTCGCGGGGCCGTTTATTTTCTTTGGCAGAGGAACAGAGAGGAGCTGGTTCAGCTTGCTCTGCAAATTCCTGGCAATCGGGTCTGAAACCAGAGTCCTTTCTTACCTCCGGTCGTGCTGATTCGACCTGGTACTTTTGGTGCTGCCCTTAACACGATTCATGACCTCCACTCTGAACTTGCACATTGTATATTGGATCTTCTCGGCTTGTCGGCAGGAGAAAAACAGTAAACTTTTCTGCCGTCTGGGGAGATGAACCAGCTGTAAGGAGCCAAACTGAGCAGATACAGCAATACATAAGAACCAGGAGAAGCCGTCACTGAATCTGATCTGTACACACGGCAGTGCTGAAACATCACCAGGGGAGACGCTGGAACACCGTGGACCCCTGTGTGCGTGAACTAAGTAACTGGAGGGATAGAGTCGTAAATATCTCACAGAGAAAATTGCCTTCAGTCATAAATACATCACGTAACCGGGGGCGACTGGAACCGAGCCAGACCTCCGACACGATGTGCATCACCTCTTAAAGGGCCCCATTTAACCGGGGGCCCTCGTATAATCAGTTCCCAGTCACTTCCAAAGCCATTGCCTTCCTTCCTGCCCTCATTATCGTCACCCACAGCAGGCCGCCACGGGGACTTCACTTCGCAGCAGTCGAGGGGAAGGGGACGTGTTGTTTATCTACGAGTCAGGGGGTTTCCTCCTGTGTTCTCCAGAGGGCCCCCCGAGGGGCCGTAGGTCTCCACACGTCCCAGTGTGACATCTCCATTGTGCCGGGAGAAAACGCTCATGCGGCGCGGTGCAGACGGCATTTCTGGAGTGCATGAAATTTTGACAGTGAGGCATGTATCAAAAGCGCCTACTCTGCATATCACAAGGTCCAAGCCACCAGGTCCACCGGTTAGAAACAATGAGGTGGAACGTAGCAGGCTTCTCTAGAAGTGGTGGTGATGTTGCCTGACTTATGGGGTCAGGCTGTATTCACGTTAAAGGTCGCAGGGGCCGTCTGTGCTTATTATCACTGTTTTATGAAACTATAAAAGCACAAGAACCGTACTCAGATATGTAAGAATTTTAAACTATAATAAATATCTCATAATGTCACATTTGCATGTAAATGCACAACTGATTTTATCCTTTTTATCTATTCATTTTCTATTTAATCATTTTCTTTCCTGAGTCAGGTTATTTGGGAAATGCAACAATGGACACGTTGAGTTTCTCCAAGCGTTGCAACATAAACAGATGCTGTGTCTCTGATATTGCCTTTTAACCACAGCGGCAGCGGGGCTGTAAGAACTCAGATTTTAGTCTCCACAGACCAGGTGAAATACGTCAACATATTCAAGATGGATTGGCATGAAGTTCACGGTTTACAGGCGATTAATCCTGCAGGTTTTGGTCTCGAGCTTTTGCATAGTTCCACCATCAGGTCGACATTTGCACGTATTTCAAATCGATTAAATACGATTAAGTGCATTAGTTAAAGGTATCCTTTGTGCTCATTACGCGTGCTAGCATTCAAAGTCACGGCCCCATAGTACAGGAAGTACCGATTCCTCCTGCATTGAAACATGTTTACAATTTACAGGCAGAGCAGCGTTAAACATTTTAAATCATGCACAATATCGGACCGAATTCTCCTTCACTCAACATGGAACATTGAGAATCTGGCTGGAGTGGTGTTTTTTTTCCTTCCTGAAACGCAGGGGGCGGACGGGGAAGTGAAGCCGCTCAGATTGAGACTAACGGCGCTGCTGCGTTTTTATATCTCCACACACACAAAATGG
This sequence comes from Pungitius pungitius, assembly GCF_949316345.1. Classification (NCBI taxonomy): domain Eukaryota; kingdom Metazoa; phylum Chordata; class Actinopteri; order Perciformes; family Gasterosteidae; genus Pungitius; species Pungitius pungitius. The sequence goes on from NC_084901.1 coordinate 15,940,663, forward strand.
TGCTGTGCGCCATATCGCCCCCCCCCCCCCTACATTATTTACACCTCGCTTTTATTAGGGCAGTCTTGACATGTGTGCCGGGTGATCGATGGGTGTGCTCTCCCTCGTGCACGCCCCCCCGCAGGGTGGAGAAAGTGGGCCACGGGCTGTCAAGAAAGGACCAGTGGAAATAGTAAATGTAATGATGAGGTTTTTACTGCTTTTGTTTAGATTTAGGGAGGTTACGGGATGGGGGGGAAAAGTGTGGCCATGAGACACGGAGGCACGGACCAACGGTAAATATTCCTCTCAAATGGGGCGACCCCCGAGGTCAACACCGATCCAAATGTTGTTTTTTTAATTTGAATCACACAGAAACTAAATCCTCAAACTGTTATTCAGCCATGACCACAGTATCTAATTTGCATGGGGGGGTTAAAGGGTTATTTCAACAGTTCTGAGTCACTATATCCAATACATGAAATCAACAGTAATTTCTTTCATGGAGCAAAAACATCCTCAACGGGCCCTCGAATGGGGATTCAAGAGGGTGATGTGCGCTCCTCGTTATGCAGTCCGCGCATACTGCTGCCTTTTTGTTTTCGTCATGATTGACACATCCATACGGTGCAAATGCAGAGTGGAATCCTGCGAAGCTCACCTCAATAATACATATTTATATTAGTCGCGGTTGAAATGCTATCCAAATAGATCTGACCTTGCCTCAGCTGGGGAGTGAATATAAATGATATATAACCTATACAGACTTCACTCGGCAAATAAGGGGGAATAATGCATACTATGGAGCGCTGAAGATGCACTTTTCAGGCCGTTAAGCCAGGGGGACGTCCACATTGGTGAAATGTCAAAGCGGGAGATACATTTCTGGATTTGTAAAGGGATTTTCTTTCAGGCGGATCGCGGTGAATATTAATGTCCAGAGGAGCCGCGGTTATGTGGCTTTGTGCGGCTCAAAGTGGTCACGGCAGCACGCGGGGCGCCTGGACAGGTTGAACTATTTAACTTAACAACGGAAATAACCTTAAAATTAATCTCAAAATGACTCCTTTCCGCCTCCAGAGGTCAAATTTGATTCAGCGCATTGAATTTGTTCAGGAAGAGACTGAAATATGTCTCCTATGCTTCAGCCCAAGAAGTAATGGATGGTGACCTCACCAAAGCTATCAGAACACAGATTCCACATTTTCTGGAGGTACAGTTTACGCAACTTTACACTTTAACTCCACTATATTTCGGAGTGAAACATTCGGGTGCATTGGACTGACAGTAAGCGCTTAATAGTAGAGTGTAATATTAACTGGTAAAACTACAAGTTTATCCCAACCAGCTACATCATTGAGGTGGTAATAATATTACAGTTATACACGAGAAAATTTTTCTCAAAAAAAAAAAAAAATTTTTTTTTTTTATGTGTATCGATTGAAAAAATAGATGTTTTGGGACTACATGAGCAAACAGAGCTTTGACCCTAAATGAAACACTACGTCAAGACAAAATGTTTAAATTGCTTGGACTTGAACGGGTGTGAATCATCTTTCTGTCCGTTTGCCCGGATTAAAAGTTTACACAAAGGCCATTACCGCGCACTTAACATCTGTGAAATGTAGTTCAACCACCTGACGACCCTCTCGTGGTTTAACTGCTCATCGCTTCTTCGTCCTCTTCGTGTACGTTGTGATCAAAGTGGAGGCTCCCTCACCTCCGTCACGTTAATCCCGCGTATTACGTTCTGCCTCCATCATTTTCAAAGGAAGCCACAAGGTGACGTTTCAGGGTGTCTTCCTCTGATGGTGAAGGCTCAGTGGTTCTTTATGAAACAACATGTGCAATAACCGGAGGATGTGCCATCCTCTCGAGACCATGTCTCCTAACTCAAGCTTAAAGCAACACATTGACTGCTGTGTGTGCAGTGACCATATTATCCGTGGATCTATTGACTATGTTGTGAATAATCATTATTAAATGTGCAATGTGACGCAGAAAAGTGTTACTGTGGATAAAGCACTCAAGGTGCTCTCTCTTTTTGCACATTTATAAATGCTGTTGTCACAATAATGTGCAAGAGATTCATCATCTTTCATTTGGTTGCTTGCAACATAGGTCGAGTTTTGTTTGTATGTTATCCTTTATTCGTAAGAACTCAGAATGCATTTCATTGAAGAATGAAGATTAACATTCCTGAAGTGAGGAAAGAATAAAAAGTGCCATCCTTATTTTGCAGAATCCATAAAGTATCTTCCTTCTTGTAGCTCTGTGTGCTCCAGATTAACTCTGCTGTGTTTGAACAAACACGATGGATAAAAACGGCTCATGTCTTTTGTGATAAAACCCATTTTATAAGTAGCAGGACTTTATATGAAAATATAAAGTACTAAAGGAAAAAGGTTTAAGTCATGTCGTATTGATCTGACTTCCAGTAAACACTTGACTGAGGTATTTGTACACAAAAATCCATAACTGAAAAGGACTTGATGTGTTTAAAGGTAAAGGTTTGTATTTTATCCAATTTCAGAGCATATTGACGAGCAGCCTCAATTCAATGAAGCTTCGACACGCCATTGCTCCACTGTTCCTTTACATCGAAAAAAGGTTATTTGCTGCAACGTTAATTCCCGGCGGCCCATTATGAGCAGCAACAGCCGCCATGAAGGAAAAGAGGAAGAGACATCATCAAACTCACACTGTTTGACAGACAAGTGATGGGAACCAAAGCCCAAACAGCACAGCATACAACGATCTGAGGGCTCATCATCTCATTCAAAATTAGATTAGAACTAATGAGAACAGATAACACGTCAACACTTCACATGAATAATTCACCTTTATGGAGGAGGGGCGGGATAATTAATTCAGGGAAAGGTATTTGAAAGGCAAAGCCTGCCAGATACACACTGGCATTTGAATTTATATATTTATATGAAATTTGCAGTGAGACCTTGAGAGCCTCTACACTCATCAGCTGCTGCAGGGAAAGAACTAATGACGCTGGCTGCTAATGGCAGCAGCGCGGACAGGGAAGAGGGAGGCTGGGAGAAGGATTGTGGTGATTTCTTTTGGACCCTTCGCTGTAATTGCCTCCGTATGTGAAGGGGCTCTTGAGATGGTCCCCCCCCCCCCCCCCCCCTCCATCAGATACTACTGTCTGAGCCCAGAGACCCGCGGCCTCATGCGTCTCCCGGTTTCTGAGGCCCGTCACGCTGCCGTGGATAATAAGGCTACCATGTGGACCTGGTTGAGGGGGGGGGGGGGGGAAACACTTCCACATGTTTCTTCCTTTCAAGGTCCATGAATGAACGGACCTCAGTAGCTCCAGAGTCCATGCGGCGGCGTGATGTTTGGAATTCAACAACCGGATGCTTTCGCTCGTTGGCAGTGAGTTTGTCTGTGGTTTTGGCCAAAGACCTTTCTGGTAGACATAGGATAGTGTAACCGACGTTCCTCCTCTTTTACAATTACTGTGGATGTGTGGTCGCACTGTGACCCGGTTTGGATTGTTTACAGCGGGGAATGTGAAGAAGTGCACAAGGAAAGCCTGAGGAAACTTCCAGTCGTTTCCATATGACTTGGTGTCTTGAAACTGTATTTCTCTCCTTTATTTCGTTACGTTTTATGAACAATTAGCTGACATTCGTTTATGTAACTCAGCTGTAAAGATACCACCGTCTTTATACACAATTAATTAAAACCGGGAAGAATCCATAAAAGATGGGTTTGTTTAAAGCACGCCCAGCTGACCCCTGAACTTGAAGCACCAACCACGTCGGGCTGGAGGAAGTCATTGAGTTCCTGTCCGCCTGGACGTCGCTCTGCAGAGTCGCTCTGGACCTCTTGAGGGCAGTGCAAACAGTGCGTTCTGCTCTGCGGGGGCCTCAGCAGCCGCGAGCAGGCAGTTGACATTTCAGCCATCATGCTCACAGAGCCTGGCATCAGTATGCACAAGCTGACAGGAGGAGGAGAGGGAGAATACAGGAATACAGCGAGGTTTTCGGGGGCCGGGGCCATTTAACTCCCCATCCGCGCTGTCCTTATTCAGCCGCCCGCCGCTCTTATCTTTTGGCTGAAGTTTCTAGTGTTTCCGCGAATACAAAAACGTCGCGAATAAAAGGCCGCCCAGTAATGGGAACGGAGGCCGGAGGGGTTTCAAAAAAGGTCGTTGAAAGACAGACAGGAAGACACACAAAGAAAAATAAATTGAGACGGAAATACAGAGATGCGGTCTGAATGCTCGAGCTCCCCGTCTCGGGCCCGGGGAGCCCGGGGTCTCGGGGAGTGATTAACCCTCCACGGACACCACAGGACGAAGGGCGTGTGTGGAAGTTTGCCGCGGGCAGCCAATCGCTGAGCCCTAAAAGTGGGGTCATCACCCCTTGATCTTGAAATTGAATTCTGATGATTCTGGTTTCCTCTCGTGTAAATCCCCCCCCCCCCGGCTCTTTCACCCACGCAGACTGCATCAACACCTCCGCTGCAGCTTCTGTCCTCGTCCCGGTTCCATCAGGAATCTCATCCTGGATGAATCGGGCCCTTTAATAGTCGGTTGATTTCGTAAATTCTTTCATTTGAGTCATGTAAATCGTTCCTGATCTTCAAGTTCTTTTTCCCCCGACTGTCGTTCTCGTTCGAAGGCACGAAAGTGAAGGAATAAACTTGTTTTAAAACATACCCTCTCAATGTTATACAGTGTATAAAAAGAACCAGTAGTTTTTGAGACAATGCTGCTGTCAGCATCTCACCAACCTTTAACTGCATTTAGAAATGTGTGTTGCCACTACGGGGCAGCAGACGCATTATTACCTCTTAGGTTGAAATTGTTAGCTTTTTTGTGAAGGACTATTTCTGGAGACCTGACAAATGTAAATTCCAAACTCTATTTTAAGCTCTGCGTGGGTTCCTGAGGACAAGGACTTGCTTATTAGCTGCTAAGCTAAGCTCCACTAAGCTAATTGCTAACTTCATGTCCATGTGCATGTACAGATTTTAATAATAACCATTTTGTCTAAAAAACGAGGGTTGATGAGAGCCACGAGGCCAAAACTGAAAGGTTGTGCACAGTGAAACCAAAAGAATGGCTGAAAGTAAAGGACATTGAGCGGTTGATATATTGTGTTTTTTAAAAGCAGTTAGTTTGACCGCGTGACACTTTGTCCCATCGTTCTGGGATTATTGTGAAGAACACAATCTTTGCTGGATCTTGCCGATATATCTGCCATTGCTATCTGGGAGCTTTTTCAACTTGAACTTTAAAGCTAAAGGGGACTGGCTGTTGTTGTTTTTTTTGTTTTTTTCGTTCCTGACACTCAATATTCCCCCGTTGGATTTACTCGAGTTGTGGAAGAGCAACAAGCACCGGCAGTCGGGGCCCCCGACGCGAGACGCGTCACATCGTTACACCACTGCGCTTAAAAAGGCGAGCCACGGGCTTAACAAGAGATTTCTACTTCACCTTTGACATTCAGCATGTCAACGAACCGCTCAGTAACTCTCCTCAGCTCCTCTCCTCATTACCCTCTTTGGCAGGAGAGCGCGGCGCCCTAAAGCTCCCTCCCTGTCCTCCCTCTATCTCGTAATCTTTCTCCCTTTCACTCCGTCTCCCCCACCCATTGCCTCTCTCTCTCTCCTTCTCCCTCTTGCCACCATTTCACTCTGCAAATGACTGCATCTGAAGTCAAGTGGAAAGCAGAAGGTCGGGGTTGGCGGTAGTCAGACTACTCCAGTGGCTGCATCTGCATCAGTTCGCGGCGCTCCGCTCCTCTCACCGCCCATGAGGCTCGGTAATGGCTCGGGGGGGGTATGAGGCTCAGCCCCATTCTCTTCCAACCTGCATAAAGTATGCTCACCGTCAGCACTTTCTGCAGCAGCCCAGGCACCGTGTTTATTTTTGCAAGACACAGAGCTGATAGACTTTAATAAATACCGTGGCCGGAGAAGTCAGGGAGCCATCTGAGCTTGTCACAACTTGTAACTTAGCTGGTGCACCAGTGCAGACCTGCGATTGGGTGTTCACTTAACGGATGGCTGAGCGCACCGTTCGCTCTCACCGGGGGACCTTTGGAAAATTGCTCCGATCGGAGAACACTGCCGGAAGAGAGAGGGGTGTGGGGGGGGGGGGGGGGGGGGGGGGGAAAGGGGGGGCATCACATATTTACGGAGCCTCACATGTGCACAGACCCATTGCACCTTGAAACCTCTGCAGAGTTCCGATGGGAAATCAACATAGCTCAGTGCTCAACAGAAATCAATGACAAATGAGGAATAATTTGATGGAAGTCTTGCATGCAGCCATAAAAAAATCCATTTACTGAGGATGTTCTGAGTCCAAATATAGCCAGCCCATCCAACTGTGGTTTGAATGAATTAGGACATCTGCAGAAGATAAAGAACGGAAAACACGAGAGGCAAAAGTTGTTTCAACAAATATTGCACTCCAGTCTTTTATCAACTTGATGTTTGTTCAGTCAGATCTTTTAGAACTTTGAGCTGATTATTAGGCTTCAAAGCAAGAGTTTGACATTTGGGAGAAAAGTTATTTGCCCTCTAAAAATATTGATACCACTTCAATGTCAGCAGCCGGTTAGCTTATCTTAAAACATCTAGCGCGCATTGGCTCAATGGTTAACAAACTCGGGTTTGGATCGTTTCGCGGTTTCTGAGTCACGGATCAAACGTCACGAAAAGGCCATGTTTGTTTTCTTTTTTTGCCCCAGATGGGTCGCAGATCACCAACGGTACGCTGCACCTCGGGAGAACCCAGCATGTGGAATCTCCTTAATTATCTTGGCACATCAATTAGCACTTCAAAGAAATGATAATTTTTTCAGTCATTTCTTCGCTGTTTGAAAATCACTGTTGACCGAGTGCATAAGCATTATATTCCATTGTCCTGCTTCTCCATTATTCACCGCAAACTATTAGATTAACAGCGTTAAAATGATTTCTCTGCGACAACTGATTTTTCATGAAAGTGAAAGACCTAAAGTTATAATGATATAAAGCGCACCGTGTTACTGATGCTGATGATAAGGAACTGTTTCAGAAGTCCAGGTCATTAAATGAATGAAAATGAAAGAATGAAAGCTAAACGCTAAAAAGCCTTTGAGATGTGAAACGGCATAGAGTAAAAAGGGGCTGTGGTTATTTCATTCAGCAGTGGATTGGCTCATCATTACAAGTCCAGCTCTGCTGCTGCTATTGACTTCTCTTTTTCTTGCCAGTGGCTTTCAGGGTTTAACTCGGAGTCGCTGAAAATTCCACAGTGGTTTCATCCGGTGTTAATCTTTAGAGATTTGCATTAGTGTCCAGAGACACCTTTGATCTTTCAAAAGACTTTGATTGGATGTGTGAAAGAGGGGGCCACTTTCCCATCATGCCTCCTCTGGATTAAAGGAGGGGAGGGCGGGTTATTTATAATTTTGGCAGTTGTTTTCAGGTCAGTGCAGGCTTTCAGAGGCAATCACACAAACACATTTCAGCGGCGCAGGGACAGAGGAAAGGAGGCGGGCGCTCGGGGTACGATTTCAAACTCAATGAACCCGTGACGACAGCACTCTCCGTTTCACGGGTTTTGTCCCTGCGGTCGGGCGAAGGGGAGTCAAAGAACAGTCCCAACAACCTAAGCTCGATGAGTCTAAACGCTAAACACGGCGTCTTCCACTCAAAACCCAAAGCGGGTCGTCTAATGAAATGAAGAATGGCCTCGAGGGTCGATGCGTTGACTCCAGGCCACGTGTCGTAAGCATGGACTTCGACCCCTCGGCGGTGCAGAAGCCTTCCTCGAGAGCAACCGTTAACGGCAGATCCACCGTGCTGACTCCAATCCGTCAGGGCTTCGCCGACAGCTGATCTCTTGCCCCCCCCCCCTCTTCTCCATCCACGCTTCACCTTTCAGGAGGAATCAGAGCTCGTAAACATCGTCCCAGCCGATGCCTGAAACAAGTTTCCACGCCACATTAACGTGTGCAGCGGCGAGAGAGAGAGCGAGTCTCCCGGCGAACAGCTGCCACCCCCCCGTCTGCCTGGCAGCGGCGCCGGGTTAGATTTGCCATTAATTTGTCGCACCTGACAGCCGACCGGCGCTGGGTACTTCTCCGTCTACACCACTTTGCTACCTCGTGCCTGGGAGGCACATATATCAGACCCTTGTAAGAATGAGCCTGAAATATGGTTAGGGAAAAAAATGGTAGAAAATAGAAGCCCCGGGCCGTAGCATTTCTTGTGTATCTGGGCCAGGCCGCCGCGTGAATTGGTGGAAAGTTAGAACTCCAAAGGGGTTTGAAGTCCACCGGTTGCACCACCTACGGACGTAACTGGGACGGCAGACACCTCCACCCGGAGACCAGGTCTAAGGTGGGATTGAAGGAAAGTCAGCGAGAGGGCAGTGGATCGACCGATTTTCCAAGATTCAAAACAAGCAACGTTCGGCCCGACAGCGTCACCGTATCCAAGACGACGCAGTCAGTTCCTCTGGATTATCAAGTTATTCACATCACTACGCGGGAGATGTTCTGGATCCTCCAGAGTGAGCGTGTGCTACTTGATGCTTTCCTTGTTGCTTGGTGACTTCCTTCATGTCTGTTGGCTGAAAGCAACACAGCCCTAAAACATATTCAGACACCACGGCGAGTAGGTGGATGTGAGAACGCAGATGTCACAATGTACCCACGTGTGAATTGAGCCGCATTTGTTTCCGGTGAATTTCACAGCCGGCGAGAGTTGGTCTCCCTGTGAATGCTGTTTGGTGTATTTTCACCAAGTAACAAATAGAAGATAATTTGTATAGTTTCCCTTTGTTTTATCGGATTGTGGCTTGTAACACAGATGCTTATTTTCGTCTTACTAAGAAGGTGGAACGCGCCAGCCTCTGTTTTCTGATTGGACGGGATACTCCAAACAGTTAAGAGAAAAAGCTCTTTGATGTTCTTGGGGGAGCACACCTGGACGATTCCCCTTCAGTGAGTACCCAAAACAGTTTTTTCCAAAAGTACCCGGAGCTAGTCATCTTTAAAAGGACTGTCCAACATGTTTTGTTTCCACAGAGGAAGTAAACTCCTAATACGTTTCAGCTTTACAGTAGAAACAGAGATGGAACGAAGCATATCCTGATGTGCCTCATGAACAGAATAAAGAAACATCAGCCCTGATGTTGTGTTCACATAATTTACCTTCATGAGAGAGGCTTTTTAACTTCACACACAAGTGGACTATGTGGATTATGTGTTACAATCAGGATGGCTGTTGTATTCTGTCCAATATGTTTTTAAAATAAAGTGTCCAAGTAACTATAAATTACAAAAAATTCTAACCAAAAATCAAATACGCAAACATTTCCATTTTACGTTTATATTATTGGATAAAAAGTAAATATTGCATTTGAGAGGCTTGAAATGTTTTTTTTCTCAATAACATAGAATAATATTGGAAATAAAGTCATGATTCAACAAATGAAATACAACCCGTACTGAAAAACAGAAGGTGCAACACAATATCGGCCGACTATCGAATGTCACTGTACGGCACTTCACCCATAAATTGTGTCATTTATCTTTATGTACACAGACGTCAGAAAGGTGGAGGGGGTAGTGTGCGTCACAAACTTTTCAAATGTTGCATATCTCATTTCAAAGCAAATCCCATGTTTCGTAAAGGGCAATTAAATTGAGCCTGATTCTGATGCATCGTGCAACTTCAGTATAAAATGCTACCTTAAGATGTGTAATGATCCACTGTGACATATATCCTGGACTGACATGAATCCTATTTCGATGTTCCTCCACCTCCAGCATAGCCTTTTTTTTCTGACATTAAGGGCCGTCTCAGGCCACCGAGAGCAGCGCTGGGAGGGGGGGGGAAGAGACAAAAACCTCAAGACAATATAAAGAAAAATCATGCGGCAGCCCATTTTCTCTTCAGTAATGGACGGGCGTATTTTGTTATTGATGAGGTTGACATTCGCTTCAGTAATGGAGCCAGTGGTGAGTTTGCAGAAGTTGAACGCTTCAAATCGATGCAGCTGTGCCGTCGAGTGTGGCGCTTACTCTAACCCCTGCCCCTCTGATGCGTGCATGGCCATGCGCCGTATTGTCATTATGCAAAAAAAATATATATATGCGGGCAAACATTTCCGGATTACCCCTCCGCCCCGTCTTCCACCCCCTCGCTCACGGATGGACAATAACGTTTGACAAAGAGCTGCAATAAATGAGCTGTGAAGGCCGGGCCTCTCACCTGTCAACATGTGACACTTAAAACAGTAATTTGTTCCCCTCAAGGGGGGGGGGCTGTACTTTTCAAGGTATTGAATTACCCTCCGGACCCAAGATTATTCAACTATCACCCAGAAGGAAAGCAATACCTTCAGAAGGCAGCTTAGTGTCGGGACAGAAACGGCACCTTTTGAGGAGGTGCTCCCTGCACCTGAGCGTTGGGTTCAGAAGGTACCAGAGATCCAGCCAGAGATATGCGGCCCGGTAACATTTTGTAGCTGTCATCGTCGCCGGGCTCGTAATGCCTTAATCTTTTATGCATATTTCCCCTTAAAACGACATAACGTCCCGTGAAACAGGGCGTCCTTTGTCGTCGGCGAACGTCAACACGCCCCGTTATCCCCTCGGCTGAAACCTGAGAGCCACAAACACCTGTTCTTTTGTGCGCGCTGGTATTTTACAGGAGGGTTCCTCCACATGCGGGGGAGGTGGGTGGGTGGGGGGGGGGGCTCTCACTCACCCCTTCCTCGTTTGGTTCGTTTCACTCTCCTTTTACATGTCGTCACCCCCCCCCCCCCCTCTCTCTCTCTTACACTGCTCCGTGTCCTTTCACTGGCTATTGTCATCTTTCTCGGTCTCCTAGTCTTTCTCCTCGGCTCCATTTACCAGATCTTCCCTCTTCTCTTCATCTCTTTTGGACCCTTCTTTAAGGGCGAATGAATCCGCACTCCTCAGTCTCTATAAAGCTTCCTCGGGTTCCTCTTCCTTGTAATACCTTCGAGGACGTCTCCTCTTCGTTCCGGTCTCCCTCCCCTACCCTATTAAACTGGAAAACGGTTAATAAAACTTCGGTGCGTTTACACTTAAACACCAGAAAGCATCTTTGATATAACTGCGCAGAAGGAAGCGTGCATCCACCCGTGTGCAAGAGGTTTGTGAGTAGACGTAAACATTGACGTCCTGCAGCACTGAGCTGTAACATTAGCTATAGCTCAGCGACGCTAGGTCAGCTATGCTACGCTAGGCCGTATCTCATTTCAAAGGCACGCTTCTTTATGGGCACTGATACGAATGGCAGATGTTGTTTGGTAGATGCACAATACTTTATTCAATCAGGGAACTGCTCACAGCTATTTCTCTGGAATATTTCCAGAAACCAGCTTATGATTTAAATGCGGGGAGGTTTGTCAAAATGAGCCTCTCTCTTCACAGGAAACATTTTAATTAGGTTTAGGCAACTGAAGTACCTGGGTGAGGAAAAAGCTTCGTTGAGACAAAATCATAGCAAAATCATCGGCTGAGTTGACAAATGGAACTGCAGACAAAAGGGAGAATATCTGTATTTCAAAAGTATGCCAGATTACATAGACGGGGGGCGGGCGGAGGGGGGGGGTGGGGGCACAAAGCATAAATAGGTCACAAAGTTCACATCCAGCTTCGTTCTGTGGTTGAGGTCAGGCAACAAAAGATTTACATCAGAGTATCGTAACAGAAACCACAAACACTTCAGTCCCGTGGAATATTTCTGAATTTAAACCAGACAATCTCACCCTGATACTTCTGACCATGTGATATCCCAAATATTACAATAGAACAGTAGCCGTGGTCACCGTCAGATGATCAGATAATTAGTTATACTTAAACTTTTGTTTCAGAAACAAAAAAAATCCAACTGCCATTACATTGAAATACTTTTCTTTTGTAAAAACTTACTCATTTGTGTGACATTCCCTACAAAAACCCACAAGAAAGTTTGGCTTGTGACATTTTCAAAATTAACTTCCCTCTTCAAAGGAAACTAATTGGCAAAAGAGCTACTAACAGTGTTTTTTTGGCGAGTAAAACAACGTTGGCGTTTCCCTTTTGACGGATTGATCACCTTCTGTGGTCTTTAGACTTCCTCGTTCACATTATGGCTCATTCGTCTTTGCAGGCCCGGTTCCACCACAAAAAAAAAAGGGGGGGGGGGGTATCGATAGAGCGGCGCGGAGGTGGCCCGCCCCTCTGACCTCGCTGACATTCGTGGTCGCGGTTGCCCCCGTAGCTGAAGCTCGTCAGTGGCCGTTATTGAGAGAAGCTGATAGAGCACCTCTGTGTTCATCCCGTCTAACGTCACCTTTCTCCGCTTCCTTTTTTACCCCCCCTTTTTTTTTCCAGCAATACGCCTGATTGTCTCTTTTGCTCCTGGTGCCTCTCTCTCTCTCTTTCTCTCTGTGTCTCTCTGTGTGTGTTGCTCTCACACTTCATGTCTACCCAATACTCTGTCTGTCTCCTACACTCCAACATCCCTTCCATCCCCTAGTTGTATGGAAGATGAGGTAAAAGAATGAAAGAAAGAACGAAAAAAAAAAAGAAATCCTCTCACAATTCCCTCATCTCCTTTCTTTTTTTTTTTGAAAGCTGGCCTTTGTGGAGCTGCAGGGAGCAGCTCCAGTGTCTCAAACCACAGCCAGGGCTCTTTTCATCGGGAGAGGTTTGAAATCTAACTGACCCTATTCATGCACTGCCAGGCCTTTGCTTGTACTCATGCTACATAATACGTGGCAATGCAGCGGCTTGGGAATGTGAATTATTGAGTGAAGGGAGGTGGGGGGGGGGGGGACAACAGCCGGAGAGCACGGAGCGAGTTTGGATCGAATTAGGAGGTAATTTTGAATGCTGCATTTTTACAAAACAGCATTGTGGAAGATTTCCTTGAGGAAGTTTCATTACTCGTATGAAAGAAAAAGGTCCTTTTTTTCAATATGGCAGCCTGAAGTTTTAAGATTGCCTGGAGTTTCACTCTCAAGTTTTTTTTTTTTTTTCATCTTGGCCACATTCTTGCTCAGTAGTCAGTCTTTCTCCCAGAGATCCGCCGTCAGTCAAGCAGCGTGTCCAACAGTGGGATCTCCCTCAGTCTGCGCTTCCTCTGCCTTTTGAGGAGAAAACCGTGTGACGTGCGACGATATTCACGTCTGCATTGTTGAGACGTGACGGGTTACGACAGCTCACGTCACTCACTCCGCCGATTAGAACTAATATTGGAATGCTTTTCTTGTTAATGTGAAAGAAACATCCAGAGCGCTCAATGACCTCGGCGTGGGGGGGGGAACCAGCCGTTCTTTTTTCCTCCACTCTCTCGGCCGGGTGAGAGCCGATGGCGTGCTGGCAGATAGCGACAAATGTCATGGTTCCCATCCAATTTCAACGTGATAAGCAAAGCTTAGTTCATCCTTCAACATTCAATGAAATAACAAAATAAAGTGTGTACCTTGAAACGTACAGAATATGCAAACCTGATGAAGAGGTCTTCGTTCAGGTGGTATAAAGGTAATGGTACATCTATTTAATAGGGTTTAATGCAGTGAGCTCATCCAGATGTAGCTTCTGATTGGTCTTGGAGCCAATGGGGGAAAGTGAAAATGTAAGAAGGTTGCGTCCTGTGTTAAAACCAAAGAGTCCTTTTCCAGTAACAGTTGTGCTGCGTAACATCCAGACACAATTATTTAAGATCTTATACAGCACTATTATAGTATATAAATAGCATCTGCTACATTTAATCTGCTCAGGTACAATCAGGATTGGGGCAAGGGTATTGTTTTCCTGAAAGGCACTTAGGTGAGCAGAGCTGCAGACTTTAAAGGATTCAGGGATTCTGGGCCTGAGTGCTTCAGACAGTATGTAAAAAGGCTTTTGTGATCTTATGGTTGATTTGATTACTGTTGGGGAAGATTGATCAGTCACAGAGAAAAACAAACACTCAACATGAAAACATGGCCGATGATCACGGCAGATGTCAGAGAAAAAAAAAGTTCCTTTGATTTGTGGGGCAATAAAAGCTACTTGAACTCCTGATCGCAGTAGGAGCAAAGGATGGAATGTGATTATACACACATTTCCAAATATCATTCTATGCAATGAATGAGGTTACAACTCAGCGAAAACTTCATCCTGAATGAAACTAAAAGACAATGTGGCATTTAAAATCTCACTGAAAACATCCCTGTAGGCATAGAGTCTTCGATAAATCCTCTTTTATTAGAGATAACTTGTCTACTTACCCCCTGGGGGGGAAAGAAGGACGGCTTGATACAGAATCAATAGTACTTTTATTTATGTTTATTTCAGCGTACAGATTTACACCTTAATGAAACCTCTCAGACTGAAAGAAGCTGCAACTTACCACGAAATTCTCAAATTCCCGTGGCCCTCGTGCACATTACAAATTTCCAACGGGACAGAAAAAAACACCTGAAAGGAAATCCTGGTGCCATGACACATGTGGGAAAATTGTATTTGTAATTGGTGATTAAAGAGACGCTTTGATTCCAGATTCTTTAGTACGAGAACAATAAAGCTAATACTCTTGATGCTTTAACCGTTGAAATGATTCATTATTCGAAAACAATGCCTCCGTAATGGCAATAGCAGTAAGTTGCTGACCTGCTGTTTACTCAGTACTACTAAAACTCCTTGCATTTTGTCAAATGGACTCGCATCCCGAGTGGAAATAAAACCAGGTGACGGCCGCTCACCCCACGAGGCCACAATGTTGTGTCAATACAGACGGGCCTAATGGTCTGTGTGTTTAGACGCCTCAATGGGACGACACTGGGGCTTTGGCGGCTCATAATGGGAACACCAGTGTGTGAAATACATGTTATGCAAAGGAAGCAGACGGGCGATGCGGCAAAGGGCCACCGATTGGCAGTAAGTCCAGAGAGTCAGCAGTAAAGAGGGGACCAAAGTCAACACGCCGCCGCCGCCGGTCGCCACAAGCAAGAAGCGTTTAAAGTGAATGAAAATACGTCGTCTACTTCATCAAAGAGTTATCGTGGGGAATGAACTTGGATAACTAAAAGCATTTTTAGCTGATAGAATTGATTTAGAATAGGATAGGTGTATTCACATAAAGAGCTTCTCCTCCAGGAGAAGCATCATTCAATTCATTCAATTCAATTCTATTGGATAATAATGGTCTCCAAATCATTTCAGATAGAAGATAATTGAGTGCATATTCTTGAATAAAATGTTACCATTTGTATTTTGATGTTAAAACGTCTGTCCTGTACTTATGACCCTGACAACATAACGAGCTTCACTGTATCGTTTCATGTTCAACCAGTTGGAAAGAAATCAAGCAAATCAATGAAAAAGCTAAGGAAAATGTGGCGATCTTAATACTTAAATAGTGTATTAAAAAAAGTAAACAATGTCATGTTGAGTGAAATTATTATTCAGAGAGCTCATTCATTAACTAGCTTCCGTCTATTTTCCGTTCTCACAGGAAAATGTCAAACGAAGTCATCGCTTCTGACAGTTGAAATATCAACACCAAGTGGGGTGCAAGTCGCAAATTATGAATAAAACATAACGCGTCGTGTTTGACAATTCCATCAGAGCTAATAAAACCGTAGGCGTGCTGGGCCTTTGCCAATCATCACACTGACGGCATTAATTGAAATGGCAACATAATTAAAAATCCAATTAATCATGCAGCCCTAACGGACGGAAAAATGTGAAAATGACCTTCAAAATAGAATTTGTTCTTTGCTCATACATTTTAAAAACAATATTTATATATTTTTTTGGCCTTTCAAATTAATTGGGGAGATACATTCTTTGTGCCCGGGGACACATGCAGACAATAATTTGTGCTTGGATGGTTTGCGAAAGACCATACAATTTAATTATGAACAGTCATTTAGGAATTAGGCCATTACTGTCAGATAAATGTGTGTGAATGGATTCAAGTGCCTGCAAAAGACCAAAAGGATCACCATTGGCAGCAAATTCAACAAATTCTAAAAATAGTTACGAATAAAAAGCACATTTTGCAGTAAAGGGCTTTTTAGTATATTTAATATGCCATGTGTTGCTCTTTGAACGTCAAAACCATCCTTATTTTTTTTACTTCTATGATTAAATTTTTCCTTTTAAATATACATAAAAGGTATGTTTAGTTAGAAGATTCCCAAAAAGCCGTGTTAAACACACATATTAACAAGAGCTCGTAAAGTTCTTGACTCTGTCTGACATGCACTAGCAAAGCTTTCATCCATTTTTAATATCGCGCTTTTCCATAATCTGCGGAAAACTTGGGTCGCCTCCATAACTCCTACTTTCATCACGGCATATTAAAACCGCCCCCTTTTTCAAAGTGATTGCTCAACACAATTACATTTTTTCCTCATCAAAAATTGAGTTTTGCGTCTTCTTTTCTTGCGCTAGCCTCGATGCTTTTCAAAAACAAACAAAAACATTTTCCCCCCCAGGTATTGCGTCGATCCGTTTGATCGATCACTGGACGCGTGGGAATGAATTGAATCCCATCTCTCCCCCCCACACACGCACCTCGACCTCTGAGCCCTGATCCGGTTTTCCAGGATGAGCCTGACTCCCAGGCCACCGATGCACAAACCATTCGAGCTCAGCACACACACACACACAAAAAAATCATCATCCGGACACATTCAGCTACAATGGCGTCACGCTCGGATTGGCTCTGTGAGCACTGTCACGGCCTTTTGAGCACGAAGAGGGCTTTCGGGTGGCGAAGGCTGTGAAATAACAGTTGTGAGTGGAGGGGGGGCCTCTGCTTAGTGTTTTCTGTCTAAAACGAAGCAGGGAGCTGGATGCGATGGACAGTAACACCAATCAAATTTTTTGCCATCCCTCCACTGACGTGGACACCGGTACGGAGACAATGGTCGAGCGCGGGAGGGGGGGGGGGGGGGGGGAGTCGTCTGCTGAACTTCGAGAATCATCACCTCTTTTATGTCCTTAAAGCAGACCGCCCCCTTTTTGCCTTTACAGCAGACACTTCAGAAAAGCAAACAATCGTGTCCAGGAATAGCGGCGGCATTGTTGCGTTGCCCACGTTTCTCATAAGGGCCCTCCACGCCTCCCGCCGCTCCTCCCGGAGATTTCAATCCGAACCTGAATGAGGTCCGGACAAAGGAGGAGCTGTCAGTGGTCCGCTAGACGTGGTGGATTAAGCTGAGAAATGAAGACCTGTCGCAGACTTCAGCCAAATAGACTCCCTGTATCGTAGCAGCAGTGGCAAGGAGCCACATGTCTTTCACGGGGCGGCCTTTTAATGAGCTCTAATTAAATTTCCGCGGGCTCAGCATTTGTTCGCGGATAAGCGTCGGATCGCTGGCCGCCTACGAGCAGAATGAGAAGTAAAAGGAGATGGAATCCCAAAACGATAACCTTCTCTCGCTTTGGCAAACCACTGGTGTCCTTGCAGAGATATCCAAAACATCCAATATATGATTATATAAAGAATGTTTTTTATGTAAGAATGTAGTGATCAAACATGTCTTCACGTGGTCGTGTGACTCATGTTAAGCACTTGTTTAGTCATACAAAGGTGGCATGTCAGGGGATGCTTAACGTGGCCGTAGAGGACAAATCGGGGGATTGCCAAATTAAAAGTGGAGTGTTCGCTTTCTGGTCATTATTTGGGCCTAAGGTCATGGTGATCCATTTTTCATCCATATTTCAGGACCACATCGGTGACACACACATACACACACACACACACACACACACTGCCGTCCTTCAGACTACGTCCCCTCACAAGCTGAAAACCGCAAATACAGACCAACGTCTCACTTGCCACATTCTGGAAAACACTGAAATGCTTCAGATTCGAGAAGCAGAAACATTTTTGGCTGCGCGGTCTTGGACCAAAAATCCATATCGGGGTATTTAGAAAGATTCTGACGGTATCCCGGTATGCATTTTTTCAAGTAAACACATTAATTCATTGACGCCCGAAAAGGGCAGAGTTAGCTGGTTAGCGTGTTAGCTTGTTGTGGCTGCTAGCGTTTCCACTAGGGTCAATACCAGCGGCTCAACAGACGCTTTCTGATCTAACGTAACTTACGTTGGATTTTCCAAAACCAAAAACCCCCCCAAACAGACAGGGCTCCTCCCCAGTGTCGCTCTTATTCCATGTGTTCACGTGGCAACGGAGGGACTTCTCCTTGCGAGCTGCGTACCCAGCATGCAGTTCGGCGGGGGGGGAGTAATTGTCGGTAATTGTCGCTTCTCATACTTAATCTAGTTTTAGTTCTTGAATTAAAACGTGAAACTGGAAACCCGGTGGGTTTAGGCATGCGTGATGTATCCCCCCGAAAGTAACTTTGCACCCTGGGAAGGATCAAGTTGTCCATCGAGCAGGAGACTCACATAATGAGGGGAAAACAAAAAGCCAGCTGTAGATGTATTTTTCTGCTAATCCACTCTTCCTCCCGCTGTGTGGTTTTTAGCTGCCTTACAGTAATACTTTGTGCGCTTCCCGATTCATCATCTTGCAACAACAACTCCTTCAACACCTTCCACCGAGTGTGATTCCTTCCACCTGGCTGTGCTTCATTCATGGGCGCTTTCTTTCTGCCCCATTAAGCAGCAGAGGTCCCTAAGCGAGGACGCCAGGTACACTTACAAAAGGAGGTGATCAGGGGACTGTCGTCTCAAAAGACATATATTTCACATGACTGGGAGAGCTGCCATTGCACGTGGCCTCGGTAGAGTGAACGGCGCCATAGAATATACGTCTTATTGTGACTGAAATGGTTTCATTAAATCGAGACGAACGCGCGGCCAGAGTTCTGCTGTGAAATCACGCCGGCGGGACACGAACCAACACTCCGATGAAGACATGACAGCATTAAAAAGGCCCGTGTGCAGTGAGCAGGGACCAGGGCAGGGAAACGCTAACGACAGCACGGATATATGAAAATAAAAATAGCAAAGACCATTTTTTTTGAGTCACGCATGATCATTTATGTCCCTAGAATATATCCCCCTGTAGGAGTTTGCTGATTTTATGTGATATTAGGGGTGTGGGCGATGAAAAGGGGGTTGTGTGATGTTTTTCTGTGACTCTGACGGAAACTTCAGCACATTTTTAAATGTGGGTTCATGGACTATACCGCAAAAGCTTAAGTGAAAATCCTGCATGACATCTTTGTGAAATGAAGTTTGACTTCTCCTTCCACACGTCGCCCTCTCCAATCCGAAACTACTTAACCACACAAAACGTTCTCTTGGTCCAGCCACCGAGGTAAATCAGCCAATGAGATTACTTCTGCTTGAGCGGCTGAGAAATGCTCCTAATTCCGAATCCCACCAAACGAGCATTTGGCTCGGATGATGCGGGGTATAACCGCTGCCTTTTCCTATGATTCCCTCTCTAAGTGCCCGCATAACTCGGGAGTCATATTTCCTTAAAGGTTTTGTCTCTAAACTTGTTTTGCTTCCCTCAGTCGTGGAGGAGGGAGAAAGAGAGAGGAGACACAAAGAGGAAAAGATCTGTCTCATGACTTAAACATTGTGGGGGATAGAACGAAGCCCACACTGCAGGGATTCTTTCCCCAGCAAAACCTACAGCTTCAGCAGCGTTGGGAGTATTGTGTTACTGTGTTGTGATCACACTGCGCTGCCTCATGGTCGGGCATAAAGCCGAGTCAACGGACAAACCATGTTGCCCCTACAGATATCCATAAATCAAAGCTTGATTCCAAAATACGGCGTGCTAGTAATCATAAAGATGTACAGATATCTAGATGGGTAATGGATTGAACTCCACCGTGAGCCTCACCTTGATTTTTGTGGAATGAACATTTTTTCTTCCTCTCAAGAGTCATGTTATAGTTTTGTTGTTGTTTTTGTCGTATCGCAAATTGTGTTTCAGATCAAAGGCTCCGTAGAGCTTTCACCCAGAAGACACTGTTTCTGCACAAATAACATCAGCAAACCACATCAGCATTCCAATCCTTTCATTTCTTCCCTAGCAGAAAATGAAAATGGTTCAGAAATATTGTTATTCAGGGAAGCTGAGGTTTGCAGACTTTTACTTCATCTCCTATTCACTTCAAATGATCCCTGCGTGAAGTACAAATGACTGTGATTAAGCACGCAGTCCCCGAAGTGAATGAGCAGCAGCAAGCTCTCATGAACTCTGGTGGGATGGAAAAGCTGCATGTTCATGAATGTGATCAGCTGAGAGGTGACCTGAGCAGGATCTGCTTGTTTAGCACCTCAAATGTACTCATCTATCTCCAAGTTGAATGCAAAACAGCAACAAATGTTCCTATTAACAAATCAACGGGGTCTCATTGGTCCCCATTGAAACAGCAGATATCTTTCGGGATCACCACACGTCAGAAACCGTTGGTACGCCAGTGAGGGAAACACTGGAATGCGGTGAAGGTCAGCGTCCTGCTGCACAAGCCGGGCCGGGTGGGAGGGCACAGAGGAGGGCTTTCACTCGCTCGCCTTGCTGACTTCAGACGCACCACGAAATTCCTCCGGGGTATTTATCCGCAGCCAGGTGATTTTTTCTCGGGTTAAAGCCGCATGGGAGAGGAAAGGGAGGCGGGGGGGTTGGGGGGGGTTGAAAGAGAGGGTCGTAGGAAAGAGAAAGAGCGTCAGAGGGGGAGTTTTGGTCGTTGCCAGGTGAGTTTACAGGTTGGGCCGCCCTCAGGTTCGAGTTAATAAGTGTCCCCCGCAATCAAGACATCTAATAAGGAGAAGGGCGGGGAGAGAGAGATGAAAGGAAAGGAAGCAAGGGAGAGAATGAAGGATGTTAGGTTTAATCTTTATCAAGGGGATTTCCAGCCGTCTTCTGACCCAGTCGGGAGGAGAGAGTAGTGAGAAAAGGAAACTGCTCCTTACTAAAATAAATGAAAAGAAAAGAATTAGCCATGGTGTATGTATAACTGTAAAGGTGGTTTACAGGTGAGAGCGTCCTCACACTGAACGAAATTAAAGGGTGTTTGTAGTAATCCACAGATTGAAGAAAGAAGGCAGGAGGGGGGGGGGGGGGCATTTTGGTGCTATATTGTACAAGCCCATAAGCCAGGATCCCTTTTAACTCAATCATGGCCCATCAACCTCCACCCAACCCCCACCACACACACACACACACACACACACACACACACAGCCTATAGCACACATTTCTTGCAGTGTCCTTCTCACAGAGGATACAATGCTATCTCTGATGCCTAATCCACAGCAGCACGGGGATACTGGGAGGCTCATGACACAAATTGAACATTTCAAGGCGGCGTGCAAGGCCCAGACTCTTCCCCAATCAGGAATCTAAATGGCGCGCTCTCCGCGCCGGTCGCAGTGCGCGTTGGGGAAATGGAACACGGGGATTGCGGGAGGCATCCGCTTTATGCTCTAAACCCTTCAATGAAACTCTGACTCCTCCACCAGCTCCACCAGCACACGGGCGATAACAAAAGGCGCGCTCTGTTTGTGCAGGCGACCGAGCCGTCAGCTTGATGCATTGAGACATTAGCATTTAGATAACCCCTCTGAATATAGGATGCGAGGGAATGGGAAAACAGGAAGCAAATGAATACAGTGAATAATCACAAGTTACATTTTGAATTAACATAGGTTTGTCTTTTATCCTTCAGGACAAGAAAAAGGCCGGCGACAACAAGGGAAACATCGGCTTTGTTTCTCCTGTTGGGCAAGAGAACAAGGGCGTGTTTTCATGGTGCTTCTGGAGGACTTAACTGAAGCATTTAATTCATTATCACAGTCCTTTTCAACTGGAAGCGCTATCATACGTTTTTTATCAAAAGTAAAAATATCCTGGTTTGCTAAAATCATGTCTCGGAAAACTGTCAGGTTCATATATATATATAAAAAATCTGCTTATCCTTTCACTGGAGGCAAGTCTGTGTTCACTGGAAACCAATTAAGTCAAACTTACGTGAGGTAACAATCGTTAGAATCCAACACACACCAAAAGTCCTGGATCCACTTCCTCCTCGTCACGGCCAGCCAGAAGGTCACATGAGGAACGCTGAAACGTGCTACCAGTAGCAGTGGGAATGTGTTGTGCTCGTCATCGTGTTCTTTTTTTTAAAGGAACACTGTTGTTATCGTTGTGAGATTTGCACATCATACCGGTTATTATTATTTTTCATGATCTTCTTAATGTTGAAATGATCTGTAAAACTGTGGTTGACAGGCTACCGTCATTTAAATAGACGTATCTTTTTCCTGGTTGGTCTCGTTCCACATAGTGTGTGTGTGTCAGACTTCACCAATTCAAATCGGTCACTTAAAGTAATCGACGGGGGGAGAAGAAGAAGAAGCGCGATGGAAAAGGTCATCCTGCGAGATGACAATTTTGTCCAGTAGGAAAATTCATTCACGAGCGGCAAAGTGTCTGTTGGAACTGGTTAATATTCAAACCTGATCTCACGGGGCCTCTGAGCTCCGCTCTGATTCATCACTTGCGATTCTCTCCCTGTGCTCGGATATTATTTCCACATCCCGGCATTTGATTTCATTTCGAGTCGCCAATCAGAGTGTAATGAGAGCGGCTGGAATCTCACCGAGATCAACCTGAGCTTTGTCTCCCAAAATATCCTCTCGGAGGGGAATTACCACTGGCGTAGACCTCTAAAGGAGACTCAAAGTATACATGCAGCCTTTGTTTTTAACATGACAGGTCCCTGGGGTTATGTTGCAGTAAACCTAAAACAAATTTTGATGGAATTCTTTTGATCTCACTGTGCGTTTTTCCTCTCTGAACCTAAATGGACGTTTCATCGGAGCAGTGTCTGTGCGGCGCCGAGTCCTCCAGGCAAATCAGTATTCCAGTCACCTGCTGTACAACATAAAGAGCATGCTAGCAAGCTGTGGACAAAGACAGCCCCCGACACACAGCCCACCAATGCACACGGAGCCACACACACATACACACACACACACACACACATCAACACGATCAACCGCACACACGCTTTCAAAAAGCTTCATTGAAATAAATTGCAGCCTCTCTGGCTGCACCTACAGCAGTTTTCTTGGCTCCAGCAGCCACGAGGGGTGAAAGGAGGAGGAGGTGGTGAAGGGGGGAGGGGAGTGTGGGGCGGAGGGGGCGGGGGTGGGGGGGGGCAGAGCGCTAGCAACAGACGATTAAAGCCGGACAAAAGGTTAGTAGACGTGACAACACGGCTGCGAGTCAATCGACAGGCCGCAATATGATCACCTTTCCCAGGTAATGGAGAGGAGGCAATGAGGAGGGGAGAGGGGGGGGGGTGGGGGTAATGGAGGGATGCTGCACAACACGATCAACTTTCAACATCCCTTTGAAGTCCAAAATGTCCTCCCCCAAGAGAGAGAGAGAGAGAGAGAGAGAAAACAGGAGAATTTTTGCTGGACAACATTGGTGATTAAACAGAGATCCAGGGGCTTCCCCCGCCGGGCGCTTGGATGACAACAGGTCAAGTCGAGCTTTGGCGACGAGTAAACCCGCGTGGATAAACCCCCGAGGGGGGGGGGGGGGGGGGTTCTACGGCCTGTGGCGATGGCAGGTGGTGGTCAACGTATCAAACTGTAAGCCCTCCTGAATTCCTATGATAACATGCAGATAGTTTAAAAGGAGCAAAAACACAAACACAAAGGTTGGGGGGGGGGGGAGCTCGGGAGGAGCTGTCACAAGCTCACTGTGTTATCACAAGGGCATTTTGTCATTGGCGCATCCACTGCAGCTGGATTTATAGTCTGGGCCGTTACCATTGATAATTGATGGCCTGTAGGTGTGTGTGTGCTCGTTTGGCTTTCACATCGCGTGTGTGTGTGTGCTCACGTTCATGCATGTATATTCCCTGTACGCCGGTGTGGCTGCATCCCCGCTCAACAGAAACACCCCCCCCCTCCCTGCCTGTCAGCGGTGTGGGCCTCCGATTGGGGGCCCTGGGCTCAGTCGCCACGGAAACTGCACCAAAGCAAACAAAGGGGTGGAACGGAGGCGAGAGAATACGGCGACACAAAGGGGGTGGGGCGGGTGCAGGGGGGAGAGGGGGGGGGCTACCTAGCACAGTGGAAGATTTCAGGAGAGTCTCGCACAAAGCCGAGCTCAAACCTGCGGCGTCTGCCGCTGTGCACAAGCCTGGAGATTTGATTCCCCCCCCCGCCTTTCTCCCTCAATGGGGATTGGTTTATTAACATATGCAAATCGCAGCGCTGGATGGTGATTAGTCAAATTGCACGAAAATCTCTGCGAGAAGTGGAGCCGGTCCAAAGTCATTTTAAATTCCTCCGCCGCTCATCCACGAGAATTTTGTCAATCAAACTGCAGCGGCTGACCTTAAACCGATAAAGCCTCGATACCCACTTTAATTCCCGCTGGTGCTCCGGTGGCAAGCGGGATTAGAAGATGAATTCCCACCGGCCACGACGGTAATAAAAGAAAACAATAAGGTCATTAGGATTAGCTATTAGTAATAAATATTAAAGCGATTATGGCGAATTAAAACTCCAGAAGCCTGGAATAATATAAAATCCATTAGTGATGAAAGTTTTAAATATTTCCTCCACCAAAGCACTGTTATGCAGTCTGATGGAACGGGCGACGTGCAGGAAGTCATTGTGCTAAAGCGGAGGAGGGGGGGGGGGGGGGGGGAGATTACATTCTGTTAGGGGCCTGTGCTCGGCCCCGTCCGCTGAGACTCATTAAGGGCGGCCTTGACATTAAGGGCCCGCTCCCTTTCAACCTGTTTGTGGCCCGCGATGCTGAGATCAAACGGGTTGCTATAGGTGAGGGCACTCTGAATGGCCTAAAGCTGGTCATTCATCCTTTTTAAAGACAGGAAATCAGGCTAAATTGAGGCCCCGGCTCCTCCCTGCGCCTGCTAAAGAGGCTTCAGAAGCTGCAGCGTTTTTTGCAGTAAAGAATTCCAAGTGGCCATGGGCCTTTGAGGGCGAGCGCAGAACCAATAAAACCCAGGATTACTTGTGTCAAAGGAACACACCTGCATTTCATACATTTTCCTCCTAAGCACTAGCTGCAGGGAGGCTGAAATGAACTGCCTCTCTTTTTTCCAGGAGAAACCCACAACAATGTTTTTAGAATATCTTTTTTTTCCACATGTTCTTACTCGTCCTTTATGCATTTCCCAGTGTTTGTGCTTGCTAGTGGAAATACCACAGACGGAATAAAGGCCCTTTGTTTGACTGAGCCGAGGCGTCGGTGTCTTTGCCACCTAGAAGTCAAAGCGTTTGGAGCGTTTTTTTAAATCTCTATTCTTCTCTGCTTTCGCATTGTTTTCACATCCACATTTTGTTGCTATTAGTGACACGAAGGGGAAGGTTGAATGCACAGGGAATAAAGAAAGAACAAACTAAACTTGTGAAGTGTTTGTCTGATGTGGCCGCTGTAATTCCACAGTTTGAAGGCGTATACAACTGAAGATGAAAGTACAGCACGTGGACGTGTGTGATGACGAGTAACAAGGAGATCGGATGTGACCCCCTCTGAACGCACAGGGGGGGGACACACGCTCCGACTCGGGCTGTTTTGGGACGAACAAACGCTCCTCGGAATGACTCGTTCTGCAGGAAACCACGGCGGTCCTCACAATGTACAACTGGAGGCGCAGGAGGGGCTCTAAATGGGGGGAGCGGCCATGATTGGCCTCGTCTTAAAATGGAAACGGCGTATTGGTGCGCCCGCCTCGCACTCCATCGCTTCTGGAGGTACCGCCGTACGCGGCACATCGGTACCCGGCGTCTGGCCTCAAGGCTCGGCATTAAGAGGAGCTGCACGGCCCCCGTCGCTCTGTCTAACCGCCCCCCCCCCCCCCCCCCCTTCTTGCACTCCGTCCGAGGCAGATGTGCGATTGATACCCGTGGTGCTGTTTCTAAATTTAGCTCGGCTCACTCGGGGGACTCTCACAGCAACAAGTAGATAGGACGCAGTAGTGCTTTTAGTAAATAAGATCTTAATACGTTTGTTTTAAAAAGGTTTGTTCTAGAAATGGAGGACTCATCGCCGGGTGATATGCACGTTGATGTTGATATCTAGATCTGGATCAACAAATAATGATGTTTTCAGCTCAACGGCGAGAATAACATCAGCAGAACGGGTCAACTGTGCTCTGAAGGAGTTGATTAAAACAACTTGTTTACTCTGATCAGATAGAGGTTTTCAGTATGACTGAATCATCCCACCTTTGGTCACAGGGACACAAAGCGGTACCTTCAGAGTCCTTTTTGAGAATCGTTCACGTGAAACAAACAGAGCGAAACTGGGTCATTTAAATCATTTGAATCTCATTAAGAAACCAGGCCAACAATGTACCGGCTTCATGTGGGTCAGAGTCCGTCTGGGCTCCCGTGTGCCTTCTGACCGCACCTCTCCCTCGACTGTCACTCGTGATTAATCTGCTAATGTCCGCATGCAAATTCTCCAAATAGGCCTCCTCGGTGTGACTGTACGACTAATGGAGGTCAGCGGAGACCATTTTGCCGTTTCATGCATATGTATGAGCTTGTGTATTTAGCAGCCAAGTTGCTTTCTGATCATCACGTGTTGAGAATGAGTGAGCGGAGATGAATGGTGGTCCACACCTGGGGCACATTAGCAGCTGACCACCTGGGGAGGAGGATTTGGGGGGGGGGGAGGTCTGAAAAAGCATGCAAATTGGACTCTTGATTCTTTTTTTTCTTTGGAAAGTCCACAGGTTTTTGTTACAACCAAACCAACGCGTCGCAGATGAAACATATCAATCACTGTTGTTATGGTCACAAGAAAATGTCCTCCTGGTTTTAGACGGGCACCAGATTATTGTTCATAACACTGCCGTTTTTCTAGAGAAGCCCAGAATGGACAAACAAAGACCGGCTCTAGAAAGAAACATTTGTGTTCTGGTTCTCCTACACCCTGGACACAGAGGAGAAGCTTCAGTTATTTGCCTTCTGGAACCTCACCGCTAGATGCCACTGACTGCAGACGCAAGCCGGGAAAAAATATCCGATGGCGATTTCAAAGTGCTCAGTTAACAGGTTTTTAGAATCCGAAAATGTAATACCTGCACCGTGACTTCATTTAGCACAAAGCAGTCTAGAACGTTTACCAAAAGATGCATTTTTCCATATGAAAGAGCAATTAAAACATCTGAAGGCCAATGATAAAATATTATATATTTATGTAATATAATAAAATAATATTACGAAAAGACTGCATTGAAAAATAAGGAACATAAGAGTTAACAAATAACATGATACATTGCAGTGTAATTATTCTAAAAGGGAGCTGCACAGAAACATAGTAAGTCTTGTTTTAAAAGGAAAGACTATATATATATATAAATGCACATACACAAATGTGTGTTTCTGGGGACGCTGGGACACATCTGGAGCTGCCCTGAGCCATGTCTGGTATTTAGCAGATTGCACCAATGAAGAAATCTTTCGATTAGAACTAGGAAATTGCTTCTGTCAAGACCACTCACCGAGGGGGGGAGGATAGCTCTTGCTTTAATTGAGTCTCAATTTGAAAAAAAAAGAAGAAGAAAAAAAAGGCGTAATCTAATGTGGCATCTTGATAACATGTTTCATGTAAAAAATACGATGTCCTGCGCCCTTTATGCGTTAAACGTGTCCGAGGCTTCCGCCGTTGAATCGCTCTGAATCGCACAAAGCGAGATCACCAGCGTCCAAACAATACAACCAAAGCTCGCACAGCTGCACCGCTTCCAGGGGGGAAATAACAAACCTGTTAGAGCGGATGTAGACGGCGCGAGCTCCAATTAGACTCTCTAAATGTTTGATAAGGACAATCCGTGCGCAGGATGAAATCTGACACATCGGGGCTTCAAACTGAGTGTAGGAACAATACCTCACTCTGTTTGTTACCTTTACCTTTTGGAAAGAGGGAAAAAAAAAGAAAAGAAATCCATTGTAAAGGACTCAGGCATTCCTTTGGTAACCATTTTAATGGCCAATGCCTCCTGGTCAAGAGGTGGTCGCTGAATGGACTAATTCTGCAGGATTAGCCCTCCGTGCTGGTGATCCCGCCAGCCAAACAAATGTGACCTTACGGTGCAGAGTCTGTGCATGCACCACCATGCATTGACTCTATGGGAGGGGGCAGCTCAGTCAGGGGATTACTGGGAATCAACCATTCAGCCATGCTCTTGTTTTCAGATTATTTTTTTTCTTGACTTTGAAAAGGGACGTTTGACAGAAATTACATCGCGGAAGGGGGTAACCGGTGGCAACAC
Organism: Pungitius pungitius; assembly: GCF_949316345.1. Classification (NCBI taxonomy): domain Eukaryota; kingdom Metazoa; phylum Chordata; class Actinopteri; order Perciformes; family Gasterosteidae; genus Pungitius; species Pungitius pungitius. The sequence continues at coordinate 15,968,891 of NC_084901.1, forward strand.
AGGCAAAAATACCAGCTAAATGAGAACGGTAAGGTAAGCCTGTGGGCAGGAGAGCTCAGCAAACTCATAATAGCCACAGTTTGTGATCCGTGGATGTGTTTTCAGTCTGCGGGGGCCCAACAGAAGAGTGCCGGGGAGGATGAAACCACACCGAGGTGGACATGCTAGACTTGGAATACACAAAACACCGGCTTCCCATGTGTCAGGTGACCTTTTGTTCCCAACAGGGCTCAGTTCTGCAGGACTGCACAGCCAAATAAACAGTAAATGTTCCGGAGAGGGGGCTTAAGTAGCATCTGACAGACGATGCTCGAGAAAACGCTGCTGCAGTATTCTCTGCTCGGTGTGACCCACTGGAAGGCCAAGTCAAATTCAGATATCTGTGTTGTAACGAGTACGAGGCCAAAACATTTTAAAAAATAAAATCACTTGCAATTACCGAAATGCAAGCCATCTTTTTAGGCGGTGGAGTGGAAATGAGATGAAACCACATTGATTTTTTACATCTCTGACCTGGTGCAAGAGTGCACATCGTATTGCTCGTCTGCAGGTTCCGTGCAGCCGACCAGTGGAAGGTGTTTAAACGTAAACAAACCAATCCACCAATCAATAAGGGCAACGGGCCCCGAGGGGCCGCTGAGCGACTAATAAACCGAACGGCGACGAGGGAGCCGGCACGAACAGGAAGGAGCACATCTGTCAGAATCTCAGACGTTATTAGGAGAAGAGCTCGGACCGTCTGACGGACACGGAGAGAAATACAACTTCACTTGTGGACAATTAAATTGGGTACATTCAGGAAGTTCTTATCGGAATCGAGGTGTGGGCGAGCGGTCGAGAGAGAGAGAGAGCATCACACTTTATACGAGGACGAATTTGTCTAAAATCCCAGTGACAAAGTCATGATTACAATAATCTGCAGAAGCAATTCAGATATGAATGCATATACAACATTCTGGAATTTTTGCATGTACCATTATTTTTGTAAGTATTTGAATAGAAACTGGAATTAGTGCCTTGAGGCATCATTTAAAATCACCATGTTTAGGAAATACATGCTTGAGTTGTGGCCAGAAATGTTTTTTTTTTTGAGGTCACACAGACCTGGTAATTGGTTCATCCTTGGGTCCAAGTGAAGGTTTGTGCCAATTCTGGAAAAATAAATTGCTGGAGAAGCTCCAGAGATATCATGAGATATGTGATGTCACAGTGGAAGGAAATGTTGAAACCAGAAGTGTGCCTTGCCTAAAAAATGTATCATGAAAAAACAGTCTAAATCTAAAATACACGTCCATGTCCTCTTAATTGCTTTTAAATGTTCTTTTCTTATGTTATGTTTTGATGGTTTGATTGGTGTTATGTGAAGCACTTTGAATGCCCTTTTGTTGAAATGTGACATACAAACAAACTTGCCTCGCTTCTAGCAGCACCGCATGCTGTGCCGTAATGATAGTTCATTAAAAAAATTAAAGTAGCTACTTATTTTAAAGTAGATATTTTGCTCCAAAACAATCAGACGACTAATTATGATGAAACCATGGCGTCCCTGATCGGAAGTAATGAAGTCTATAAACTACTGTAGCTAATGAACCACAGATTGCTTGTTTTTTTAATGAACTGAAGACATCATTTAATAAATCCACAATGCTGTAGACTGGTATCAGTTGGTTCATTGTTCTTCATAAAGATGTGTTTTAGTATCCACTTCATATAGATGATGCCGTGTAACCACAGCGATAGATCCAATGTAAAATAGCCAGTAGCTCCAGTTCTGTTTGCTGGACTTCCTCTCGCTTCTCACCAACCACAGGGGCCCCTCGAGCTCTCAGGCTTCATGACGCGGCCTGAGACTCCTCAGGTTCAAGTCCTCCGACCATATTCTAATGCCCTGTCTATTAAAACCCATTTATGACGGGCGACGGCTGAAATGAACTTAACAAGTCTGTCATCGCTGCGGCTTCGTCAGCGCCGGTTTGAGCCGATCGGATGTGAAGCGGCCCGCTGGGTGACGAAGTCCCCCGGCGGGCCAGCTTCGAGGGCCCGTGGGATTTGGTCCGGGTGGACAGGTGGTTCCACTGGGTAGGCAGCGACTTTGAAATCCTCTCGAGCGGAAAATGTAATGAAAAAAAAGAGGTCTACGCTGCAGAACCGGGTCGGCCGGCACAGGGGCTTGAAATCTCGCTTTTTAGAGGACAGAAAATGCTACAAAATGCCAAGTTTAGTTTAAACACAAGATCAAATTGTTAAAATACAACAAGTTACGAAGAAGCCATCAAAGAATAAAACATTGTTTGACACTATGAAATCGATTTCCTTGTTTCTCCATTAGTTCCATGAAAGCAGTCACAAAGCAAACCCCTCACATCTGATCCCACTGATTTCAATGAATGAATTTTATGTTTATAACAGGGCTGTCGAACATTAACGCGTTAATCTATGCGATTAATGTGGCAAAATATTTTACCACACTTAACGCAACTTTCCTTTCCAGTCTTGACCCCGGGAAACGAAACCGCCGCTAGTGAGTCAACGTTAGATCGGAGAGAGCCAGTCGGAAGCTGGAGACGGAGAGAACTCGTGAAACAAATGGGAGGCACGACATACAACGAAAGAACTCCATCACGTGTCAAACAGGAGGGGGGTAAACGGACCACTTTACGCACCGCTAGGCTAGCAGCTAGCTTCCAGGCTAAGCTAGTTGCTAGGCTACTTCCATCCCAACATCTACCCTGCAGAGTTCCACATTTGATCCCAATTAATGTATTTCAAAATTTGAGATGAATTAGTTTGTTTTAAAAAAAATCCATTGACAGCTCTTAGTTTATAATTATAATGAAAGTAATAGTCAAACTTCACATGGAGGCATGTCTAATTCTGTTTAATATGTTGTGGTCTTCCAGTCCAGCAGAACAGATTAATCAATCAAACATTAAGAAAAGGTTATATTCTAAGGGTAACCTAATTCAGGGATATCATATCAAGATTTCCTCCTTTGTTTGTTCTGTGCTCCTTTTAAAGCATCTAACAGGTTTGGAATTGTTCCTGTACGTATGTGAGCTCTGAGTGTTTCCAGTTCTAAACACAGCGAGAGCGTTTTCGAAAAATAACACAAATTATGTGTTTGAATTCCTTAAAATGAATAAGCAGTTATAGGGTCAGCAGCCGCAGTGACTTGAAAAAAAAAAAAAAGAATGAAGAGAGAGAAATGAACTGACACAACTGGTGTTTTTTTTACGACGTGCTGACAGTCGCTGGCCAAACCCAACAGAGAGCAAACTATGGTCTGGCAACGCAAACCCTCGTTAAAGCAGCGGTAGGGAGAACGTTTCTGGTGCCAATGGGGAGGAATTCTGTTAAAACCTTTCACCACGCTGTAATTCAAGTGGGCCAAGAGAAAACTAGGTGTTTTTAATCAAAGTTTCTACTGAAGCATGGCCTACACTACAAAGCAGGCCACAAAGGGAGCTGGACTTCTCAAAAAGAGAGTCCGACGAAACCGGCGAGCGTTTCTTGGAGTTAAAACGTTTTGGCGTCGTGCTAACCGTAGCTCGGGGTCGACTTAATAGAACGGACGTTTTTCCAAATTTCTGATTGTTCCTGGTCATAAAACATGTGGAAAAAGCAGAGAACTTGGAGCTAAAAGTAAGAGCAAGATTTTCTCTGCTTTTCTCCGGGAGATGCATGATGACAGCTGCATTAAAATTCAGAGGCTTTTTTTTTGCCCTTTCCAGAAAGCTGCCCGGGGTACTTCTTCAGTTCCAATATTCTGAAGGGTTTTGGTGATTTCTTTTAAGGGGTGTGAAAGTCGGCTGTCATACCTTCTGCAGCGTTTGCATGGATCACTTGAGATAGACGTCTTGTTGATGTCTTAATTCAAACCACTCAAAAGCAAAGTGTTTGGAGCAGTTGAATACATATTGTTAAGTATTTGCATTACGACATTTAACACTGGTGAATGGACATGTTTAAGTCTGTTTCTTCTCCCTCAATGCAATATGCATGAGTCCACCGTCCTCTCCTCTTCGTGACAGCTGACAGCTGAGAGGAGGAGATGTGGGGGCGAGATAGGAAACGCCAGAGAATCTGACCTCCAAGTTTCGCTCGGATCAGTGAACGCGGATATTATCTTCACACACACACACACACACAGACACACACACTCACGCTGCCAACAGTGATGTGTTCACAGGCCCACGCGCCACGCGCCGTCACAAACACAAATCAATCACCCCGCGAGGACTCGATAGTGTCGCAGGCGTTTAATGAGGACGAGTAAATGCTGATGGAGTCCGGTAACGATGTTAAACAAGCAGAATAAAAGCAACACATCCGGGAGTTTTGTCCATCTCCTTTGAGGTGTGTTTAGAGACGCGTAGACAGACTCAATAGACGCGTGTTTTAATCTTTCTTCAATCATTTTGTCAATGCTTAACCTCAACCTGAAACGAAGAGTGCAGGCGCACAAAAATGTGCAACGAAAAAGGGCTCGAAGCAAATAAAAAGGATACATTCTACATAATTTAGTGTTAGCATAGCATATGTTAGTTTAAATAGGTCGATTCATGATAACAGAGGTTCTAGTAAGGAAAACGTTTGGTATCTTTAAATATCATGTACCATCCTCCAGTTGGTTTCCCCTTCTATATCCAAATATTAATAGCCTCCATTACACAAAAAACACTTTCGCCCCCGACTCACATGAAAGGATTAGGATAAATGAGCCTGATAAAGTCTCTTATCGAAGGGCTGCAAGAGCACGGATAAAGAAAGAAATACAAAAGCAAAATGCAGGAACGAGGCGACATAATGATGAGCTGCCTTCAAGGACCAACGCTTCAAAAACAAGCATTTTTAAATAATTAAATCCTGGACCAAAAAGAAGCGTCAATAGAGTGTTTGAGTTCTTCCACTCAAGATTTAAACTCAATCCTTATTCACAGCTCCTTCAGAAAAACAATGTCAGTCGCTTGGTGATGGAAATGGAAATGTGCCGACAAAGACATGCTACATACGTGTCAATACACAAAAAGGGAGCGATGGCCCAAAATGCAGCTTCATCCAAAAAAAATCAAGTGCAAAATGAAATTTGAGTTAAAAGCTTTTCTGTAATGCTCTTGACGTTGTGTAGAAACCAAAGTAAATCGCTGGAGGTTCAATTTTAGAGATTACATTCGGGTTTTGTTCTTGAAAGGCATTTCAAGCATCTGATTTCATGTCACTGTTAATATACTCATAACAAAAAGCTCCATGTCGTCAGGAACACTTGATGGTCCCTCAGCGTACCGTTTGTAGGCCGAGTTTGGTCAATTAAATGCTAAATTAAAACTGAAGTAGTCGATTAGTCAGCTGCTCTGACCCTTGCAGGGCGAACAGCTTGACTATGTCTCTGCTTGGTGTATTCATGTCAAACCAAAGCACCTTTCACTCTGCGGTTTGGTGCTCCGAGGCTCAAGCATGTGGGAGTTTGTCATTTTTATCGTGATATTCCTGTAGAACCCTTTTCTGGTGAGAGACCCAGGACTCCGTTATCATCGAGCTAGCTGTGCGGATGTGTTGGGGTATCAAAATAGTTTTCAGTTCACTTTGTAGATGAGATGTTCAGATGAAATACAGCCCAAAATGAAAAGTGCTCGCTGTGTTGTTCAACCCACTGCTTGGATTTAAATTCTCATCACACACACACACACACACACACACAGGTCATCGGTGGCCGATGTTAGACTTGTACACAGCTCGCCTTTGCACAATTGCTCTCAAGTTACGATATTAACAAAGTTTACTCATCATCAGCTTGTTGGCATCATTCAGATGTCTGAGTCAGCCGGACTGCATTAAGTGTGGCTCATGCAGTAATGACCTTCCTGCTCGGGCAGCACCCCATTCCCTCAATGTAAAACATTTATTGGTTTAGCTGGGACATTCTGTACTCTTTTATTAGCTTTTAGCCAGGAGTTGAATAAAAACCTCCTGAACTTAATTGGTACAGACATATTGTCCTGGCTTCATGTAGATTTCAGACTAAAGTGTCCACCCAGTAAAAAGCAGTCACACATTAAGTTGCAGCTTTAATTAATGGGCGTGCAATCGTGAATAAAGGCGCTTTTAGCTCTCTGCATGCACAAACCGGACCTCGCTCGAGTCTTGAGACGCCTCACACAGGAAGCCATTGTTCTGGTGCAACAGCTTCAGACTTTTATCTGAATTTGTTAAGAGGGCATCGCTGAGGTAAAGAATCTGTGACTATGCCCAAAAACACGGCAGCCGTGATCAGACCTGCAACAGCTACCAGGGCAACACTTCATGTGAATGTGAATCAGTGGACAGCGTCGTGTGGAGTTGAACTTCTTGTAACTAGCAGGAAGCAGGAAGTTGAGTGAATGCATTGGAAATGTTTTCAAACCTCCTCTCTATCCTTTTTCTGGACGGCTAATAACGTTAAATTACCTTCCCGATGTGGCTCTGAATGGCGAATCACTTTCCTCGCCTCCGTGGAGTTGATTTTCCACAAGCTCGTGGAAAAGGGACACTTTCCTCAGGTGCGGTTTCATCGGGATCCGCCGACATCGACCACATTGCATTCGTAGCGGGTTGAGCGACATACACCGATTGCCGACGTGATTACGCCTTCAGTCCAACTGTCGATGACCACGTGTAATATCCCAGGACATTACGTCGTTATGTATTTATGGTCTGAAACTACGACGCAGTCTGCTTGAAACCGGTTTGCAGAGAAATCACCTGAATTTGGCCTGTTTGAATGTAAAATAGATACATTTAAAACGCACTTCACTTCCAGCATGGTCACACAAATGTTTTCAGTGAGGCCTGAAAGGAATTATTCACTGAAATGACCTTAAGCAAAGGTTTCGGCTCAATCAATCATGGAGCCTTAACCCAATTCCTGGCCAAACAGTAGCACGCTTGTGCTCATACGGAACGTATTGGCGTATCGCCATCACGCTTTCAAACACTCGACTTGATTTAAAAGGGTGCTCCGGCTGTTTAGTATTCAGCTTTAATGTGAAGGTACAGCATGTAAAACCAAAGAAGCTGTTTAGTACCGGTCAATATTTTGTTATTGGGAAGAAAAACCTGTTATCCCCAAGGTAAGAAGTATTCATCACTAAAGCGCAGGTTTGTAAATACAAATGAATAAGGCGAGGCTTAAGATTAACACCTGAGGCCATACACCCTCACAAAGGTGCACGTTGAACACTTATGTACACGGAACCAAACCCACAAAGCTTCCGCTATTTGCTGACAAAAAGTTGTGAAATAAATGTCCCGGCTTTTTCTCCTGCAGCTCGGAGGAAAGATGGTGCAGCTTGGTTTGCTCCTTCCAAGATGTGCAGAACGACACGAGGTCAAGTGCTGAGGGAAATGGACGCAAAAGAAAAAAGTGGAGCTCCGCTTCCTCGGGCTGTTAATAAAAGACGTACAACAGCCCTCCTGTCATTTACCTTTTCCACTTCGGGCTGCAGAACGAGTGAAAAGCTGAACGACATTCATTTGTTCCACCTCCCTTATTATTGACTGACACGCTTTATTAGTTTCAACTCTGTGATGCTCCCGGAGCAACACTCGCTCCAGTCACCGGTTATCTGCAGCGGTCACACGTCTCCATGACAATGGCATCCTCTGTGTTTATGTGCAAATTACAAAAGAGCCCATTTGCTTTCCGTTTGGCTGGGGAACAAAAGAAATACTCGGTTCAGGGGTTGCAACAGTAATAAGAGAACATAAACACAAGCTGCCGTGCTTTGCTGGCGATATGGAAATGCTTCCCATTTAATGCAGTTTCCATTCAGCATCTCGGGGGAGGACAAAGGATGATCAAACCGTACGCGGCGCTGTTGACTTCAAGCCCGCAAACACGAGCCTGTAAAAGCTGCAGGGTGTCCAAAGCAGAAGCCCACAGTGAAAAAACAAATATTGAACATAATTTGGTTGCTGGATATTATGTGATCAGGCCCACCGCCCTCCAGCGATCGTTCACGTGAAATCAAATTTGCTCACTGATTACATTTCCTCCATGTTTTTCCTCATTTACATAATCACAAACAGAGGTCTAATGGCTGTGAATAAAAACACATGGTAATGCTAAAGAGAAAGAGCCGTCTCTTTAGGATTTGGGGGAAGAACAGCGCGAGATGCAAATGCGCGCGAGCCATTTTTCGGTAGCGAGTAATTCATCTTCATTACGCCAATCGATACGGCAAAAAAAAAAAATGGAGCAAATTCTGCCAACTCATTACGTATCGTTTTGTGATCAATACGTCGCTGAGTACACGCGCAGATGGAGGCGGCAAAATGAGAGCATTACTTTTGGTCTGCATCACCGGAGTCGAAGAGACTGTCCATTTCCAAAGTATCTATGAGCAAGGCATTGAAATGGTTTACCCGTGGCAATTCAATTCATTTTATTTTGTATAGCCCAAAATCGCAAATTACAAATTTGCCTCAGAGGGCTTTACAGTCTGTACACATACAACATCCTCTGTCCCGAAACCCTCACATCGGCACAGGAAAAACTCTTCAGTGGGGAAAAAAGGGAAGAAACCTTAGGGAGAACGTCAGAGGAGGGATCCCTCTCCCGGGATGGACAGACTGCAATGGATGTCATGTGTACAGAATCAACAACGTAAAAGATATACAATACATTCAATTCCTCTAACAGAGATGATACAAGTAATTGCAAGTAGCAGAACAAGTGTACGGCAGGACCACCACAGGGACAACCACCATCAAATAGAACCACCATCCACAGAGGCTTCTGTGGGGAGGGAGAGCAGAAAGATGTTGGTTTTTGATGACAGTAATATGAATCATATTTAAAGTAATGATGATGGCAGCAGCAGGTGTCAGCAGAGCCATGAGCCAGGAGTCAGAACCGGGGTCCGCACGGAACTACGATCCACGGAGACCTGCTAGGCGAGAAAGCACAAAAAACTCCCGGAAAGAAGCTGAATTAGTGATGTACATTAATAAAACATGGATAATTGTGGAAGGAGAGAGTGAGAGTGTGAGAGTAGCTCGGTGTGTCCTAAGAAGTCCCCCGGCAGTCTAAGCCTAGAGCAGCTTAACTAAGGTCTGGTCCAGGCTAACCTGAGCCAGCCCTAACTATAAGCAATATCAAAGAGGAACGTTTTAAGCTTTATCTTAAATGAACTGACCGAGTCTGCCCCCCGGACTGAAAGTGGAAGCTGGTTCCACAAAAGAGGAGCTTGATAACTGAAGGCTCTGGCCCCCATCCTACTTTTTAAAACTCTAGGAACCACAAGTAGCCCAGCATCTATGGAGCGTAGATGCCTTGTAGGGCAATACGGTGTAACAAGCTCTTTAAGATAGGACGGTGCCTCACCAGCAAGTGCCTTGTAGGTGAGGAGAAGTACCTTAAATTCTATTCTTGATTTAACAGGAAGCCAGTGCAGAGAAGTTAATACAGGAGTTATATGATCCCATTTCTTACTTCTTATTAATACACGTGCTGCAGCATTCTGAATCAGCTGGAGAGGTTTAAGCGATTTACAAGAGCAGCCTGATAACAAAGAATTATACTAATCCAGTCTAGAAGTAACAAATGCATGAACTAGTTTTTCTGCATCACTTTGAGACAGGAAGTTCCTGATTTTTGATATATTACGTAGATGAAAAAAGGCAGTCCTTGAAGTCTTCTTTATATGAGAGTTGAAGGACATATCCTGGTCGAAGAGAACTCCAAGATTTCTGACGGTGTTGTTGGATACCAGAACAATTCCAGGTAAAGGATCGTCCCAGCAGGGTAGGACCTCGCACAAAGCTTCCCTGTGTGCTTTTCCCTGTGCGATCCTTTACCGATGCGTTCAGCCTCTCCAAGGGTTAGGGTTAGGGTGCTGCCACTGCTGGAACCAGCCTCATGAAATAAGCATCAGAGACACAGACTGAGAGAGCGTCCTCTGATTTGGCCCCAGAGGTTACGTACATAATAATTCAAAACATGCCCAAATGATAAGTTTCATTATTACTCACAATACGAGCGCGCGGGGGGGGGGGATCGGATTTCTCGATGCGTTCCCACAGTGCCATCAATCATTCATTTATTGCGTCAAATATGAATTGAGGAGAGTTTCTCCGGCAAAAGATAAGGCCCGAATCCCCGCGCGGAACGTGTTGATTAGAACCATGACGCATGGAGCGGATCGGCTCTACGGAGGGCTGCAAATCACACGTCATCAAACCCCCCAACTTCAGCGAAAAAAGGCACATCGGGGCTGATTTGCACACATAGAGCAAAAAAAAAAAACGATTTTCCTTTGCTAATGGTCCCACGCAGGAAATATGATTGTGATTAAGAACAAAGTGTCTTCCTCAGCCAGACACCACTTTTCCTGATGATCGGCTCCCCCCTCGCCCCCCCCCCCCCCCCCCCCCCCCCCCCCCTCTCTTCCTGTCAAGCAAAAAAAGAAACACTTACACAACAATCACTTAGCCTGTGTGATTCCTGAATCGATTTACAGGCCACAGCCACCCTGCTGATGTTGTGCATCATTCCGCCGCTAATCTCACTTCCTTGTCAAATGCACTCGTGCAACCTCGAGGCGGCCGCGGAATTAGACTCGAGCTAATGGGCGAGTATTAATCTCCAAGTCACAACAGAATTAAGAAATAATACGCCCATGAATACTGCAGCGGAGCACAGGGGGGGCGGGGGGGGGGGGGGGGGGGGATCTGCTCGCACAATCTGCACTGGCTTGCAAAAAAAAGAGAGTAATTGGCGATTATTTATTTAAGTTATTAATGCTTTGTCATGGAATTCACATTTTTCACCGGCCGAATGGGGGCTCCGGAGTAAATATCCAATGAGCAGGCAATACTATTTCAAACCAACTTTCTGCACGGACCGAGCAAAGAAAAATGGCCTCTAAAGCTTTGCAGCTCATTGGACCGCGCCTTTTAGCTCTACTCGTTTCACGCCGTCTCCGAAGGAAGTGCATTCTCATTAGACCCCTTAAAAATACACGTGGGCCTTCCGAGTCAGTGGGTTCCTGCAGCCCTCCCCCCTAGAAGCTTTAATTAGAACACCAGTCACTCGTGTTATCGTTGTTTCAAGAGGGTCCGCTTTCCACATTCCTGGGCTGCCCACCTCATCACAGGACCAGAGGGCCCCGCGGCGAGCGGTGCGACCACGTGACGGCGTCCTCCGGAGGATCAGCCGCCGGGTCGCTCCTATCGCCCGGGGCAGAGGCGATGTGCTCGGACTTGATTGGAACGGCGCCGATTGTCCAATTTCAATCTCCTCAACAATCCATTTACAGAATCCGAACAGGGTTCTTTACAGTAGAAAAGTTGTAAAATTCAGCGTATCCCTCTACATGCAATGAGCCGTCCATAGGGACCACTGTGCTGTTGTTATTGATGCTTGACGGAACAACTTGTGCTTTCCAGTAGAGCTGAAGGCAAACCAGTCCATTTAGTCAAAGTCACCAACAGTACAAGATGGTTTCATTAAAAAAAATCCTGCAACCCCAACAGATGTGTCTGTTTACAACATGGAAAAGCCAACGCTGTCTCCAGATGTGGCGTTCAGACCTAAATGGCTGAATGAGGCAGTAGAGATCTTATTTATTTATGTGTAATCTAATTTGAATATAAAGCAAAAACACATCTAGTCCCATCATTAAGCAGTGTTCTTAGAAAATAGTCCCCCTCGTTCGGTGGATTTTACCAGCTGTTATGATTTCAGCTCTGTTTGGAGGCAAGTGAGCAGAGAGAAGTGACCCTTTGACTGTAAGGCACATGTGCTTTATTCAGCTTACGGGTCCGAGTGACATTGATCTGTGCAGTTTGCTTGTCTGCTCCTTGCCGACTGGATGAAATCTGTGTACAGTAACAGCATCTTGGATGCTGGGACGTCACGGGGTGACTTTTGTCTTCCAGCCAGTGGCCTTTATTATTGAAGGTTTCGTTTGCGTCTCATTCATGCAGGGGGGGGGGGGGGGGGACGGGGGAGGGAGGGGTCTCGAGTTTTGAATGAACTGACCTGTAATTGCTCCATGCCGCCCCCTGTTGAAGAGCAGTTCTGCATGTGGTGTTTACATCAGCGCTGGTGGACAGGGACACCAGTTAGTGCTGTTTTTCTGGATTTTATGAACTTGAATTAACAGGACGGACTTATTTACACCGAAATGTAATTCATTACAGGTTGTTTACTCATATTAAGTTCACAACTGTGGAGGAAAACACGTTTTATATCAAATAAATGTATGAAATGTGTGAAAAAAGGGCAGTTACACTCAATTGTCCACCACAACCCGGTGGTTATTTAAAGAGCGTTGAGTTTGCATTGGTTCTACGTGCACATCAAGCAGTGAGAGGGACAAACGCTGCGCGGAACAAAGGGGCCTCTGGCACCGGCGCACAGCGGGTTAAACCAGAGTTGTTTAGCGGTATCCACGCGCAATGATTCACGATATTGACACAACATGCAAAACTGTAAAAAAAAAAACAACAAAAAACAATGGAAACTAAGGGTCGAACTATCCTCTAGTTGACGTGTTGTAATTAACTACAGTTAATAGTTAATGATGCAGCAGAGAAATCATTTAACAACTTTTGTCCAAATGGAAATGTTCAAATGTACACACACGCCGGAACGATGATTGATGTCGACAAAAAAAGAAATCGAGTGTAAAAGAGAAGGAGCCTGATTCCAACCTGATCTCCAACTCGGCTTTCTGAAGGGAGAGCGCCCCGCCCTCCTGCTCCTTATAACCAGAAAGCCTGTTTGCAGGACGCGCAAACACAACAGGACACACTGGAGACCACACCGCCGTGCACGAACCGCTCCCGGAGACCAACTCTGGCTACAAAGACCTTACGGATTACTCGGTTTGCTTCAGCCTCATGACCGCGAGCGAACGACCAGAAGCGGCCATGGATTTTTTCAACCACAACTACTTGAATGCGCGCGGCCCGTATGACTATACTTTTAATTTCTGGAACGACTACCTTGGCCTGACGACGTTGGTGACGAAGAACAACAAGCTCAGCATGCCCCAGAACCCGAACTCCATCACAGAGTCCCTTAAAGCCACCCTGGGGCTGGACGACTCCCCGCCGTGTCCGTGCGTAATCGCGGGCGGCGTTGGGGAGAGCGGTCACCTGGACTGCTGCTGCCCGTCCGGGAGCCCCCCGCCGGCCTCCATCCTGGAGCTGAAGGAGCGCTTCTCGATCCTCAGCCCCTTCCAGAACCAGCTCGGCGCGCAGCTGCCGGAGCGGGACGCGGGCTTCGGCGGGAGCTTCGCCGGGTTCGACCTGTTCGGCATGGAGAGGAAGATGCGCAAGCCCGCCTCCAGGGGCAAGCAGGAGCCCAAAATCTGCGTCTTCTGCCGAAATAACGGCGCGCCCGAGGAGGTGTACGGCTCTCACGTCCTGAAGACCCCGGACGGCCGGGTCGTGTGCCCGATCCTCCGGGCCTACACCTGCCCCCTGTGCAGCGCCAACGGGGACAATGCGCACACGATCAAATACTGTCCACTGTCAAAAGACCAGCCATCCCAGCGACCGTTAAAGGGAGGGAGGGCTGTGGGTGGTAAGAGGATGAAAATATTCTAAACAAGCATGACTATAAAGTAAATTGAATTGCACTGAACTATTTTCCAGATGACTGTTTTGAGTTCGGCTTTAGCCCTTATCCCAGTTTCATAAACATATTGATTTTATCCTTTTATTTCTCTAAGATCTCTTATATTTTTATAGTTCCTTTATCCACATAGAACAATTTTATGCTTTATACATTGGATTTATTTTTCTCGCTAGTTTATAGTCATTTGAGCGTGTGCATATAAATACATGTATCAATAATCACAAAGTGTGAAGAGAAGTATTTTGGTCGTCGACATTGGCAAAAGGGGACGAATGTCACATTTCTACCAAGTATTTTTGTACGGTGAGCTATAAGCTCGCTGTGATCTTTTCTTTCTCGTCTTAGAAAACCAAAGTTATGTTTGCCATTAAAGAAGCTTAAGAATGTGTCATTGACGAGTGCTCATGTGTGTCTGACTGGAGGAGGAACTCTTTGGTCCCATCTGCTTGCCTGCCAAAAAAAAAAAAAAAAAAAAAAAAGAAGAAAAAAACCTCCACAACATATTTTCCAACTTGCTTTCAAAGTTGACATTCAATCTGCGAGGCAGGAAGAAAAAAAAGAAAGAAAGAAGAAGAAGAAACAATGTGGCCTCTGTTTAGGGCTCATGTTCTCTGGAGGACATTAGAATCATTTGTTGCCAAGCCAAACGTTTACTCCAACCCTCCGACGTCTTCTGGCTTCACGCGGAGTCAGAAACCAGAGGTCTAGCCTGCGTTCCTTTATGTTTACATTCCCCATCGAGGGCGACACACTGGATTCCCTTTGCTCCGGCAGGCCTCGCTTTCTCTACGTGCTGTTTTCTGTTTGTCTTGGTTCGGTCTTGTCACTCGGAGCGCGGGGCGGGGGGGGGGAGGGGGGAGGGGGGGGGGTGACAAAGAGCAAATGAATGTTAGCAAACAACAACAACATGTTATCCCGATATTTCTTTTCCTGACGAACACACCCCCCCCCCCCCCCCCCCCTAAAACTACAAAAAAAGATGCAAAAATGTTGTGAATGTATGATTGAAAGTGTCACTTGCAGGACTGCACATTTCTGACAGTTTTGTTTACCAAAGGAATACAATTGCATCGAAGAAGGAGGAGAGATTTGCTGTATTGTACATAAAGTGATGTTTATTCAGTATTTTAACATTACAAGTGACTTCAGAGGGCGCTACCTCAACAGGATTTTGTACTTACATGTCAAATGTCAACAGCAGTTTATTGATATAGTGCTGCCGTTTATAATAAGGGTTTTGATAGTATTTTTGATCTTTGTATAACATAATTGTATTTTCATTTTGTCGCATTGAACATGACGGAAGTGAATTTCCAAGAAGCTATAAGCATTGCTCACCAAAAGGTGATGGTCTGTAAATAACGATGATACCCGTACTTTTTAAAGTTTAGTTGGTCGATGTTGCATTGGGAGAGAGTGGTCATTGAAAAAGGCTGACACAATTTGCCACTTTTAAACAGAGGATTTTTTGGATTAAATGAATAATAGAAAAAAAAAAAACACTGTTGAACTTTGTTATTTATATTTTACCACGATTTCCTGTATGCTGCTGTGCAGAATAACAACATATGAATCCACTAGAGAAATAAAAACCTATCAAATATTTGGATCTATGTGCTTGTGTCTCAAACCTTGCGGGTGCTTCCACCCCCTCTTTTCCCCCCAATCTCTCTGTCTGTGTGCAGCAGTTTACAATCACCCGTTTACCCACCGATTCAGTGATTTGCAGACGGACTGCAGAAGAGGGGGGGGGAGGGGGGGGGGCACACACACACACACACACTTCCCCTTATGGGCCTGCTATCTGAGCGCCAACCGGTGTTTGTGGATGGCGTGAGCGCTTCGGGCCCTCGTGGACGCGACCCCTCGGCTGCTCTGGTATCTTAAGGATTTGTCTCCGGGGGGGCGAGCACAGTGCCGCGGTTGTTTAGCGGGGGTCTGCCCACACAAGAATGTCCCAGGCCTACGGCCCGCCATTCAAAACGGATCGTGTTTGCACTGAAGTGGGTCCGATGGTCCGATGCCGCCCCCCGGCCTTCTCCGCCTGCCATCTGTGCAATGGCTGCAGCAGACATAAAAAAAAAAAGAAGAGAGCTTTGTTGCTTCTTCTTCTCCTTGTTGTTGGACACAGCTGGACGCAGCTGTGCAGCAGTGAGTGCTCGCCTTTCCTTCGAATCTCATCAACGAGCGAAGAATAAATGAAACCGCGATGAGCTCATTGAAAGCCTCGCCAGCAGAAAGCACCTCGGGAAATGAGCATACAGTACAACAACACACCAGGACGACTGTACACACATCAGTTTGTGTCATCCACACCGTGGCTGTGCCCCTCCCCCCCTCCTTCCTTCCTTCCTTCACGCGTCTCCCCAGCTGAGGTTGTGTCATTAAAAATGGATGACTACTAAGTGCAACAGGGATTTATCTCTGTGAGAACCATGGGGGGGGGGGGGGGGGGGAAGCCCGGCGGGCTCACATTTCAGACAAACACAGTAGGCTAACAGGTCCTATTCCCCCTACGCCGCTGCCTCCATTAGCCCCCCCTCACACACACACACACACACACACACACACACACACAGGACCCTCATAATCTACTTTGTTGCACCATTCAAGAGATACTCATCTCCCGTGGACATGTAATATGTTGCCGATGCAATATAAATTTACAGTGCATGAGAGAAACAAAAACGGCGGGCCGAGAAACCTGATGAGGTTCGATTCAGCAGCGTTCTGACGTGCACCAAATGTTCCTTAACAAAAAAATGTCAGATGAGTGAGGGGGGAATTGATCGGCCAGGTGCTGCACAAGCCGCCACGCCTCCGTCGGGGGATCCAGATGGAGCCGGCGCTGTGCATTAGTTCGTCCTGGCTGTTGGGTGAGATTTAGCGGGTTCATTACGCCACGCTTCGGGGTCACAGAGCTGTAGTTACAGTACGACGTAGCAGCATCAGCCTACCCGCCTGATGGATGGGTGGGGCATTAAACTAGAGACTCAATGGCTGAACCGAGGCTGTAAATCCATTCACGATGGGGTCAATCTGGAGTTTGTTTGCTCCGGGTGACTCTTTTCCCTTTTGTGACAAAAAGTTAAGTTGTTAAGTTCACATGTGTGCTATGACCTGTCAATCATTAACACAGGTGTCTTAAGCACTTTGCTTTTTCTACACAAGCTCAAGGTTTTTTTAACAACAAATACACCCGCCTTATCCACAAGTCCACTAGAATGACATTTCCCTCTTAAAACACAGATATGTTGATATAAATCACTAAGTATAATTTCGTATTAGTTCGACCTTTTTTCTTGCTGGACAACAAACACAAACACAAAGTACTTGATTGGGATGAAGTTTACAAACTGCATTAATTCCCACAACGGATGTCTCTATAGAAGTCAAAGGGATTTATTGATCGCATCCAGCCGTGAGGTTTAATGTGCACGGAGACAAACTCCACAAACAATAAAAATCATAAACACGTTTTAATCTCCCCACTGATCCAACAGCCTCCAACTCTGCTTTGACAGTTTGAAAAAGAAAGTTGAATAAATAGCAGATATAAAAAGAAGAATTAACCTGCGTAACGTTCCCATTGTTCGCCTCCGCTGCATCAAATTCCAAAGAGCCCCACAGGGAAGAGAAAACACAGTGACAAGATCCCATTTCCAACGGGTTTTAATCCAGTTTAAAAACCTGCAACAAATATTGGTGGGGAGAGGAGTATTACTCAGTTTGAATGAAACCCTAATATATATATATATATATATATATATATATATATATATATATTATTCCGCAATTGCTTTCTAATGATGCGAACTGATAAACTGCATCAAAGTGCAATAGATCACACAGCAGCTTAACGTGTGTACGTGGTGCGATGGAGCCGAACATTAAAACCTAATCCGCCCGGTTCTCCAGGCCGGACAAAGCAAATACTAAAGCTAAATCACCCTGTGGCCCATTTGCATAGAATCCCTCTGGTTCGCTGACCCCTCGTGACAACAGGCTGGTAACAAAACACAGACCTGCAGGATTCATTTACGGGTCCCCTCATTTCCCAGAATACACTTGATGTGGATGTAATGAGGGTACTCCTGTCGCCTAGCAACTCCAGGGGATAAAATTGGACAGCAGCTGAGCATGAAAGTCGTTCCACGGAGCGAGCTAAAGAAGATGCCATATCTGGCCGTCAAGGGACGTGGATTATTGCTGTAGGTTGGATTTAAAAAAAAAAATGGAATAAGAAAAGAACTGAAAAAATAAATAGGGAACTGAAAAGGTTTTGGGAAAAAGATGTCATTTCAAAACGCATTACCACCCCCTGTGGTGATGAAAGGCATTACAAAAACATAAACACCTGTTGGGTGACACTTCTCACATCCACTGTTATTGGAAGCCGCCGATGTGGAAGAGATCTCGATGACGAGTGCGGTCTTATTGAACTCTGTCAGCGGCTCGGCGCGATAACAACTCCGTCCCTCTGAGGGGCAGATTACAGCTTTGATGCCATAATTGAAATTTCACAAAGGATTTATTTGAAACCAAAAAGCGCCGCTGTTTAAGTGAGCCCGACAGGTTATTAAGTTTCCCTCACAGCACGACCGGCTTATTTCTCAGCGGCTGCTTCGATGGTGCAGATGTGCTGTCAGATGAAATAATCCTCCAAGTCGCCGCTGCGTATCTCAAGAAGTGATCCGAACAGTTATTCTGCCGTGGGGGGTTTTTCTTTAAAAGTTGTTCCGCATTACAAGCAAATGCTCGTGGAGGCAAGGTACTCGCTGGCTGTGGGCATTCTCAGCTTGTCCGTGTTGTAAAATAAGAATAAACACAAGGCAGCAGCGGACTGTTTTTTTTCTCAAATCCGCAGGAAATTAATGTCCCGCAGATTTAATTTAACAGCTTTCTTCATTCTTCAGACTGAATCCGACCGAAAAGGTGACATCACGTATCATTTTACTTAAAAAGACCTTTTCAGACATGACAACATAAGCATTCCAACCCGGGCCCATTTGTATTTCCTCTCGCAATGCCTGCCAATGCAGTAGCTGACAGGAAGTCAACTTGGACCAAAGCTGTTGCCATAGCAACAGAAAGAAATCATAATGAATCTTCATTTAAAAAAAAATAAAATATAGATTGCTCCTCAATCTCTACGTTATACGGAACGGTGCTTTTCTCCGGCTTGGTGAAACCCGGTGAGCCACCTGTTCTTCCAGGTCTCAGAGACTCTGATCCTGCGGATCATTCGGTGCCATAGTGGACAATAGGGCTGAGGGGGGGGGGGGGGGGGGGGGTAATAGAGTTTTGTCATTTCCTCTCGGCAGACGTTCAGGACTGTGACAGAACCATATTTTTTGTTCTCAGCAGTGATCCCGGTGCAATGATGTGTTTACAGGTTCTTACATATAATCAAACGGCACCGCAGAGGAGGTCGAAGGAAACGAGTCCCGTCAAAAGCAGTGGTAAGCTTTGAGATCTCAGAGTTAGAGAGCAGCGTACCATCCGGCTGTTGGAGGAAACACTCCCGGTTTAGAGCCTTAAAAAAAAGTTCCTCACAGCAGATCAGACGAGCTTTAAAAAGCGGTGAGATTTTAAATCCCACCGCGCCGCCTTTTGTTGCGACTTTCTGACATCCTCGCGGCGCCCGGCTTTGTCCTTGACCCGTTTAATAACCGAGCTGAACGCCAATAACTTTACAGATCTGCAGAGTGCATTCATTGGTCCCATCATTTCCAGGAACACGCTGCGATGAGGATATTCCTGTCGCCTAGCAACTCCTGGAGATAAAATTGGACAGCAGCCAAGCGTGAAAGTCATTCCAGTGGAGAGGATTCCATCTTTAGGGCTCACTTTGTGGCCAGGTGGGGGTTTGGAGCCATTATGGCTCACACAACCAGCCTTTGTCAACACTTCTAAGATCAGTAAGAATAAGGCATGTAAAAGGATTGATTTGGATACGTGTGTTGTGTGAACATCAGGTCCATCATTTGTTGATTGGACGGATAAACACACCGTGTCATTGTCGTGTGTAGAAGCGGTATTATTACACGGATAACAATCAACGATGGATGCATTCTAAAGATTAGACTGTATCGCTGATCTCTACAGACGCACACTATGCGTAGGCAAGTATGTTAATTAGAAAACACACAAAAATAAATCTACTGCACAAAGAATATAGAGAAACCAACTTACAATTGTAGGATCGGAATAATTGATAAAAACAAAAAATGTAACGAATAATAAAAATGTTGCTCCTGTTTGTATGGACGGTTTATTCATCAGTATGCAAATTAGGGCACTACGTAGCAGTTAAACTGAACACTGCTGAAACACTGCATTATTTACCCACTGCAAATGGTATATAAATCAGTATGCTGTGTGCATTAGTGTAGTATTGAAGGACAACATGAACAGCCCATAGTGGTACTATGTAATATTTATCTGTAAACATGTGACGACTGATGAGAAAGTCACCAGTTCAACGAGTTTTCCTTCATATCGGTTTAACTCTGCTGGGCAAAGTGTTCATTAAAAAGGGCCCGGGGTTGTTTTGGGTGATCGCTTTGCTACATTGATCACCGTCCAAGCGGTGCATTGATTTGTTTTCCATCTCTTCTTACTTAATAATGCAGTGGATTAAAACTGCCATGGGGGGTCAGGGGGAGATTTTTTTTTTCTGGGCAAAACAGAGGAAAATGTACAAGATGTATTTCTGTTTAAGAATAATCAATAGCAGCTCGGCTTATGGTTCAACCAAACGTTAAGCCGAACTTCTAGAAGAGGGCTCAGCAACGTTCTTCTTCCAAAGTATCATCCTACATGAAACCAAAGACCACCCTGGTGTGAGTCACTGTCACATTCCAGGACGAAGAGAAACAGATGCTTTTATTGATGGAGGGTGGAGGAAACGAGGGGCATTCATCAGAAATCAGTGTAACCTGTAACATTCATCAGTGCCAGAAGGAACTGGTAATAAAGCAGACGGGCTCGTGCGCTCCCATGAACACACGACAGGTGCTGACCTTCGTGCTCGTCGGGGGGGGGAAGCATTCCAGCGCTGCACCGGGGTCCCATGCGGTTTGCGGTTTTTGGGGCGAAGTTGTGCGTTTGTGACGCAAGAGGCAGGAAATCGCAGCGGCTTCCTGCACAACTGCGCTTCCGCGCCACTTCCAGGTGGACGCGGGGGGACCCGGGAGACGAGGAGGATGGTGCAACAGCGCAGTCCGAAGGCGGCGAAGGGTACTTTGTCTGGGAAAAGGGATTTAATGCAACTGCACCTTGAGGTGGACATTTGGAGACTTTGAGGGCATCTGCGGTATTCTAAGAGGGGATATCTGAAGGTTGTGTTTTAAAACTGACCGACAAATGTTGACCATCGGTACCGTGATCCGTGCTCCTAGTAAAAACAACGACAAAAGGAACACGTTCACACACACAGGAAGCCCTTCTTCTGTGGCTAAAGACATCCATCATGGTGGAATGGGACTTTCCCACAGAGGTCTGTGGGGATTCGTTTGGTTTACATGTTGCACACTTTATTGCTCCGGTCTTGGTCACGACTCGATCTCGGTTGGCGTGTTCTTGATTGTAACACTTTTCAGCCTCTATATGACTGATGATCAATACTCCTCGCTACAAAAATGTACACCACAACAATCAAACTAATGCATTTGTTGAATTAAATGTCATTTCAGCTGTATGACAGCATTTTACATTTGTTGTATTGTTTTAGGATTTGTGAACTATGTATGCAAGTCACTACCTCGGTGTATATTTTGCTGTTTGAAGGTCAATCTCGTGAGCCGGAGGAAAACCGTCTCATCAAATACGGAGCAATGTATGGACATTATGTGTAATGAAGGACTGGAGATGTCCAATAATGTAGGACAGCAGCAGCAGGTGACCCACATGAAGCAGAAGGATATGTTATAAAAATACTCGTGTTTTAACTCAATGGAGATGCATCACTCATCGAAGCGTCGGATTGAGATTGTGAGAACAAAAGGCCGTTTATAACCTCATAGACTGGAACATTTACTTTTGTAGAAAGAGTGTAGACATACTATGTTAGAAGTCTTTATATATTTTGGATTATTACTCTGACTGAGATAGGTTTTTAAAATGTACAACATCTCCTCTTAGATTTAGTGGGGAAAAACCTATGTAAAAGTAACTAAGTTGTACAGTGTTTTTCTCAAAAAGGTTTCTTCAGTGGAGCATATTGAGAGTGAAGCATGTAGAGATTCTAGACGGTGACTGAGCTTAGATTTCATGTTCAAGCATGAAGCACAAGCATTACGAAACGTTGTGTTGGGTCTTTTACAGAGAGCCAAAGAGTGTTTTTACCTACAGCACCACCTGCTGTTGGATACGTTACTTATTCATGAGAAAAGGGCACAGTCATGCCTGAAACCTCCCAGAGTTACATTGAATCATGCACACGTTTGTGCAAAAAGGAGATCCGTGTTGGCATTTGACACCGCTGCGACTACGACCACGTCCGGGTCATTGGAGAGAGCCGGAGTGTGAATCCCACGACTCGCCGGATTAATGAGGGCGTTACGCTCGTCCTTCAGATGGGACACAAACAAAAAGGCCACTGAACTCACAACTTGGTCCATCGTCAAAATTAAAAACCCAACCGGGAATAGGTCCGATATAAGAAAACACGTCACCAAACACCATGAAGGAAATCAGATTCTTTTGTTTCCTCCTGGACAAATTCTGAGAACTGAACTGTGCTTAAAAAGAAAAACATGGAATATTCAAAACCACGGAGTGAGTCGTAGAACGAAAACATCTGGTTACTGCTCCCAGTACGCTACTGACTGTACACATGGGTTTATTCCACTGACAAAAGGAACAATTCATGATTAACTCACTCTACTGCTGCACGCTGCTATGCAGTGTGAATATTTTACAAAATAACAGCCTCCAACAGCTGTATCACCAGAACGGTTTCACTTCAATTACCGTTCGTGTGATTCAATTCCAGGAGGATTGGAAAGTGCCCTAAGAAAAAGTAATATTGCGTTTTTATGCAACTCGACTAAGTTGCCTACTCTGGGTTAAATGTTACATTTTCAAAAGAGACAGGAAGGCTGAAGGATAAGTAATCAACGATCAAATTTATGCTATATTACAGACCAATCAACTTGGGCTGCAAAATACAGTAAAATAACTGAAAACATACACACACACACACACACACAAAAGAGCCCTGAGGTCCTTCAATACATAGCATTGCTAGGCAACAGCTTGTGTCCTTGTTGAGGCTACTACCTGACAGCTACACACGCTGAGACAGGAAATACACTAGGACACATTTTGACTTGTTTACACGTCTGAAGGACACCTCATTAAACATATCACCAACAGTTTAAAAAGACCAACCGTCGTATTTCCAACAACAAGCATTTAAAAGATAAAACAACAACAGTGAAAACAGTCCACTCTGTCTCTCTGTCCCAGTGAAAACAGTCCACTCTGTCTCTCTGTCCCAGTGAAAACAGTCCACTCTGTCTCTCTGTCCCAGTGTAACCAGTCCACTCTGTCTCTCTGTCCCAGTGTAACCAGTCCACTCCGTCTCACTGTCCCAGTGAAAACAGTCCACTCTGTCTCTCTGTCCCAGTGTAACCAGTCCACTCTGTCTCTCTGTCCCAGTGTAACCAGTCCACTCCGTCTCTCTGTCCCAGTGAAAACAGTCCACTCTGTCTCTCTGTCCAAGTGAAAACAGTCCACTCTGTCTCTCTGTCCCAGTGTAACCAGTCCACTCTGTCTCTCTGTCCCAGTGTAACCAGTCCACTCCGTCTCACTGTCCCAGTGAAAACAGTCCACTCTGTCTCTCTGTCCCAGTGTAACCAGTCCACTCTGTCTCTCTGTCCAAGTGAAACCAGTCCACTCTGTCTCTCTGTCCAAGTGAAACCAGTCCACTCTGTCTCTCTGTTCCAGTGAAACCAGTCCACTCTGTCTCTCTGTCCCAGTGTAACCAGTCCACTCTGTCTCTCTGTCCCAGTGTAACCAGTCCACTCTGTCTCTCTGTCCAAGTGAAACCAGTCCACTCTGTCTCTCTGTCCAAGTGAAACCAGTCCACTCTGTCTCTCTGTTCCAGTGAAACCAGTCCACTTGGTCTCATCAGTTCTTGTAAAGGTTCACAAAGCGCAGAACGTCCACACACTGCACGAGGGACATTTGCGCGTGCTAGCCCCACGTGGCACGCCTGTCACCTGTGGGTGACGCACAATCTGGGGTGTTTGATTTGGGTCACTTACCCTCCGGCTGGCCGGGTGGTGCGCCGAATCACAGATGTATTATAACAAAGCTACTGATGTCGCATCTGATACATAAAGTAACGTTGCTGCCTTCAGTGTATGATGAACTACTTCCGCCCGCGCTGCGGGGAGGGCGGGACGTGGTCTCAACTGGCCAATAGGGGGCAACGGGGCGTCACCCCACCTGGAGCGCCCCTCCTTCAACCCAAATTAAAAACAAGAAAAATCAAAATACATATTAAATCATAAAAACCTAAATATTTGTATTTACAATATGAAATGTTTATAATAATAAAAGGAAAACGTGATATCTGCTTGAAATATATGCGCACGTCCTGCCTGTCACTCAAACGTCCTTTCTTCGTGCGTGTTTTAGCTGCGCAGGCGGCTCCCTCCCCCCTAAGAAGCACTTTAGCCAGGTGCTGAGTAAATAAAAAAAATGTGTTACAATTTAACCAATCAGGGTCCTTGAATAGACTCAGCCTGGGTTAATTTTGTTTTTGCCCAAAAAATATTCTGAACTTTAATAAAAATATCATTGAGGTTCCTCAGGACAAGAGAGCAACATCTTTTAAAATAATGGTAAATGAACATGTTCTATTATATATCTAGGTTTTTGATACCTTTGCGGTTTTGCATTAAATCTTTCTGAGATGTTAGATTGAACTGATTGGATAGATTCACATTGTAAAATTCCCACGAAATCCCACTGATGGCCACAAGGTGTCAGGCGTCTCCCACCCACAACAGAGGAGCTTCGCTTCTCAGTCATGGGCTCGGTGCAGATACACATAGATACAAAGATACGTTTTAAACATGGATGTTACTGTGTTACTGTAACGAAAGACAAATACGAATTATTATTATGATTCATTCAAAGAACATATTTAGAGCAGAAAAAACAGTGTGAAGTCAATTGAAACATTACACACATTCACAAATTCACTGAAAGGTCGTGTTGTTTCCTTTAGATGTGTTGAGTTGCCTTAATGTTCTTATATAGTATGACGTGAACGGTTATCTTTATTATTCAAATGAGTTTGAGTATTGAGCTCATCTTACCAACTGCAGTGTTTGATTTTGTGAAATTAAATGTTGAATGTCTGAAATCCGATTTAATAGATTTATGAAAATACATCGATAATAAATGTTTTTAATGCAGGTCCAATGAAAACGCACCCATTGAAATCAAACCAGAAGCACTGAGCTCTTTCAAACATATTTAAGGTCACAGTCCATCTCTGAATCTGGATTTGTGCTTCCAAAGCTTTAACTTTTGTTGGACTTGTCATAAATATTAATGCGGATGATCTTGAAATAAAACGTCCTCGCTGACCGAACACACTGTTGCCTCCTCTTTTATTCCTCCTTTAACTCGCCAGCCGGAAGGATCCATTTCTAAAGGAATTTAACCACTCACAACCTCTCAAAACTCCACCCACCTCGAAATAATAGCTCTGTTTTTTTTTATAACCCCTACTTACACACACACACACACACACACAACCACAGGCACACACTTACACACACTTCAATGAATGTTAATGCAATGTGGTCGCGGCCTGGCAGGGGCGGGGATTGACTTGTTTCCAAACACTTAATTCAATTTGTCATCGCCATTCAGGGAGGCTCAAGTGGTCTAATTTGTGTTAATGAGGGGTAATAAAGTCATAGCCCCCAATATTACTGCCAGGACGGGGGAGGTGCGGGAGGGGAGGGGAGGGGGGGTGTGTGTGCGTGTGTGTGTGTGTGTGTGTGTGTAGGGAGCGGGGTGGGGGGGGGTTGTAGGTATTGACTTGCCTCCCTCCTGCGTGCCGTCCATCAGGACTCCGCACGCCCCCCCTTTCTCTCCATTGTACCCCTAATTAGATAGCCTTTGTTGAGGTAATGCTGCCGCCATCTGGTCGGCTGTCCGGGGGTGTCGACCGCAGGGTTGAGGCCTGTGAGCGAGGTGTTCAGTGCGAGAGGGCACGGCCACACGGGGGGGGGACTGTCCCCCCCAGCGGCCGACATATTGTGTCCTGCCGTCCAGACTGCAGGAGGCCAGGTTTCTGCAGGCCGACGTATAGAATATCAGTCCTCAGGGTTTTCCCGCTGAAGCTTTGAGCCTTTCGGTCATAAAGCGGGTGGACGTCGGCGAGGGGGTGTTTGCTGCACGAGGCGTTGGGAATGTAGAGTGGATCTCCATGCGGTTTGAGTCGGTGTCGTCGTGTGTGTTGTCCCCGACGTGTTCCATCCATGCAGCGTCACAGCGGCTGGTGGTGTTCTCAGTTATTAGAAGACACACTCGGCTCGGCAATTTGACCTCATTACTGGATTGAATCAGCCAAATGCAGAGGGTGAATTTCCCCTGTATGATCAATAAAGTGTAACTTGACATCAGCACGCTTTCTTCACAGTGCAGACGGGTCTGTGATGCTCAAATCGCCACGACGACACTAGAATAGCAGCTCCGATTGGTCCGTTTGGGCTCAGAAGAAGGATTCGTAGACATGGATTTCATTGTTGTCCACTGTCCTCTATTGCTGCTGAGCCTTTTAATATCTTCCACCTTCTTCCCCGGCTCCCATTACTATCCCCTGCTCGATATGTGTGGGCCGTTGTACACGATGGCACATTCAACAAATCATACTTTTTACACCTTTGACGTTCAAACCGAGGGGGGCGATCACACAGAACTGTCCAATGATGTGTCAGAAGGAAACACTCTCATACAGCGAGGACATTTTCTCTTTGACGCCCAACCTGTCAATCAGTGTGTTTGTTTTGCTAATAATGTTTTTGTGTGTGTTAGTAAGTGTGTGTGTGTGTGTGGGGGGGGGGGGGGGGGGGGGGAGCACAACCCTTACATGACCCTGAGCAGTTGGCTGACTCTGCCTCATTCACGCTTCTTTCAACCCCCCCCCCCCCCCACCCCCCTCCAGAACAACATTGTCCATCTGCCCCCACCCCAAACTGGTGTGTAAAGGGGTTGTCTGTAAACTGGGGTGATTGCAAAGTTGTTGTTCTGACAAAAGTATCAAAGCTGAGAGTTTTCAGTGATTTTAATGTCAGTTTATGATTATTTAAAGTGCAGCGAGAGCTTCTGGATCCTCAGGAAACAGGGAACATCTGAAGAAGCTGCGCATCAAAAGTGGAACATTTGAATTTTTAGGATGGTTGTTTTTTTTCAGAAGAACATCAAAACATCCCACGTCACCTGTCCGTCATCAGAGCAACTTTTTTCTAACGGACAACCAGATTGCGTTTTTATTTGTAAAAGTGATTTCAAACCGCCGTAGAGACAAGAAACCCAAAATACATTTAAAAAATGTGCAAAAAAAGGATTTGATTGATGAAGGAACTCCGGGCTTCCAGCTACTTTTTACACGTTAAAGTTATTTTTCATACATTAATTCCATCAACTTGATACACAGGGAGTCACTTGATGAACACCAAAGAGACATCTGGATCTTCATGTTACAAATCAAGATTCTCTCACCTTCCCAAACCCGCTTTGCCGACTGCGAGCTTCATTCCAAACATTTTTTTCACGCCGCGATGAAATCCACAAGACCGAGGCCTTGACAGCATGCAGCTTTGAAATGTATTATTTTAGCTGTGAAAGTTTTTCCCGGAATTATAAACTGTGCATAACTTCAGAGCGGCTCGGGCCTAAACTCTCTAATCCTGGAAGTCAAACTTCGTTAAAGCATTCGATTTATCTTCCCGTGTTCGGGCGAGTTCTTTCTTTTTCTTCTTCTGGAGCCACATGTTGAGCGCACCCTTCGTGTAATGGTCTTATTAAGAGGGAGTTTGTCTCCGAGCAAACTGGCCTTCGTCTCCGTTTGCAAGATCAGGCCTCGAATGGAATCAGACACGATTAAGGAACTTATTAGTTCCTGTCATGTTCCTGTGGGTCTTACAATAAACACGCCCACTCCAATAATCACAACCATCCGGGCTGCGATCACACCAACAACCGAAAACCTCCCCACACCACAGTGTCGGGCCTCAGCTGGACTCTGTGTTATTTTAGGGGGTCTTTAAAGGCCAAACCCTTTGGTCCGAAGGCGTTAAGCGAGACATCAGCACTGTGAACACGTTTTCATGGCCTCTGTGGAAACAGCATTACCATGAACACAGTGAGAGTCCACCACAAAGTCACTGGGAGGAGGATGCTCCAGCGTCGCTAACGTGACATCAGTAAAGACTAAGAAGTACCAATAGTGTATTAATTGGGCCGCTTTGTCTTCACTACCATCTGTTGTAATAAAAAGTGCACTAGATGTCGCCAAAGTCAGAACAGGTTGAAACCCTCCAGAAGAACAAAGAGTAAATTATAGATATAAAATGTACAACATGTTTCTAATTAGAAATATATGGATGTGGAAGCATCATTTCAGGTCTCAACAGAGCAAATATCTACTTTAGAGGCTAAAGATAATATAAATATATCTAGTCCTCTGGGGTATTATTCATTGTTTATAAAAATTCCCAGCAGAAGTAAAAAAAATCAGAATAAACGTTAACAGACTTAGTTTCCCCAATTTATACAGTAAAATACTCTGGTAATTCAATCTGTAGAAAATGTGAGCGTATATTTGTACAATCTGCTAAAGTAGCACGCATATTTACAAAGAAACTGTGACAAAAAAAAATAAAAAATTTAATCTGTGAGCCAAACGCTTTAATAGTTCAGTCACAGAGAATCGAAACAAAACAGGCTGCGAGTCCCGACTGGACCCGGCGGCGGCATAAAGCACTGCATCCTCAGATCAACGAGCACCTCAGAACGACTCTTCACCCTTCAGCAGACACACACACACACTCACACACACTCACTCACACACACACTCTATCTCGGGGCCTTTACGCTCGCAGGGTTAAAATAAACGTTGCCGCTGAACCATATTGTGCCCTCCCTCCCCTCCCCATATCCTTTATTCACAGGCGCGTAATTGGTAGTCAATTTGAGCTCCCCCTTTGCCTATTGTGGGCACATTTTGCTCTGACAGAGTGCGGAAGATTAATGGCCACGAGCAGCCGAGGGAGGCTCGCCTCAGCAAGCATGAGCGCCCTAAATTCATTACACCAATTTCCCCCTGTCCTGCGCTCCCCCCTCGCACCCACGAGAGAGAGAGAGAGAGAGAGAGAGAAAGAGAGAGAGAGAGAGAGAGAGAGAGAGAGAGAGAGAAAAGGTGGAAGGAAAAGGGATGAAGGCGAAATAGTCCGATGGTGTTGAAAGAAGCAATGAAAGAGGTAAAGAAACAAAGGAAAAAAGAGGCTTCAAGGCGACGCGTTCACAGACACACAAAACACTTAAATAAAGTCTCCCATGGCGGACGTGCTGCATGTCTTGCTCTATTTCGCTCTCTATCACGTACGGAGGAACTTTACCCGCCCCGCGGGGACTTGTGACAAAACAAAGCTTCCCAAACTAATTGGACGTGGAACATTTGGCACGAACTGCCACATAAGCCGCCCCCAAATGTTGCTGCTCGTAGCGGCGAGGGCCTGGCGGGATGCGAGGAATCGGGCCTCCGGTCGCGGCGAGCCTTTTTAGAGAGCTCGTTGGCCACGCCATGCGGCGGGAAGCACCTTGAACCCGGCTGCGATAAGGGTGACCTGTCCCCATTTACTTGGGCCGAACCATAATTGTGGTGATTTATTTCTCCTGTCAAAGCCAAAGGGAACGCCCCCCCCCCTCCCCCCCTCAACCCTCCCTTCTGGATTTAGTCTCACCCTTTCTTTCTTTCCCTCCCTGGCACACGTTCTCCCCCTTAGTGCATCTTCTTTCATTGTTCATTGGCTCTGCGGCCTCGCCAGGCCTTCCACGACCTTCGACCGTCAGATGCGCTGTGCCCTCGGCGGCGGCGGCACCACCACCGGCAGGACCCCCCACCCCCCGCAGAAGATCAGCCTGCCGCCCCGGCGCGGGTCCATTGTCTGGACGTGACAGGCCCAGCGGAGGGTGCCGTGAGGGACGCCGACGGGCACCCGGCTAGGCCCCAATCCGCTGGCTCCACAATGAACTTGTCTGTCACATGCCGCCCCCCCCCGGCTCTCCTGCCACGCATCACAGCCGAGAACGTCCCCCCCCCCCCCCCCCCCCCGAATGTTAGCGACGCTTCCTGTTTGTTGTTGGGACCACCATGGAAACGCCACAGAAGGCTCTCGAGTGGGGGAAACCCTCTGAGGCGACAGCAGCTGACAGCGGCTTATTGCGTTTGCACGTTTTCCAATAAGTGAACTGATTGCATACGAGGACGTAGGATTGTATGAAACCATACATTATGCGAGGAATGTCCATTATGCCTGAAATGGGAGAAGAAAGCCTGAGGGCTGCTACTACGTAGGTTTCGGCTACAAAAACGACTTGGACTGGGAAGGTCCAATGATGTCATTCTGCACAACGGCATCATTAGCACCATGTTGGTAAAGTACGTATTGGCAGAACAATCGGTCTTGCACAGCGTTGTTGTTTTAAGTGATATTTACTCAGATCTTCTGAAGAAATCATCGGTCATCCTTTCTGTGAAGATACAGCCAAAGGTCAAGGAGAAAGGTCACGGTTCTTATCAAAACTTGTTTTTGAACTTCATGGTGAGCTTTTGCACCATCAGAGTTACAATCTCACGTTGTGACAGTCCAGTCCAGAGTAAGATTTCTTTTCTTTTATTCTTCCCAGGGCGAAATTCACTTGCCTTCAAGGCTCTTGGCAGATTAACACAGCAACAGAGCTGTGTGATTCGGCAAGCCATGTAATTTATGTACCTACCCCGAGCTCACGGTTCGGACTCTGCACCTGTTCAGAGCCGACAACCAGCGCCGCTTCCAGGCCAGGTCCAGCTTTGGAAAGATGGTGACAGTAGAAGTGGGTTCAAAGGTCAGAGCTTTAAAAAAAAAAGAAAGAAAAGAAAACCATTGTCTTAATATACACTCGAGAAGAGGGAGAACTTCAGGGGATTGAATTGCCGACCAATAAATCAGTGCAGGCGAGATAGATTCATTGATAGCAGCGCAGCATGAAAGGCCTCCGTAGCAGTAATGAGGACAAGGTGCGTGCGGCGCTCTGCTCTCTCAAGGAGGATCCCGAGCTCAACTTATCGCCACCTTTCCGCAGACACCTGGGAAACGGAAGACGCTCCGAGTGTTTTGCATTAAGGGTTCAACCCTCTCGCAGCTGAGTTTGGAACCAGAGGGGGAGGAGGGGGGGGGGGGGGTACTGTAATGCTAGAGATACGTCCATAGAGGGTAAAAGCGAGTCTTCGTAAAGATGTCACAAAGACCAAAAAAAAGAAAAAAACTTCACGAGACACAAAGTCTGAGTCCGAGGTGCTGGCAGCCAGATGTGGAAGGTGCGTCCGGCGCGGCGACTGGATCGCGACCCGCCCCGTCCTCCTCTGTGCCCAATCTGGAGCTAACAGGCAGAACCTTGGAGCGCTTTTGAAGTGGGCGCCAAGAGGTGTCCCGGACCCGTAACAACCCGTAATTTATTACAACTCCGTCCATCTACGAGCGAGAGGTCGACGTTTGTGGAGCAAAATGTCTCTTCGGGCCCAACTTTTGGTTTCGTCTCCCGGCGCCTCGCGCTCCCCTCTTTCCCCCGCACCTGTTTAACGCCTTGACTTCGCCGTTGACCTTTGTCAATGTGCTGTTAGGTGTTTTGTGTTACTGGGGGCCTTCGTACGGCTGACGAGGCTCACATGTGACCGTTGGGGCCCAGCGGGCCGCCGTCCGTCCCCCACCTGGAACCCTCCTCATCCCCAGGGTCAGAACCAACACATTCACAGTGAAGGATCTAAACACAGATATGACTTCATCTTAAATACATATTCCCAGGGCTAGTATTTTATAAATGTTTGAATTTTGTGACTTAGGGAAAGTTGAAAATGAATCACATTTTCTCTTTTCTTTATCGTGATGAATTGTCTAAAATGTCTATATTATTAAACTCAATGTCAAATGTTTTTTGGTACACAGACAATGTCTTAAATCGGTAATAAGTTACTTGATTTGTTTCTAAAACAAACAAAAAAATAGTTGTTTGTTTGGTATTTTTGTTGTTAATCTTGCTTGTTTGGATTCTGGCCTCTATTTCTAAATATATTATTTAGTGTTTTTTGAGAGATTTGAGAGACATATTATTTAAATGGTAGAAAAAAATGCATTAGTGTATCATTTAAAAGAGTGAAAATAAGGCCTATCCCAGTTGGAGATGTGACAACATATGGGATTATTAGCTAACACATATCTGTTATCACAGCATTTTAAATTGTGAAATGTTCCCTGTACTCCATACCTCATGGAGAAAGAAAAAAAACCCTCTCAGTTGATGTTAAGTGAAAGTACTGTTTGACCTGCGAGTGACTCGGGCCAAGAACAGATGGCCTGGTAAATGAATAAAAAAGAAAAAAGCCATGTGAAACAAAGCATATGGACTGAAAATGTCAAATTCCAAAGGGATTCCCCTTCGTCTCACTGAGACAAGTGCACAGCCGCAACATTTAACTGAGACAAAATGGGAGCAAATCTGTACCCGTAAACGTGAAAGACTTCTGCTCGTTTTAAGCCCCCCCCGTCTCCTCAACGCTGCCAAATAAGTCTCTGAGGCTTTGCACAGATGTGCACAAAAGAAACACAGCCATCCGTAAGGAGTGGGGAGGGGGGGGGGGGGGGGGGGGAATCAAAGAAAATATCTGGCAAGGAGATTAACAACTCTGGCGAATGGTTTCCACTGAGGCAGCAGCCGAGAGTGTTTTAAACCGGAGGGCCGACAGGGAGGAGGAGGAGGAGCAGGAGGAAGAGGGGAGACGCCTCAGAATGCCTTTATGACTCTTGTTATCAGGTCTAAATAAATCAATAAAAATCCCACCAAAGGGAGGCCAGCATATTTCATTCTTCAGCTGCTGTCCATAGCTCCGGGGCCGCTTGGCCCGCCTGGAGTTTTATATTTTAAAAGTCATGATGCTTCAATTTGTATAAATATGCGGCCTGATGTGCTGCAGGTGTGTGAGTTTTGATGTTGGAAGGGCGTGAAACCTGCGGCGCGAAACGCCTGGCAACCCCCCCCCCCCCCCCCCCCCCCTGTGGCAACAGCAGATCCCTTTATGCTGGTATTCCATCTATTCATCATGCGGCATTATTTAATCTGTTAACCAGTTGAAGCGTCATTGTTAAATACACCTTCTGTATTTAATAGTGTGTAGTATGACGATGTAATGGGTCCTAAAAAAACTGGAGGAAGAGCCAATAGATTTATTTCAGAGGTGCTCCTCTGGGTCAGAACGGATTTCATATTACAAACAAACAACTGACTGTTGTGTGCTGACTGTTTGCACAGGCTGCTCATCTGTCACATGTCATTTAAAAAAGGAATGAGTGTTTAATTTGTCAAAGGACCTTCAAAATAAGACGAGCCCGACGATAAAAGGTTATTTTTGTGCATCACGAGGGGAACTGACAGCGAGGCCCTTTTTCTGCATATGTGTGTATCAGTGTGTGTCTGCTGTTCCGATGGGGCGCACAGACATTTGGCTTTAAAAAAAACAACAACTCCTATTTTCTGTGTCGAATAATTACGATGCAGAATCTTTGTGTTTGTTCGAAATTACACACCGGCTGCAAATTAAGATGCTGCACATTTCAGCGAGCTCAGCTCTGAAAGCGTCAAAAACGTAACTGCTTGAGTGTTATGAATGTTAATGGATAATTGTGTAAATTTAAAAACATTTGTGCGGTTTGTTAATGAGGAAGCCAACAAACGAGACAACGTGCACCCTGATGTGTGTCCCGAGTGTGTGTGTGTGTGTCTGAATGTGTGGAAGGCCCGTTTTAGTGTACTGTAAATTACAGCGTGTAGTTGTTCTAGAACACACTGTGCAGATACTAGAAACAAGATGACAGGAATATGGGCGTCAGGGGGGGGCATGCTTCCCACTCAAGCCAGCCTCTCCCCAACGCCTGGCAACGGCGGGGGTAGGGGAAAGAGGGGGGGGGGGGGGGGTCTCTTGGATGGCACTGTCGCCCATATGGCCGATCACTCAAGCAGGGTGGAGGTGTTTTCAAAGAGAGCCGGCAGCAACGTGAAGCGGGACTGTCTCTGCAGGGGTCAGCGGCCGTCTGGGCAGGAGAGGCCTTTATGAGACAGGCGTATCAGCTCCCCCTCCCCACACACACACACACACACACACACACACACCATGGGCCCTTTCCATGTATAGCACACGGGGCAGACGTGGTCTGCTAATGGGCCAGAGACCGTGACCTTGAGAGCTGGACAAACAAACTGGGAGACTAACCAGCCTCTTATTTACGACTTTATTTCAACTTTTTGACATTTAGAGGGCGTTTAGAGGGCCATTTGGTTGTAAATAAGTACGGTAATGCACTTATTGTAAGTCGCTTTGGATAAAAGCGTCGGCTAAATGACATGTAATGTAATGTAATGGTATTAAACGGCATTCATATGTCCTTTAACTCTAAAAAAGAAAGAGAACATATTTAAATACAAAGCTTTACTAAGCTACAGCATTGCTACTATATAGGTATGATGTAACACTTACACGTTACGATATATAAAAATGTTCTGGTCAAAAACCAAGATAGTAGCATATCCCTAAAATGAGAATAACTTTTACATGGCTCCTCTGTTTTTTCTGTAAGATATTGAGATTTTCCTGTTGGACTTGCTTATATATAAATATTGTAATCATACAAGTGATTTGTATTTGTTGATGACTTTGAATAATTAAGGCAGATGAACCATTAATATGCAGAAGTGAGACCAAACACTTTGTTTTAAAAGAATTAAGCTTAAAGATAATTTATTTTTTTTAGATAATTTTCAAACTTTTACATTGGTTTTATTAGAACACCAACAGTTACGGCAAGATGAGCACCTTCAATCAATTTAACGCAGCAGTAAAACACGAAGCCACCCGATGGAACGACGTGAAATGAATATGAACATTTTGCTGTTCTGATGCAAACATCCCAGCGCTCCATGATATCCGAAGACGTTACTGGTGTTGTGAAGGTCAAGGGATGAACCCCCGGAGAATGCGAGGGAGTGACCATAGATTCAGTTTCCTCGTCTCGAGAAGGCGTTTACGAGTCACTGACATTATCCACAGCGACAAAGTCTCACATCTGCAGAGACCTTCAGCTGTTGGAGTCATTCACAGACGCTGCAGAAAGTTATCGGCACAAAGACCCAATGAGCGTTTTTTGAAATGAAATACTTGGATTAAAGTTGAAATGTAAGAAATTAATAGGAACGCTTTAGCCGTTAAAACCTCAAGAGAAATGAACGATCGCTTCTTCGTAAACCTCGAACTTTTCCCTGCTCAACGACATTTAATGGATTGGTGGATTAGGATTTAACAGACTTTTCCTCCTTCCAGAATCCAGTTCTTCTGACAGGAACCGTTTCCCAAGGCAAAGAGAAAAAAAAAAAAAAAACACAAACCAAAGGTTTTACAAGGAGAATACGGTTCATGGCAAATATGTCCTTTACTCAGATGTCTGGCTCTATTACACACGTGGAATAAAAACCTGCTCCAATGGGACCGAAGGCCAAGACGTCTGGGTTCACTTGTTGTTCACTTTCTGAAGTGAACAAAGGTGAACATGTTGAATATTACAGAACCCTTTAACCTGATTTAGCTGTTTAATATGTGTTTTAGAATACAACTTAAACTTTGGAGCGGACTAACGTGTTCTTTACTCATTCATCGAGTCTACTCTGTAATGACATGGAAGTGAAGGGAACTGTAAATGATTGCAATTATCTATGTTTATTTTAGCGACCACATGTCTACGGTTCATCACATCAAGATAATAATAATAATAATGAAGACGTAATTCAAGAACCAGACAGTGCCTGTTGGAAGATTTTTTTTACTTGTCCGTGTCAACTTTTATATTTATTTCACCAATCTCACAAATGTGATGGTCGGGTGGTCAATTCAGATTGGAAACAAATATTCCTCAAAAGTCAACTGAGTCTTGAATATCAAAAATTGATCAAGAGTAAAAATATATATAATATATGGAAATAAATGGAAACAAAAATGAATCACAAATTGCAGCTGGTTTCTTATGTCCTAATCTACTGCGACTCAACTCAGCAGACACTCGGATTTGATCAAAGATTCTGGACAAGGACTGAAGTACAGTGTTCACTCTGACTACTGTACCAAGTTAGATATCTATCCAAAGTAAAAGCCCCATATTTGCAAGTTCATAAACACAATTTCTCTATATTTGAACAGCAATGAAAACAAATTTCTCAACAATTCCAGGCAAAGACCAATGTATGTGTGTTAAGGAGCTCTCTGTCTACTAGGATACTGAATAAATAGGATTTTTTACTGTATAAATTGAGAGATTCCTTCAAAATAAAATTTATTGCAGCTCAAATATGGAGAAATTGTGTTTTTGAACATGCAAATATGGGGCTTTTGCTTTGGGGAAATCTCTCAATTTATACAGTAATAATACTTCCTATTCAGCATCCTAGTAATCAGAGAGGTCCTTGACACGAGTACTTTCCTTTTTGTGTACAACAGTAGTCAGAATGGTCCTGAAAACAATTCAGTCATTGTCCAGCATCTTTGATTAAATAGCTATTTTTTCGGTTACTTGTTCAATACCGTAAAGATCAGCATACACGTGCAAAAATATGTAAGCATTTGCTGAGTTGACCACTCTCCTAATCTGGATCTGAACACTTTCGGGTTCTCCGTTCTGTCGCTGACCCTTTTCTCCTTTGGAGCGTTCTGTGAGAAGATCCCGCTCCCCCCACCTTCCCCACCAGTTTGATGAAGTATTATTGTGAGTATACTCCTGAAGGTCTAACAACAACCATTACGGCTAGAGGCAGAGCGTCTCCAATGCTGTACATGACTTGCTGCTGCTGTCAGCATTCCCCCTCCGTCCTCCTCTTGCAGCTGCCCAGTCGCTCGGCGCGCCCTCTTTTCGGGGGGGGGGGGGGGGGGGGAAGAGGGGGGGGTCAGATCATGAATCACGTAAATTGATTATGCTGTCACATCTGAAATGCCCCTGCCCAGGGCTTGACCGCGGAGTGTGTGACTGCGGGTCGGTCAAGCCTGCTTAAGGGATGCTCGGGCCAAGCCGGTCGGGCCGCACTGCCCCGGCGGGGTCACGCCGCATCCTGGCGTGGCAAATTCTAGACGATCACTCACGTCGGCGGGGAGGAATGAAGATGTCCCCCACCCCCTCCCCCCCAGCGCCTCTTCTCTGTTTCCCTGACTGGTCCAGCTCCTCGTCACCACTTCCCCCTCGTGTCGTCCGTCTTTATCAGTGCGCCGTGCTGCAGAGACCATTCCTCGCCAAATTCCACTTACATGTTCCTGGAGATGTCTTGAGTGACATCACAAGATGCCAGAGGACGGCAGCGGGTTGTGAATATCTTTTGCCTCACTAAGAGCGTTAGTGAAAGGGGAACAGGGGCAGAAAAATAACGCAGCCAGTTCCCTCAAAATGAAACTTAATTAAAACCATGAGTTGCTATTTCTACAACATACGTTTGACTAGAAACATCAAGCATTTGATGCAGCAGAAGATCTGAGAGAGGCATCTGTAAACCCATGAAAAATAAAAGTCGAATTACCTCATTAACTTCAACCCAACCTTTATTCTCCATGGGCATTTCTCTTAAGCTATGCAGGACCATCAGTCTTTTCTAGACAAAAGAAAAAACTGCTTTAAAGTTACTTGACTTCCAAGTGTTAGTGCCTCATCACATCAAAAAGATATTTGTGCTGCTTCTGGCGCACCTTTGCCTCCAACCCAGACTTTCCAACAGACTCCCCTTAATGATTTCTGCAGATTGTTGTTCTTTTTTATTGTGGAGATAAATCTGCTGTAACAAGCTGAAAACACCCATAAATCCGGGCCTGGGCTCAGGTTGCAACGAGACTTTAAGGGTCACCGTTGCTATGGCGACGCATCAATCCCTCAAGGGGCTGAGGCGAGCACTATTAAAGAGGTGAGTGTCTGTGACAGTGTTACTGTTGTTATTGTGGGCTCGCCATTAAAGCCCTTTTCAAACAACAGTCACTGAAGGGCCACTTAACCTCTCTCAGGCATGTCTGCATTTTAGGCCTTTCCGGATTGTTGTTGAATGTGCCGGTTTCTTATTCTGCTTGTTACTACACTGCACTTTTTCGACATAGACATTTATTTTGTAGAGGATGTACGTACTTTGCAAGGAATGTACTATTTCACTTTCATACTTTAACCTCTGGGAGCTGCTCTGTTTCTTCCCACTTCCCCGAACAAAGAGGTTTAACATTTTGCTCGAGGGCCTCTGAAAATGAAGCTGACGTGGAAACGGAGGGCGTTGCTGCAAAAGCGAAATGAATTACAGTTTTTAGTGTCCGCTATGTTCCAGTACCCGGTCAGCCTGGTGAACCCACTGAGTGCTCATGAATCAACGACTCTTCCCTCTTGCCCACTCTGTACCATGTATAGCGCGAGCTATGGTTAGCTATGGTGCAAAGGTGGTGCTGTCACTCAAAGCATATACACGCCGAGGCGGTCTCACACCCGACTTCTGTACCTACCAGAGTTTTGTTGTTGCCTTTTGGAGGCTGACACCATCAACCACACTATTTTCCTAAGTGAGGGGTTTTGTTGCTTAGACCTAACAATTAATGTGGTTAGTGGAAACTGACCGTTTCTGCCGAGGCCAAAGCTACAGCCACAGAACACAGTCAGCACTTGTCAAATTGGGAATCGGAATGTGTTGGGCTTATGTAGTGTACCTACAGCAAATACAAAGGGTTTGGTAGACATCTTCACAGACATGAGAGTAGAAATTCAAGCTAGTCTTGATGCCGCATGTTTTTTCTCTGATTTATACTTGTTTGCAGTCTGCAGTAACGTGAGTTGTCACAGTGTCTGTCATGCACACATTGCTCGGTCTCTGAACTATAGAATGGGCACCAGCAGTGGGTTCCTGGTATAGGTATGGTACACAGTCATGCCTTCCAAGCCTTTGGTTGGACAATCCATTAAAATGGCAGTTGAAGGACGAGCAACGTTTCTTTCGCCTGATGGTCCAATAACTACATTGTGATTGTCCACTGGTTTGAGTCATTTGCATTGGTTTGCAACGGAACTTAACTTGCCGTCACAGACAAACGACAGACCGGGCATGCATGTATCAGCAGATCAAAGACCAACCGTCTGTCATCATTCAGGCTGCTGCTCGTCGTTGCCTGAGCTTCCAGCGGCAGTGGCAGTCGGATGGAGAGCACTCCCAACAAGGTGTCCCAGCAGTGAGCCAGACCGAGTGCTGAAAGACGCATCTCAAGCGCTCAACCCGCACTCGCTAGAGAGCAATGCACGCTGCCGTTCATTTATCTTTCCCGGGACGGTTCGCTATCCAACATATTAATGAAGGCCAGTTGTATATGTGCTCGGCAATCAGTAACTTCACATTTGGCC
The DNA here is from genome assembly GCF_949316345.1 of Pungitius pungitius. Taxonomy (NCBI): domain Eukaryota; kingdom Metazoa; phylum Chordata; class Actinopteri; order Perciformes; family Gasterosteidae; genus Pungitius; species Pungitius pungitius. The sequence continues at coordinate 16,008,248 of NC_084901.1, forward strand.
GCAGATCAATTCGATCCGAGAGGCTTTGAAGGAGATATGTTTATCCTGCAAGTTGTACTTCATTCACAGGACGCTACGACCCTGGCTTCAGTCCGCAACATACGTGCTGCACCTTATCTTCTTCTCAATCAATTTCCTTGTCTTTTTTCAAATATTTCCCTGTTGTCCATACTGCAGGACTGTTCATTTGCACTTTTGATGCATTGCCCTCACTGATTAGAGGCCATTGAGTTTGGGCTCAAGAGTTTTTCTCCCCGCAAAACATTTTTCGAGGAATCAGACCGCAACCCAAACCCTTCATTTTGAACGTCAATGTCGAAGATCCTAAGCAGCTCGCCAGATCAAAATATGATTGCTTTTTGAATAATTTGACCCAATGGTGGTGTTTTCATGAGACATCAAACTCCTGCCAGAGTCCCCGGAGTCTGAGAAAAGCGAGGGGCTTCTCATCAGAGCAACTGTTTAGGGTCTGTTTTCATTTTTGCTCATTAGACCCTGTTAACATTTAAAACCACAATAGTCTTGTGCTAGACGCTCGCCCCCGCTGCAGAATGCTACAGGACACGATGAATCCTCAGGCGGCCTAATAACCTTGCTATGACTCCAAGGAGATCCGCTGAGCACTCCCGTGGCCGTAACCCTGTGGTCGCATTTCACCGGGGACCTTTGTGACAGCAACGAGAAAGCGGAGAGGAAGAAGGAAAGGAGGGGATGTAGCAGATTAAACGATACCACTCAAAAATGCACTTGTAAATTGCAATCACATGTGAAATGTCTTCATCACCCTGTGTTACTGAGAGGAAACATGCACACACGTGGTAACAGAAAGGCAAAGTATGCGCAGTGTGGTTGAATATACAATATGCTTTCATCATATTGCAAAAACTAATGTTTGATGGTGATAACAGCCATTTACATACAAAAATGTAAGATGTATGACATCGCATGCTTGGATGAACAGAAATGTGAACACAACAACAGTCGGCAGTGGATTCAGCATCGTATGGTTTTTGAAGATTTGAATATTTTTTAAATGTTGATTGTATATTAAAAACCTCAGATTTGTACAGTTTAAGATGACTATTATTGTCTTTTAGGATTCGCCCCAGACAAACTATGAGTCTATGTCAAACACTACAAATTTGATCTTTTAGGCAGAAAAAATGAATAGTATTGGATTTTTTTACAATCTGCTCCTAATCTTTGCAAATTAAATTGTCAGCTGACGCAATGTTGCTTGAGCAGCGTGTGGGGAAGACATATTCTGTAATTGCCTGCATATAGAATGCTTTCCCAAGAGGCCGATCCATTTTATAACCTTGTTATTGCCTGGAAGATGAGAAATGCATTTAGCGATCTCACAAAACATTCTCTGCAAGCATGCAAATGTCTGCTTTGTGAAGGATAAATAAGCATTATGCAGCGTTGATTTGTTGTTCAATAAATGAGGGATTAAAAACTGCGATTCCCAAGTGGTTCTGTTGTTTATGATCTAATTACCGTGATGGCTCAAAGACAATCATTGAGGTACGATGGGGATCTTTGTTTATTATCAAAATTAAAAGCTTTGTCTTTTTGTTTTTTTCTTTGGTTTCATCTCCACCAACATGGCCATCAATTGTGTTTTTAGGAAGCCATTTTAGGCATAATTTATTCCAAACAAATCCATGTTCATGCAGCCAAAATGTAAAACATTTGTGTTTTTGTGCATATGAGAATGTTTCTGGAAAGACTCAACAGACGCTGAATATGTAAAATGATAATCTCAACAAAAAAAACTTGAAATCGCCAATGTTTTAAATCAAAGAAGTTTTTGAAAACAGCCTTATTACTTTTAGCTTTCACTGTAGCAGCACTCGACCCTTTGCCCTTTGAGCCATTAGCAAATCTGGGAAACTGCTTTTTATTAGTAGAGTATGTCCGCTCTCACTTCAGGGAATTTATGTTGCACTGGGAGCACGCTGGTGATCTGACGACTCACATGTGTCTTTGCACTTCTTCCCTGCGGCCTCCCTTTAAAGGCATTCTGAACTGATTTGGGGGATATCGTGGAGCAAATGATGAATTTGTACCCCTGTCAAATGTGGCTGTGCACTGAGGATTTGCTCCAGGGATCATGCAGGACCGCCATATATCCCAACTGATTGCTACTCCCCACTAGCTGATGGCAAAATGCATTACATCATTAAAGCCACCGAAAGAAAATTACTTGGGCTTTTTTCCCTGCTATTGTTCTGACATGGAACAGCCCATTTGATGTAATAAAGATCTATGCTGAGAGACAGACTGTGAATATGTGTCTCCCTAATGAAAACAAATACATATTCATCCTTTGCCGGCTTCTTTTGCTTTCATTTTGCAAATGGTTTCTGGCACGTGCAGATACCGTACCTGCCATTACATTCTACATTCTTCTTGCTTGATTTCTCTTTCTGCCTTGCAGAGGATATTATTCTCTCACCAGAGTGATGGATTTCATAATCAAAAAAGGAATGTATTTTTCCATGATATAAACCCCACAAACAATGACATTGTGGATACATATTTTGGGGATTTTCCTCAATTTCAAATTTTGCCTTCATAGCACGATTTCAATTAACCATTTGAGGAGAAATTACTATACCACCCTGAATCCCTTTGCATTTGGAAGAGCTTAGTAGGATTTGAGCCATGCTTTCAGATAAGATGGCGTGAGAAAAAACGGCTCGGCGGTTTAAGGGAGCAAAATGGGCCCGATGCCCCCGCCTCAGCTGCCCCGACCTGGCCTCAGGGGCGGCTGGTAATCCCCCCGTTCAGAGGCAATAAAACTCCAGTTTCTACTGTACCTGCCAGCTGGGCGTCTTAGTCGCTCCAAAACACAGGCAGCGTGAAATTCCCGAGGAGCCATATCAAAGCTCCGGCCCCCCTTCATTATGACATCAGAACCTTCTGAAGTCAACAAGCATGAAGGCAGACTGGAGCGCCGCGTGGGTTCACAGCCTTGAAGGGGGATCCGTCGCTATTAGGGGCTGTGCAGAGGGGAAAACTAACAGAGGGCAAGAAGGGGAGAGAAGGATTACATCCATCAGCATGCATATGTGCTCCCATCTAAAAGGCCCGCCGGTCACTTTCTCCACGCAGCAATTGCCCCGGCTGCTAAGACAGCCGAGACAGTTCTAAAGGCTTTGGCGGTATCATAAACACAGCATGATGTTGGGTATGAAATACTTAAGGGGCCATGACAAAGATCTGAGGAGAAGCCCAGGATGCTGGAAGGAACGGGGGACGTAGCGATGGTGATAATTACAGCCGGTTGTGGCCGAGGTGCCTTTGTCGTTTCAATAAAAGCCTCTTTAAAGCCATAAAGTAAAGCCAAGGAGCAAGGAAACCAATAAAGTTATAACGACCACATTTCAACACACAAGTGAATGTGATCATTGATGTATGTTGTGAACGGATGCAGAAAAAAAGGAAGCTGAACAAATATTTAACAAAGAATGTTAATTATCACTTAGACCAGTAGGGAAAACAGAAATGATCCTCCTCAGGATATCAGGTATTTTCAACAAAAAAGGACCAGACCAAGAAGAAGAAAATCTGGCATTAGAGTTGCAGCAATGCTTTTACCCAACTTGAGCCTGGATTTCCTGGGCTCTTATCCCAACTCATGTCACCACTCTGCATGTTTTATTTTTAGCAAGTTCTACCTACTAAAAGCATGAAAAAAATGTTCTAGAAGGATTCGTGCATAATAAGTCAAGTAGTAAGAACAAATAGTGAAAGTCTTCTCACTCATTCAGAGCGTGAAGCCACTCAGATGTCCAAAACACTCGGATTCCTCCAGAAGGTGTGGACAGAGGGCCTTCGTCTCCATGCATGGCGTTGCATTGCAGTTGAGCCTAATGAGATGGGCCGTTGGAAATGAACACATTCGTTTTTGTGAGTGATCATTAGTTATTATTGAGTGCAATAAATCATTTAGGTGATTATTACTCCTGGAGGTTTCCCGGTAATGTTTCACAGAGAAGATAATCTCAGGCAGGCGGCTCTGTTGGCTCCTCTGCAGCAGCGAGTGTACAGAACCGCAGTATAGTGGTAGATTCTACAAATTCTATGAAGCTTTTAAAGACTCAAAGCCCAAAAGCATAGTGTTGCATTTTTGTATGAAGCCTGGACTGTAATAGTGAGTTAGAGAGGCTTGTTTTCAAAGGAATGTGTTACTTGACAAATTTGATAATTTATTAGCGCTCTCATCAAAGCTGAGCAATCTGTTTCTCCTGTGAGCTGGACTGAGTGGACACACATGTTAATAATCCAAACTGTTTCCACAATTGTTTAAAAGGAAATATTGGAGACATTCAAAACCAGGATCTACTCTGGGTGGAATGTGCTTTAATTACCGTCCTTGGCAAAAGGAACCGGTCCTGAGTAGTTGATCTTGCCCAGTGTTTGGCACCATTCTCCCTTTTAAACACGGCCAGTCACTCGTTTCCTGCCAAATTAATAAAAGACAATAATTGTTGACGATTGCAACGACTGAGCACGCTCGGTGCGCGGTCCAAAGCTCGGCAAAATTCTGACCGTTTCTGCGGCTCCTTCCTCATGATGGATGACTTTAGGAGATCCTAAATCCCAAATCTCTGCATAATGGCTTCAGCTGCCTTGTCAGTCACGTGAGCCGACTGCACTTTTCATCCCAACTTCCAGTAATGAGTCGGTCAAACGTGAGCTGACAAATTGATTTGAATTCCTCGCCTCTGCAGATTGGGTCGAACAATGTGAGAGAAACTAAATTAAGTCATTGCAATAGGCAGAGGTGCTATAACGTCCCAGAAAGGCCTTTGACCGGTACGATCCAATATAGCACTAAAATAAAGAGAAGTGTTTTAGTCAATGGAACTTTACAATTTGCACATTGCACTGCTGCCGCTTTGATTGACTCAAACTAATAAAATTTGCATTTGCAATTCGAGCCTCTGCATGTATAAACATATCATCAGTAAACAAACATTATCTCACACACATGAAACACAAAAGACTGATACTTGAAATGTCTATTCTTATTTGTATTTATTCTAAAGTTACAAATATGCTTAGCCGTAATCAATGATGAATGCACAATTTGTATTCATATTTGTTTATGTTTTATAAGCTTCATCTCTTTATTTCTTTTTCATAGTTTTTTCTTTGTCCTGCCAACACTTCACAGGGAAATTCCTCCTCGTTTTTTTTCCGGAGTTTGGGGGAGGGGGGGGGGGGGGGGGGGGGAGGCGGCGAACGCAGCGCGAGGCTTCGCTTGGGAGGCATTTCGCTGTCACTTAATCACAGACTCTTTATCAAATTGTGTCCGACACACACATCTCACATTCTGCCACTCCGTGCTCTGCAGACTCCCCGGAGGACATGTCTTGATGTCCCATCCTCCGGCCTGAATGATGATGTCTAAATCTCGAAGCAGCTGCTCTGCCAAAAACAATGAGTGGAGTCAAGGGAAATCGGATCAGGACACTCCAGAGACTTTCACAAGGCCCTGGGGAGGACAGGAAAGCATACTGTACATTTATAGTATGTATAGTCTTATATTATACGTATAAGTATAGTATGCTTTCAATAATCGTGCACAGTAAACAACGTTGCTTCAAACCTCTTCCAATGACCAACCCAGTCAAAAGCTTGGACACTTTCGCATTCAATTCAATAAGAAAGTGTGTCGATCTATTATTAATTCTTCGTGTATTTTTTCATCCATATCCTGCAACTGTTCTGTTTAGTCCTTCCCTGGAAGTTGAAAGACATTTCCCTTCCTCCTCCCTGCTGAGCGAAGTGAGGCGAGAAACTTTCCGAGCACCGCTGGGAAGCTAATTAACGGGCCGGGTGTGAAGGAACTCTCGCTCCTGGTTGTTTTTACCCCCCGACGGGAGACACCAATTCAGTCGCTCGACCTCTGAGTGAGCCTTTAACTTACAGGAGAGAAGTGGTGTTTTCTTTAACTCCTCCAGCGCTCTTCCGACTCACTCTTTGGTATACACAGTTATTCAAAAGAAAAATACAGAGGTGAATACAGTCAATGGTTAAAGTATATGATATGTAACAATGTTTGGGACAAGAAAAATTGCTAATTAAAAAAAAGCTGAAAATCTGTATAATGACCTCCAGTGTTTTAACTCTGCTATGAGCAGTGGGGTGGGGGTCACCAACAACATAGTCTGTATATATAAAGTGCACTTAGTCAAGATTTTGAAGCCTCAAGTTCAGAATTCTTGGCCATCACAAGAAGATTTACGACCGAGCACTGAAAAGAATTTTGGTTAGCAAATAGTTACAATCACCTTGTTCTGAAACCGTATTGTGAGGGTGTTAAGACAAAAATCATTTACCCATCATAATTCGTAGAAGAGCACCTAAAACCAGAGGATACTTTATAAAGGCTTGTTTATAAAGGTGAGTGAGATAGTACATCGTGAGAAATAGGAGATGTCCTTTGCTTTTTTGGGGATTTTATTTAAATTTATTTATTTAAATGATGAGAATCAGTGATAATCAAGCATTAGTCGTATCTCCTCGAACTGTATCTGTAAAGGACTCAAAATGTTGGCTTTCAATTTACAATTTGTCTCACTGAGAAATCTGAGACTTGATTTGCTGTGAGCGTGGCCGCAGGTCTCAGACCTCCTCCATCCCGTCTCACTCCCTTTTTTTTCTGGAGACAGCATAGTGTTCATGGGCTGTCCTCCTGTTTGTCTTGGCACCCTGTTAGCATGACGGCTCTTCTCATGAGCACTTATGGACACCAATTCTAGAGGCAATGGGCAAACAGCCATGACCTTTGCTAACTCTTATCTCTGATCTTGACTCTAATGCCTTGGACAGACTCACCAAAGCACTTAATTAAGTTAAACACAATGGATGGTATTCTGAAGAACCTAAAACGGCAGCGAGATGGCATTTTTGTTCTTCTGTTCCAACCCTGTATGGGTACAGTGTGCCACATTCGCTAAGAAACACGTAATCATCCCTTCCCCAGTCTCTTTGTGCGTCTTTAATGGGAAATTTGAGACAGTACTGAGTACAGAGCTTAGTCTGTCACATCACATGACGCGCTGCAACTAAAGTGGCCGACACGTGGGCATATCGCAGATCCCAGTTTCGTGAAGGACCCCTCTTCGGAAACAGGTGGCGGCCACTGTAACACCAGATGCCCCCCGGTGCAACATGGTCTGTCGCAACGCAGTGGGGAACAACGCGTGACCAAGGCCGAAGGTGGTTCGACTCGTGTTCTAATCCTAGGAGGGCCACCGACGGGTTAAAATCTTGCAGGCGGGGGGCGGGGTAGCGGTGGAGAGGGGGGGCGGTAAACGAAGGACATAAGAAACCATCCAATGCTTCAGCGATGGGGGAAGTCATGTCAAACATCCCCGACCCCCGCAGGACTTAATATCCATCGGTTCCTTTGTTCGAACATCTCTTGCTTGTTAATGCCACACTAACAAAACCTGCTGCGGCCATTTGCTTGCGCCATATAAATAGACAGTAAGCATTACCGGTGCGATGGAAGGAGGGCTTGTGGAATCCTGCCAACCTGTGATGAAAGCTGTCGCCAGATGGCATGGGATCAGGCCGTAGCCGAGCCACGCTGGTACAAAATTAGCCTTGAACAATTTTTGCTCCGCATACATTGCGAGCTTCGATGCTGTGCTTTAACATGCCGGTAAGTAGCTTCACAAACACAATGAGAGTATCCGTCCGGATGAATCGGAAACAGAAGCCACGCTTTGTAACAAGAACCCACGGGTGTTGAATAAGGCTGAGACCACAAGAGTGCAACTGAGAGGAGCTATGAGCCTTCACATATGAAACTGATGGAGACATTATGCCCGAATGGGCCCTTTTTTTTGCCTTGTCGTTTGAATTACAGTTCTCAGGGTACTAAAATAAATTGCTAGACCATATAGTTGAATCAGAGGTAATAAACATGGATGTCAAACATGCTGTGGTAAATAACATTAAGCTGTACTGTTACCGTGAAACATGCTCCAATCCATAAAGGTAACAAAAGAGGACTGAGATATTCACATGATGACTGTGTAATTGCTTTGACGATGCAGTACAAAATAGTAGCGGTACATGGTGAAATGTGAGCAAGCGCTCCGCTAAGCTCTCTGTGCAGTCGCAGTGTGCATGGTTGTGATTCACGTCATAGCTGCAGACGGATCAAAAGAACACGTACTTAATAGTGCATATGCTGGCATGGCTTGAAAGGACAAATCCTTCCTCAGCCATCGCTCATGTCTATTTGTAAAGACAAGTGTGACATACTTTCATTCCTTCAGGTGCACAGGTGCAAAACACCAATATTATCCCTGCAATGGAACTAATGGAGCTAATGCAAATCTTGCCTTGAATCGTCCTTGTAAATAAACCCATTTTAAATATTCTTTGATGATTCACTGACAGCTTTCAGCAGTTTCATTTCCATATTTTTATTAGTAGCCGCACAGCTGAAGATGCTCCGTTAAAAACAACATCTGTACTTCACCTGCGAGTCGCTTATAGCTGGCCGACTGTGCTCATAATACTGGTGAAGTGATGTGGTTGTGTCGGGGCTCAACATTGACATTCATCTAAATCAAACATTAGCTTTGCTATAAGCAATTCATTGCATTATTACACTTTGAAGGGTCACGCACGGAACGCACTGACAATAGAACGATTGCAGCCTGAGGGTTAGGGTTAGGGTCAAGGAAGGTATCTGGTATAACAAAGCTAAAAAAGTAAACATTAACTTACAAATACTCTAATGTAAGGAACTTAAGTGTTTAACACACCTCATCAACACCAACATTGTCCCTACCAGCACTTCATGATGCCATTAAATGTTGATGCAGGTTCAAATTACGCATATTTGAATCTGGATACTTTGGCCCTGTCCCGGTATCAATCTGGAGAATGGTTATTCCAAACACTGGTATTTGGTCATCATAAAAAGAATATTCTAGCTTTAGAGTTTTTGTAAAAAGCTTAATGAAGACGCATTCTGCTGAGATGCACCGCAAAAAGCCAAACGTTTTCCACTTGGCTTTTACTTCATGCAGGAAATCATTGGAGGGCTGCAACTTTAAGTGGAGTAAAACATGTGACTTAGTCGTCCCATTTCATGGCATGGGAACAAACTCATATACCATCAAATAGAAGATGTGATGCTCGGCTTCTGTATTTCTTCTTTTGTCTTATTTTTTTTTTCCTCGACCCCTTCTTGTTTCCCCCCATCCAGTTTGTCTCTCTGTGGGGCTTGTCCCTGCAGCAGGTGGCCAGTCAGTCAGCAAAGACTTCTCTTAACTGTTTGACACCATGGCAACAGGCTTTGAAAACAACACTTGAATGATAGACGCTTGTAGACCAGCACACATGTAAACTTGCATCCACATCCAAAAAATACAGTGTGGATGCAACCCTAACCGTAACCCCTAACCCTAACCCTGGCCCACATGCGCACACTTAATCACACACATATCCACAGTTGTGTTCGCAGCTCCAGTAGACAGATATTTATTTTATTCATTTTAAATCTCTCACCTCGTCGTGACATATTTCCAAACAATAACCAATTTAGCACTTCATGCCGGATCAGGCAAACTGTTTCTGACCGGCTGGAGTCTGACCAGACGCCAAAAAGCGATCCCCCAGCAACAGGTCTTAAATACAAAACTCATTTCTGTCAGCAGAGGTCAGACCTCAGCTTGGTGTCTGTCCCAGTCAGGCTGCCAGCTGGGAAGAGCAGGAGAGGGAGAGGAAGAGTAGGAGGAGGAGGAGCAGGAGGAGGCATGGAAAGGAAAGCAGCAGCCAGAATCGGGGTCACGACAAATGTACAGAGCACGACTGTGACATCTTGCCAAGTAGAGACAGCATAGTCCGACACGTTTCCACATGTGTAAGATTAAGTATTCCTCAGAGTCTCAGCCATTCAACAGACATTTTTATTCTGAATGCCGCTTGGAACACTGAGTGCATTCTGTAAATGTTTAAAGTAAAGTAACAGCTGAACAGCTTGGCAGTGCGACGAGCCATTCCTCAAAGTCTAGTAGGGAACATCTTCCCCACAACATGTAACGCATGTTGGGTCACGGGATTAGGAGCATTTCGATTGCCTCTCAACGGCTCTCAACGATTTGCGAACCTTTGGTTCTGCCGATTGAAGCCAAAGCGGAAGTATGCGTGACCTGCATTCTCTCTACTGGCCAGCAGGCTTTGCACAGAGGTCTTGTTTAATACAGAATGATGTTTATTTACAAAATCAGAATAAAAAAAGACAAAGCAGAAGGGTTTGCTTTTGGGCGTGGCTTGGCTTGATTGACAGAAACTTTTTTATCCGTTAATGTATCGGCCCTACTCAGTCCCAGAGACAACAGAGATGGTATCACACTGAAGGAAGGTTAGATTATAGAATAAATCCAAGGATATCACATTTTAAATCCTCAGGATACCTATTCCTGCACAGAAAAGAGAAAAACCACAGTAAACTTCTGCTCTGTGGATTTTTCTTTCGGCCCCGGGTCTCTGGGCTTTCCCGAAAAGTTTGAAGAAGGGTTTGTTCATCCATAACCTCCTGGTGACAGGAAGCTAATCAGTCAGAGGTGGCAATTTCCACACTCAGCTAGCATGAACGCACCTCTCGCTCCCCGGGGCTAATATCACGGAGCCCGGATCCTAGAAATCACCTCGTCAAGGCAAGGCAATGAAAGAGTGGGAAATCCAAACAATTGGCCACTGTCAAAACATCCCATTATGGTTTTATGGGGAGGAGGGACGAGGGCAATGACAGCCTTGTCTTGGTCACGTGGATTAGGGATCTTTGAAGGCTGCACACGGAAAAGATTAACACTTAATTACAACATAACATTTTGATTTTGACATTTTGGGGTTAATTCCAAGCTCTTACGAGCAACATATGGACACATTGTTAATACATAAAAAACATTCAGATAATTGTCTTAAAGGGTTATAGATTTCCAATTAATAATAATAAATAGTAAGTCATTTGTCCAAGTTAAACCACAAAGCAGTTGTCTTTGTTTTATCTTTGTAACAGTAACAATAAGTGCGTTATTACTATTTTTTGCAATTAAATATTACTATTTTTGACTATAAGAAACATACCAATAGGTTGTGACCCTTTTGTTAAAATAAACCTTTTATAGTAGTAAAGAAAAACCTCACTCCCATAGGCTGTAAGTAGAAACATGTTTTAGGGAACCATAGTGAACAATCCCTTTTAATAGAGAGGATTTCAGAAAAGGTCTGAAAGGGCTGCAACAAATTCAGAGAAATGAAACTTGCCTTGACCTTGCCCCGACCCCACGTCCAACTCTACCCTCCAATAAAGACGTCCTATGATGTCAAGTTAAGTGTGATTAATAGCAGTGCCGGCCACAAAGTCTTTGCTGTGTACAATACCATGAACTTCAATCCAGCTTCAGGAATTTCAGCAGTAATCCAAAGAATTTACAGAAATATCCGAGAAGTTCTGCTCTACGACTCTGTGGAGTGTATCCGTGTTGAGAAATTGGTTTAGTCACTATTTTTCAACTATGAAACTGTTGTGACAGGATACCTTGCAAGTTTGAAAAAGTACCATCATTTGTTTTCATTTTGTGTTATGGATGATTCTCTTCAGAGCAGTCGTCACTTCTCTGAGCGCTAGATGTCTTATTTTTGAGCTGAATCTCATCTTTCCCGTCCACCTTATCGGTTTATTGGCTAATGTGAGAGCTAGCTGTCAAAAGGACACCACAGCAGGGGAGAGTTTATCATGGAAGGGGAGAGTTTATCATTCTGCTGACAGGCTAAATAACTTGTGCCGAGGCAACAGATAACAAATGGGCTCAAGTTGTGGCTTGAGTGTCTCCGTGTTAAAGACAAGAACAACTGGGCTGCAGCAGAAATAAATGGTTTTTAGTTTATTGGCAGTAGTTCACGGGGCACCTAAGGATTAATGAGTGCTTTACTGTGTACCAACAGTACACTTACATCCACATATTACTGAAATCTAATGCAAGATGACATGTGAAAAGGATGCACTGATTCCATCATCAACTGAAAGCCTCACTGCATGACAGCTGCAAAGATCTGTTTGGAATACAAATTGTATTGACCAAAAGTCAAAAGTTCTGGGTTTCAGGGTGAGCTTTGTGTTTTACAGGCAAAGAAAAGCAAACTAGATCAAACATTATAACAAACCCAAATTGATCTTTTCAAGACGACATGCCGTTTGCACAAGGCAAGGCTGGATGGATTTATTTTGTCTGACATTACTCAGCACTCATTATAGGCTTTCAGGATCTAGTGTCAAAGCAGCAGACTAATAAGCTAAAGCTGTTGATAGCGCCACACTTGCCGTTCACCTTTGCCTCGTACGTGTCAAACTGTCAGTACTAAACTCAGCAGGCTTCAGGAGTTTACTGCAACTCCGGCACAACGTAAACAAATCTATTTCCATGTGGCGCAAAATGGCACCAGTCCGCCACCAGAAGAAGATGCATATTACCGTAGCTGCGATGTGTCGAAGCGTAAACAAATGCCCAGTTTCTCTCACACTCGGCTCTCTATTTCTCAGCTGTTTCTGCTTGTATGGTAAGTGAGATGTACCCTGAGGCGACCAGGCAGCTTTCTTAAGCCCGTGAAAATGTGCTGCAAGAGATATATTCCAAGACGTCAGAGGAGCTGTCAGTGTGAAAGAATACTTTGGTCATTACCACCTTCAGACCCAGCTTGCATGCAAACTACCCCTCCCTTATGAGCGGAACCCCTGCTGAGGATGAGCAGGACTTTCCCACAGTGGAAAAACTTTCTTGCTTACAGTTACAGTTACATAAAACTCCCTGTATTCTCCTTAAGAGGTCAGTTTTCTTCTGTAGCTCTGCATAAAAGTCAAAAGGGCCTAAATCTCTACAAGGTTAAAAGCTATTATCAATGTTGTGGGTCAATGACAAAACCAATAAGACAAGAGGTGAAACAAAAGTTGATAAAATAAAGTTTTCTTTTATGTGCTTATCTAAAAAACCTACTCCTGCGGATGGAAACATTTTCATTAATGCAATGTCCGATAAGAAAGCAGCGACTTCATCACTATGTAAAAACCGACATGGTTTGAACTCGCCTCAGCTGTCACATGTCCTTATTAAGGCTGTCTAATAAGCCCAGGTTACAAGATGGTTCTGAGAAGTAAGCGATACCCGTAGAGCGACCCACACATACAATAAGGCAGCGGGCCTCAGTGTGGATTTCATACTTAGGGGCTATTTTTGTTGTCCTGATCTCAGACAACCCTGGACCCTGTCCAGGATGGTTAAAGTAACATCCACCAGCAATGCGGCCCGCTCCTGTGGCGTCCACTGGGACTTGCAGGATGTGGGAACAGGGTCAAAAAGTGAGGAGGCAACAACAGTTGCGAATTTGCTGATAGCCTTTTCTAAACTCACTTTCTGTGAGATCAAAGAGTGAGGAGGAACATTTTTGTGATGCCCTTCTCTTTGTCTTTCCAGTCATGCTCAATGCGGAAGAGGAATGCTTTCTCCTTTTTCAGAACCCCTCCCGCCAACACAAGTCCTCAGTTAAACTGGACACCCAATTAACACAAAGAGACGCTTCAGCTTTTGAGCAAAGTTGTGGGCACTCATTTTATGGCACTCCGTACACAAATGTAGCCACGTTTCAGCATTCTTATGCCGGGGTTCGGTAAATTTACGGCCACCCAGGGCCCCTATTTTAACTCCTCTCCCGTAGAGATAAGGGGTGTTTTTCTTCTGAAAATCCACGGGGGGTTGGGTGTAGTTAAAGGACACACTCAGCTGCTAGATTAACTCATCAACGCTACATTGCAGGGTGTCAACAGAAATGTTTCACACACAAGACCGACGAGGAATGAAAACCATTTGGTGGTTCCAAGTGGCAACCCCTCAGTCCTTCAGGCCTTTTAAATGTTAGTACCTGCCTTTCAAGAGCGAGGATGTAACCCTTGAAACCTTTGAGAGGAAAAGAGATACGTGTTGGACATCACTGTCCTCATATCAGGTGATCATGACTTGAAACGATAAAACTCACAAGATTTATAGCTGATAAATCACTGGATATATAGTGTTTGTTGTCATATGGTAGCTACAAATATAAGTTATATATTTAAAACTCTGGTTTAACTATTTGATAATAAATCAATGAGACATTTTAAAGACACCATGCACCCTTTTAGAGCACAGCAGCAAAAAAGCTTCTTTGTAAAATCTCTCATCTGATGCCCAGATTGCCTATGAAGAGTTAAATAAACGACCTTGAAGTACACCTGCAGGACGTACAGTTTCTTGATTCAGCAGCAGAACTATGACTCAAATGTATTTTAGTAGCTTTTGCTCTCTTTACCTTCTCTGAAGTGCATGTTTTCAGGGAAGCAAAACACAACTGACAACCGGAGACACAGGATCGTCTTAGAAGAAAAGACGTATGACCTCTTTTTCTCTGCTTAAGCAATGCCATTCCTTTGAGTCATCCAGACTCCTTGAGTAAAGGCTTCCATATTCTAGATTCATTGAGAAGCTTTGCTCTGAGCAGTTAGGTCTAAGGTCTTGAAAAGGGCCGACTAAAGTTGCAGGAGTCTCTCGGTTGTTGACTCCCGTAGTGCTTCCTCGCACTCTGAGAGTACAGGGGATTGCAAGGCCTTTGCACTTAGCAGGAAGCAAAGCCTTGATAGCTGCTCAAGGACAGTCCTGTTTTCCCCCCAAAGCTGCGGTGCATCAGGGTATGGCGGCCATGTTGTGTCTGTTTGCTTTGGATTTGGTGAAGATCAAGTCACTTTGGCCTTTGCTAAGCTCAGTCCAAGTGGCCCTCTGCAACATGATGGATCATTTGACTACCATTGAGATGTCTTTTTGAATTGCTTTCTGTTTGCAAGTTCAACATCTGTGGTCAGCTTTCATATTTGAGAACTGTTAATGATGATGATGAGTTAATGATGAGATACTCATGCATAGTAAAACACTAAAAGAAATGGATTTGTGTGGAAAACAAAAGGGTCGGGCAGCCACAGCTGGGTGAGGGGGGGGAAACAGCACGTAGCTCAGGTATTTCCGTCACACCTTCCGGTCGACACGAATGAGTTTTCAGCGGTGGCTTCCTGGCATCGTTAGGGCGTGGGGGGGTTAAGGGGCAAATGTCGAGCCCCCCCTCCCTTCCCCCAACAGGCTTGCTCTTCAGGTCCCAGGGGCTGGCGCCAGGCTAGCCCCACGAGCAGCCGAGGCAAAAAATAACCCCGCCGCAGTTGTCGGGCAGGGGAGAGTGACGGGGAGAGCATGTCACACCAGGGGATCGTGTTTCAGTGGCTGTCATCAGAGAGCAGTCATTACTTCTGGGCTAATTATCTCAGGCCACGTGTAAACAAACAACCTGCCAGTGTAAAGACCACATTGTGTTCACAGCTCCGGGCTTCGGCTCGGTCCCATTCACTTGTTTGATGTCGGCTAAGGGGCTTTACTAATATGTCAAAGTATTTCAAAGTAAATGTATTTCTTCCTGTCCTTATTCTTCTACTAACATACTTTCTTTATTTTGAAAAACCAAGACAATTCTTTAACATATATTAAATAACTGCAGTACATACAGATCTTCTATTAGTGTAGAAGATGAATAGTGTGCATATGAAGAGTACGTCTTTTTCAAAAGCTATTTCAAGTTCATTCTTGATGACTTCCAGCTACTGTATATTACATTCAGTGTGACCAAAAAATACACCTGAGATCAAAGGGGAACTGGTGTTGTTTGGAAAATACTAAGCCAAGACAAACAATCATTATGTTTCAGATGTGTCAGGCCGCCGTTCATCATGATTTTATTTCATCAGCTCAACTCTGACAGGATCCATGACTAAAAACTCAATCCAGCTCGGCCCAGCACCAAGTCTCACATTCCCCGGCCTTCATGGCACGTTTACGGTTCAGTTTCATGTTTCTATCACACGCCTGCCGAATGAACATACCATACCTGTGTTCTGCGGCCACAGCCGCGCAGCAGTTGCGCGTGACCCAAAGTAAAGTCGTCTTTGTTGCTTAAGTGCCCTTTAACAACATGTCACAACAATTTTAGCAGAGAGGTTGTCTATTACTCCAAACAGCATTCCAATAAAAGCAGGACGGTAAGCAGTGGGTGTGGCACACAATTCTTGACGGATCCAGGCCTTGCATAAAGCTGATTGTTGCACAGGGTTGAGATATTATTCAATAAAGTTCATGGCGTAATGGAGATGCAAAATGACATTAAACCGCCGCTTGCATGCTGTCACTTACGTCCTTCTGGGGGTTGTCAGGTCTAACTGTACATTATTAATTGCCCTCTTGTACCCACCTTTGTTTAGAGGGATTATGAGTGACCAACAGCTGTACTCTAATATTCATATATGCCTTCGTAACCAAATCACCTCATCCCGGAGACACATCTAAAGACCTAAATTGCATTCAGGGGCCCTTTTTTGAAGGGCGCCAGTCAACAGCAAACATTAACGCACTACTCTGTCGAGCGAATGACTGACGTTTTTAATGGAACATGAGCGCTTCGCTGAATACGGATTTAGCTGTGACGTTGGTACTTTGATGACCACAAGAAATGTGATAGGTAATTAATTTCCGGGAACAAGTTTGCTCATCCCCACCAATCCCCATTACGGGACCGCTTTTGCTAATTGAGTTAGCTGCATCAGTCCGGATTCGAACTTGAGAAGTGTCACAAATATGAGTGTGTTTATCTACCATCATGTAGAAGCGTGAGGGTTAGTCTAACGGTGTAATTATACCTCACAAGACGTTGACCCTAGCCAACTTTGGCAGGGTACTTTATGCACACTGGGCAGATCTCGTCCAGCTTGGTCTGCTGTTTTTTTTTTTTCTTCCTGCCCGTATCTGCCTCAGCTCCTGTCTAATTGGAGCATGAAATCTGTGCACAACAAGAATACTGAGTGAAATTTCGTACTTGTCCTCCAGATGGAATTGTCAACTAATTGCTTAGTTTTACCCAACCGGGCGTTCCTTTGTTTTCTTTCAATCTGAGTAGGAGAAGCAGCTTGATGTTTGACGGCAATGACCCAACGAGGAGCACGAGAGTAATAAGTCAAGAAACTCCTGAGTGGAAACGCAATCCATTTTGTTGTGGCCCTGCATGTGATTTGATCGACACTATCCGCTTGCGGGGTAGGCCTCCCCGTGCCCTAGCCAAAGACATTTGCAACTGGTGTCAAGGCCCTATAAATCATCCTGTATCAAAGAGGCCATGTAACGCTTTCTACATTTCAACATATGTGGAATCAGAACGCGTCTGTCATCGGCGTGAGCCACTCTCAGAGAAAGAGGTTTTTTGGAGGCCTTTCCCACTGTAATGCAGACCATATGTGCTATTGATTTGGGAGGTTTTACCTGCCACAGTGGGATACTCCCGAAACGAGGTGAGGCCGACACTGTCATACCCCCTTAAACAGAAAAGGCTTAGGCCTGTAAACTAAGATCAACAAGGTGGATAACTACCGAGATGTAGCCAAAAGGTCCAAGTGCAATACAAAGGTTTTTTTTTTAAACTTCTTTAGATCAATGCTTTGCCTTTAAATAGCCTCTAAACACACGGCGATGTGCTTCATTTGAATCAAACAAGACAAACTCCGACCACGAGCCAATTTATCTTAATATTATAAATGGCTCTCACCGTCATCCAAGGTTTTAAGTTCCCAAAGCAACTGATCCTGGTCTTGTGCTGGCTATATATCTCGCTTTGAAAGCCAACTCTTCCATCTCCTGCTGCTTTGCATTTAAGGCAGGCCCTCTATCTCGGGTTTAAGCTGCTTTCCCAATGGCCATTAAGGAAAGGAAGGACACTGCCGGTTTCTTGAGTAATTTAGGAATCTCCATTTGTGGTCTCAGAGGTTGAGGGTAAATGAAAGAGCAAATCGGATGATAGATGTTCAGAGATTCGGGCCCTGTGTTTAGACCGAGGTTATTTGCCGAATTAAAGTTCCTTCCACAGAATTGCTTCTCACTGATAGTAGATAAAAATATCCAATGTACCATTAGGCGCAACAATAAAGTTCTCATTTGAAGACGTGATTGTTATTGAATCCTGATTAACACTGATGGCCAAAAACTTTTAAAGGAAGTGCTACATTTAATTTTTTGATTTGATGCTGTCGGAGGTATTTTTATTTTTATTTTGTCGAGCTTAAATTCACTAGACTCAGTCCGGACCTCTAGTTCAAGGAGTGGTGAGAAGCAGAAGCATATTATCATATGACCAACACATAGTCCACCATGGAGAGGAACAGCTCAGCTTACTGTATGAAGACATCTGGAAGGCTCTAACTGAAAATGTCCATTGTTCATTGGACACACCTGGGTTTCTGTGGATCGCTCAATATTAATCAGAGAAATATTGTATTGCATTTGATTATAATCTTTAAGGAATGCAGGATGTTTTGCTTAATTACTTTAACCTCAATATGTGTTTCTTCTTCTAAGCATTTTGACACCACAGGTTCAGAGAAAGTCATTTTTCACATCTTTATTCTTTGATTCATAAGAACTTTGATCATAGCTGCTGCTGTACGAGCAAAGACAACAACACAAACTCTGCGTCCCAACCAACAACAGGACATTTCTGAGCCTAACAACCCTCCTTGTTTAACCTTGTTGTCCGTAACAGGAGGCGGTACCTGCTGGGAGGGAGGGATCGTCCACGGCATCAGCAAAAGTTCAACGCATTCCGAAGCACGTGCACACCGAATTGCAAAGCTCAGCTATTCCGGGCAGCCTTAACCTCCTGACCACGCTGTTCCCTTCACAAACTGAGGTTGACTTAACATTCCTGGCTAGGCGTATTGTGTCACAAACATGTAATCAGCTCGTAAAAAACGTCTGTAAGTGTTTGCTCTCGATATAGAAATCAACACTTTGGATTAAATGTCGCTCTGAGAAAGGAACAACGTCTACGAGGTCCCTGCTGAGAGTCACTTTGTAGAAATACACACGGATCTTAATCCACAGGGATCTCACCACGCCACGCACCTCGGGGTTTAGGCTTTGGCTGTGTCACAGTGATGTGTGTAGGAATGACATGTTGAAGTCTTAGGCGACGCAGTCACTCAGAGATGACTTCCACAATCGGCTTTTGCTTCACACCTTGAAAATTGTGATCAAATGAACGCAGCTCGACAGAATTTCATCATTTCACCCTTACAGTTGCTGCAATGTCTTGAGTTACCTCCATGCAGCGTTTCCAAAGAACAGATCGGATTTCCTTCGCCATCGTTTTCATCCTTGTTTTTCCACAAATGCAGAAAAGATATATTTACAATTCGCCTTGCAGTCGGTGCCTGTCGGCCTTATAGAGTTCAGGACCCGGATCCTGCAAGTGTAAGCGGCGTTATTTTGGAAAAAGGTATTTATTTCACACGTGGGCATTGGTTCGGGGCTGCCGTGGTTTATGGACTAGCGAAGGTTTTTCTTTTGGAAAGGATCACTTCAAAGGACTTGGCGAGAGACATGGTTGAACTTTTAGCTGAAGGTGAGAGCTGCAGATCTTTATTGCTAAGTAGTAATAGAAGCCCCGGCATTGAGAAGCTTTGTCATTGGAATCAAAGCAGCATAGTGTAAATTTCTTATCGGTGCTCTATGAAGTAATTCGACTGATTGATTTCAAATCGTTTAAAATGTGACTGGAACTAAACTTTGCAATAAAAAAATATATAACTTAAGTATAGCAAATGGACAATTTGTCGCTTTTGAAAAAGAAACCGTGCTACGAGGCTCATTTTATGTCAAACTTAACATCTGCGCCCCTTGCCAGTCTCATTACATTATTATTTACAACCGAGTGCATGATACGGTTGTGTGGCTGAAACCGGTCCCGTATCATAGTAGCTGTTACCCTATTTTATGTCAGTTAGGTAAGTGGAGCCTCTGTCTTTGTGGCATGGTGCAAATTCCTGAGATTAATGTAAATGATAAGGAATCTGCAACTCTCCGGATTCTGAGCTGCTCGGGATTAAAGGTTCGAGTTCCATTCTACGCTGGAAAAGGATGACTCACTGTCCGGCCCGGGCGGCTATCGGATGTCTCGTCTCGGCCCAGCTAACAGAGCGAGGAAAGAGTGAAGCGACTGCAACTCGGCGGGAAGCAGCAGAGGGAATATGAACGCCTTCTTCAGAGCTCTTCAGCTGTCCTGATGCACCAGATGTAAAATCCATTTTCTTTACGAAATATCTGCATGGACATTAGAAATAAAGGGGAAGAAAAAAAAGAAAAAAGGAAAATCCTAAAAGGTCATGAACAGGCATTTTATAAATCATTTGAATGTTGGCACACATAGCAAAAACAATCACCTCATAAAATATAGAAATAAAGAAAAAGTAGAATAAAAAAGAAAGAAAGGAGGATAGAGATTGGCAGGCTGGAGTCATCGGTTCCACCTTCGTCCCCTTCAAGGTTACTGTCCATTTCATTAAGAGACTCTCCCATTGATCGCTGTCCTTGGTCTGAGTCTCCCCTTCGGCCGTGTCTCCGTTAACAAAGTTAACTCTGGTACGCGGCGACCTCCTCCTGCTCCCCTTGACCCGGGCAGACAGCTGTGCTTACCTTAGCATAAAGTGCCACTACAGGTCATCATTATCAAATGAATCAAAGCTGTCACAGCACAGTGCCGCCGTCGACCCGGTGCTGCGCCTCCAAAACCACTTAGATCGTGTAACACTTGAACGTGCAGCAAAGGAGGCGTGCAGAGATGTTTTGCACACACACAGACACACACACACACACACACACACACAGGGGCATGGATGTGTTTAAGCACCGAGTGTTGAGCGCAGTGTTGCAACAGCAAACCTTTAAGGGGTGTTAAGGAATTACTGCGTTTTTATGTTCTTAGGGAAAGCCTAAGAGTTGAATCATGTTACCAAAACCTCCTTCCACAATGTGTGTGTGTGTGTGTGTGTGTGTGTGTGTGTGTGTGTGTGTAACCCAGGTCATCCTCTGTACCTAATCTGTGCTTAAAATCAACATCAGGTTCTGAGCGATTGAAAATGGAAACATTTGGCCACCGCAATGCTCCGCTGGGGCGGCAAATGTTATTGATTGGCATGAATGAACTATTGATTTGATATCAAGGTATTTAATGTTTAGAGCATAATGTGCAAATGACTGATGGTTACTGTACAGCAGAACAAGAAAATTATTTAAAAAAACGGAAGTGAGTAGTTATTGTTCATTTCATTTTACTGAAAAAACAACCAACTATGTTTTGGTTAAAGAAAGTGAAGAATAAAACAACACAGGAATGAGATGTCAGTAAAATATTTATTGGCCCTTGAAGTTCTCGCAGTATGCATATTAAAAAAGTCCTCAGACTTTTTAAATCATCCATTCAAATGTGAGATGCAAAATAATTATTTTATTATATTCCATTCAGAAATAGATGATGGTGTTGATTTCCTGAGGAAGAACTAGCTGTAACAACATCGTTGCCCCCCCCAGGGAGTGTGCACGCTCTGTAGTTCTCTCACTCTTCATGCAGATGTTCGTTGTGTTCAGTTCACTCATTTTGTGAGAAAAGGCCGAGGTAACAAGGAGATCATTTTCCACCTGCTGTTTAACAAGTGGAGCTAAGACATTGCAATACAAACAAAGTGTTTGCGTGAGTGCGTGTGTGTGTGTGGGGGGATGAGAGAGAGAGGGGGGTGGGGGGGTGCAAAAAAGAGGAACATCAAATTGCCAAATTGATTAGCTTGTCTGTCAGGCTCTTCACTGTGACAATAAACTCTGTACCTGAGGGAGCTTATTGAGAGATGACAAGTCTGAGACCCCCAGGGGCACACACACACACACACCCACACACACACATGCTGATGTATACACCAGCTGACCCCCCCCCCCCCCCCCTCCCTATAGCCTCTCCCATTATGAAACACTTTGAGTGAAGCACCCCTCTCTTTTCTACCTTTCTCTCTCTCTTACGCACACACGCACAAATCCCTGGGGGGGGGGGGCTCGTGGTCTCTGCTGTCCATAGCCGGCTCTGTTTCATAAGCCGATTCAGTTCATAATTGAAAAGGAAACTGTGGGGCGTGTTCGGCGAGTTAATCCACTGAAGATTATTATCTGAATTGTCACTCGGCTTCACGCAGCTGCAGAGTGGACGAGACAATAAGAGGCTCAATCCAACCCCCCCCCCCTTCCCGTGGGTCACAGGGGTTAATGAATGATTATTTCTCACTTTGTAACACAACAGGATGCCGATTTAAAGGGCACCCCCCCCCCCCCATTCCCTCTCTACCGGGAGCGTCCTCAGTGGTGCACATGCTGGTGTGAGAGTTCACACCCCGACTCAAACGGACATTGATGATGCTGTTTTATGAAGATTAATGAGTCTCGGCTTCCACCTGGGACGGTGGAGGGTTATCATGCTAATGTTTTTGGTGTCCCATGGATGGAAAGTGTGTTTGATTGAATTACCATTTATTGCCACTCTTGCCATTAATGCGAATAAATAGGAATTAATGAGGTTAGCTTGAACACAGTTGAAACGAAGACCATGAATTTTATTATCTTAAGAAAGTGTCTTTGTGTGTGTGAATGTGCCGTTTATTGTAGAGTAGTATTGAATATTAGTTGCAATAATGTTGGTTCACTTACACATATAGCATTATATAAACTTAAATGTAAATTATATATTGTTGCAATGCAGTAAGTTTAACACAATGATCTTCATTTCCCTTGAGATAATAGTCATATATAGTGATAAAGTGTGAAAAGTTACATTATGTTATTACAAGTCATACATATGGTTAAATTATTTACCGCTCATTTTTGGATTTATTTAAAATATTTACAATGTAAATTTGTAAGACAATATTTAAAAAAATTCAGCTTTTTCACGTTGGAAAATAATCATTTATAATCATTTTTCACTCGTTCATTCTTCCCATTTTATTTCTTTCAGGCAGGTCTGTCCTGCTGCATAATAAGAACCTTTTTTTGTTTTCCCTGATGGAAGCGCATTTTGGATGCTTAAGGGAATATTAATATAACTATATAGCAGAATCATTTATATTGTTCTCCCATGTCAATGACAATGTTATAATTCTAATTTACTTCAAGCATTTGCACCTGCATATTCGGCAGGTTTAGCAGATGAATGAACTTATTTTAGTAATGTGTTAAAAAAAAAGGAAACTGCAAAAAA
Organism: Pungitius pungitius; assembly: GCF_949316345.1. Lineage (NCBI taxonomy): Eukaryota > Metazoa > Chordata > Actinopteri > Perciformes > Gasterosteidae > Pungitius > Pungitius pungitius. Next base: position 16,031,477 of record NC_084901.1, read on the forward strand.
TGTCCTGAGAAATGAGTCATAGCGACTTATAAGAGGCAATGACAGACATTAGAGAGGAAGGACAAAAAGCTGTTCTTATTCCAGTCCAACGCTGCCACTGTGTTCAGTGAGAGAAAATAATGTGACAGGAGAGAAATCGACCTCGGACTATTGTTTTTTTTGGGGGGGGGGGGGGCGCCCGTTTGAAGTCGCGGGGCGCTTCCTGCCTGGAGTCCTGAATGAACCGTTTGTTTATGTCGTGCAGGTCTGTAAATCACTCAGCGCATCAAAGAGCTCCTCTCAGGCCCCTTTACAACAATGGCGGGTCATGCCAATGTACAAACCAGACGAGGATACACGGCGAGAAAAAAATCTTTTTTGTTTCCTGAGGTGATGACAATTGTGCCAAGATTTATGCAATGCTGACATTAGGAGGAGATGGTGTGGAAATCATGAAAGGCTGGGGGGGAAAATATGAGGGAGAAAAGATCCGGATTCAAGATTGTTTTAATCATGTCGGCTATGAATGTGTCATGTTAAGTTTTCTGTAAATGCTACCGACGGATTTGCATTTCACCGATTTAAATAGTCAAATAAATTGTGAAATTAAAAAGCTTGATAATGGCAGGGTTTTGCCCGGGCGGAGCGTTGTATTTGTTTGGCCTTGTCGACTTTAAGAAGGAAGCGAGAGGCTCACGGTCTCCCCCCTCCGTCAACAGACAGCGCTGAGTCACACGGTCGGACACCGTGGCCAACTTGTTGTTTTTTTTTGCCCATTTCTCAGCCTTTTTTCCGCGCCTCAAAAGAACCCAGCACGTTGCTGACGTCAAGGAGGGATTTGCTCGCCTCCCTTGGATACTCCTTCGCAGCGGCCAGGTCCCTGGTGTCTTGTAGGGTCTAAAAAGCCAACGCGAACAGGAAACCGCAGAAGTAAGCCACCGACGACCGCCCCTCCCTCCGCTCCGAAAGACCTAGAAGACTGAGACTCAAGGCCGACAATGTGCCCGCGTTCACATCCTCTGTGGAAGCGCAGCCTCTCCCAAGTCCAGGGCAATATTTCGGGGGCGGAAAAGGCCTCAGTTATACGAGGGGCCACGGCAGACCATTGTGTGTGGCTGAGATTGGGGCTGCAGCGGAGGGGTTCCCTCAAGGATCAGTTGTTCAACAATAAAACGTTTGTGGGATGGATACAAGTGTTTGTGACAAGGATACACAATACATAAACATTGATGTTTTGATGTGAACCAAAAGCAGCCATTACTTTTTTACCTCGGACATTATCTCCTATAATGTAATGTCTTTTTACTGTTTTGTCATTCATTTTATTTATTATTATAATACGGGTATATGAAATCCAGCATTCTGATTGGTTGATAGTGAGTCACAGGGTGTACTTTATTGAGCCATAATGTACAGTACCTGTTTACATTGACCTGAGCGATCCATATCACTGTGCATTCAAAATAACAGTCAGATTTTTACGTTGTCTTTTTAAGCTTGACAGTTAGGAAACATGTTCCATGTTGCATAGCAACAGCCACACGGACGGGACTATTTTCTCGTTGTGAAATGCAACACACAACACATTGTGGCTACAACACCCTCGAACTGTGTTTAACAGAAACTCAACTTTTTGCCTTAAATGCCGTTGCATCGTCGGCATAAACTCGGTTATTACATATTAAGTCTTTAGTAAGCACACGTTCTTACACCACTAACTCTGGTGAAAACACGTGCATATGGAGGCATGTTTGGCTCTGGTTGAAGACGTGCACGCGGACAGATTAGACCGCCGCAGTCACGCAGCGCCGAAGCTAATTTTATATCCAACCCTTGACAGTTAAGTCATCCTTTTAGTTTCAACCTCCGTGCTCATTTACATAGATCATGAAATGCATGAGGGGATTCGATGGTTCCTCACAGAGCCCCCGCCGCATTAAAAGCAACACTCACTGCGTTATGGCACTTGCATTAATTTGTGCGGGCGATGACATTAGCCTCGGCCGCTTTGCGTGTCGGGCGGTGGAGCGGCTCATCAGCCCTCGACACCCGACTCCCCTTCACCCCTCCCCTCGGCGGCTAATGAAAAAGACATCAGCAGGCGGGGAGGAGGTCGCCGCCCCGTTCGCCGTGACCTCGCCGCGTCTCCGTTTTCTCCCTCTGTCAGGTTTTGATGCGTCGGGAGGGAAAGGGGGGGGGGGGTTGGGATAGGCCCGGCGGCCTTTTCTTACGGCATCACTTCACTCGCAGCCTGAGGCGACAACCCTCCTTTCCTCCACTCCTCCTTTCCTCCGCCCTTACCACTCAATTACAATAATAGAGATAATAACCTTTATGTGGGTGATATTTAGATCATTTAGATCTTAAATTAAACAGTGATAACATGAATAGAAATGTATACTATCCAAAACTCTCAACCGATGCATGTAATTTTGTCTCTGGCGCATTCAAATGACTGCAAAATTTAGATTTAACCGTTTGTCCCTTTAGATTTATACTTTGGCCGTGAATGATTTTGTTCTCCATGTTTATTCACTCAAATACTGAATTTGGAAGTTTATTCTTTTAAATTAGGGTTAAACCCCTTTAAAGGAATGTGTATGGGCCATACGTGCAAATCGGCTTTTGTGTACTAAAGATTTGGGTACTCTTAGCTTGCTCACAAGTTTATATTTTCATAAGAAATAAATCTCGACCCAAGACGAGATGCTTCATTGAAACAAATCAATCATCCCCATGTTCTATGATTGAAGCTTTCAACAAGAGTAGACCAGATTTAATGTAGTATCGACATGACATAACATGTTGAACATGATGATTCTTACCCACTTTTCTCCTTTTTGTTTTGGCCAATTCCATCGCTAAAGTTGAAAATTAACTGGACATGTCGACTTAATTTCCTCAGCAGGTTAACTTGATGTCATATGCAGTCACGTGAACGATTCACTTCTTTAAGTCGTCTTTATCCTAGAACTCAAGACAAGGCCTCCTGGATATCTCCATAGAAACTACCGGAACTGTACAGCATCACCAATTGTGATCCGTAGCTCGAAGCCAGACCCGTCACTGTCACGTCAAGGGTCGAAGTCCATCACCTTGCTCAAAGGCCAAGGTGACGCCGGGTCCCTGGTTCCCCACCAGGTGTTCCTGTGTCCCCTTAATGAAGCACAAAGGGCAGTCGTTTGAGACGGGTAGAGACAAATTGAATTGGGGGCCTCTCCTTTTGTGCGCTGCATTAACAACTCAATTAAATGCCAGCAAGCATCTGCCGCCATGCCAGCATGGCATGAATACCTTACTGAGTCTGTCGCTCTCTCGTTTTCAGGGCAAGAGGGGGCGAGACACAATAACAGGGAGAGAGAGAGAGAGAGAGAGAGAGAGAGAGAGAGAGAGAGAGAGAGAGTATTGTGCAGGTACTCTAATCTGTCTCTCTGACATTCTTATTACACGTCAAGGTGAGGCGTGCACAGTGAATGCAGACATGTAGAGATAGCAAGGCAGCTAGAGTGATTATGTACATAAATGCACTATACACACACATGTGTGTTGAGTGGACAAGAGTGTGTGTAGGTTCATTCACAGAGCGCTATAACAAGTGTTTATGGAAGTATATCCAGAGAAACTTAAATGTAAATAAGTAGCTCTGTAATATTAATAGACAATAATATATCAAAAGCTTTCTATGAATAACTATTGTCAAATTGTGAGATTTAGTAGGTTCTTGAAGCAGCAAATATCCATCGTTCACGTCCTCCTAAAGCAACATTAAAGCTCTGCATGAAGCGCGGCTGCAGGCTGTGGTGAGGCAGAGGCAGCGGAACACGAGGGAGAGGAAGGGAGGAGAGAGTGGGAGGAAGGAGCGCAGCTCATCCCAGTCTGGGAGTTCATCCATCATTGGAATCAGTGTGTGCTGTAATTACTGTGTCAAATAGATGGGATGATGCCTGGGAGGAACGTGCAAGTGTGTGTGTGTGTGTGTGTGCGTGCGTGTCTGTGTGTTTGCATGTGCGTTTATGCGCCTGTATCCACTGAGGGTGTCTGCTTGTGTTTGAGAGGTGTCCCATGGACATGTTATCTTCATAATCACCCCCGCACACACACACACACACACACACACACACACACACCAAACCGCTCCCTCCTCGACTGTCATCCGTCATCCATAGTCGGCGCTGTCAACTGGTGCTGTCATGCATTGCCAACATCGGGCAGCCAGGAGAGGAAGTCTTAACTCTTTCAGCGGCGGAGCCCTGTGAGGATTCGGGAGGGATGCAGCTATTTGTGGAATGCGCGGCGTGAAGGATGAAGCGACTGAAACATGGGAAGCGTTGATAATGTGGAGCGTCAGAGGCGCTCACGGTTGTTCTACGGCTTCTGGTGATCTGAACAAAAAGGTGAAATGCAACGAAATGGTAAAATAAAGAAGGTTTATGAGTTTTTCAGTGGTCTTAACTTCACGTATATCAATGATTCCAAACCAGGGTTAATTCAGGGTACTTCTTCGTTTAAATGTGAGAAGTGAAAACTAAAACAAAAAATCACATTGAAATTCTTCATTTTGTGCCGGCATTTAACACCAAAATATACAACATGTAACAATTAACTTCCCATTTGAGAATAGTTGAAAATGGATAAAAAGTTCCATGAGTCTATGAGATTAATTTTATACAGAGATGTAACGTAGATGTAATGTAATTAAGCTGATTGAAGCGTTTCAGTAATTCTAAGCGGAAATATTTGAATGCACTATTTTAGGATAGTAAAAAAGCTTTAAAAAAGGAGACTTGAAAGAATAAAACCGTTTTCATTCACATTTATTGAAGAAGTCATGGGACAATATCTATAGCCCCCCCTTCCCAAAAACTTAAAAATACCCAGCATGCCTCAGACATTACTGTCACTTACCACCATTTGCAGTTTTTAATGCTACTAAAAGCTATTTACTGGTGATGCTCTGTCAACATTTTCTAATTAATGTTCTTTTCCGCCATTGAGTACAATTGTATAATTAACAGCCGAATAAACTGCGTCTGTTTCACTTTGAAACTCAATTTCACTTCAAAAATACCCCCCAAAAAATACCCGGAGGAAAGAGGCCCCCGTAAGCAGCGTGGGTTCCGACGTCTTCCTCGCGACCCGTCCTCTCGCTTGAGAGGTTATCTGAAAAATGGGAAGCGTGTCCACGGCCCATATGGCGCGGCGGGGAGAGCAGCGGAGCACGTAAAGAGGTGCAAGCGGCGTCAGCCGCTCGGCTGCTCGCCGTCGCAAATCAAAAGCCCCGGCAAGGACGGGCCCGTCCCGATGGTGGAGCGGTTTGATCCGTGACTTTTACCCACTGGCTTTACCATGAGGGAAAGTCATTTAGCCTTGAAGAGTCTTTTTTTGTCAGGCCAAATGACACCATCACCCTATAGTGACCTATAGTGATCAGGGTGTACTGTAGGGTGTGACTTCAGCTCCTTGCTCGTCTCCAATTTGGCGAGAGCCGAGCGGCCTCGAGGCGCCGCGGAACCCTGCGGAGCTCATATAACATTGGCGGGGGAGAATTGACAGCTCGCAGCTCCACTTTTGAGCCTTTGAAATTGCTGTTGGGTCAACGCCGCCTCCCTTTCTGATGGCGGCGCCGCTGCTCTCGGGGGCTATTAGGGAAATGTAACATTTGGCGCCATATGCTGGCAGGTTGTTTGGGAATAGCGTGTTTGTGGCCACATCACAACATGCTGTAGCTTACGTTTTGCCAGTTAATTACCGTCATGACATCAAAACTGGAAGCAAACTGCGGGTTTGTGCGGGTCTGCGTTTTGAGTGAAATATTTTGGCGACTACTGAACTGCTCTGTTATTTGGTCCAGACATTTACATTCTGACAGCTCAGCACCAACGTGGATTTCCACATCTCCAGCAGTAAGCTAATGCTAGCATGCTAACACAACCGCTCTAAGATCCGGCTCCTGTTTGACGCTCTGCGTAAGTGACGTTCCTCTTTGAGGCGGGTAGATGTACAGGTGTGCACACAGGGGACACACGTGTACGTGTGTGTGTGCATGTGTGTGTCTACATTTAATAATGAAGAAAAAGTCAGCCGTGGTCCAAAAGCCCAGGGGCTATTTTTAGTGGGCAGCAGGCAGAGTGGCAGTCTTCTCTTAATCAGCACGCTAGTGCGAGAGGTAATTTAAAGACGCCTCGCCGCTGACAAGGATGAAATTGTGTTTTGATTTTCTCATTAGCCTAATCTCAAGTGGGCCTCGTTATTGTGTAATTTTCCTGCCTTGACACAACATCTTGTTTTTGGGCGGTGACAGCCGTATGCCGGCGTTTTGGGGACAGGGGCAGGGGTGGCAGCCGTCGAGGCGGAGGGAGGGGGGGGGGGGTTGTTCCATGGTGACAGCTCGAAGTTATTTGGTTGGCTGTGCCGTCTGGTTTCCCCCCCCCCCCGCCTCCCCACCACCACACTCGATGGGGTAGTTGACGTTGGATGGCTGCAGGGGGCTCAGCTGGCGAACGGTTTGCAGCTGAATCTTTCAATGTCACTTTGTGGCTGAAGGTTCCTCATCTAAACAGCCAAGGTAGTTCACCTGCCAAAGTGTTCGCACATGCGTTTGTGTGTGTGTGTGTGTGTTCTGTGTGTGGGAGTGACTGTTGTGCGTGTAGTTCAATGTGATGTTTACAAGGACGGCTTTGTCCCAACAAGTTCTCCTTTTGGTGGTTCCGTTTTCTCTGCAACATTCCAAGATTGGGAAAAGGATAAAAATCTGAAACCACAGTTTTCATTTCATGTCTCCAGTAAAATGACAGCAGCTATAATAACAAGATGGCATGGACGTTTGTATTTATGTTTCTTTGTTGGCATTTCTGTACGTCTGTGTAATAAAGTATGAAAAGGGGACATAAAAGCCTGACACTCCGTGGACACACTGGGATTAAAATATCGACAACAGACTCTGTTTTCTAGGCCTCCTGGTCGTTTTTCATACCGTCTTGGCAAAAATCTGGCCGAGGTGATAAATCACATCCTTTACGGACCTGGATTCTTTCCTTGCCGCAGGTTTCTTGTCGCCAGTCTTTAGCGAGCCGAATGCAAGAGCTGTGACCTGGGCCGCTGCCCCCCCCACACCTGTCGGGGTGAATCTCGCTGCTCATGAAGGAATTAGGCAAAGACAGGAGACAAAGACGAGCGGGGACAAGTTGGTTCAGTGTACGTTCAAAAACCTAAATAAAGCTGTTTTTTAATCCATCATCCCTCAAATAAACCACTCAGAATTGAAATAAGAAAAATAAAGGATTATTTTGGGCTTTTGCTAATGTCTTCACGCTGTCAACCTTTGATGTCCGAAGCATGTGGAGCCTGCTGTGCTAAATTCCACATGTTGGACGTGGAGAAAAAGTCAATGAGGACATAACGTCAATGAGTGGAACTGTATGTTCTTCTCCCCTCTCCTCTCCGGGCCCTCACATTCAGTCCAAAAAAAAACGGCGTTTCTCACACATGCATCAACGTCACAGAAGGAAGCCTCGTCCGAAAAGAGGTCACAACCATCGAAGGGATTTATCAGAGCGAACAATGGGGTGACTTCACCGAACCAGCCGATGCCGCGTGGGCTGTCATCGCCTCAGCCTTGGTTCCCACACCTCCACCGGGAGAGACGGCTGAAAAATGAGTCCTTTGACACCTTCTTTTTTCTTTTCTTTTTTTTTGTGGACCCGGGCCGGGTTTACAGGAGTCCCCCCGTCCTTCTTCAAGCATATCCTGGATGTGTGAGGGAGGGGGCGGTCACGCACACTTTGACCCCTCGCGAGCTCGCGGTGTTCCTGTCAAGGCTTCTGTTAGGAGCCGAAACGGCAACAATGGACATCCCTGTCTCATGCGTGACTTTACACTCACGCCAGCCTGCAATTACGTCATCACTTGTCTTATTGTCAGGACAGGAACACGTCATACATGTTGCATATCACACACACAATGCACAATACACTGAATTATAACTCATTTACCAGTCCTGTAATTAAGGTGTAATGTAATGTGTGCATCCTTTTGTCCATTTCCCAGTGTCTCTTAAATGCCTCTTTTCTAACAGCCTTCATTTACATTTTTTAAAAAAAAGAGGCTGCCTTGTGCTAGTGATGCAACATCTGTGCTGATCAGAATTAATTGAAATCTGTTATGTTGTGCGGCAGCGCTAATTCGCTGTGTTACTAGCAGCATATAAAGAAGCACTGTGCTATTTAGGGACCTCGACTCACCAGCCCTGATTGAGACGCTGGTTAAACACTTAACTGGGCACCGCGGCGGTGATGGCTGCTCCCTCTGTAGGACAAAGAAACACGTTTAAAAAATGCTCATTTTGTAATAACTTCTACTCATTTTGTCATTTACTGTGAAAGCCCGAGACGAAATGAAAAGTGCCTTTCTAATCCAATTTGGTGTTGTGTACCTCTTTAAAGATCTACATATTTTATGAATGGATTCATCTTTCCTCATATGAGTCTTCATAGTCAATCTGCAGCTTGGCTCCTCAAGTGTGTGTATGGCTCCCCATCGTACCACAGTAGGCACGCTCACTTTTTATCAATTTCAATTTCTTAAAGGAAAAGAACTCTCAAACAGCACATTTCAACAGGGATATAAGAAGTTTGACTGACAAAAACGCCTATTTCTCATTTAAAGATGTATTTCAGGAATAATAAGGATTTGGTTAAAATGATCATGACTCGTACATAGAATTAATATATTATATCAAATATTACTACCTACGTGTATGTGATTAAAAGAACAACTTCAGCCTCAAAGCAACCTGTCGCCTCCTTTGCACCCACTAAATGTTGTGTCACCTTCTCAGTCTATTCGAAACAAAAGCATCGCACAAATTAATTGACAAGATATGAAAGTAAGATTTCTGATATTATCCTGTGGTCGCCCGTACGCATGAGGTGAGAATGCACAATGGAACAATCCCACTTATCCAGCCGTACTTTAATGATTGACACAAGATCATGGCTCCCTATGAGATGCTAATCGAGCTGGAAGAAAAACACAAAAACCACACAAACGCACCCGTGTTGAGCCTCTCCCGGATGATTCTGTAATAAAAATTAAGCGGACACAAAGCACATTCCTCCATCCTTTATTTGGCTCTCAACAAACGAGATGCGGCTTCAATCCGAGCTGCCGTTGTGTTCATAACGCACGTGTCACCTGATACTGCCCAGTGTGCTGGTCTGAGAATGGATTTACATTGTCAACACTGGTGTTAATAATAGTTTACTCGCACAAGACAGTGAGACATGGATCATGAATCATTCCTCCCCCGTGTGTGTGTGTGTGTGTGTGTGTGTGTGTGTGTGTGTGTGCTTCCTTTACAGTTATTTCTCCTTGTCTTCTGCAGACATTCTGCTCTGTGTATTTCCACTCTGGTGGATCGGTCGTATCCCTTTAAAAACAACAATGCCTTCATTTCATGATTAAAATCCACTGCTGCTGCACTTTTACAGCAAATAGCAGATACGGTGCAGAGAGAAGGCCGTTGATTACTTTAGTTTGGATTCCTCACTGCATCAAGAACCACACTCGCTTAAATGGCAAAGAAAGTCTCACTGTTTATTTTAAGGTAAAGACAGTGAGGCTGAACTAAAGTAGGCTGAACCAAACTGGATATTGCACAAAGGGTTACAGGAAGTCATCATTTCTTTCATCAGGAGATTTCTTCAGTGTTCATCCAACAGGCAACACATAGAACGCACATATTTAACATCAATTAGTCACAAATGCTAAGTGCTAAAATGAAAATCTCTGGATGGCTAAAAATGAGAAGCCATCCGACTTCCCTGTGCCTTGTTTATTTTAATTAAGATACTTGTATATTTGCGTATATTTTAGCGTTTGTGAGACCGATCCAATGGGAAAGTGACCATCAGATCTGAACCCTGCTGTTTTACAACGTGTTTTAATCACCGAAATGCAAAGAAGGCCCATCAGTTATTCACAACAATCGAGAGAATCACTCCGTTGAATTAATGAATGTGATCTGCAGCCTTCTGAAAACGCACCAGTAACCTGTGACCGTGTAACATCGTGGGGTCAGTGGGGTCAATTGCAGCCATTTAATCCAGCTTAATCGGGAGGCAAGGGTGTGAGAGATGGTGGGTGGGGGGGGGGGGGGTTCACACTGAGACTAATGGGATTTGACTCTTAACCCACGTGTGCATTAGGCGGGCGATGATCTGTGAAGCTGCGCTCCGCCGGGGTACGCTAGTGAGTCTCTTTTACGGCGTGATCTATTGCCCCGCTTTGCCTCCGACGATCCATCACACGGAACTGGCAGTAACGGATGAGAATGATCTGCTGGAAAAACTCTCTCATTTGTCTCTGTCGCAGCCAGTGAACTAGAGGAGACGCTAACACAGGGAGACGGCCCGGGGAGGGGATGTAATTATGTCTCGGGACTCTTCTGCTGGCTGGCTGAGTGTGGAAGGCATATTAGGAAATAATAAAGCCAGGCCTTTCTGCCCCACCGACCCGCCCCCCCCAATACTCGCTCTTCCACTTGCTGAACCTTCATTGTATCTCACCCTCCTTTTTTTCTGTTTCCCCTTTTTTCTTTAATCTCTCTCTCTCTGCCGCTTCCACCTTCTTCCCCCTGATGAGTTCTTCCTCCGGGATGAATGGATTTCCTGTTTAGCTTTAAAAAAATTATTTTCTATCAGTAGAAATCCTACAGTCTGCCTACTTGTAATATCAACAGTTCCAACGGTTAACCTGATGCTGTCACACAGTAAAGCCGAACAGGATGTGTTTACGTTAGCATGCCCGTTGCATTAGCTGGCAGCCGGCACGCTGTTGTGTTTTAAGTCAATGTGTGAATAATGACACAATAATAATAATAATAATTTCTTTGTTGACGCTTGTTTTCTTTCTCTTCTTCTTTTCGTTTGTTTCGCCGCAGTAAATCTGAGCGTTCTGGACGTAACGGGGGGGGGTTCACCCCGGACACAAAAAGCAGCTTTTACTTATTTGCTTTGACTAGTTAACTTTTGAGTGTTACTTAACAAAGAATTTTAGTGTGAATCCAATGCAAAAGTATTTAAGAGTGAGTCTGGGGGCATTTCCAAAAAAAGCTTGAATTACACAAAATAATTTTCCAACAAAACAGCAAGTTTAGCTTTGTAAATTTTTTTCTTATCTTATTAGCTGTTGTTAAAAAAAAGAGATAAAAAAGGATGACTAATAAAATCACAGTTATTCGTGATTTGCACATCAAAAAAAGAGCCTTGCAGTTTTTCTTTTCAAGCTGCCTGAAGAGGAAGAAGAAAAGGAAAACCACCACTGCGGTTCTGAGCTGTGTTCACAAATTTTCACTCTACGAATTCCAGAAATGACAGAATCACAGGAGCAATAAATCGGGTGCGATCCGGCTGCCGTTCCAGTCAACAGGCTTTTTGGAGAGAGGAAGGACCACACAGGACCCGATGCCAGCGCTCCTCTGTGTGTCTCCAACTGCTCCCCTCTCCTGGTCCCAGTTTGGATCTGATGATAAGGGGGCCAGGCGGCACTTGGACCATCACTGGAGGCTGCATGCGTCCCATCTGGGGACCAGGTAGACGAGGCTTGCAGGCCTCGCCTCCGGACCAGAGACCTGGGCTGAGTCACATCAGCAGTTCAGCCAAAAACAGAAGGGCTGTTTGGGGTTTAATCTTTTCCAAATAACGATTTCTTGGATGCAATGGTTCATTTTTTTTAGATGTTGTGTTCTGGGCGGCTTTTTTTGGGTCTGTTTTTGGCCCAAAAAGAAGGGATACATTTCAAAGAAGAAAGAGGGGGTTAAAAATGAAAGAACATTCAATTAACAATAGCAGGGGCACCGATCTCAGTGGATTAATATATGATAATACAGAAGTGCAGAAACATCACAGCAACCAAGGAAACTGATCCCCATGGTAACCGCTGTATGTAGTGGTATATGCACTAAAAAGAAGTTTTTTCGCTGTTTTGCTGCATGTTTTTTGTCCGTGCGCACAGACATAAAAAACGTTATCGCACTGATTTTATTATTCCGACCTCCCACAAAAGCTAAAGTAAATACAGTAAGCCGTGCCTCTTAACCTTCAAACGGACTAAGTGCCCATTGTAAGTGTCACGTCTGAGGGAAGACATCCGCGGCCTGCCCGCTGACTCGTCGCCTATTAAAGCGGGAGGCAGGAAGCGACCACTGTGTTACGGGAATAGTTCCTTCCTAAAGCCTGGCACACAGGCCCACAGGAGATCTGCAGGATGTGTGTGTGTGTGGAAGTTTGTATGCATATTTGTTTTCATGGCTTCATACTCCCACGCATTTATTCACAAATAATTGTCAGAGTTGTAAACGCGTGTTTCCTGGTATTTAATGCAGTTGTCTTTGCGTGTGTGCGTCTAAAAGCGATGTCCACGTGCAATGCAGTGCGTTTTATTTCCACATGGTTTTGTAACTTGACAGATAAAATAAATTACGGTGAAATTAAGTTAATTAAGCATGCTGTTGTCCACATTTACATAAATATCACACTGCTTGTGTGAGTGTGTGTGTGTGTGTGTGTGTGTGTGTGTGCGTGCGTTCACAAGCCGCAGATACTGACTGCTGTGTGGAAGCACAATATTGAGAAAAGCATCCACAACGTGAGAAGCATTTGCATTTTGTGCCGCGCAAAAACGCCTCTCCCCTAAAGTTACATTTCCCCTCGGTGTGAAGTGTGAAGGTCTCCTCCCTGTTGGAAGATGCTGCAAAAGGAGACTCTTCAGAGCGTCAAACCACTCGCACTGACCCTTTCTGCAACAACCTTCAGAGTAAGCGTCTGCGTAGTTCTGGTCACTTGTTAAACTGACCTGCAGAGGTTAAATAACATCATACGTGAGGGAAAAGTTGAGAGCACCTCACAATTGTCACCTGTGGTCGTTTCAAACAGGATTCAGGAAGAGTGTCAGAAGGCGAAAGACAAAAAGGGGAAAAGAGAGAGGAAATAAAAAACAGTTTATTAACGTAAGTACACGAGGTATTGTGAAGCAGAGCGTGGATGTATACTGTATTTGGAAGAAGGTCAGGCAGAAGAGGATCTACACCAAGAGGGAATATGTGTGTTCTGGTGTTTTTATACGACCTGCGGCGCTGCCAGTCGGTTTTCTGGACCGATGAACACGGGCTCGCTGCCGGTTCAGAGGAGAGACGATAAAACCCGGAGGCACTTTTACCTCAAACGCCCTCCGCCGGATCACTGACTTTATTGTTGATCAATCGTCTGCATCAGCTCATCCTCCATCAGCGCGCTGTGTGACTCACTGCATGGTAAGGTTTAGTTTTAGTGGTTTGTAAATAGTGTCAAAAGTGTAAAGCTGTTGGGAGGGTTGAACATCAGGAGCTTTTTGAAGGTTTGTTACAGTAATTATTAAACTTGTAACACTACAAATGCATTGCCAAACAACTCTTGGGGCAACTGCTAGCTAGAAATGATCAAATCTGCCAGCAACCGATGTCCTTTTGGATCACAAGCACTCGCTGAAATGAAGGGTTGCTTGGCTCACATGAGGTGTGACGAAGCCCGTGCTGCTGCTGTATGAAACCGAATGTGACGGCGAATTCAAACCCAAAATGTGACACCTTAGCGCTCCAGAGTCGTGCAGTCCAAAGACGCACAGGTGAACGGTTCCATTGGGCATTAAGGGTTAAGACTTTGTAATAGTTCCCCCAGGGGCGGCTGAACGGACGCGGCGCAGCGGCGAGGAAACGGTGGGATCTTCTGGTGAGATTCTTCTCCCTTTTTCTCTCCGCCCATTCGCATCTACGGCGGCAAAACGTTGAAACGTTGACGGGGAGAAAACCCCAAACAAAACCACACAAACCCAAGGCGAATGTCGCAGGCCTGAATCGAGATCTTTGTGTTTGTACAACACGTGCAACGTGCAAAGTTCACGTGCTTTGTGGAGTCAGCACAAGAGAAGACCAAAGTACAGCTTAACTTGCATTTCTTACATTCCAGAGACATTAACAGCTTTCAGGGAATTCTTTCAGGAGATCAATTTTCTCTGGGTTCACAATTTCCCCTCCAGGTTGAGTTGCTGAAAGAGGCAACAGCTCAAGCGCCTCTGCACTTGACCTGAATGTGTCCTCGGAGATCAACAGTCAATTAAGTGCCCCCTTCATTTTTTTTTTTTGTTGTTGTTTTACCCCGAGAGTAGAGAGGAGCTCAGTTTAGCCTCCTTCACTGCTACCCCGCTAATTGGAACCAGGATCTGTAAAAATGGGAACTTAAGTAAAACATGCCATAAAATTCTGAAGGCTAACCATAAACCAACCAATTTCTTTCATTCTTTTAAAGGGAACTTTAACTGAAACCTCCACGTAAACTTTTACGAGGTTCCCTGGGGTCACCCGTAAACCCGTTAATAGAGATGAGATATGAGCGGGGCGCTCGGGCCTCCCATTTCGTTTGCGACTTTTCTTTTTCTTTTTTTTTTCTCTTCCTCCCTGTTCCATTGCATTCTTGAAAGGGGTCAAATGCTGTTCGGAGGCAAACGCTGCCAGGGCTCCAACTGTCGTTGTTATCAAAGAGCGAAGCGAAGACTCCGTCCACGTGGACAGAGATTTTGTTCGACGCGCCGGAGCTTGTTGGTCCTGTTTTTTGCGTGCGGTTAGGGTTATTAAAAAAAAACTCCCCACCCCCCCCTCCCAGCAGAGGTGGGAAAAGGTGAAGCTCACACTGTTTTAGTGGCCATCGCGCGGCGAGCTCTTCCCTTCCGCGAAACGATTCCTCGGCTTCACTCCGCAGCGCAATCAGCGAATGAAAACCTCCGATGACGACGACGACGCAGCGCTGTGATTTTCCTGTCATCCTGATCTAAACTGCAGCTTTGGTCACGATAAAACAGTGAAGTGGAGATGACCATTAACGGCACGGGAACAGCACCAGGTGGTTGGTTGAATATAAGAATAAGAAAGACCACATGCAGCTAAGCGATAACTATCTTGACAGCGTTCGGGGCTTGAAAGCCCTCTAGACAATAACAAAAAATAAAGAGACAAAATCTGTGTTTGAGTGTGTCCTGGCACGCCTCCTGTGCAAGTCTATCCACACATGGTGATATTATGGTTTTGCGACTGTATTTATACCTTGACCCTTTGTTCCTAAGAAGAATTAAGACATACACTTGCGGATTGTACCAAATCCTTTTCCAGGGGAAAAAAGGGAAGGAGAGTCAGAGAGTCCTTGACTGCGGTACTTGTGTTATTGTGTTATTGGGGATCATGTTGTACTTAAGCGCTCCAGCCTCGGCCTCTTTGCTGCATTACTCAAAGCACAAGCGGTGTTTCATATCGCGTTGAGACTAATGACGACAACAGTATCGGGACCCCGATTATTTTGACAAATTGAGCCTGTCGTTTTTTTTTTTCTTTTACTCCCCCAGATTTTTCTATTTAAATCACGGCGCTAACTGAAATAGAAATGATTTGAATCTTTCAGTCGTTCCGGGGCCGACTTATAATACGGAGCATTGTAACCGCATATCCTGGGAATGATGTAAGCGGCCGCTGACTCACAGCAGATCTATTAGCACAGGAGTGATGGCGGCACTGAAACAATTGATTAATTTCACAAATGATAATGATTTTTTTTTTCTTCTTTTTTTTTCTTTTTTTTTAAAGTAAGACGGGCCCCTCCGGGCAACCAAAATATAGGCCTCGGCAAAATGTCATGTCACCAGAGTTCACGAGTCTCTGATGCCTTTGGTCGACGAGACAGCCGGCCACATTTATTAGTGTGACGCGAGAGTCTCGAGTTACGCTGCGGCCCCGGCCCGAAACAACAGCCCCCCATTCAATTAATCTTAGCCTTGTAGTGGCTTATAATTTGCCATTACAAAAGCCATTAAACCCGGGGGCCTGATTCAGAGCTCCTGGGACGGCTTCGGGGAGGAGGGGACGGGGATCGAACCGGCCTCGAGTTGCCCCTTGGACCCTGGACGAGCCCCCTTCCACAAAACAGACAGGTACTTAAAAACAGGGTGAAAAGATCACCTTAAAGAAAACAAGGATGATTAATGGGGAAAAATGAGGGGCCTATAGGTCGCTTTCATCTGGGTCTGATTCAGGTCTTCAGTGGGCCATTAACCTAAAGGACAACTGTCCACCACCAGCGTGAGAAATGAAGTCTCCGCGCGCCGCCTCAGACGAATGCTTCTGCCGCTGCAGAGGATCCGGAGCGGCAGGGACGCAGGGGGGGGGGATGCGGGGGGGGGGGGGCGTGATTGTGGGAGCGCCGAAATCTACTGATCGCCTCAGGGGTTTAGTGAGCAGAGGCAGATTATATTTTTCAAGATATGAACACATATCAAAGCACATGTCTCGCTGTTTTGAGACAATCACAGAAGTTTCACGCACAGCAAATACTTAATTCTTGTGTGACCAAAGCATCAATCAGAGGGACGTTCAGCCCAAATCTCTGACATGTGCAGATATTGTGGAAGTGACTTAAACTCCCGTAAGAAGAAGTCTGATAGTACAAAAGTCAAGATTTCTCACTTGATGTATAATCAAGTGAACATGAATGTTTTCCATCATTTTAAGTTGTTTTCAACAGAGCAAGATGTTCAGTTATGAGTTATGGTCCCGTCTAAAATAGACTAGAAAGCAGGATGGGCTTTAGGGCGGGACTACATTGTGATTGACAGGTTGTTCCCAAGGATGTGTTTTGTTTTCACGTTATGAAAGTGAAATGTAAACGTTTTGTTTTATTCGCCGTTTGTTTGTGTCTATCTCCACCTTCTCGTTGTGGTATCCAAAAAACACAAGTGACAACAGCCAAAAACCAAGATGGCCGACAGCCAAAACGCTTCAAAACAGTGACGCCTTAAACACAGTCTGTAATGGTGTGTGACTTCCTCAAAATATACAATATATGATGAAAGGTGGTTCCAAAACTAGAAAACCTTGGACTTGAAAGTTTGAGGTAGCACATCAGAACGTTGACACGCCTCAGTTTGGTTTTCTGAAAGGTTTCCCTTCTTGCACCAGACCCATGCAGTAAATCTCCACCATTCAGTCTTTGGCACTCAGGCACCTTTCTAACGCATTTCTCACAGGGGAATCCCTTAAGCTGTGTGTGTGACAGCTGAGATTTGTAAAAATTTGTAAACCACGAGAAGAGTTGGACACGAGACGTTTTCAAAAAGAAGACAAACTGTATCGCAGCAAAACGGTCGGGTTCATTGCCCCGCCCAGAGCCGCGGTTTGTATTCTTCACTGCTGTGGAAACTCCTTCAGTGACTTTGGTTAGCATGTGCTGAGAATATGCCAAGACAGATGGACAAAGTAATGAGAGCAGATCTCAAACTATGTGGACGAAAAGAAGATGGATTTCTCACACGTGTTTCGAGCCGTCGTTGCCTACACTCGGCATCGCTTACGCTCACTCGCTCGATTCGCGATCGAAAAAGCTTCGCTCTGGTTAAAACACACGTTCTCCACCTTCATCATTAGAATCCCCGTAGAACCGTGGATACATCTAGAAAGCGGCCTGGTGGGCACCTTTTTCCTCTGCACCTCTGATTAAGGCATTAGCAATGACGCAGGCCTCAAAAGGCGGGCATAAATAATAAGGCACCGGACGGGAAGGTCGGCGGCGCCGGGTTGCGGTTCGTGGCGAGTACAAAGCTCACACCTGGACGAGTGAAATCAAATCTATCTTGAACTCTCGTCTCGGCTCTCATTTTGCTTCGGCAGTTTTTCCGTGAGCGGAGTTCTGGGTCAGGAGTCAGGAGGAGTGATTTGAGTTCAGGTCACACGCACAGACAGTTTCACGCAATAATGTGTTTCAAAGCTGTTGCGTCACAGCGGTATAAGGAAACCGCAGTAAAAATATGCTATATCTCCAAGAAACGTCAGCATCCTGGCTTTAGGTTACTGTTTTTAAGCACACAGTTAACAAAGTAGCCAAGTCCTCATTCAGTGCATCATTTTAAGTAACAACGGCTGGGCCTCCACTGATAATACGCAGTAATCACCGGCCATTAAACCACTTTGTATGGATCAGCACCCAGCGAATCCTCTGCAAGTCCTTGTGTTTCTGTTAAAGGATCAATAAACCAATTCCTCTCGGTTATGTTTTCCTTGTCCACGGCAATCAGTTCGCTGCTGATTAAGTCGCAGCAAATTATCTCCCTGGGATTTATCTCGCCTAAATTGAGTTTCTTTCACCCTGCGGCCACGGGAGAGTGGGCAGCGCATGCTGGGAGGGAGAAATAATCATTCATTAACCTCTGACCTGGAAGGAGTGTCAATTGAGTCCCCTGACGGTGGGGTTTCCCCCCCTCCTCACCCCCAGCCAAGGCAAATTGACAATTTACACGCTGCATCCCAAACTTTATTAACTCTGATGCAGCCGCAGACATCGTCTCAAATCTGAATTGCACGTGTTTAAGTGGGAAAGTGTTTGGAACTGCTTTTCTTCATTTGGACTTTCAGGTGACAAAACAGACTAAAGGCAAAAAGTGGAGGGAGGCTTAATCTATGCAGTGTGACACGGGACGGACATGTAGATGCCATCTTTAGGAAAGCAGTCAAAAAACACAAAAACTGCCACGCTGATATTATTATTTAATCTGTTTATGCACCGAGCTCCACAGGGCCGCCAGTTGAATGCGTTCAGAGGGGCCCAGACATCATGAACCAAACCTTTAAAGCGACGTGAGTCTCAACATCATCTCTGTCGCCGCACGGTAGCAATAAACACAAACAAAGCTGCCCCGAGATCTTTGCCTCCGACATTATTAGGAGCTACAACAGTGTGAGACTCGACACGGTGTAAAAACAAACCAAATGTCAGCGCCGCTGCCCAGAGCGCCCCCCCCTCCCCCTTCCCACCGCTATAGCCAACAGCAAATGTAATGAAAGCTGGGAAGGGTCTGTTAGTACGCCGCTGACCTTTTATACATTTATTGTTCTCCTGACATTTCTCCGAGATGGAGGAGGGGAAAAACAGAATGAGGTGCTAAAGCGGGAATCGGGATTTTTCAGCCCCCCGTTAGAGAATGACTTTCATCGATCCAAACTCCTGGACTTTACCGAGGGTCGATGCTCTTTGATTGCCAACTCGAACTCCAGACATGATACAGTTGTTGTTAGCTTTTGTGACACTTTAGTGGAAGGTGAAAGAGGGAAGAATTTCAAAGCTTTTCTTCTTGCTTGGAACAAAGTAGCAAACTTTAAAATGGCTGTTTTTCTTTCACTGTCTGGCGGTGGCATCAGTGCAGTTGAGGTGTGAAGGAATAAGAGAGTCATTAATATTACACTCCCACTTGTTCATCAGCCTGAAGCTCGTAGTCAAAATGAACTATATCTTGTATTGCATTCAACATTGTCGTTGTTTTGAGTGTTTCTCAAGTCATTGGAGGATTAAAATGTACTGTTACATTGTTTCGAAGGTTCATGACTAACGCTCACGTCGGAAAGCATCTCACGTCTCCTGCGGGAGGTTTTCTAGCGAGAAATGGGAAACAGCTGCTCAATAATTCAAAATGCCGAGATTAAAAAAGGGGATTTGCCCGGGCTTGTTATTAAAAGCCGGCGTAATTACTTCAGAACTCCGTGTCACCGCTTCAATAAGAGGTGCCTAATTCGGTTACTGCCTCCTCGTGTGTAATTGGTGAAGATGAACGAAGCCTCGCACACAAAGTGCGGTCCAACCGGCGAGATTACGAGATACGGGGAGAGGAAACCTCGGGAAAATGATAACTGGGATCTGGCCTTTTATTTGACACGGTGTTAGAGACAATGGGCTGCTAGTGGGTGGATGTTCGGACCGCAGGGAATTCATGTGTATTCATTTATCTCTCTGCACCTCTGCTATCGAAGGGGGGCCTCGGGCCGACATCTTTCTAGAGGGGTTCTGCCGATCTTACTCGGTTGATGCCTTTTTGTTTAATTAAAAAGTAGAATGAATAATTTCCTCCCAAACGTTGTATCTCATTCCTGAAAAACTGGAACAAAACTACTCTAAAAGGCAACAATTATTAATTATTATTACTTGAGAGTATTATTTGGGTCATTCTTAACTAAATCTCTTTTGGAAATGAGCTCATAGGTGGTGAATCGCTCAGGCCGGCTGCCTCGCTTTGGCTTGACCCTGTCACATCAACGGCGCATGTGCACGCACGCATCCACGTTGGGACTGGACTCCTTCCCTCCACAGGCACTCCATCACAAAACAGAGGGAGTCGCTACCAGATGGTTAAACAAACACATCGCACAACTGCCCATAACTCAAATCCACTTAGCGCCCTCTTGTCAACATGTCTCTCACTCCTTCACTACCTCTCCCCGTCACCGGTAGAGGAGAGGCGAGAGGAAGGAAGCGAGGAAATAAATGAGAATCAGAAAGAAACCTCTGGGCGGGTGTGTGTTTAATTTGAATTCTCCCAGAACTGTCCATCCTCAGTAGTCCCGCCCCCCTGCTTTAGCTCGGTCACTTCCCCAGATGTATTGAGACAAAGTCCAAATGTGATGTTTGACTCAGGCTTTTTTGTGAGGGCGCTCAGGGAGGCGCTGAAGACCCAGGCCAGGGGTTAAGAGTTTGTAGGTCGCCGGGTCACACTATTTTCCCTTTTTCCTCTCGCCTCATCCCAGCGCTTAAAACCTCAACGGTGTACTTAAGGGGGTAATTTATTATCCTGCGTGCTGTCCAGCTTGGACAAGGAGTTGGAAGCGGAGGAAAAAGCTTCCCACTTCTGAGGACAGTGTTTCTCTCTTTTTGCCAAATTATTCATTTTTTGCAGCATGATTTACAGTACAATGATCGCAGATAAAATGTAGTTAATCTATCAAGCATTAGATTGGTCTAATGTCTAAGTCTTCAATAAAGGTTATCTTGCGAGAATTTGTCTTCTTTGAAGGTTTCTCGGCTGTTGGTTTTAACCTCTTTATCGTGAAGGCTTTCTGCCAAAGTGCATTGCTTTCCTATCCCCAGTGTATTCAAGGAATTGGCCGTGAAGATTTGCTGGATTTCTCAATTCTTTTCTCCAACTCATCCCGGCGGCGAGTTTCATCGATCAAGGGATTGCCTCAACGCGGCTCTCAACATGGCTGCGCCTGAGTTGGAAGCTAACGGCGCTAACAGCAGGAGCAGTGGTGACTGAGGTAGCAGTTTTTACCTGGAAGGGGAACCGGATGCTGGGCGTTAGGGCTGGACGCGGTGATACGGAAGGCAGCTAGTTAGCTACGTAAACAAAGCTCAGAGTAGCTAGAATTACACCAGGATGGAGAGGAAACTGTATGTCTCGCTGGGGTAGAGATTACTCTACGGTATACCTATATATTTTGGTTACGGAACTTAAATTATAAAGATTCATCTGAAGAATGCCATTCCCTGATTGACGCTCCAGATGGAGGATCCCCGAGTGCTATCTTTCACCGTGGCGACTTTGACGCCTGCAGCTTTTTTCCGGCACAGGTGAAAAGGTGAAAAGATAAGCATTATCTTGGACACATGATTGTCAAAGGCAGGGATAATTGAAATGCATGCCGGCGAGGTCCAAAAGTAGGCCTGCTGATGACAGCCGAACCTGCATTTGGCCCCTGGAATGTGCAGAGGCCGCTCGCAGACATCTGAACATCAAACGGCGCTCAGCTCTGTCAATCTAATAGCTCTGGATTGAGGATTTATTGGCTCTCGCGGGCCAACAGAGAGACCAGGGGCGAAAGCAAAACCAGATTTTCTCTCCCCTATCAGTTTCTCCTCTGTCAGTCAGGGTCTTATGAGAGAGCTCGGGAGAAGGAGGTGTGTTGTATCATTAATTTAGGTTACTTATATTTGGATTAGGTTCCTTTGCTCAAATTTGTTTTCACGTCATTTCATATTCAAAGCTAGTTTGTGTTGACACTGAAGTCCATTGCTCAACCTGCTACACAGTTCTGCACATTTCAACAAGTAACTGCAAAAGAAAATCTTTGTTGGCAACCAAGCAGCTGATGATATCTTGTGCTATTTACACTTTTACATTAACATGATTCCAGGTGGTCTTCAATACAAACAGGCTTGTGTATGTAGAACGCGTTGAAAATACTGCACTTGCCTTGCACACCTCAATAAATCAAAGAGCGTCTATCTTTACTGTAATGTTAAGCGTTAGATCAGTGCATGTTGACAATGGGTAACATTTGCCAACTATTTAGAGAGGGGATTTTATTGATCATCTTGGCATTTCTTCGGGGATCGCGTTGCACATCGCAGGAAATGGGCTGCACTCTCGAGTCGTTAAAATTCATTCAGACTCGTGACACAAACGTGAGCTGCAGGCCGTTCGTGTGCTGCCGAAGAAACAAAGGGCAAGAAAAGTGCAGAGCGGTCCCGAAGGCTGAGGACACGAGTCGGGCCTCATCAGCCTCGAGCCTTGATTAAAAACAAAAAAAGGTTCTCACGGAGAAAGATGGAACCAAGAGCAGTTCTATTTATCTCTCTCGGCCCTTCGAAAAAACGCTTAGATAGCCCTGCCAATGTGCCATGATGTTATCCCCCTGGCGTGCAGTGATTGATGCATCCCGGCTGCCAACTCTGCGCTATAGCTGGAGCCTTGGCGGGGGGGTGGGGGGGATGGTGGGTCGAGGTGGGGAAAGGGAAGGGATGGATTTTCCACAGATAGAGACATCCAAATGTGAATGGAGCCCAGCGTGGGGTCGGTTCAGAGCTCGCGCTAACGCGCCGCATACCTGCAGCACCGTGAATGTGCAGGGTTCTTAGAGTTTTTTACCGGCGGGTCAGTTTTGACATTTCAAAGGTGCTCACGAGCACGGGATAGTGCCGATGGTCTGGCTCTGATTATGTATGTCTACTCCATCTTTCCTCTGAGTTCTGTTACATATCAATGCCGAGGGAAGGAGGAAGGGAGTGGAGAGATGGAAGGGGCTATCGTGAGTGGAAGAGTGACTGGTGCGCACATATTCGTGGAGATGAACTCAACGGGGAGCCTCCCGTCCTCTTGTCAGCAGGCCAACTTGGTTCTGGCGCTTTAACGGCTCTATCATCTGCTGCTCCTCGACGGTTACTCCTGTCCAAGAGGAGATGCAGCGGTTATGTTTGTAATTCTTGGTTTTCGGGAAAGGTTGCAGGAAGTGCAGGATATAAACGTGATTATAAACCAACACCACAGAAGAAAAAACTACATTTGCCCTCATTGCATTGCATTACGGATTGTCTGACTCACGATACGTTTGGAGAATAATATAGTCCCAAAAAAACCTTTATGATGAATATGGTATTCTTGTCTTACGGATTTGAACACAACACTCCCTCATTGGGACTTTTAAACAGTATGTTTCCCAGACGTGGTCATTATTACCTGGCGATCAATATTGAAATATAAACGTCCAAGTTGACAAAAAAGCCAATGATCCGTCCCTGAAAGAGTAAATGAGTAAACACAGCTTCACGCTTGTCAACTCAGTATTGACCGGTTTGCAATTAATTACAGCAGGTCAAAATAGGCTTTATTTAAAAATGGAATGAGAAACATCGTAATTCATTGTACCTTTTGGTCACTACCTTTTTGCGAACAAGTGCTCACTTTGCGTACAATAACATTTAGTCCAGACGTATGAAGTGTAATCAACACGTATCATGAACGTATCATGTTTGGTCCATAAATTGTCCCCTTGCTTCCCAGTGATTCTTCAGTTTCCGGCCCTTACCTTCCACTTAATATGCGTCCAGTGTGCGTTTTCCATCTCTTGAATTAGCCGCGTACACGTCGGTGTGCTTGTCCGTTTGTTGCCCCCGTGTCAAGGGGGGGGGTTGGAGAGCAGCTACACAATCGCTATCGGCCTCGTGCTGCTTTTTCGCTGTGGCCGGGCGAGTGAGACTGAACACGAGGCGCAGGGGGAATTGAGGTGCATTGATCTGTCCTCCGCAGCGTCTCCCTGGACCGGTGAAGTCATTAACCTCGCTGGCACAGACACAGGAAGCAACAACAGGGTGTCTTTGTGAGGTTAATTAAAAATAAAAGTGCAAGGGGGAAGGGCAGGGGGTGTATTCAGCAGGGAAAACGCCGCCGACTTCCAAATGAGCTCCAACGGCTTAGTGGAAACATTTGTGACCGATGGAATAAATATAAAAGAGGTGGCTTTTTCTTTATGAAACAAACCAACCAGGTGAGTCGAGGCTGCTAGACATTGCTTTTTTTCCCTTTCTTATTCTCGTTATTAATAACAGCTGGAAGGAAAATGTTAAACATCATTTTTAAAACCTTCAACTATTGAGGAACTGGAACTGTTTCAGAAGTTAAGCCCGGCATTCGTGTTAAATGATGTTTTAACTCATCGTAGGCTCTGCGGTGGCTACCGAGCAGCGCTGTCGTAAATCCACCGCGCCCCGCCACGGGCCACGCCGTACTCTGACTCACCTTAAAGAAAACACCTCCCAATCCGTCCACGGGAGGTTATCCTAAGCAGAAACAAGGCCGGGGCAAGCTGCCAAGTCAACGTGTCCGATAATATCGCATCGGCTCAGGTGCGTCCGCATGTCGGCTCGCTCTGCTGCTGTCCGTCCAGCGTAACCTCTCCTCTAGGAGACACGTGGTCCTACACTGAAAATGTGTCCACATAATGTGGGTCCCTTTTTAATAGAGGGTTTGTCCCAGAGCCAAAGATTGCAGACAAAATAGGTATAAATATGTTAAGAAAACGCATGTGCTGAAAATGTATGATATTACTCTAATTTACTACAGTATTTAATCAGTTTACTGTGTTTTGAGCTGTAGATGAAAACAAGATTATCCAAGATTATCCAAACAATAACTTTAAAAAACAATAACATTGCTCCGACATTATCCAATGAAACGCCATTCAGCTGAGAGACCTTCGGCGTGAAGGAGTGACAGCTTCAAGACAAACACGTCGATAAGATGTCAGATCAATCGGCGCCATGAGGTTTTGGGAGTCGCCGAGGCCTGCGTTTTTTCCGATGTTTCGGGGCGGGGTTTTTTTTCCGGCTTCCCGGGACGGCGACGCAAAGTGAACCTGGAAGACCTTCATCGACGACGACGGCTTCGTTGGCGCCTGCGTTCATACATAGTTTATGAACGCGTTATTGAAAAGACTCATTATGTTCATCAAACGCGTTTCTTCACCCGATGTTGCGTACAGTTAAAAAAAAAGGGACATTATTTAAGAAGGCACCTCATCGGATTACGCCTGCAAGCAGCGGCTCTTTTATGAGCTCGCTGGCGTTGTTTTGCAGCGTAAGTGGGTTAGGTGTTTGCGGCTGTGCGGGATCAACTCGATGGGCCCGTTGAGTGGTGTTATTGCAGTCTGCGTTCCCCGGGACCACTGATGCTCTCTGGATCTGGATCTGAGGTGTAATTACTGGGACGGTGCTGACTGAGGACACAAAGCACACACAAACCCAGATGAAGCACACACGCGACCGGCTCACACCTGAACGAGGACATGAGGTCATGCAGTCTGACCCCCAGTCTTGACTAAGAAGATTACATTAGCTTTCTTGCTTTTAGGAAATTATACTTGGTAATAATCTTCCGGATTTGAAAAGAAAGATCCGCCATTTTCCCTGGCAACCACCCAGGGGACCTTTTGATGTTACAGTGAACCCGTTCTTCTGCGATGAAATAACTCCCGCGAGCCTCTGGAAATTGCCTTTTGTGGGAGGTGGAAGAA
Source organism: Pungitius pungitius (assembly GCF_949316345.1). Taxonomy (NCBI): domain Eukaryota; kingdom Metazoa; phylum Chordata; class Actinopteri; order Perciformes; family Gasterosteidae; genus Pungitius; species Pungitius pungitius. Next base: position 16,057,137 of record NC_084901.1, read on the forward strand.
GAAAAAAAAAGAAGAAAAAAAATCATTTGAATACATACCCGGGTGTCCTAATGTTCATTTCAACGCTGTCACTTAGAAGGGGGGGGGCGGATCGAGCGCACGGTGCCGCTGACAGGATTGGCTTTGTGCGTGATGAATGGGGCTGTCACAGACGGTGACAGCTTTGTGTTCAATACATGTGGATGTACAACACGCTCTGCATCCCGCGACAAGCTGGGAGGCTTTTTTTGGTCCCGATGATCTCCGCGTCGTCTCGTATCCCCCCGGCTGCTTACGGCGGGCTGAGGACCGACGGGCCGCGGACCGACGGTCCTGTGGAGGACGAAATGGGACAGAAAGTTGACTGATGTGTTCAGGTTCAAGTTTTTTTCTTGATACTTTTAGGCCTTGTTGCTACCTGAAATGAAATCAGAGGGGGCTCAGATCACAAGTCACCTGGATACAGGTGGAAACACACCTGCAAGCACTCAATTAGAACACAATTATTTAAGGTTTTTTGGTTAAAATTCAGCTGAGGCCAATTTGAACTTGTTCCCTCCGCTGCCTCTTCCACTTGGATTTTGAACTAATTAAAAAATGAACCTCCTCCTCCAACAGAAGAGAAACAACAACGTGGACCACCAACAAAACCAATAGGACCAGTCATTCCTCAACCGAGAGTAAGAAAGGAGAAGGACTCTGCCGCAGGAAATAAATTGCATAGCGGGAGTGGCAGGGTGGGACTGGGAGGGCGAATGCAAGGCGGGGGTGGATGCAGGCGGGCTTAACCCTAAGTGGTGAACGGAACGCGGAGAAGAGGGAACCCGTCCAGAGGAATGGAGAGTTTGTCGCAGATCCAGAAATTTCATTGGAAAATGGACACTTTTTCTCAGTTAGTATTGGACGGCCTCGATGCTGACTTAGAAAATAAAAAGGATTGTTTGAGTATTTCTCCGTGGCTTCCCCCCCGACTCACGGTCACAGAGTGTGAGCCTATTTTTAATATTTATGAACTGCAGCGAGCAGAGTAAGTTATGGGCACACATCGGGCCAAGACCTTGCTTTATATTTTCACTCCCTTAATATTTATGCTTCGCTGACTTTTTTTTCCCCACTACTGCAACGTTTCCTGTTTTCTTGCCCATTAAAACATCTCGATCTGAGAAATGAAGGGAGCCAAAAAAGAAAAAAATCTCTTATGGGAGAAGTATGAGTGTATTAATCTTACGAAAGGTTGCTGTATCATTCCATTTTTATTGCTATCAGTTACTGTGAAAAGGTTCCTTTTAAAAAACGTGATTTCTTGTAAAACGGTTAAAGGTCAGATAAATCTGGGTGAGATAAGTCTCTCGAAAGCATCACATGTTCTCTCTCAGCTCCTGTAACTATAAGAAATGTGCATTATTACAGAAACTTCGGCGTCTCGCTGATCCAACGGGGGGGGGGGGGGGGTTTCACCCAAAGCTTCAGACATCCTGCGGCTTGTTTCAGGAAGAAAAGAATCCCTCGCAAGAGGAGCGACTCCAAATGGAATCTTTGAAACATAAAAACGGAGAATAATGACTCAACAGCTGCCCTGAAGCGTCTAAACATTTCCCATAGAGTGCTTCCCTGTTCCCTGTGATGCACTTTAATAGCACATAGTTCACTTGTTCACGCACAAAAAAAAGCCCATGTTTGTTATCTCCCGCTGAGGCGAGAGCTGCTTTCTGCATCATAATAATTCAGGTCTCAATCACAGAAAGATATACTGCATTTAGTTCCAGCCCAATTAAAGCTTCTGGCAGCCATGTTGGTCCAGTGTGAGTAGCTCCATCCACCTGGCGCCGAGTAGGACAACAAACACCGGGAATCATTTTCACACCTGTTGCTCTCTGCTGGACGTCCGATCTGAGGAGGACAAATATTCAGTCTGCAAGCGAAGAATGATCTGCATGTTTATTGGTCTGAATCGACTCATCACGCGCGGTGACATTGGAAGAATGGTTGACATCACCACACAGCCCAAATAATAAATAAATAATAAATGAATGTCCATCATATATATGAATATATAACTTCACATTTTCCCTCCGTTTGACAGTACGGGTTATTGCACTAACTAAGCAATCTCCCTGAAACTCCAGATGGGTTTTGTTAAAATGCAAAAAGAAACAGAATTACAAATAAATGTTCTGCGTTCCACCAAACCAACAGCAGAAAAGGATGAACACGCATCAGGAAACGTTTAAAGTTTCCCACCGCAGCGCCGCCCGGTGAACACTGGGAAGCAAAACATACACACTGTAACCTGACCTTTGACCTCCACTTTAAACAGAAGATAACGCAAAGTCAATCACCGTCCCCACGGGGATCCTTCAGTAATAATCAAGCTCAATGGGATCACGCCCACGTCCACCATGTGCTGTGGAGAGAATGTCATGTTAGGAGATGATGTCATGTTAGGAGATGATGTCGTGTTTGAAGATGATGTCATGTTTGGAGATGATGTTGTGTTTCCTGATCACAGGTCAGATTATAGATCTTTATATTGAGTTTGTGCATTCTCCTGGGGATGCACCGACTTGACCAACCAGAGTAGATGATGTGCTGCGATACTGTCTTCTGCCCATATTAAGTTTCTTCAAGTTAAAATAACATTTCATTGGGGATTTCTTTTTGGGGGGGCAGCTGTCTAGACAAGGATGAGACAAAGATGTATCAAAAAAGTAAATAATGTGTTTATAAAACAATGTTTTAGACTGTTTTTCTGCAGCTGTGGCATTAAAGACACGGTTGTCGCCTTGAAAGTACAAACAACAAAAACATAATATTTCATATTTCATATGTGTAATCTCATTTTCTGCGGCATTACTCGAGTTTCTGCTGAACGCACTTTTTGTTGTGGATGGAATGCTGAAAACAGATCCTCTGCTTCCAATGACATCAGATTATGAATGTGTGTTTAAGTGAAAGCACTCCTCATGTGACCCAATTAAGCCCCATAAGTCTTACTGTGTGTGTGTGTGTGTGTGTGTGTGTGTGTGTGTGTGTGTGTGTGTGTGTGTGTGTGTGTGTGTGTGTGTGTGTGTTTTAACCTCTGGTGGAATTGCTGAACTTCCCAAACTCGACACTGGTTCTGCCTCTCAGCTCAGGATGAGTCCTCATCCTAAATATTGTTTGACCTTCACGTTGCCTTGGCCTTTACTCTCCTGTGACTCCGCATCAACCCTCCCCTCCCCCCCAGCCCCCCTTTTTTTGTCTTGCAAAGATGGATTCTCGGGTGTTGCATTAATCCCACAGATCAGGTGGGTTTTGTCAACGTGTTAAACGTTAATGCTTTGGGTCATTCATCTTTAGGGCCAAACCAGAGGTCTGTCAGCGACCAGGCGAGATATTTCCTCACTTGGTTTGGGAGCAAAGTGGCGCAGGAGAGAGCAAAGCGGGGTGAGGGCGGGAGGGGGGGCAGGGAGGGAGGTGGTGATGGAGTGGAGTGGTTTTGAGGGGGCGAGTTCTTTTTTCCTCTTCTTCTTCTTCTTCTTCGCTCACCACTTAATGAACTCCTGATGTGAGGAGGGAGAGGACGAAGAGACTGGAAGGGCTGGAAGGGCTTGAAGGGCTGGAGGGGGGGGGGGGGTGATCCCCGAGGTCGAGGCGCCACACCATCCGAAGAAAGCGACTTTTGGGGTTCACTCGTATTTGGAGGAGCTCGTAAAAGGAGCGCTCGCCGACGGGGACCCCTCATTACGCGCAGCCTGTGATCAGGCCCCGCGTCGGGGGCCCGTCGGGGGGCCCACGGGGGGCCCGCAGGGGGCCCGTGTGGGCGCCCAAGTGGACGAGGGTAGGATTGCACGCGACTAATCCGCTGATCGCTCCCCAGGAGCGCGGCGCGCTCTCGCAAGCATTTGTCTTCATTTGCCAAGTCATGTCCCGGGACACGAGGAGACGGCCTTCAGGAGAACCTGAGTGGAGTCCATGGCTTTTTTTTTTTAAATCTAAGTTCAGAAAACAGAAATTCGGGCTTTCTTCAAACGTCTTCAGATTTCTGCTCTTTTGTTGTCTTACTGTTCAGAAAAACGGAGGAAAAAAAAAAAGCAACACTCTCTCAGTTCATTTAACAGCTAGAACCGTGGAACGAATGGACAAGTATCGTGCGCCATAATGCTTGTACGCACATTTTGTTTTGTTGCTGCACAGAAGCGAGTGAAATGTCAGAGCTGTACTTCACCGGTATAATTGAAACACATACAAGTGACTCACAGAGAATGAGAGAAGGAGTTTGTGATGAATCCACTGTATATTATCGTTGCATAAAGGTCTGTGGACCCAGTGGATAATTGTTTCATTGCTGTTTGTAGAGCTGGTTGCGTAATCGGTCATATCCATGACTCCGTATACGAAGTGCCTGACGTGTGAGTTTGCGGTGTTTTTCTAACCGGTTTGAGAACTCCGCGTCAGAGGTCAGGAAGGTCGTGACCCCCAGAGACACTCAGAGGTGTTCCTGTAGCTGTGTGTCTGTGGCCTGTGTGAGCAGCCGGCGTGCCTTCGATTTAAGGGAGAATCATTGGCTCCAGCCTGCCCTCCGTCCTGGACCTGCACACCTCCAGAGGCAGGGAAGGGGCATCACAGCAGACCTTTACTGGACGCGACCTGTTCAGACTCCTCCCCTCTGGTGGGCGCTACAGAGCCCTGCAGGCCGAGAGCAGCTCCTTCCCTATGTAGACATATAAATATATATATATATATAGATTCCTTTTGACTTTATATGATTATATGATTCCATTTATTTCGTTTATTCGTTGTAGCTGTGTTTTTGTTTTTGAGTACATGTAACCAAATTCAATCTTCAAGTATGGATGAGGATAAAGCGCTTTGTGATAATTCACAAAGAATTCCAAATAATGAATTTAAAATCTGATCTTTTCAGTCAATTAAGTTGAGCTGTGACATCAAATTAAGATCCAGATGCAAACTAAAGACCATTTTCGCTATTGAGAAATGGTTTCTTAAGCCGTAATATGTTTGTTTAGATTAATATATATAAATGAAAGAGCCTGTTCTACATTTCAGAAGCACACAAAATACAGATGTGAAATGGCTATATTTAGTTACAAATGCAGCAATGTCATTATAAACTAATAAAGAGTGAAAATAACTCCATCAACACGTCCCACGAGGTATAAAAGTAACCGACAGCCCTTCGCAAGAGGAATTCATTTTTTTCCAACTGCCATGCTGCTCTGATACATAATTAGAACAATATTAGTGTTCAGTCATTTCAGCTCCTCCACTCGGGTCGATGACTCCAGGGCAACAAACGCCACACTCACTAAGAACATGTAATGCCAGGTATCAGATGGCGCGCCGCGTACCTCCAGTCACCGGGCTAATTGTGCTGTAATGAAGCCAATCAAGAGTCCAACAGGAGACGCATTCAGCCTCTAATGCGGCTCTAATCCGGCTCAAAGCCCCCACATATCCTTCTTTATGATGGTAAAAGGGCCCCGGTGGGTCATTAGAGCAGCCAGGACCAGCACGGCCCTCTCCTCAGACGGCGCAGTGTGTGTGTGTGTGTGTGTGTGTGTGTGTGTGTGTGTGTGTGTGTGTGTGTGTGTGTGTGTGTGTGTGCGAGCCCAATGAAACCAACCAGATCAATACTTTTGGGTGGGGGGGGGGGGGGGGGGGGAGGCCCTTTTGAAGCATGTTCATTTATTTGTGGTTCTGCGCCTCTTGTGGCTCAGTGTGTGAGTGGAGATGAGCGGTGGCGTCGACAACTAAAATACTGTGAAAACAATTAAAAAACGAACGTGAGTAATAGTCATCTCTTTAAAAAAAAGAAAGAAAATGTGAATATTGAATGTTAGCTTTTTTTCTTTTTTTTTAGCTGTTGTGACTCTGGTTCTGGCGTAAGAGGACAACCTTTTTAATACTATATACAGGGTAATATTTTGAAGTATTTGCTGTATTTGATGTGCTTCAGTGGTACATATTAAAATATATTTAATTTAAGTAGATATCCAAGACAAGACTGAGAGGGGTTATATGAGCTGAAGTGATTGGTGAGTTGATTAACAACAATTAATATTATTTCATCCAAATATAAAGTTTCTCAGTTGTTTCCTTGAGAAGTATTCTTTGTTACAAAAAACGTATTTGACTATAGATTTCCTATGAATTAATAAATGAATCTGTATATTGATTTATTATTATTTATTTTAGTTGCAGTTTTGATGCAAATGTGGCCACTAAAGTACAGTTCGAGTGAAGAATAGAGGATCAAATGGTCAAACAAGAAGAGAGAATGATTGACATGCAGCCTGTGATGGGATCACACAATAACATCCCGTCCATCAACAGTTAATTGCTCCACACTCTTCGCCTCCGAAATCCAATTAACAGCAGAAACGCGCGCACAGCGGAGCACGAGAGCTAATGAAACAAAAGAACGCTGGGGATCAATGATGTCATTGAAGGCCTTGAACGGAGACGCGTGGCCAATGAGAACCGACGACGTCATTTACGTCACCTGCAGACGGACTGGAGCTGCGCGGCAGACGACCACCTGAGCGCCGCGAAGCTGCGTTCGAGGACAGTTTGAAAAGAATAATCTGCACTCACGTCATTTGTTATTGTTGGTTTGTTAATTCACAAAGTGAAGCACAGACGTAAACACGCAACCGTCTCGTGAAATTCAAACTAGACGTGTGTATCTATTTTTGATCGTTCTACTAAAATATGTAAATTAAATATGTAAATTGTTACCTGCAAGAATTTTTCGTAAAGGTCTTCAGCTAAAATAATAATATATGGATTTTATATAATGCAATGTATCACATTTCTTCTCGTTTTGACTAGAAACTGTATTTTCTGCTAGAAATAAATTGATAAATAATGGTTTAGTATCAATGCCCGCGTAGCCTCGCCAGCACACCCCTTAATCCGGCCCTTTAATTGGGTCAGCCGCGGTGTGTTTTTACGGTGGAAAGCAGCCGGTTCAGATTGGAAACAAACGGACGCGTCGTGCTGTGGGCACCCGTCTCCCGTCTCATGTTCCACGGAGAGGCGCTTACAGCTGTTTTCTTTCACATCGGAGGACGACACGCTGCGCCGGGAGAGCTGTCTCTTTGTAGAACGGGACACACACAAAAAAACATACATACACTAAATCATAATTAACCCCACAATTAATGAGAAATATTTCACGAATAAAATTGTTATACATTATAAAAAATAATTAAGAAATAATCGGACTGGGAGCGTTTCATGTACTGATTGTATTGTGGCCTTATTAAACTCAGTTTGGTCCTCCAATTGAATTTATGCTTATAATGTTGTTATGGAGATTTATTTGAGCAGCTCGATGACGAATTTGGAGCCTTATTTAGTACAATCTGTCCACTGCATGAGATGTTTTGATTTAAAGGATGTTTGAATTAAAACATGTTTCCATTCCTTTCTATTGATCCGAGAGACTAAATTCACAATGAATCATTTAGGCCTGTAATATAAAATATATATTTAAATAAATATTGATAACTACACCTCAGCCATTTTTTTATTGCATAATCTTCAAATATTTGTTTTTACTTTTTAAAATTATTGTTTAATACTTAAAAGAATCTCTAAAATAACATTGCCGCCGACAGTAGGCCTCGCGATCGGTAACGCGTTACAGCATTCCAACAAATGACGTCATCAGGAGTATTTCTTGCAGTGGTTGGATTTGTGTCTTCGAGCTTCCGGTGGAGTCTTTCCGGACCCCTCTGATTTAATTTGGGGCTTAATGGCGGAGAGCTCTGCTGACCTTTTACACTGCTCTTTGATTTCATCGAACCGAAGGACGACACGAGCGCTGCACCGTGACACCCCTCCCCCCCGCCCCCCACCACCACCCCACGCCGCTCCTTCGTGGGGCCAGTGGTGATTAAACGGAAGAGAGGACCCGATGCTTTTATAAGTCGAAAAAAACAAGATATGTAATAATTGTATCTGAATTAATGTAACGCGCTACTTTCAGCAGTGTGTGTGTGTGTGTGTGTGTGTGTGGGGGGGGGGGGGTAGGAGCGAGTCATCCAATTAAATCCCTCAAGATCCGATGATTGATGATGTCAGCTACTCTGCTTCTAATTTACGTTTAAATTAAACCAAAGGGATGAAAATAACTCTCTGACCACGGCTGCTTCGCTTCAGACCTTGAAGACCAGCAGACCGTCGTTTAGGGGCCGAGGGGGGGGGGGGGGGGGGCTCTGAGGGGCATTCATGCTTCAACTAAATTTGAGGTTGATAATTTACAGCAGCGTGCGTCCAGATGGTCTTCAGTGCCCCCGTGCACTTTTATCGTTGTGGACACACAAGCTGCAGAAATGACAGTAAAATAAACTCTGCAGGTTGTTGCACCGTCCAACAATCATGACACCAGTGTGGATGACAAGAGGCCTGCAGGGATAATGTCACAATATTATTTGATCTTCGATTATATCAAACCTCCATTCTAACGAAAAGAAAATGTAAAAATAATAAGAAATCTATTTAAAATAATTATTCATTTATTTCTTCAGGTGGAAAATGTGCAACAAAAAAAGCATACTCTGTACTGTAATCCCCCTTCCATTCAAACTAAATATGAATTCAGGTGGTAAGGTGAGCCAAGCTCATAATGAAATGATCCGTATTATCAAAACGATGCATGTTTCCGTCCCAATTCCTAAATTGAATTCATCTCCAAACACTCCTGCTTGTTATGGAGGGATATTTATTCAAAGCAGCCACAAAGGGTGGACCTCCAAGGTAGCTAATAGAATCCTGCTGTTTTATAACTCTGTCCCTAAACCAATGTCACCATATGCTGCTGTTGGCACAAGACTCTGCGCAGTGGCTTCCTGAGCGGCAGACCTCCTCCAAATGGCTCACAATAATCGGATAGTAATATATATATATACATATATATATATATATATATTATTCAGATGCTAAAATGTACGGTCAATTTGATATTTTATTGTACTGTTAGGAAGCTTTTGTTCTATTTCAAGGATTTAATGTGTTCACTTCCTTTGTATTATTCCTAAACCACTACTCTTATACCAGTGTAAATTTCGTTCTGCTTACATTTTAGGTGCATTTTCCAAAAATACGTTAAAACGAACGAAAGAACCCACGTGGCTAAATGTGTTGCATTTGAGGAGCCCGCAACGAAACGCGCCGTGCTCCCTCGGGTCTCACGCGGACGTACCTGCGACTGTCCTCGGCCGACTCGTCCCCGTTTGTGTCTGTCTCATCCTAAAGGCTTCATCGGTGAATGTATCATGTCTTTTGCGTCCTCAGCACGGCGTCACCTTGATTATCCGCCGGTTTCACGCGATGCGTCACATCACAGAAGTGTAACTGGGGATCGTAACTGCAGGGTCACAAAGGCGCGTCGATAACAAAAATAATAATAGAAAATGAATAAAACAGCATGAACAAAAATTAATACTTAAATTGATCCCTGAAATGTTAGCTTTTTGTGGTTATTTCCGTTTTAAGCATCAGACAATAAATATATAGACTATTTGTGAGTATCAGAATGTGCGAAATAAATCCTTCATAATTCATACATTCATTACATCTGCTGCCGCACAGGGGGACAAAAGGCGGTCGTGTTAAACGGGTTAAACCTGAAGAGCTCCTGTTTAATTGTATCCAAATCCGCTCAATATACTTCACAGTCAGATAGGTAGATGTGCTTATTGTGGATATTTTTCAAGCCAAGCTCCCGTGCAACATGCTATGCGCAATTACGCACGAAAACGACCAAATGTACCCCGCGGGTTGGAGGCCGTCGTTGGCTCGCTGTTTCCATCCGACACTTTCCCATAATGCCAAGAAGTGTTTTAATCGGCTCTCTCTTTCTAGCATAACACACCAGCAGAGGGAAACAGATGCATAAGCATTCACGTCTTTCTCCTCGGCAAGCAACAGACTCCTCCTATCCCTCCACGTCCAATTAGTTATTATGGCCTGGCCCTTTAAGACGCAGCAGCGGGTCAGCAAGTAGTGTAGTGTTACTCTAATTGAACTTCGCCCAATCAACAATAACTCGTTAGCGGTCGCTTTCTTTTTCTTGCTGCTTGAGACAGCTTTTTTTTTTACTTCTTCTACCCTTGCAGGGATTCACCTCCCCCCTTCCAGTGTGTTACTTCCTAAAGATCTACATGGAGCTTGGCAGAGGAACTGCGACTCTCTGAGGGGAATACAGCCCGGCTGCCTTTTCCACCATACGCCCGGAGCATGGTTCTTTGGGAGGAAAGCTCTCAGGCGAGCTGAATTGCGGCTTTTGAGTGTCAACCTTTAGGAAGGGGGGGGGGGGCGTGTGGAGGAGGGGGGGTGTTGTCTGCGACAAACAGCGAGGAACACGTTTGCCTCAAACCCGCCAGTTGAATGCAATAATCAACTTTTTTTTTCTGGAAGCAGCGATTCTTCGGGACTGCGATGACCTCCAGTAAAGACATGAAGGCGGGCTCCGTGTTACACTCCGGCGGCGAGGAGAGGAGACGGGCTCCACTGGACCAGCTGCCGCCGCCGGCCAACTCCAACAAGCCCTTGACGCCGTTCAGCATCGAGGATATCCTTAACAAACCCTCGGTCAAGAAGTCAGTCGCCAGTATCTGTCCACCCAGAGTGCTGGAGAAAGTCACGGGCTCCAACTCCGCGCGCAACGGGATCACCACTCCCTCGTCGCCGCTGTGCGCGCTGGAGGAGCTCGCCAGCAAAACGTTCAAGGGGCTGGAAGTCAGCGTTATCCAGGCAGCAGAAGGTAAAAACAAAAAAATCATTTAAAAAAAAAGGTTTTACGCACTTCTTGGGATAGATGGATCTGATTTAACGATCACGGCGCACTGTGGATTTACATGTGGAGTCGCGTCGTACGGCTGTATAGGAATGCGTAAATGGAAAATAACCCATTCACGCACACTAATGTGCATGCATGCAAATGATCTGTTGCACAGATCAAAAATGTCCAATAGTGTGCTGTTGAAAAGACAATGTGACAATAATGGACTGACTGACAGGTAAACGTGAACCAAGCGACTGTTATACTGCAAAAACCCCATTAACCCAGCAATTCAAGTGTAGAATTCTTGACAATTTTCCCAAATTATTCTACGTTTTTTCAGTGATATTTTCTGTATTTGTGACGTTTTTCATTTTAAAAAATGTGTAATTCAAGTCAGTCAAATTTAAATCAAAGAAAAAATCCATTTGGATTCATGTTATAAAAGAGAAAACCAAGCGTGTAAACTAGTGACAGGCCTGGTGGCTTTTTTTGGGGGGGGGGGTGGGGGGGATAATAATGTCACCTTGTGGTTGTTTTATTCTTATCGTATGCTTTCCTTCATCCACCCTCCGAAGGTCGGGAGCACGTCAACGCGTTCGGACAGAGGCAGACGTCGAAGAAGAGGAGGAAGTCGCGGACGGCCTTCACGAACCACCAGATCTACGAGCTGGAGAAGAGGTTTTTGTACCAGAAGTACCTCTCTCCGGCCGACCGGGACCAGATCGCGCAACAGCTGGGGCTCTCCAACGCGCAGGTCATCACCTGGTTCCAGAACCGCAGGGCCAAGCTCAAGCGGGACCTGGAGGAGATGAAAGCGGACGTGGAGTCGCTGAAGAAGATCAACCCGCAGACCCTGCAGAAGCTCGTCAGCATGGAGAGCCTCGAGGAGTCCCAAGGCGGGGGCTCCGAGGCCAGATCGCCCAGCGTCTCCCCGACCTCGCAAGGACACCGGGCCTTCCCGCAGTCCCCCTCCTCATCCAGAGACCAAACCACGGATGAGTTCTCGGAGGACGACGAGGAGATCGAGGTGGACGATTGACAGTCGGGGGGCGGAGAGGGGGGGCTGTGCTTTTCATAAACAACTAAAAAGAATATAAAAAAGGGGATTTTTTTTATATTCCCAAACTTTTTTTGCACGGATATTAACAAAAAAGGAGAATATATACATTTAAAAAACTTTTCAAGATTTGCTTTCCCTCCTCTGTTCTCTCCTGTATTTAATTTATTAGTCGGACTTGTCCGTCGTTTAGGTTCCGTCGTCGTACTTGAGGACTACCTGATTTTCCTTTCTGACAGGCCAGACTGAAAATAGGGTGAACATTATTTTTCCACGTCCGTTTTTACGTGGGAGGATGGAAAGTTGTGCTGTTATTGTTGCTTGTCATTTATCCGCATTCTTCTATTCAAGGATTACGATTTGCCAAATATTGTTTTTTTTTTTACATACACAACCCAGGGTCGTCCATCCCTCCAGAAGTTTAAAATCGGTCATGTTTCTTCTTCATGAGCAGGACTGCAAACACTTACACGCCATGAGTTCTGTACATAGATCAAACATCCACGTGCGGTCATTTTATTGTAACATTCTATTTAATCAGCATCTATGTAAATAAAGGTTATATGATATTTCAAGGGGCGCCATGTGTGATTGTGCAAAATTTTACAAACTATTTTTTAAAATTTAAATCTGAAGGATGAAACATATTATTGAAGCGTGACTTAAAGTGGCAGTTTGTAACAAAACAAAATGCTAAATATATGAAGATCTATGGGGGTGTCAACCCCACAAGCTTTAGGAATAATATGAGTCACATAGAGTGTGATTTTGCAGACATTAGACGACCCCCCCCCCCCCCGCCCCCCTACATAAATCCGCTTGGTAAAAAGTGGCCCTGATGAATTACTGACCCCGGCTTTATGCCGTGGAGTGCCGTGGCTTCAATTAGCTGCCTTTATTCCTTTATTCCCATTCTCTCGCCCTGCTTTGAATGCATCTTGTCCCAAGAAGGTCCCGGTCTGGCTGCGGTGTGAAGAAAAGCTTGCTGCCAGCCCCTGCGCCATATGTTTTCTTCCTCCTCCTCCTCCTCTGAATCGTCCTTAACACAACTAGTGGACATGATTGATTAGGTTAACCCGCCTTTGCCTTTACATAAAACAGCTTCCACCGGGCCGCGGGCAATAATGGGCACGCATCTGTCTCCCTGGATGGGTTTGTCTGGAGAGAGAGAGAGAGAGAGAGAAAGCAAAAAGGCTCCCATGAATAGAAAATGGTCAGTGTGAGGATCCTAATGAATAAACCTCAATGGGAGGCATGTGGAAATGCGGCGTGCTGCTGTTGTTGTTGTTGGACGACCATTTGTAACAGTTTGGTGTGTGTGTGTGTGTGTTTGTGAGAGAAGGAGAGAGGTGTATAGAGAGCTGTTGTAGATATTTGACGATACATTTCTATTGAAATGAGCAGAATGAGGAGCTCCTTTAGGCTCGTGTTACCCAACAAATTATTTGGAATTTGGAGAAGAGTTTTTATTTATATTGGGGATTATAATATGATGCTGTGGTGGATATTAAAGAGAGATGAAAACAAGGTATTTTATGAGCAGATATTTTATTAATTTAATCTCTAAAAATACCTTAATAACACACTCCTACGGTCTTATTTCAAATAATTTTATTTTATTATTTTCCGGGGCAAACACGTTAAGAAAAACAAACAGTGAAGACAGGCGCTGAGACTAAAATGTAACTAAAGAGCTCGTTAGGAAAGTTTGTTTTTTTCTTCATTCTTTTAGAAAAAGTCAGAGCAGCCTGTCCATCACAATAGACGTAATCGGCTGGAATCAGAGGGTTGAAAAGTCAAGTAGGCCTTTTTATTAGGGAGCAACATAGAGGATGGACCTACACATACAAGTCAGTGGAGAACGGGGGAGGTCCTTTTACAGCCAATTATATAGCCAAAAATTCCTCTTAAAGGCTAAAGTTATTTATATTAAATATAGCCAACAATTAATTTCAAATGCTATACTTATTATAGCATTTGTTATTTCTAATTTCCAACAATTCATTCAACTCCTTTGTTATTTAGTCAAAAATTCATTGTAAAATAATAATTGACCTCAGTGGCTATGGGTTTCATTCTATTCTTTCATTATTAATTCAACTTTATGTATATAAAAACAACTTAGTCAAAATAAAAATAAATAGTGTATATATATATATATATATATATCTCCACACTAACAACTTTATAAAACGTGGCTAGTTGTTTTTATTTCTCACATGAAGTGCTGCATCAACATTTATCCATCAGTTATATTCCTGTCAGACTGTCTTCTTTCAAATGGCATTAAATGTAAGGTGAATCATATAAACAGGCTCTCAAAATTTAGGGCATCCTTTGGAGGGGGGGGGGGGGGGGGGGAATTCGGATCATTTATTTGTATGTTATCAGAAAAATCAATGCCTGAAGGTGCAGAGAGATACTCCAAGTGAACGGTCCAGCGAGAAGCTAAATTCTCTATTTTGGACTAAAGGGCACAGCTTTAAGGGATTCTTTATTTTTGAACATAAAGTGTCCTTAAGGGAGCTGCTCACGCTTTATGAGGGAAATCCAATGTGTGTGTGTGTGTGGAAAAATGCTACTGACCAGAGCATGTGAAGGTTTTCAGGGAGTCCAGTTGGTAAGTTTTAAATGTCCTTTACAAACAATGCTGAGGGCCTACTTTAGAACATCTAAAAAGGTCTAAGCTAAAGATGCTTTAGTAAATTAAAAAAATGATGTAAATTTATTTTAATTAAAGTCTCCCCCAACTGCCCTTTAAACCTGTTTATAGTTACTTCGTATTCCACGTAATGGACCTCTGCAGTAACATGGAGACCGGCTGTGCAAGACCAATACATGGCCTTCTTTTACATCATATTTAGACTCCATTTAGCCTTTGACCTTTAAGACAAACACCAAGCACTGATACAGTGGAACAAAAATACCTCGACAACATCCCCAATATTCCAAAAAATTCCATTTTGGGTTTGGGTCTTCAGAGCAATTTCTCAGAGGAAAATCTGGATGTAACACGAGCAAAGCGTTTGTGAGATGTTGAAATGCTGCTGCAGCATATCAGAACTGTGTCAGGTTAGCACAGTCTTTCCTTTAAAAGCACCCCCCCCCCTCCCTCCTCAGGCCAAGTGGCTGAAGAACAGCAAGAGCACCACCTAGTGTTCCATTGAGAGGATTGTACGGTGGCCGAGAAGGTTCAGACAAATACAAAAGCAACAACACAAACGCAAACGCCACAACACAACACGAACGCCAAAACACAAAATACAAAAGCCACATCACAACCGCAAACGCCACAACGCAACACGAAAGCGAAAACGGAAGTAGCTGCCCACGGGAGCGAGCGTATTTTGGAGGAACGGAGCTGGAGGATGCCAGATCGTTTAAGAAGTAAGTGAAACATGATTCCTTGCGGCTACAGTTAAAGTAAGGAATCATGTTTCACTTACTTCTTAAACGATCTGGCATCCTCCAGCTCCGTTGTTACGTGCCGACTGGTTTTTGAACCTACTGGTTTGGCTACGCGTGCGTGTTTGTTTTGCTCCGACAGAGGCAGATGTTGTCTGCCTCGGTCACCTGATCCGTCACACATTCGCAAACATATTGCTGAAAATGTTCAAAATGTATCCCATATCCAATGCAGCGATTATGATTGTATAAGTGAGCACTACATCACTGCCACGTATAAAGAAATAAATAAAAGAACATACGTTTATTAAAAGATCGCCACAACCTGGATTCGAACTCGCAGTCGAGCAAAATAGCAAAACTTCATAAGACGGCGGCGCTACGCCGTCGGCCAACCGAGCTGTAAAATGCCGCTACTGATTTCACTACTTATCATGAAATTGCAAATCGTCAGTGGCAAGAACATCTTTTGGTTCAGGGTGAGCCAAGACAACTGGTTTTTGGTGGCGCAGCGTGAAATACATAGTTCTGTCAGGTTTTCTAGCACATTGCCCAAGTAGGATTACTCTCTTAATAACATCTAAACGCGTAGCCAAACCAGTAGGTTCAAAAACCAGTCGGCACGTAACAACGGAGCTGGAGGATGCCAGATTGTTTAAGAAGTAAGTGAAACATGATTCCTTACTTTAACTGTAGCCGCAAGGAATCATGTTTCACTTACTTCTTAAACGATCTGGCATCCTCCAGCTCCGTTCCTCCAAAATACGCTCGCTCCCGTGGGCGTTCCTCCAAAATACGCTCGCTCCCGTGGGCAGCTACTTCCGTTTTCGCTTTCGTGTTGTGTTGCGCCGTTCGTGTTGCGTTGCGGCATTTGCGGTTGTGATGTGGCTTTTGTATTTTGTGATTTGGCGTTCGTGTTGTGTTGTGGCGTTTGCGTTTGTGTTGTTGCTTTTGTATTTGTCTGAACCTTCTCAGCCACCGTAGGATTGCAATGAAATGTTTTATAACCAATAAGTGTTTCAATTCAAGTCTGAGTGAGAGTCCAAACTACATGGCTATCAAACTCAAGTTTAAAGCTTAAGCTTTAAGTGTGTGATTATTAAACCTGTTCAAAAGTCTGGGGATACTCCACACAGTTAGAACAGAGTCATACGAACTAGTAGTTTGTCAATTTTAAATTTATTTTCAAAAATACAAAACGAGGAAAATAAGTATATGTACAGAAACACTATTAAAATAGAATATGTATGGTACAAAATATGTACAGCAGTCCTCCGAAAGGGAAAATGTGTCCTATCTGCTCCTTTTGTCCTTGATGGTGTAGTGAAGAACTAACGGTTGGGCCTGGGAAGAAAAGATGTAAATATTATGAACTTTCACTTCCTGATTCTCTAAAACGTGAGCTAACGTGGCCCGGCCTCACCTTGCCAAACCAGTGCGACAGCCATAAGCGCTTCATGGTCATGTGATCGGGCAGAGACTCGTTATTGAACAACATCTGGACCTGTGGGGAGACCACATAAACAGATGTAATTTGCCTTCTGAGGAGACGACGCGCAGCCTTTTCCCGTAATGCCTGGTGATCGGAGCAGTGACCGACCTGTTGCTTCTCCACGTTCAGCCGATGACAGAGGACCTTCCGTAGATGCCTCACCTCCGCCCGGACCGAACAGCGAACAAACTTCTGCTGCGGAGACAAAAAAAGGGTCAGACTCAGGATGAACGGCACCGCGAGACAGAGCAGGTACGTTCAGGAACGAATTAGACTGCGATACATTTTGAAGAGGCCGTGGCTGGATAATAATGATGATCCACTATAAGCAGCAACATGTCACTAAGAACACAGGTTTTGAATATTCTTACCTACTTCTGAATATAATCAATTGTTTAAAAAAAAACAATTTGTTGGTCTGATTGAATAAGACGTTGACAGTTTATCAGTAAAGTGACTTAAAGCCGGCTGGGATCCAAGAATCCTTCAGACAAACAATCTGAAATCTTCATTTGAGCCCAAACTAGTTGAGGTACTGCACACACCGCCCTCATGTCAGAACCACAGTGCCCCCCGCTGGCCGGATGAAGCCTCAGCGTGTAGAACGACGGGCCTAGATGAGCCGTGTGGAATTTGACATTTTGTAATTCCGCCCCCCCCCCCCCCCCAATGGTCTCCAATCAGTACGATCTGAGCATTACACAATAGAACATACTTTTTTCCCCACACATGCATGTGTCTTGACAAATAGGGCTGTCAGGAGCATCCAGGGGAACCCACGGCAATAAGTGACAAGCTGTGCACATTTTTCAGTTTAGTGGGTAGGAAATCGCTGTAACTGTAAGAACTATTATATGATCACACACACTACTGGCACCTCATTTGTGCCCAAAGCAAATCTTTCTGTATGCTAAATAGCACTAAACATTTTAAACATGTCCCAATTGTTCTTTAATTAAACTCTGGTTAGATTTTCTGGAGTTTGTTGGACATAAATAAACCGATGAGTGACATTTGTATTGATACAAATCTCTCATTTCAAGTTGGCGCAACACTTTCTCAAACTAGTCCTGTTACTTAAAAACTAGAAGCTCGGTGACAGAATAAAGATGATTATATGCGTCCCACTTATCGCCGTCTCTCGTGAGCAGCCGGAGGGACCGGCTCCAGGTTCTGAAGCATCCGTGAGCAGCTCGGCGATTTCCCCACACACACACACACAAATACAAATAAATAAATGAGGGACTTACCTGAAGAGTGGGTTTCATCTTGTCTTTTCCAGCAAGCGATGAACTATGAAGTTGAAATGGAGCGTAGTTAAAATAAATATATATTAGTAGTCGGACCCACTTAAGCAGCATATTTTATTTACATTTGATCAGGCTAATTTCAAGAGGGAGTCATTGTATGGTTAGATAAACAAAATGCTCACCTTAGCCTTTCCAAACAAAGCGACACTTGCTCGTCGTATCTGTAAAAATGTGCTTTTGAATGGTCGAAGCTTGTGTACGGTAAACCTGTTGCGTCGGGTATAGCATCTGGGGAGAAGGACAAAGTACACGTTAATCCTAGTGTCCTTTACTTGCAAAGGACTGCGCAATGTCAACAAAGAAAAACGTATTATTTTTATCCACCAGCAAAGTGGTGAGGTAGCACTTAGAAATAAGAGTGATAAAAAACTAGGTGATTCAACTTACAGCCACTCCATGGCAACTTTTAAAATGTATTCATTGTAGTTGCGTCCGGCACAAACCCCCCCCCCAAAAAACATCTGTGAGCGAATTAAATCAGTTTCATTGAACTAAAGAAATCCCCTCGTTTCAGAATGTCAGATTCTGATGGACGTGACAGGGGAGGAAAATAAAAGCCACTCAACTTAAAGAGAAAAGAAAAGTAAAAAAGGCTGTTCAATCTGACAGGTTTTACATTTATAATAGCAATAGCAATGTTTAGCTTGCTTAGCTTAAGGTGTGAGGTGAAGGAGTAACGGCCATTGTTTAAGTAGAAACAAAACACCACAGAACCATCAAATAAACAGATGAAAACTTGAATCACACGGCGAGACTTACCGTCTCCCGTCGGCTGGATGACTCTCTCCAACCCACGTGACTGATAAAACTCTTTTATTCTTTTGTCTTCGCCTGTTGAAACATGAATGTCAGACAAACAAAGACAGACAAAGATTTACAAGTACGCGATGAAAACATTTGGTAGGCCAGCTGTAAAGGAACATTTACTTAAAGCTTTAGACCTCGTTGGAACCGATGATTTAGGTCACCACCGTTTGTCACCACTAGTTTTCTTTTTTACGTACTTTCTTGTAGTCCGGGCACCAGTTTGTAGACGATGTCCTGCATCACTCGGTCCAGTTTGAGGTTGAGTAAAGGCTGTGTTTCATGGATTTTGATGTTGCACATCGGACAATACTTGCTCGTTTGCAGGTATTTCACGATGCAGCTTTTACAAACTGCAGAGCCGAAAGAGGGAAGAGACGATTTCATTCTCGCTCGGCCATCTCCGGTGGAGTTAATGAAATGCAGGTTATTTGTCGTTTTTTTTACTCACACGTGTGCAAACACTCTGTAATTGTCGTGGCGTCGATGAAGTAACCAGCGCAAAGGTAGCAGACGATGTGTTCGTTCAGGTCCTTGATCTTCAACTTCACCTCCTCCTGTCAGGATGTCAAGAAACGTGTTTTACATGTTTGCAGAGTTAAATAGTTTGGTTCTAATGTTAATTAATCCCCCAAAACAACCTTGAATAAGCGCAACTCTTCCGCACAACCGAGCGATGAGCTCAAAAGGAAGATATATACACAATGGAACCATGTTGGGTAGGGCTAGTACTGCAGCTAATGTTCATGCAACCTAAATTAGTCTATTGTGTGGCATGTAGTTTTAAGACTAGATATTGGGCTACCCCATGACGTCATTACATTTCAAACGTCAATCTACTCCACTGACTTCCCCAAAGAACCTGAATATAGTCGGGTTCACGACCCAGACTGTAGTCCTGACCAGCGCGAGGGATTCCGCGTTCAAAAAAACCAGCTGACCCTGACCTTTGACTCGATGGCTGAGTAATGACGTAAGCGCGTAAACAGACGAGGGATGTCCTCACCACGCAACAGAAGGGAAGGCCCAAAGTCAAAATTTGTTTGTTTTTTTACGTCGAACGACACGCAAATTTGCGAGAAACAGAATGTGCGAACAAGCGAGACTGTAAAAATAACAAACACACACACAAACCAAAAGCAGCTCGAATAACAAACCGCGACTGCTTCGTCATTCCCAAGAAATAATAAAAAAAGAGCCCGCGCAGCCGGAGCGGTCGCCCCGTGTTACAAAAACCCACGTAAACTCGAGACGGAACTTACGAACGCAGCGGCATTTCGGATGCACGAAACAAGCGTGAAACGACCCGCTTTGGTCGGTAGAATTTGGGGCAGGCGCCACTCGGCTGGCGAGGCAGAAACAACCCGGGTGGACTCCCGCCGTTTCACGCATGCTCAAACGCAGCTGCCTTCAACAGCGGTTGCTCCCTCCCCTCTCTCTCCTTCCCTCCCCTCTCTCTCTCCCTCTCTTTCTCTCTCTCTCCATCAGCGTCGCGGAGACGACATCTCCCGTTAAACGCGGGCGTTCAGCCGGTGGCCCGTTGGAGCCCGGTGTCCCCGGTACGGTGCCGCCCCGCACCGGACGAGCTCTCGCGACGCGGGCCGCTCACCTCGTTCCTCAGCGGGTCCAGTTTGTAGACGGACTGGAGCTGATTTCGTAGCCGCATCGCTATGGCCATCGGACCTTGCTCCGCCATCTTTGGGAATTATGCGTAGTTCCGGGTAAACCGGAAGTGTCGTTTTGTACAAGCTGCAGGAGGCGGGTAACGGCGAAAAAAAGGAAAAAGAAAAAAGATGGATTAAAGTATATTAAAAAGTCCCTTTACCAAGCAGCAAAAAATTATAACAAAATAGATAGTCTTGCGCACTGTAGGGGAGTTTTCCATCACTTTATTATTAAAAAATATTATTATTTAAAAAAAATATTTTAATTTTTAGTCATCACATATTTAACAAAATAACATAGTCACTGACCCATGATCGAAAAAAATTGTTGAGGCAAATGGTATAAATAATAACAGTACTAATATAACTAATAGTCTGGCTATTAGTGAGGACTTTTCTAATTATATGTATTTACATATTACAAGCTTTACAAAGATCTTCACATTTGTAGGGGTTAACTAACACCAGGTTTCACTGGATACCAAAATGGATTGCAATATATTAAAGTTAAATTAGTCAACCCCCTGGTTTTTATAAATCATCAAAAATTGAATATTTGGCAATCACGACTTTAAAGGGATTCGAATGGATTGACTTAATTGTTTAAGAGGTTTCAAAGGGAGGGATATCTCAGAGAAATACATTTTGGATCACCCCACAGTAATGTTTATACTCACTATATACTTTCTGGGTTTTTTTCAAGCATGCACTATTCTACTCTCACACACATATTGTATATATAAGTATATGACACGCTCACACACGAGTGGATGTCAGTTAAGAACCAGTTAGGAGGCACAAAACCTACCTTACCTTTCTCAATAAAACACTGCGTTTCACTTTTAGGCATTTGTTAGGAAAACACAGTATTCTCAGTTTAACTTTGAATAATGTGTGCGAATGGATGACACACTCAGCATTAGCTCTTACTACACCTGCCTCAGCATTAGAGGGCACTGCAGCCACACACGTTAACCAGCGTACAGCCGCTGGTGCTCCTGTAGAATCATCCATTAGAGCAGTGTCATACAGACACTTCTGCACTCAGGGTTTATAATGGATGATCAAAAGATGCTTAAACTTAAACTTAAGAAAGAGAGACCTTCTGCTCAGTGGGCCTTTAAGTTTTCTCTACGCAGTATGTAAACATGGAGCCTCTCAAACCAGTGTATAATTTGGAATTATATTCCTAATTCACAAGAAAAATATTCTCAGTGTGCATCTACTTATTACAGGGTTGAATAAGCGGTGCACCGGTGTACAGTAAAGTGTCCATATGTTAGAAGCCTGCTAATATGCAGGATAAAAAATAAAAAAGTCAAGTGTGGGAAAATGACTCTTCAACCACTTACCCCAGAAACTCCACGGTGGGTCTCTGTAACCTGAATCCTCTGACATATTGAGTCCTGCAGTACTCAGGCATCATGGAGGGTGGCCCGCTCTCCCCGCTGCACGCAATCCCATTAGGTCTGCTGAGTTATGTGAGTCACTTTGATGCAGATGTCATTTATAGCTAATCAACGTTGCATCGAGCTTTGAAAGAAGAATGTACAAAATAAAACGAATGGGCAAATAGTATTTGAGTTTAAAAAAAACTGCGCAACGCATTTAAATGTGTTCCTATTAAACACATTGAAAATGAACTAATTTAACATTTTTTTTTCATAAATGAAACTAAAATGATGAACTAAGTTTAAGTGGCTATATGTCTCTAGTTTTTGCAGCAGTAACCCGTTCACTTAGAAAAAAGAGCCTGTGACTGAAGTGATTGGGGGGGGGGGGGGGGGGGGGTGAATGAGTACTCCTCTCCCCTCCGAGGGGCTCTTGAGAAAAATAACTCAAGCGTTGGTGGCCTGGAGCGGCCTGCGGTGGCCCCGGGCAGCTCCCAGACCTACGATTAAATATGCGTGAATACCAAGTAGGGTGTTGAAATGAAAGAGTGTGTCTGCTCCGCAGTTATTTCACTGGATAATCGCGTGGTTTCTCAGTTTGGGGAAATGTTATTTAAATCAACAGTTAGCATTGTGTTGTGCTGTATTCGTTGGTTCCAGTCGGGCTTCTGTGGCAGTGAGATGTCTCGTGCTTTTATTTAAGTAATATATCTTAGGTTTTTAGTCAGACGTGGGCTAGAACCAGTTTATTTTCACTGCCCCAAATTACCTACATTTATTTAATCGTGGTGAGAGTGAAAAGTACAACTTTGTGGAAAATGTATCTGGGGAAGAAAACGTGTTCTTGGGTCGTGGTTGAGTTCTGAATTAGCGCCGTGCCCTGTTTGAACAGGTCGTCGTATCGGTATTATACGTGGAGGTCTCCTTGATCCCTCCCAGAGGGCTTCCAACCTGCGGACCACCCAAAAAGCCGCCGTCCTATAAACAAAGGCTCGCCCTTCATTTACTCTTTGGTAATTTCCCAGTGTAACGGATTGACTGGGAAGTTTGTCTTCTTCCAATCACCCTCAGTGAGTGTGGAAGCCATTTATTGGGACTGTTAAATCTGGCGTGCATGTTTCTTTTTTTTGCTGTCAATCAGCGATAGCTAAGACTCACCTCAATGCCACTGTCATCTTTTAAAATGTTCTCTTCTCCGTTCATCCTTCGGTGGGAGAAAACTTGGAACATCTTTGAATATCTCTTTCTTCAGATGAAAGGTTAGCAACTTGCCATCAAATCACAAATCAAATTCAGTGAGGCTAAATTGGAGAGAAAAAAAAAGACACAAGAAATATATTTTCATTCTTGGCAGCTTTTTTTCTTCTTCTTTCTTTCTAGTTGGAAGAGCCGCTGTGATCAGCCTCGCTTCACCGAGCCTTCATAGTCGGGCCTTTTGTCCCCCCCCCCCCCCCCCCCCGCTGTCTGCCATTTCCTCTTTCCATGTAACGTCTTATCTGTTAGGCCCGCGAGGTCACCGCTTATCTGACTGACAGGCCTTTGACTCGGCGCGATATCCAAATACCCCGAGGGGCTCGGAGGATCGAGAAGGGAGAGGATCAGGACGGATCCAACCCTTTCATTTGTTGTCATTACTTCATGTCAAAATCATGGACAATAGAACCCCTATTTCCTTGAAGTGCCTTCCAATATGTCAGTTATTTCTCCCGTCCTTCACTTTTATTGCAGAATGATTGGTTTATCTGATGGACCAAACACCTGCCAGGAATACAAAGGCGCCGCAATTAAGTGGATCAGTCTTTTTTTATTGACAAATGACACGCATGGTTGGGTGATGCATGCATGAGGAAACTCCTTCAAGCCGCCAGGGTCTGAATCAACTGAAAACAGTCTGAGCCGAGAGAGACCCCATTTACCTCGGCCCCTGGACATCCTGTGCCAAGGCAACTGCACCACCACCCTGCTACTAGAACATGCAGCCCGCCATGCCAAAAAGGAGGCCCCAATCCCCCCCCCCTCTCTCTCTCTCTCTATCAGAGCAATCAGAGCATGCGGAGGTGGACTGCGGCTTTTGTCTCTTTTGCTCCACCAATTGGCCGCCAAGTGACAGGCCAATGGCGAGAGCCCTCTTGGAATGACTCCCGAGCAGCCCCAGGTCGCGCTGCTCGATGGGGCGAGGGCACAATGGATGATGTAGGGCGAGCCCTTAGGCCTCCCTCTGGCAACAAACCCCACCACCTCCCACGTCACGGTCTCGGAGTCGCTGCGAAGGCCCGGGTGAAATGCATGCACAGAGATCGGACTTGCACCAAGCAAACAATGCCAGGATTTTGCTGATGAGTGACCGAATCATCAGATAAGGTGCAGCGTTAACACAAGCACAAGCTATTTTAAAGGTTTTTGTTCTACAATATAAAATATCCCACGGTGCTAATAAGTGGCTAACTGAGACCAAACACCATCCCGCAGTATATTTTTTGGGCCTTTATGTTATTGGGGATGTGGGGGGGGGGGGGGGGGGGGTCCTGTGAGGTTAGTTTGTTCTTAGCGTTTTTTTGCACTTTTTACTTCTGCTGATTAAGTTCATGCTGCTTCAAACATCTTGAAAGATGTGTTCAGTTGTGAAGATGGTCTTGCTCAACAAATTGGGAAGGTGTTCCTAACGTTTGTGGATGGAAAGAAAAGCTGTTTTATGAGCGAGTGGGGCGCTACACCTCGGCAGGCCGATATATTCATCCCTTCATTCAGTTGAACTAGGTAAGGGTGTGTCTTCAGATATTTGCTTTTGTGAGTAGCAGTTGTCGCGTGGCTCCTTTTCACAGGAGTGAAACCTTCAAATAATAAAAACAGTTCGAATCCTCTCGAAAAGAAAATGCACTTTATTTTACTTTGAAGGTCACATTTTCGCCTTCCTGTGGGAGTCACTGTGCCTTGAAAACTTCAGTCCTCCGCTCAGATAAGCTACAGGACAAATAATGAGTGAGACAATTGGAAGATGCTGAGACAGGACAAGTTGGCCTGCCAGAGTCGGGGGAAAAGAAATCCCCGTATTAAATCGTATTAATGTGGCACAATAGAGCTTTGTCTGTCATCTATTGAATTTTCCTTAATCCATGTGCGCGTGTGCAGCTTTGAGGAGTGTGCGTTCGTGTGCTCAGGCCCGGGTGTGCGTCTGTGCCTGTGTGTGTGTGTCGAGTGCACGCACAGACGCACTCACAAAGATGCAGTGATCCGCGGTAACTTTCAAGCGTCTCGGTTATCTCCGGATTATCAAAGGACTTTTCTTCACAAGTTGCAGTTGAAACGTGAGCCGTTTAATTATGAAAGAATAATTAAAAGAAAAACAGTCCAGTGACAAGTGAACGATGAGACCGAACAGGGAACATTTCAGTGGTTTAAGTGAACAACAGTGTGTGGACTCTCAGGGGCCCTCGAGCAGGGCACAACATCTACTGTTTCAGTTCTAGTCCCTCAATCTCCCCGAAAAATGATGGCCACACACACACACACACACACACACACACACACACACACACACACACACACACACACACACACACACACACACACACACACACACACACACACACACACACACAGTCATACTATGATAAGGTGGTTTGTTGCATGTGCTCATAATCCACCCACTCATAACAAGAAGTGTGTCACTTATGAATCACGGCATGTTGCACAACAACATTTCGGTAGCTTCCGTGAGGACCCAAATTACATAAACAATCTAATTCATATTTTTTTTCGAGATGGCCCATCTCTCACGTGATGTGAACATATTGTCGCGGTCCATTCATGCAAGTATCACAGCTCTCCCCCCCCGCCCATACTGGTCGCTCTTTGATATTTAAGACACGGCGAGAGGAACGGCGCACTTGTTCGCCTTGTAATCTTCAGGGGGGGGTGCACGCTCACTTATCACACATCTTCATGGCCGTTTAAGAGGATGCGGGTAAAGGGATAACAAACGCAGCAGAGAGGAAGCGTAGACCAATCTCAGTGAACTTGTTCCGATTTGGTTAGACCGATATGGTGATTTCTGTCAGTATTGGACTCGAGGTAAATCACAACATACTGTATACGTAAGCTATAAAGTACCATGACCATTCACTTAGTTATATTTTATCTATAGTCATATATTCCTTTATCTGAGGGCAATACCATATCATTAAAAGTTCCCTGTTGGGCTTCTGGCCACCAATCTGAACACTTTTCTGCAGATCCGGTAGTTTTAGTTGCAGTGGAAACATTTATTGTGAGGTTTGTGTATCAGAGAAGACAATGTTGAAGGAACAGGAGATGAGCGTGGGTAAATGCTGCGATCGCATCCAGGCCCCCGGGAGCTACAACACAAACCGTAATAACGCCGTCCATGCAGATACTGGTCTTGGTTTCCACCAACTGTAACTCAGTCAACCTGCTCTGTCACACCAGTCTGTGACATCAAGATAAATGCACATCAAAGCATGACGGTGCACCGAGACGCAAGCAAGGACGCTGTGAGAATATGTGTGTGCCAGCGTTTGTGTATTTGCGTGAGATGATGGCGGCCCTTTGATGCCCGAGCGTGATTTGGTTGAAGCATTCTGAAGCATTATTTATTTTGGCCTCTTTGCAAAGAACTTTGATGAGGACCTTCATCTTCTTCTCTTCTCCAGCCTCACATGCAGGCAGTCTTTCATCTATCTCTGCCATCTTCCTCTGTGGCATGCAACAGAGGAAACAGAGCTATCTGCACGATGCTCTGCGTTCACATTCACTGACGCAGGCAGCACGTGAGTTCACGATACACCGCGGTACCCGAGGAGCACGTTTAATGTGGTAGTGGGCTTTTAAAAAAAAAATTCTAGCGGGCCTTTACAATGTAAATGTCTGAGGTTTGAGATCAAGATCAAGTCATAGTCAACTGCACAGAGTTGCACAGAGTACAGGTACTTAGACAACAAAATGCAGATTAACCTTTAACCAGAAGTACTGAGTGGAGTAAATTTCATGTTAATAGAAAAAAAATATTCATAACAGTCGGTAAGAGGAAGATATGTAAATGCTGGAGCATTCAGACAGGAACTCACACATGTTCTAATTGTACTGTGGCTTTGATGCAACTGCAGAAAAGTAAACCTTCTTGGCAATTCATGGATACACACAAATATTAATACATTATTCAACAGCATCAAAAAAACAGCTGTATTCCACGTGAAGTTGCCTGGTTTAAAAAAATAAATAAATTAAAAGCAACCAAAATGGACTTTGGTCACGACCGTTTGCACAAACCAGAGCCCGGTCACTAATTGCACGAAAAACAATTGTAATGTAATTGTAATTGTTAAAGGGCAGTACATCATTTTTCAGACTTCTCCCCAACCAAAGTCGAGTAATTGCGTGGAATCAAAGGCTAAGTGGTGGGAGATCAAAGAAAGGCATTCTTCTGTAATCCCGGGGTGTTGCAGATCTCTTGTAATCTGCCCGCTGCGCTCCACCACTGTTTGACATCTATTTACTGTATAAAAAGGAACGTTGCCATCAATTACGGGCCCGCTGGTGCTGTTGTTTACTTTTGCCGAGCCCTGAGTGCCGGGGGGGGGGGGGGGGCTTTGTGAAATATAGATCTCACCTCCTCCCTGTTCTGTTTGCTCTTTGCAGTCGAAGGTGTGCACCCTTGCTTGCCCTTGGCTTTGGTGTTGGGGTGGGGGGGTGGGGGGTGGTGGGGGTGTCTGGTTGCTTGCTGGTCTGTGATGTAGGCTGAGAGATTAAGGGGGATCGAGTTTTGGCGGCTCTCGGGTTTTGTGTGTTTGTTCAGTGTTGAGATGTGGATGCTGACATGTTCCTGTCTGTCAGCTGGGGGGGGGGGGGGGGGGGGGGGGGGCGAGGAGGAGTCAATGATTGGGACTGCAGCATTGAGCTTTTTGTAATACCAGTTCAGTTTCTTATTTTTTCACACTTGTATTATACATGTAATTATTATTATAAGATGTTCTCATAATGTAATAATGTAATTCTGCACTATAGTTCGAGATGCATAAAATAACAAAATAAAATCTTTAAAAAAACAATAGAACAAATGCTCATCAACTACATGTGTTCTAGTGACTGGAGGTGGTTTGACGATATGTGTTGTTTTAGTGCCAAAACTGAACCAGAGGAAAGATTTTCATGAATGTCCAACAGTTTTGTCCCTTCCTTGTGTCAGTAACTGAGAGGTACGGTGCATCAGGTGGCTGATTATGCGTTTCCTTAGTCCTTTCCTAAGTGACAATCGTCTTTTCCCTTTGCGTCTTGCATGAGGGATTTGGATCTTTATCACAATTCATTCATTTTTATCTAGAAATTCCATAACGCTGATGTTCAAAGGGGCTTAAATGCAACCACACGCAACATCCTGCCGGTCGGATCTCACCCCTGATCACTGTTGCGTGTCGTCTGAGTCTCTTTTAAATGCTCAAATAAACTCTTTGCTTTGTTTGATATAAAACTGGGTCCGACGCAGAGTTCAAAAGGAGGCAGATCTGAAGCCTGCGACCTGGAGTCAGACTGTGTTTACCTATTGTCTGGTCCTGCTCCTCGCCTCGTGAGAGCTGCTAATGGTGGAGGTCTGGCGAGGCCAACCAGCCCACTGCACATGGAGAAGCTGTGAGTGAGAGGTGGGGGGTGGGGGGGGGGGGCGGATCAAAGATATGATATGATTAAAGAAGAACTAAAGCACGCTGTTCCATGTGGAACACATGGACTGAGGCTTGTTTTTTAGTGGCCTCCTTTACACGTTTTGTTGTATGTACTCGAGAAAAACTTCCCGTGGTTACATTATGACGACGTCACAGATATGTTTCATCATTCGCTGGTTTTCCTGCCTGGTGATTAAATATTCGATTTCTAGCTTGGGGTACGGGAGCTGGTTGTGTTTCTGGTCTTTACAGACAACGTGGATGATCCATCAACTCATCCTTTGTCGA
Source organism: Pungitius pungitius (assembly GCF_949316345.1). Classification (NCBI taxonomy): domain Eukaryota; kingdom Metazoa; phylum Chordata; class Actinopteri; order Perciformes; family Gasterosteidae; genus Pungitius; species Pungitius pungitius. The sequence goes on from NC_084901.1 coordinate 16,085,996, forward strand.
CTGAACGTAAATAACGTGACATTCCTGTTTAATCACAGATCTCCAAACCGGCCTTCCTGCGGCCGAGGCTGTTAGGAGAGAGAGGAGAGGAGGGGGGGGGGGGGGGGGGGAGGTCCGCTGAATCATCCCCAGGTGGTCTAGTCATTCAGCTCCTCGCCCGGACTCATCCTCACAGGCATTTCCCTCCCCCTCTGGTGACTTCACTTGAGTCTGTGCGACACACACACACACACACACACACACATGCACGCACAAACACACATTGTGCATAAGTGGTGGATCTGACCCAAGAAGACGAATCAGAAAAGCCGCGGGGCTCGGTCTGCCCGACCAAAGGGATGAGGTCATCCGACAGAACCTAATTTTCCCTCAAATTGCACCTCTGATCAGCGCAGTGTTTCCTGCAACAATTACACTGACCCCCAAGCCCTCATTAGCAAATAGTGTGGAGGAGGAAGAAAAAAAAGGACAAAGACCACTGGGTTTGTGAAGAGCAGGATGTTGCAGTGCAGAAAGTGTTTTTCTGTCTCGCATCATGTCTTGAGGCTTCTTCTCAACATCACCGACTGATTACTGAGGTTCTGCATCATGTGCTGGAAGTCTTACAGTGAGGGCGCTTGCAGTCAAGTAGGGGGGTCATGGAGCCACGTCCCTCACAAGAAGCCCGTTTGAGCTTTTGTTGAGTGGATGGACTAATTAAACAACAAAAAAAACACAAGATTTATTTCATTCACAAGAACACCCACCATTTGGAATCCATTTGCAGACATGAAAGTAAAACCTTTAAGGCCGTGCATTTAAGTTGTTAGCTATTTCTTTTTTTTGGGGGGGGGGGGGGTGCGGGGGGTCTTTCTTTCTTTTTCTCCTTGAAAAATGAGGGCATTGCTGCAACTCTGAAAACGTGCCACAAAAGCATCCAATTAGGAGGCTCATATTTCCCCTTTGCTGCGCTCACACACAAAGACAAACACAATCGCACACAGGCAGACTCTTTTAAAAAGACAGTACGCACCTGGCGTTGGTGGAGGTCAGACACGGGACAGCTACGGTATCGCGTGTTTATTATCTTTTAGCCGCGCTCGCAGCAAAGGCAGAGTCCACCGCTCTGTCCAGACTGAAATAACAGCCGCGTGATTGCCGTCCGCGTTTTGTACAGACGTTCATGGTGCCCAGAGGATGAAACCCAATGACTTCAGTGAGTCCTTGAGCTTGAGCTTGAGCGCCACAAGCTGGTCAGAATTTTTATTCATCTAATGAAATACCTCAGGCTGTATAGGGGCCTTCCTGGCACCTTCCTGGTTTAATACAGTTTAAAAGATTTTGGTGATCTTTTGTGCTACTGGACTAATCGCATTGAAACGTGGTGATCGTGTTTCATAATTGGCAACGTTTTATTCCAGAGCTTTAATCAGCTCAAAGTTTTTATTTGATGCTTAGAGGCATGAATTAAAACAAGTGGGAAAATGTGATTTCAGAGCTGACTACAAGGTGATTTGCTAAGATGGACAGTTTGGCAATGTAGGAAGTTGATTCATCTCCTCAACACGGGGGCCCTCCGAGCTAGAGCTGGAAACTGTTATAATTCATCCGTGCAGCTCCGGGCCAAACGGCTCCCACTCGAGTCAGCGTGATCTACGAGTGTCCGTGAGCCCCGGACAAATGTAAATGCGCACCAAACTAATTGGTGCCACAGCAGTCAGGGCTTTTAAATCAGCAGCTGTATCACCTGTTGCTTCAAAAGGGAGTAGGCAGCGATAGATTACTTTATGATTTGTTTCAATGTCTCCCTTTTGTATCTATTCGACAGACAGCCTGACTTGGACTTTGATCTCCGTCTTTGCCTGGTATTCTAACCTCATTTGAACTTGCATTCTTGAAGTCAATATTATTTTTAATACGTTTTAGATGCAAGAAAAGACAACCATATTCTCACGGCTTGAATGTGCACGAAATATAAATGATATAAATGTCTCCTAACTCTCTGTAGTTCTCAGAGCTGACATGACAGCATCAAGGCAGGTGGAAAAAACTACACTTTTTCAAAAGAAAAAATGGTGAAGTTAAGTTTTTGTCTTGCAATACTGATCTGGCAGTTTTGTACTTTTGGTGCGTCATCTTTTATGCAGGATCAGTCTACCTCAGGCTTGGCCTCACAGTCTAACCAGGCGAACATGATAGGGCCTGAGAAGCAATTTGGGCATCTGGACCAATGCTTCACCCGTAGACCAACAATATGAAAATACGAAATGAACGTCTCTATTTTTATTTGTACCACATGCCTTGCCCATCTGAACGCAAACATCGGAATCAGTCGGGGCAAATCAGAGACGTTGCTAATGATCCAAATGATGACCCGACTGCGTGTTTTGAGCCTCAGGTCCGGCCTCTCGCCGCCCTGCTCGCCAAAACCAGAGTGTTTCCAGCAGGTGAGGGTGTGTCGACCTCCTGTTGGGTGGAACACATGTAAAAGGAAAGCTCCAGAGTACCAAAACGAGAAGATAGCCGATAGGAAAAGACTGGAAAGAGATGGAGTGTGACATGTAACTGGGGACGTTGTGATTGAGGCCACCAGGGTGCAGAGAAGGACTGTCCTGCTCATGATCTATGACCAGAAAGCAATAACCTTATCACTAAAAATGTGGGCCGCATTTGAACTCATGCTTCTCTTGATGTGTCCTTGATTCCACACAGTTGACAGTGTTTTTTTGTCAATGCGGTAGCAGCCGGTTGAATGGCACGTCTAAGGCAGGTAATTATGTGAAGAGGAGAAGTGTCTCAACCTGATACCCGTCCACCACTTGTTGTTCTTATCATTCTTTTACTCTTCTTATTTTTTCCCCCCATCTCCATCTGGTTCCCTTTCTTCTTCACCACGACGAATTTACCTCATCTCTTACTCATAATTCACAATTCATGGCAGCAACCCACCATCAAGCGCTGATAAAACAGTTTTGACATTCAAAATATTTTGTCCCACTCATTACTGCCTCATTGTTCGCCTCTTACAGCGTCATTCTATCAAGACCGACCTCTGAGGGAATTAGACCCGACAATGTAAAGCCTGTCAAACACAGGGTGCTTTCAGTTAACTTCACTGTGTAAACTTGACACCGTACCTCAACTGTCGTATCAAAAATGGGTGGGGACGGATTAAATATTTGACCTTTGCTAAAGAAAATATGGAGATATTTCCATAGTGATCTCGCGCGGTTCCGCCACGCTCGTCAGGGGGGAAAATAGAAACTCTCAGTCTGTTTGGATGACGTGGAATCGAATGTCCTCGCGGCGCTCTTTGATGTGCAGAGTTTGTGTTAGCGTGTGGAGAGACAGCTAATGCAGCCCAGTACCTGAACTGTACCTGAATGACAAAACACGTGGGAGAAGCTGTCCGCACTCGAAGATCTATCGCACATTGCAAAAGGGGGTGGACACGGATTTTGACATCGGCGGCCAGTTCAGCTGAACCATCAAGGGATTGTAGACTGCATGAGAGGACCTCCTTCAGTTTATCGTTAAGATCTGACTTAGCTGGCCAAATGGGGCCGGGGTCCGAAAACCCCACTCGCTTCCACCTCCCTCGCGCTACTCTTCCAGCGGCCTTCGTTTTTCAGCTCACCTACACACCTACACACCTGTAACGTTTCGTGACTGGTTGACAAAATCTGTCCACAGACAGACTGACAGAAACATAAACATTGGGCGAACTGCACAAAACTGCTCCTGGGGTAGTTTGTGCTGCAGAAGGTGTCTCCAGGTCCACATTTTTGCCGTGGTGACTCACACACAGAATTTAAACAAAAACAGCCGCATGCTGCAGCTGGTATTGATGAAATAACCCATTCCCTATCAACTGCAGTTGACTTTGAATACTTGTGTCTATGTGGTATTTTAGGTAATTGAGCAGCTGGTTTGGCGCCCTACACCTGCATTTTACATGAAAAGTCTTGTCAGTTATGTTACTGTTCCATGATAATGCAATGCACTCTGCCAAAGCATTACTATTCAACAGAAAGTGCAATGACTCATTTTGCACATTGGAGAGATTTAGCAAATCCTTCATTTCATATAAAACCTATAGCGCTTTATTGCTTATGTAACGTGCACTCGAGCCGCGTTGTTATGAGTCAGATGTGTTCAGTTGCCGTCTGGCAACGAAACGGGCAACACCATTGTCATTTTTTTTTTTTTACGTCGTCATCTTTTCTGTAAGCACGAGGGGGATGGTGATCCTCATTATCTCATGTCAGTGACCAGTTAGCATTGCTAAATCCAGCCAAAAACAGACCATGTCTCTCCAGAAGTCAAGTCACGCCCGACACGCCGCCAGGATCTCAGGCACAAATGATAGATATGATCTCATTTCATTTACATGTACAATGGATTAAAAGACACATTTATAGTTTAGGTCTGAAGTCCTTCACTCTTCGAGTGAATTCGCTGTGTTTCTGTTAGCACGTCTTCTTGGTGAAACATTACCTGGCTGCAACAAAACGTATCCCGGCAAACGTTGGACAACTCTCAGCAAGTTTCCTTTTCTTACATTTGCTTTTCGACAGAACAAACGTTTCTCTGAAACGAACAATACGAAACGTCCAAATGAGCTGTCGCAGCCAAACGCCAGTGCCACGTTCGAGTCAATCATCCCGTCCAACGGGTAACCGCACTCCCACACGGCAAGCTGACACCACTTCTGTGTTGTTTCAAATCATTTTTTTTATCCTTTTTCTGTACGGCTGACACACCAGACGAGTGGTAACGCGGGTCAGGTGCCTTTCGCACATGCCCGTTCTTGCCCCCTTCCTGACACGCGCCGGAGCCGACCTGCCAGCGGAGACGGCGGTGTTGTCACTGCAGACACCTGATTAAAAAAAGGTTGCAAATAGTTTGCGAGGAGATATGTGCTGGCTCGTCGGAACCGTTGGGGTTCAGCGAGAGGCGACGGAGTCACAGAGGGAAAAGGCATAAATAAATGCATGCATAAAGGTGCAGGAGGAAATACATGCACGCGGAAAATAGTATGGAATGAAAGAAAAATTCTGCATTTTTGATCTCCAACCAGCTCAGATGGACACAAAGAGCAATTCATGTGTTTTTTTTAGCAGACATTATGGAAATATTCCTGGTATGAAAGTGACATGGTATAAAAATGAGTGCAAGAAAAGTCAAACATACACAGTACCAGGTGAAACCGGAAGTTAGCCATTATTCTTTCGTTCTGGCGGCCGGGCCGTGAATTTAAAGGAAAAAGAAAATTGTCAGGACAGCATATTCAAGAGGGATGAAATAGTCTCAATGAGGGAGTGAAGCAAAAGCCATTTAACCAGGAAGATAAAAATGTTTGATTACAAAACCTTTGAAATCAAATCCTTCTTGATGGGAGCAAGTTTACTATTGTTTTATATGTCAGATTTGTTTAGCTTTGTGTGTTGTACAAATTAAGCATCCGCCCCAACAAAGTCATTGTAAGTTCTGTCATGCAATTAAACGCCACAAGACAATGAAGAACTGTTTCCCCGCTCTGTTGTGACTACAGCCGCCCTGTTGTGCTGCACGCTCAGATGGGAAAAAGTCGGTTCAGTTTAGGAATAACACTCCTGCAAACTGGCAAAGCCAAAAAAACGAACGGGTCCGACGTCTCCATCGTCGTTCCGGAGGATGATTTCCAATGCCACCCAGGGACTGTAACCGATGACTCAGTGTTTCTCAGCATCAAAGCCCCGCCGCGCGCAATGTGGCGTCTGACCCGCGAGGTCGCCGGACTCCATGACATCAGAGCCAGCATCGCGTCATGGTCAACCTCAGCCCCCCGAGTGCTAATCAACAACAGACAGGAGGGATCGTGGACAAAAACTCGGGGCATTACCATCCATCACTGAGACGCTTAAGTTTGTTTATTTGCAGATGTGGAAGAGAGAATAATAGCAGATTGCGCCAATCAAGAAGAAAGAACCCCCCCCCCCCCCCCCCCCCCTCTCTTTGGGGTGCATGAATTAACGGTGGCGCATGGAGTAGTGCAGTGCGCTCGGGGCCGGCAAGGTTGGTGGTTCGAATCCCGGCTGCCCCATGTGCCATGTCGAAGTGTCCCTGAGCAAGACACCTAACCCCCAATTGCTCCCCATGCAAAAATGTAATGCATGGGTTATAATGCAATGTAAGTCGCTTTGGATAAAAGCGTCAGCTAAATGACATGTAATGTAACAAATTAAAAGATGTGTGAACTTTGGGGAGGTTTCCGTGTCTGCAGCGAGACAGCATCGCTGCCACTGTCTCCTGAGCTGATTGCACTGCTGCAGCAGTGTCCTCCGGGCTCCTCTCGCCCGTGAAGTGTCATCAACCCTTTTTTTTTCATGCATGAGATGGACGGGGCCCGGAGCAGGAGGCCTTAAAAGCTCGCGCATGACAGAGACTGTTGTTTGCGCTGCTGCCTCTTAAGTGGACTCCCGAGCGGAGCAGCGGAGAGACGAGGAGATGAAGGAAGAGAAATGGAGGGGGGAGCAGATGCAGAGGTTTCTCTAAACACCGAGCACAGAGAGAGTCCTCCCCGTGCTTTTAAAACCCCGCATTAATGCAGATTCCAGACGTGTTTGGAGTCCGCGACGCCTCGACTCACCGGCGAGGCGGAATTTCGTAGGGGTGCGAGAATCTCGGCGTAATGGGCATTCCAGCGCGCAACATTACCGCCGTTTCCCGACAATCAATCACGGCCCGCCGTGCTTCGGGGAGAGAAGGAGTGAAAAGAGGCCGCGAGGGTCCGTGTCTTTTGTGCGCTGCCTGTTACTGTAGGGAGAATTTCATGAAAAAGAAATAGTCTTTCACACCAATCTTTAAAGATTAAAAAAAAAAAAACTATTCTGGTTCCCTAAAATAAATGCTTCTTTGAGGCCGTGGCCATAAGGGATGAAGACACATTTTTACAGCTGATAACCAGTCTAATATCTAAACAGTACATCCTTACACCTTGAGAAGTTATCTTAAGCTCCGTGGCACACATAAATCAGAGAGGGAGCACAACACGGCCCAAGGTTAGAGTTTAACTCTCATACTGAAACATGCCATTCGGGATCACAGCACATATCAAACCACATGTTACCCACGATGCACTGTAATGTAAAGGGGGGGGGGGGGGCTTACTTTCACAGCCCTGAGCTGCTGTCAGTGTCCCCGCTGTACACTGGTTAGAGGACAATAAAAGGCAAAACTTTTACTTCATGCATTACTTACTTTGTTCCCTTTTGGGGGCCACCGCCCATTTCATTTGAAACACAATGTGTGCACACACCCTACTGTGTCATATGAGCAAATTGCTCTTTTCTGTAACACTATGAATCTGTCCCATGCACGCTTGCTTAAAGTAAGTGTGTGTCAATGTACCGTTTAGAACATTTCTCCTGATCGTCATCATAACTGACACAATTGCGCATTTTTAATTTGCTAGGAGACGAATATTGTGCAGATTTCTGTGTCTTGCAATGAATTACTTGCACATTCCAGACATCACGTGCAAAAATGTAAACCAGTGATGCAAAATACATTTGTTTTCTATCCAGTGTATTGCAGAATTACAACTCAACTAAAGTTTCTTCGCTTTCATATTATTCTTTTGTTTTCATTGACTTTGCTGGTGATACAAATTAAGGTACTTTGGTGTGAAAAATGTGCCTTTCTATGCAGGTTTCCTTTAAATAACGGGTACATTTTCCTTTGCCATGGCGAGAGTCGGGCCGTCACACGGGTTCTTTTCTCTCCGATGTGTCGGGTTCGACGTCACAGACAGAACAACAATGCAAAGATGTCACAGTGTTTTTTGAAAAAATATGTATTCTTAACTCAATCGAAAGCGTTTTGTGAGTAAAATGAGTCTTGTGCCTTTGAGGAGAGCGTGTTAATTGTACATTTTGAAGGCTAATACTTTATGATTGTTCAAATCCCAGTGGCTCAATTCTCAATGTTCGTTCCTTTCAGCTTGCTGCTCTTAAAGCATTAAACCCTGCAAATGGACAAACGTGTTCGCCCGGGTGTCATGTTTGCAACACTGCAGATCGGGGACGGGGACGATAATTACCTTTGACTTCTGCAGAATCAATTGTCCTATGTGCATAAGTACAGATTGTGACTTTACTGCTGCAGACAAAAGCCAGATGTTACTGGGTGTATTTTGTCCAGCGGGGCTTCAGAAACGTACGGGTGCATGCACCATGTGGCCATGTGATCTGCAAGGACACACGTGTAATGCATTGTTAAGGAGGTACTTTAACTCCTTCTAAGTACCGCGGCTGATCAGATGAACTCTATAAGTGTGACCTATATAGAGTTCCTTAAAATATCACTCCTTAAAAAAACTCTTTCAGGCCAACTCCCCCGCATGATGCAGACAATTACAAGACAGACCTTTTCCGACTCTCGGCTCTTTCGAGGAAGACTATCCCCTCCGAGCATTGAGGGGCCCGGGCAGCTCCTGACTTTTCGACAGTGACGCTGCACATGTGCACGTTCCGACGTTGCCGCTCCGCTCGCCGTCAGATCAGAGGAGGGAGGTGGACAACAGGGCGTTCACCGCCGGGTTGCACACATACTCAGCTAATCAGGAACTGCCCTGCTTGGGGGACACACTGAATAACAGCACGCAGTGATAAGGTCACCGAATGGACCAACGCTGGAATCAAGAATTTGAAGCCTCTGTTAATCCGTGACCAACAAGATTAGAAGGGGCTCCACTCAACGTACAGTGTGTCACGCAGGAGGAATCGCTCAAAAGAGCCGGATTTTACGCCAAAATAAAACATCCACCTAAAAAGTGAAGTCATGTACTAGAGTGTAGCAGGTCACACAGTAATCGTAAAATGTAACCCCCCCCAATGCCGAGGAGATGTGAAAACGCCACGCACGGCCCGATGGACTGTATGTCCAAGTGGACAAGGCGTCTCCTCTGTGGATCACTGAAGACGCCCCGTTGCATACACAAGCAAAATGTCCCTCAAAGAGACCAGTACACCAAACAAGAGGGGACTCAAAAAGACCCCACAGAAACACAGATTTACATTTCACAGATCGAGAGGTTTTGACTTTACTCTTTGGGGTAGACAGACAATGTGACCCCAGGGGTTGAGGCATTGCACTGGTCTCAATAAGTAAATACAAACAACATACTGCTATCAAATAACTACACTGCTACACAAAGTGTTTTACTTTCAAAGGGCAGGTTTGGCTTCAAACGGCAATTCAGAGAATATCAACTGGTCCTTTGCTCTTCATTGGATTGATAGGGGATAACAAGTAGACCTGAGATTAGTTTTGTGGAAATCTTCCGAGAATTCATCATACAGCAAGAAGCACAAGGAGACAGTGAGAAGACTGTGTGTCTGGTGGAAGCTGTGCCATATGCAAAAACAAGTCTGTGTCTTTTCCCCCGGAGCAGAGGCCTGTGAAAAGGTTCCATACATGAGGTGGCGAGGAGAATGCCGCACGGGTTAAAGAGACGAAGAGAATACACTTTCTCCCTCCCTCTCGCTGCTCAGCGATCCAGCACATCCAACACAAAAGCTGCTGTCTGCTAGCGTGGCCGGGGGCGGGGGGGGGTAAGCGCGGGGGGGGGGTATACCCCGATGACAGGAGAGCCTTCACCGTAGAAAGCACGATGGAAAGTGAGACGCGTCGTTTGACGTTGACGATAGGTGAGGATCGTAAAACCCACTTACGGTTATGGGTCCGACTGTGTGACCACAGGAGCATCGAGGTGCCACATCGTCACCTCTCCTATCCCAACAGGAAGCCCAGGGAATGTATTTTGATTGTTTTATTACAGTTTTTCACAGTTTTACAAGGAACCTTCTTCATCCCCTTCTGGAGCGACGTCACAATCACGTTTCAAGCTGTGAAAATCATTGTCTTTGAGTCGGATCGAAATCTTCCCACTTCGACAGTAATTCATTGGATGATTAATTGCAGTAAATCCAGTCCAGATTTATTAACTCAGGTCCTAAAAATTTGTTGAGAACCACCCACGACCCGCGATAACTCCTCAATGCTTTATGCTGCTTTCAGATGACCTTTCATTCCTGCAGGCCGGAGTTCTTTCGTTTTTTCCTGGGAACTCATGTCCACTCAACAAATAACCTTCATCTTCATCGGAGGGAGATCTGTCTGCAGCTTTGAGCCTGAGCATCTCAGTCCGAGGGAGCAGAAGCACTTATAATGGTCCAGGTTAGACTCGAGACGATGACGCTTACGGGTTCCACCGCGTCCACGGAGCTCTTCTCTATCAACACATCGGTTTTGTGCTGCAGCATACACCTTGTCGAGCTTTGATGGGTGAGATTACGGGGTTCAAGTGTGAGATGTGGGCCGCTGTGTCACAGTGCGGATGCTTTAAACAATGTTGGGATGACGTTAACAGTCTCCAATTCTCATTGGCACTGAGAAACTCATGGTATTTAATCAGGGGAAGAGTTGATTTAAGGCCTTCATTTGCCAAACCCTTCCACAGATTACATATTTGGGTGATGAAATTCAAGTAATGGATTTTTACTTTCCGCTACAAAAATAGACGTGCGTCATTTAAGAAATGCACTTTGGTTTATTTTATTTTCCACCTGTAGCAACTGTCTCCCCTGGGTTTTATTTAGACATGCATTCCAACTGGCCCACATTTGGAGGAAGGTTTATCATGTCTGTCATACTTTTAGAGAAATTTCCCTCCCTCATGAAGCCTAATATGCTCAGTCACATTCTCGACGATGAGACCACACAGCCTCCCGCTCAGCGGAGAGCTGCAGCCGAGCCACCTGATTGGTCACCGGTGCGTTCCAGCCGCGCCGGTAATCCCACAATGCACTGGCTGGATGTTATAACAAAAATGGAAATGACGCCGAGGGAGCTCGGAGACAATCTGTCTTGCTTCTCTGCTGTGTCAGTCTCATATTTGTAATTTATTCGCACTGACAGTGGCACACGGCCACGTCATCTGCGCTGAAGAGTCCTCTCCCTGGATTTTATGGCCGCTGTAAAGAATGTGCGCTGAATGTTCACTGGATACTGGATTCTCAAGCTTTTTTTCCCACTTTGTGGTCCTGAACACATCCAGTGTTTTCCAGTCATTTCTTTTCCGTCTTTCCTTGTTCATGTATAGTAAAATTGTTCATCTGTCAGGAGCAAAGATGGAAGCGGCCTGCTGTAACCTCTTGGAGAGGAGGCCGAGGTGGGCGGATGTGACTCTGACACATCTCCTACCAACAGCCACTGGTGTTTTCTGTCAATAAAGAATGTTTCCTTCTCTCTAAACAAGTATAGTTTATATACCCAAACCTTCCAGTGAAAACATCTTTTGTAAAGGTTTTGAAAGGACCCGACAATCAATGTCATCCTACCCTCAGGGGTGCCTCAATTAATATGGGTACATTTCTATGGCTACGAGATTTTGGAGAACTGTTGTAATCTGTTATTCTTAGGTTTTTAAAAGGTTTTTCATGTGTTGCAAATGAGCTACAGCTGCTTTTTGTTTTGCATCCCTCTATTTTTATTTTTAAATGACCATCTTGAGTCAAGAAATTAGAATAGCAGCCTGTGTTCCATAAAGAGGAGCATATCGATTCAAGATAATTATTATATGTCAAACACATTACTTTCTCATGCAATGTCCTCCTTCCACATAATTACAATAACACACAAAGAGAAAAATACAGGAGAAATGACATATAGGTGAAGTGACTAAACGTGTACTTCTGAGGACACGAGGAAGCGTCGTGTTGTGTGTGAAGTTGTTTCAATTCATTTGACAATAATTAAAGTGCACTGAGAATAGCATTGCAGCTGTTTGAGTAGAAGCAGAAGTGGGTGTAGTTGCAGTGATGGTAGTTGTTGTGCTTTGATTTCCTGTGGTTTCCTGTCTGGCTTCCTCTCTCCTCCTGCCTGCTATGACTTGCAGCGCGGCAGGCACCAGCGTCACACTTTGTACCACAACAGATTCTGTGATTCCTTATCCTCGCATCTCTTTCAACCCCTTTTATTTTGCATCTCATTCTCGCCCTTTACATCCTCTCGCATCTCTCCCGTCACTTTTTCTATTTGCACATTGAAAAGATCAAATCAGACCCCAAAAATCAGCGGCGTGCCGGTTGCCGGATGTTGTTCGCAGGGAGGCCTCTCGTGCGCACTCTTTGCATGGAGCAGGTGGAGCAGTTTTCCCCTGATATCGTCTTGGTGAACCAATGCGCTATGAACCCTGTAAGCTGTTGCCATCTTAAAGGTTAAGAGAGACAACAGGGACGCGAGGACAGAAAAGGAGGAAAGTCGAACCACGCTTAGTCATTAAAGACCTCTTGTTTGGTGACAACACGTGATCAGAGACGCTTTAAACCACCCGAGCATTTTAGTCTCGGCCTGCGGACAGAACCGGGGTTCAGCTCAGCCCGGCTCGGTTTGCTTCCCCCCCCCCCCCCCCCCCCCCCACTGCGCAGTGACAAACCGACCATTGTCTCCCGGCCTCTGCAGCAAACCCGGGATTCTTTGCAGATTGAATAAACGCAGGTGAGTTACTGCTTTGACAGGGAAGTGAAATATTCCTATATTGTATAAACATTACATCACCCTCGCTGGAAGCCCCAACTGCCAATTGTCCACAGGTTATTAGCTTTGTCTCCGGGGTCTCAGTGCTCCTCTTTGCGTCTCTTTTTAACCGACAGACAAACTTTGAAGGAGATTTGTTTTTTTTTGGGGTAGATTTATTTCTCCAGGAATCACCGAAAGGGAATGAGTATTAAACAGAAGGCTATTTTACGTTTTATTTCTGCTCTTTTTTGTGTCTTTGTCAAGATTTAGCTTCGTTGTGAAGATTCTCATTTCACTTTTAACTAGCTGACCCCCCCCCACGGGCCCCTGTGTGCCGCTGATCTACTCGGGTTGATGAAAGACAAATATTATCGTCATCCACATTTGCTCTGTTTAAGATCAAGACATTTTCTTTTATTACCTCTTGGCAAAATGTAAAACATTCCACTTATTTTTTTTCTGTCCTCCATAAAATACTGATAAAATAACCAGACTTAAACACTTTGAAGGCCACTGAACATCTTTCCATTTTTCTTTTTTGGTCACACAGCAAATGCCCCCTTCCACGTAAACCGTCAACGTAAACCAGACGGTTATTAGTTGGAGAAAATGTGTGGGATAAAATAAGGAGACCACATTCAAAACAAAAGGTCATAAGTCTTTGAAGGCTTTATTTAATACTTTCGCTCCTTGGGGAGAAGAAGTTGACACAGGCACACATCTGCACAGCTTTTCTGACACTGTCAAGTGGAACTTTTCAAACACTGTTATGGTTATGATTATAGCTATGCTCCAAGGATCTGTGAGAAAATATTTCAACATGCATTCTTAAGGTAGGAGGATGATTCGTGACGTTGCCATGATGTTTCATTGTGGAGGAGATGCAAGTATTAGCGATTCTACTGAATCAAACTCGGTCCTTTTTTAAGTCTGTCATCTGCCCAATGGCAATAATTTCAGTCACCTGAATCAGTACGAAATATACTCCCATACGTGAGTGAATAACAGGTTTTAAACTCCTTTTTAGAGTTCACAAACCACTCCGCCTGCAGCTCCCATGCAATAACATCCAATCCATGCTAAGGCTTCAATAAATATTACAAGTAATTATATTGCTTAATTATATTACTTATTACATAAACAATATTTTGTCTGGAAACATGACATGAATTGTCATGAGTTTAAAACCAAAGACCATCATCCGAAAAGAGAACAGAAGGAGGCAACTGGATGGGAAGTTATTTTCATTCAATGAAACTGTACGATTGGTTATTAAGAGTTAAGAGTATGACTTATACTGTAAGTCATTTTAAAGGGGCATTTTAAAGGGGCATTACACATTTTTTGGCACCCCCCCCCCCCCCCTCGTGATAGTATAAAAAACACTGTGGCAAACAGTTGATATACCTTCACTTTATTTATTTTTACTATTGTAAACAATCAAAGTCAGTGGAATTATTCTCCAACATAGCGTCATATAACTGCACATGGACACACTATATGCATCCACAGGTACGCGTATCCTCTTCTTCTCAGCTCGGTCAATCATCGAGGGCCGAGGCCCGTCTGGTTTCATCCGTCCGTCCAGAACAGCTGACGGGTCAGCAGGAGCTGCTGCGATCTGCTCCCGGGTAACCTGTGGGCTCATACATCACGGCTGTGTGAAAACAGGCTCAGTTTGAACTGCTCCAACTTCTTGTTTGACTTTTGTGCAAACAAAAAGCTCACGGCTGGTCATCCGTCACCACCTGTGCAACCTTTACATGACAAGGCAACAAATTGCCTTTGAATCGCTCGCTGTGGGTAAAAATCCCAGCTTCAGGGGGGGGGGGGGGGAGTTTTTCTTTTTTTTTTCCTCCTCTTCTCTCAGAGCAATGAATCATAAATATGTGACAAATGCGGTTTGACGTTGCTTTTCGGTTCTGATTAATGAGTGTAGCTACAGTCACGGTGGAAAGTCCCACACAGACAGGTTGGAGGATTTCTGCTTGGCACTGGAGCAGCAAAGAAAAGCCTCTTCATGTGTGTCGGGGCGCTGAACACAGGTTGGATGGGTGAAAGGCAATCAGACGGTTCCCCTTAGGTGAACCTTCAAGTTCCCTTTCACAGCTCGCGGCTGCCTCTTGACAATGTTCAATTAGGCAGTTTTATATGGACACTATATGAAGACACCTTCAGTATTGTAGCAGTTTTGTAACAGATGTTACATTTATTTTGAAGTAAAACCAATTTGTTTCAGAGAATCGCTGTTTGAAAACCACCTCTTCACAGCGTTATTTTATTTGTCACCTGTGGCAACATGTTCGTCAGTGTTTTATTTAGACCTGCATTCCAGCTGGACTACATTTAGAGAAAGGTTCATCATACACGTCATACTTTGAGAGACAGTTATTCCTCCCCGATGAAGCCTAATATGCTCAGTCAGACCACACAGACCACACTGTTTATTGTGCAACATCCCGCTGAAGTGATCGATCAGCGATGCGCTCCAGACGGGCCGATAGTTCCCACAACGCCCGGCATAGCTGCACGCTTTACTAAAATATGCAACTCCTCACTGTAAAAAAAAGTCAGTAGAAGGCTAAACATAACAATAGAGAAAAACAGTATGTGAGGGATTAAATGTTTGTGTGTTGTGTTTAATTCAAATATTTTATTGAAGGAAAATATTTACTTTAAATGTGGAAGTAATTGTCACTGTGTATGATAAAATATTGGATGTTTATTGTGCTAATTGATGAGATTTTCCCCCATTTTTGGCATTGAGGTACATTATACGTAAATACATCATTAATAATCCTGCAGTTAAACGCTGTGAAATACAAGTCACATCAGTGAAGAAAGACAAGATTAACAAATCTATCCACCTGCTTTCTTCCACTTCATGTGGAAATGAGCTGCAACACTTTGTGCTGCAACACTTCACACGCTCTTTTATGTATTGAGGGAATTTTGTTAACTGCAGCGCCTCGTAAACCTGTTAAAACGCTGCTGTAGTTAAAAAGAAAAAAAGAGCATTCTTCGCTTTGCATTTTTTTGTCCTTAATTAACGACCCCTGTCCCATCACAACACACTGTGTGATTTCAGCATGGTTTGGGAATTTCCCTGAGGAATCATGGGGAAAATTACGTTGACATTCTTTTCTTTATCTCGCTGTCTAGTTTCACATACGCTGTCAAAATGAGCATTGTGGTGTTTTTTTTGTGTGATACATAGGATTATAAACAGTCGTCGTGCCCTTTGACCTTGCTCTCCGTAGATGCAGCTAATGAAACAGTAAATAATGTTCTGTCGATGCGCCGGCGGTCACTACCTTGGAAAACGCTCCTTTCTTTGTCTATTTCGTTCCTGTCAAAGTGAAGGTACAAACATGTGACTACGACTCCCTCGGTTAACCTCGTCCCTCTAATTGGAGGCTTTCAGTGATTCGTTCCAGCTTTGGCGTGTGCGCCGCGAGCACGGGCTCCCACTAACGAGGGTTAACACAGGTGAGTGAAATGAATCTTGTTAAACGTGGACCAGGGTTCCACGGCGAGGACGCCGCTGATCCGAGTTTAAAAGTGGGGTCTCGGGGAGGATTAAGTGTTGTAGATAAAAGCCCGCGCTGGCTTTAATGTGTATCCTTTCCGGGAAGCGGACTCAAGCGGGCTCCATCGCTCCTGGCTCTTTGTGCCCGATAGGTTGCCATGGAGAAACACACATAACTAGGCTTATTAGTAACACCTGTTCCATGGACAGATATATCATCTGTAAGCAGTGGGATTTTTTGCACAAGACCCTCCCAGATAGAGTGAGCTGGCCTCGTCTTTAAATGGTGCACAGATGGAGGTTA
Source organism: Pungitius pungitius (assembly GCF_949316345.1). NCBI lineage: Eukaryota > Metazoa > Chordata > Actinopteri > Perciformes > Gasterosteidae > Pungitius > Pungitius pungitius. The sequence goes on from NC_084901.1 coordinate 16,102,372, forward strand.
AAATGATCCGCTATGGGACACAAAAAACTACCATTTCATCACCTCAAAAAGTTGCTGTGGCTAACTTTACCAAGTTTTGGTGATGGTGTTTATTGGTCACTGCGCTCATCCCCAGCTTGGGTGTCCCCTTGGCCTCTCTTTGGTTCACGCAACAATAGTGCATGGAAGTTTTTTTGAAAGTTGTCTGTGATCTAACTCCAAGTTTGTGGCCTTCTGCCTTTGTATCAGACGCCGAACGTGGTCTAGAAACATTAGCGTCCGAGGAGACAACACCACAGCTAACAAGCTACTGGGTGTAAAAGGAGGTCCCGTCTGGTTCGTGCTGAACAGCCAGCTGTTTTGATTTCTTTGCAATTTTTGGCTGAAAATGGCTGCTTCCCTCAGCTGGAATACAAAAACAAAGTAGCTCAGCAGTGCGGATCCACCACGTTGCAGCAGCAAGTGTGTCCGAAGGTATGAAGAACTGACACAAAGACCCCTTTATCTCAAGACCGATCTCAGCAGCAGGTGGACACCGCCCGAATTGCAGAGTTTTCCCTCATTCGGGAACCTTCCCCGAGAGTTGGCCCGGTCGCGGCGCAGTGCCTTCTCGCAGTCCGTGGCGGCGGTGATCGGCGGCGCTGATACGTTTCATTCAGAGCGTAACCCTAGCCGCTCATATCTCCGTTTCATCCCCGACGGGGTCTCCTGGGAGCAGTGCTGGCAAACAAAGGCCGCAGGCTCCTTTTGTGGGTTACACTTAGGACCGGTTCGGTTTACTGTAAACACAGCGGCAGGGGCACCGCAGGGGTCACATATGGGTGTTTGTGTGTGTGTGTGGGGGGGGGGCGGCTTTAGTCGCGGTGCTTTCATATAGAGTTAAGTTGCAGTTGATGATGGAGGATGAAAAGATGAAGTGAAGAAGACTTTTCTTCAGAAGTGAGGTGGAGAGGAGCCGAGATCCTGCAGTGTTTTAAATGTTCCAAGCGAGTTTGACTAAAATGGGTTTTACATTTTTAGCATTTGTTTTAATGGATTATTTGGCGGAATTTAAACCAATGGTTATATTGACATCTTCTTACACAGTGTTTACCCCACAGGTCCGAAAGGAAGGAGCCTCACGACAGACGTTTCGTAACGTTTGCTTGACTATTAGGCCTTTTGGTGAGATGAGGCTCTTCTTTTTTCATTTTTATCTGATTTACACTTTTGACCCTTATTTTCTTGCGGTATGGGGAAACGTGGTGCGTGTGTGGATGCTGGTTTTAACTGGAAGGTGATAATCGGAGAACATTCTTTCTTTCGGGCAGGTTAATTGTTGGCCGACTAGTTAGCGGGTTTATTTGGCGTTTGCCATTTGTCACCTTGACCCTCAGCTGTTCTTCAAACAGCACGAGGCGAGGGCTCTGATGGGGCTCCGTGTGTGTTTACGCTGTGCGCCTTTTTTTTTTTCTTCCCCCCCCGACGCCGAGGTCAACCTGTCAACTAGGTGCCGAGGGGGGAAACAATTTTTCACAGGCTTTGATTTGCCTGTGAGTGTGTTGGCAAGTATGCTTTCAAAGTCCAGTAGTCTGCGGCCCCAGCGGACCGCCACAAAGGAGCTAATCCCCTCTATCGCAGCCAGCGCAAACACATTAGCCGCACAACATCAACACTGCACTCAAGAGCCCCATTGACAAATCCTCCCTGCCTCCTCAATGAGATTCAGGGCCAGGAGCCACGATGTTCCTTTTCCCAGCAAATCAAGGAGCTCAAATGTTGAAATTCAAGATGCCGTGAAGGATGATTAAAGCCGCGGCGTGGGGGAATTTGCATTATATAAACGAGCACCGAGTGAGGGGTTTGCATCGGTGTGTGTGTGTTTTTGACCAATGGAATCATATGGTTGAAGAACAAAACACCGACGTGGAGCAAAGTTTCACACAAAAAGGCCAGTGGGTACTTTCTGTCGGCCCCACAGTCGCAGGTTGGATTTCGTTTAAAGGCATTTAAAGAAAAGAAAATCAACTTTGACTTCTCCTTTCACGGGAAAAAACTAATAGCAGGGTCCTGAGTGAAAGACCCCCCTCCCCCTCCCACCTCACTTTTCCTCCTGTGGGCTCTCAGTCTTCAATAACACACGTCTACAACACGTTATTTTTTATAGGTACAGCTGTGATAGCTGGGTGGGCGGCATGAGTTACAATCTACCCATAAAGTCATATAGAATTCAGTCTTTTTTTGTGTTTCCATATTTGGTGTGTGTGTGTGTGTGTGTGTGTGTGTGTGTGCGTGCGTGGTGGCAGAGGGAGAACAGAGAAACCTCTCAGAAATCGCTTCCCGAAAACGTCCCCGTTGCCAGCGCGGAGCGAGAGCCACGGCCCTCGGGCCCTCACTTCACTGCCCCCTCTCCCCCTGATTGACAGGTGGACGTTCCCCCCCCCCCCTCGGCAGCCAATCACGTCGCAGCGATGTTCAGAGCCCCCCCCCCCCTCTCTCTCTCTCTGTGACTGTTGGCACCACACCTTTGCAATCGGGCCACTGAAAAGTGTCTGAAAAGAATTAGTGTCGAGCTCCTGAGAGGACGTCATCACAGGCACAATGGGGAGTAGGCAGCGAGCCCTTTGGGCCCCCGTGGGGGGCGGGGGGAGCGGGGGGGGGGGGGACTCCCAGCTGTTCTATGCAACATGCTGAACAGTAGGGGGTCGCCCTGTGTTTGTTTAAAACTAACAGGAGTCCCATTAAAGCCCTGACTCCCCTCATTTAGGACTGCCATGGGGACACAAAGGACAGCCCTGGGAAGCGGCACGTTGCAAGGGACACCAATTATGGAGGCGAGGACACAGGCCAGCTTGTTCGTGCTCAGGGACATGTCAACTCGTTGGACGACCCCCTCCGTCAAACCCATTGACCAGAGCGCACAGAGAGGCATCTTAATTGGTGTTGGGCAAACAGATTTTGTCACAAAGTTGCAAAGGGAAGCTAAGTAGCTGAATGTTCACATTGTCCAACCCCTGACCTGAGCTTCGGGGGCCCGCTCCGAGACATCATTATGCTCCATTACTTTGAGCAATCGTCTCAGGCTCGTCCTATACCGCAGCGGGGGGAATGCGGGAGAGCAATTAAAATCAATATTCCAGGCAATAACGGCAGCGTAAATAAAAAGTGAGCCCTTTTCTCTTTGTACAGTGATATGATGGCGGCGAGGGGTAAGGTCTGGCACAGGGAGCACCGAGGCTCTTTTGAGCGCCACCATGTTGAGAGTGTTTTTTTTGTTTGTCCGGGGGCCTCCGTCTGAGTCGTCTTCTTCTGCTCCAACCTCTTCCTCTCCAACGGCATCGCTCTCTCCGCCTCTTTCATTCCTTTTTAAATAGGATTCTGGCGAGAGGGGGGGGGGGGGGGGATCACTCGACATCGTTTGTTTTGGAGAGGGGCCACCGCGGCGCGCTCGCTTGTCCCGGCTCATGAAAACATGTGTCGGGATGGCGGCAGAGGACCCGGCGCCCCGACCTCAGGTGAAAGGTCTGCTCGAGTGTGTGTTTCCCTCTGCTTTTGTTTCCTACCGTTCTTCCTCCTCCTCCTCCTCCTCCTCCTCTACCTCCGCCCATCCACCAACCGAGGCACAGCCAAAGACCCAAATTGGAGATTGGACACAGCTTGTCCTCGTAACTTAGCATTTGAATGCAACATGGAATTAAAGTGATGTGCCGATATAGAGGCACAAAAAGCAAGAAATGAATAAAAGAAGGGCGGATCAATACGTCATTGGGGGCAGCTTTTCCAGGTCTATTCAGTCATCATACCTGTGTCGAGGAAACACATTACGTGACGTTGACTGATATTTAGCTCTATTTGAAACAGCTAAATCCTGATGGATGGACTGAGGAGGCTGCAGTCTTCTCACTGATATAATTAGCCAGCACGTTATAACGTTTTTTGAGTATTTTTTCACATAAATGGTTTTTCCTCTAAATGTTTGTAGGTAGCTTTGCATTTAGTGAAAAAGCCAACTTAGTTTGGATTAAAGAGGCATATTGTTATACAATGTTTGGCTTGAGTCTGATCGATGCTACACTACTTTTTACTGTTGCATGGAGAGAAATGAGACTACACAACGTCTTCCGACTTCAATCTGGTCCTCTGGACACTGAGTTTTGGAATGTACACAAAGTGTAATAATTCACGACAGATAAGATGATGATTTAAATGATGTAAGAACAACTTTTGGTCCACAGATAACTTGTGTGTTAATACTGAGTACCCAAACTCCAAAACCGGACATTTTAAAAATTCATACCAATGGCATTGTTGTTGAATCATTTGACATCAATTATAGTACATAACTTTTTAAGTGTTTTGATATAAACACACCCATTTTGTCACATTTAGTTTGTCCTTTCAAACATTTGTCTCTTTGATAAAGTGTCATTGTCATAATCTACAACTATCTGTGTTATCGTCTCTCTGTCACAGCGGATGAAAGAGTTGAGTCAGCAGCGGGGAAAACATTGAAGGTTTTAAAAGAGTCCTAACTGCCCGATAATAACCAACCGAACACCACAGATTTAAGGAAATAAAAAAACCTTGAGTGAAGGAGGGTGAAGCAGTGCAGCGATGAGGGAAAAGGAGAAAGCAAGTGTATAAATCAACCAATAGAATCGTAGCTCAAAGTCACACAGTTTTCTCAGTTCAACAAATGATGAAATGAATGAATCAGGAGAACCTCTCGACACGACATCAGAGCCAAATAGCGTTTGCATTAAAAACATGTAGAAATTCCAGGGATAGTCTAAACCTACTCGCACTTGCTGCTGTATTTTGTACATCAAACCCCAAAATGAACAAGCGTTAAAAGTCGATAACTGATGATACCAGTGAGGATGAAGTGATGCAATGCATCCATTCATTTGGCACCCCACAATCATCGCTGTGTCCGGGTGTTTCCATCACTGGAAAAAGGCGTCACGACTTAAAAATGTGACCTTGATAGAAGCAAGCAGCTTGTGCCCATTGGTGGGAAAGTGCTGATTAATTGTGTCGTGGCCCTGTGAGAAAGTACGCCCAGCGCAGAGCACTAATTACGGGCCCTGCCTGGCCCACACAAAGGCTCATCTCATATCTCAAGACAATGAGGAGCCAGAAGAATAGGAGAAAGGAGAAGTTAATGAGCTGTGTCACCTGGCATCTGTTGGTGCTGCCCCGGGACCGGGCCTGACTGACAGTGTGTCTGTGTGCGTCCGTGTGGTGAATGTGGCATGTTTACATGCGCTTCACCACGGTGTCCCCTTTTTTTTTCTTTTTTTTTTCTTTCCTGCAACATTACTTCAGACAGGACGATGATGCAGAGGAAAAAGTCACAACCCCCGAGGTGAGAATGAAGAGGAAAAAAGAAAGTATGTTATTTCGAGCCCATCTTTGTGTGTCACGTGATCGCCATGTGGATCCTCCCACTTAGAGATCCTTTTTTTTCTTAATCAATTTAGATGTTTTAGTTTGAGATGCCGGACTTCTCTAACGCATCTAGATTATGTTCCTTAATCCCGTTGAAGGTAAAGTCAAACTTCTCAGTTGTGCTATTTAATGGGGCCTTAACAGCAAGTTAAATGCAATGATGCTGACGCACTAAACCTTTATTTTTGACCCGTATTCATAACACGCCGGCCGCATGTCGCTCTCGAGGGGGAACACGGGAGAGGTCTCGCTTTTCCAGAAAACTGTACGTACAGTAAGCACATTTGTAATCCTGTGAAAACACAACTCAGCCAAGGCGTTCAAAAATACTTTGTGAAACACTCGGCGACTCGGGGCCATAAAAGGCGACCCGCCGCCTGTGGTTCGGCGTTTAGCCGGAGTTCGAAGGCGGTCCTGTTTTGACAGTAAATGACGTGACGCGAGGCTGCATTTAATGACACGAGGTGCGTTTCAGCTCAGACGGTGTTTTCTGTTTGGTTTGGATGTTGGACGTTTGTTTTCTGACTGACCCCCCCGAGGGACAATTTCAGTGACGTTCGGAGAGACAAAACTTGTGTCAGGTCTCAAACTGGACGGATTTCTGTTGACAAGGCTAATTGTAAAGTATGTGGTTTCTGATCTCGGGGCCAAAGAACCACTTTTTGGTCGTTCCACTGAAATGTTTAGAACTCAACGGAGAACCACAAGGTTTTTTCTTCTCTCCCCGTTGACGTTGCTTTGTCTTCATACTGTATCCATTGTGCACAATTTGAGCAAGCTGAGATTTTCTAATAATAGAATATAAACTACTCGGCAGTGATGGATTCCACCTCCTCCTAAAAAGAAAAAGGGGGCCTGGCTCTGCAAAAAAAAAAGGGAATCCTATGTTTCATTTTGAGGTTATTGGTCCAGTTCCAAGAGCATCCAGCCTCCAATGATCAAAGGCCCAAGTCAGAGAAAAGCCTGGCGGGAGGCTTATGCAAAATGTCGTCTGCTTATTGCGAAGCGGGCCGACGCGTTGGAAACCATCGCCGCTCGTTTAAATGTCAATATACCCAGATGCAGTTTGGCTGTGCTTGGTCAAGTTTGAAGAATGTGGATAGAAAAAAAAAAAAAGAAGAAGAAGAAAAGCTCCTCATTCGCATTAACAGATTTTGGAGCGTTTCGAAAGCTGATTAAATTCCTGAAGGGAGACAGATTTCAGGACATTAAACATCTGTAGACGTTGAAAACAGTGTCCCAACTGTTTTTATTTTGTGTTACCTTGTTACTAGGGAATCCTTCAGTGGTCTTTGCTGCTACTCCCCCCCCCCCTCCTCCTCCCCCTCATCCCCTCCTTTCTCCCCCCAGGTCAGTGCCAATCCATTAGGTGAATGGTGAATTACCATGTCACACATCAAGCGCTACGTTTCCACCTTTTAAAAGCAGACGTCCACAATCCCATGACGGAACGGGGTGTGGGGGGAGGAGGGGGGGGGGGGGGGGGGGGTGCTTCTGGGTCCGTCGGAGGTAACTGCTGGAGCGGAGGGGGCTGATAGCATCGCTAGGAATTTAAACAAAAGTACTTCTCTCTCCCTCAAAGCCGCCATCTTTCAGTCTGACGGTTACTGTAAACATCATTCCAGCAAACAGCATTTTAAGACGTGCCACTCCACATTCCTTTGGTGCATTTCAAAAGATGGAAAAATGTCTAAAATATTGTGTGTTTACTGGCCTGGAGGACGAGTCTTGCACATGAAAGTGAGTTGTGTTTTAAGTGCTCAAAGGGTCAGCGAGGTAACATCTCAGATCCCCCTCTTAAATTTCAAATAATATCAATCTTGTTTTTGGGGGTTTGGGACTTTTTGTGCCACTCAACTCAGCAATGATGTGGTAATGCAATATTTAATACCAGTTTATTAATTCATATCTGGGAATCTGGGAAAGATCTGGCTATCTGGGAAAGAAAGAACTAATACAAAGATTAAAATGTCACTTTCTTTGCCAAAGATACTAATATTGATGCTTAAAAAAGGAACAAGACCTTTTGCAAGGATAAAAAAAGGCCTTCAGAGATGTTGCAATAGGTCTTAAACCACTGACCTTAAAAGCAGTCCTCATGCTTTGGATTTGTATATAATAATGCATAACTTGGCAGTATGCAGGGAAGGGAATGTGCTCTATGTCCAACCAATTGCTACCTGCTGAATTTCTTTTTTAGGCAACAGGATATTTCAACGTGCACATCTGAAAAAATCCTGTCTGAACAGGGACATAAATTAGCTTTCCTCCACAGTGCAATGAAAACGTAAAGTAGTTCTTTTTTTAAAATATAGTCCTCATTTTATTAACAGAGGCCAAATAAAACTCATCACATTTTATTTACAACGGGAGGCAATAAATATCTTAATAATAGTCATAAAATTATTTTTGCTTACATTGGTTTAAAAAAACAAAAAAAAAATCATAAATGTGTCATGTTGTTAGTAGCGAGTCATACAAAAGCCTGCCAGCGGACAGGTGAATACATACTACAGGTGAAGGGAGGCTGGAGCTGGTTGTCAGTGAGAGGAATGATGGAAGCAGAAACTTTTCCGTTTTTACAGTTCAGACACAAACATCGCGTCGTTGAGAAAATGTTCCCAGAATCCCGGACGAGTTGGGTTTCCAGGGCCAGAAGTCTTTAACTCGTCAACAATGTGGATTCACAAAGTGATCAGGGGTCGTCGGGAAGGGATGAGCTTCCTCCAGAAAGCATCTTTGACACTTTCATCCAGTGAGTAAAAAAGGGATTTTTTGAAGAGAGGGAAAAAAAAAAAAAACGTTGAGTCGACCAAGAAGATTCTTCTCGAGATTTAACCAAAGACAGAAGGAGAACGAGAAGGATCAACATCCTGCTCCCAAAGGTGAGGCGGCTGGAAGACTTTGTGGGATCACGGGTGACGTGAGCTGTAATATTTTTTTGCTTGTGTTGTTTTTTTTTTTCTTTTTTTTTTTCTTCTTCTTCTTCTTCTTTTTTTTTTTAGGTGTTTAAACAAGACTAAAGCCGCGGCTGGTGCCCGACTAGTCAAAGCATGTCGTGTTTTAGCTGAAGTGTCAAGGAAATCACACAGAGTACTCTGAGGCTTCGGCGCATTCCCGGAGCCGCGAGTGGAGCTGAGAGACATCTGGAAAAAAAGAAAAAAAGAAAAAAGAAAAGAGAAAGAGCGACCTGTAAAATATTGCACTCAAAGCTACACAGTCATCCCGGCGTCTCCTGCGACGGCCACCTCCCTCCGCTTCATCTCCATGGCGTCCGATTCCAGTGGAAAGTATGGGATCCTCGTCGTCAGGGGCAACACAAACAAAAAAAAAGAAAAACGACAGGTATTCCAATGAATCTCTGGTTGGCTGATTTTTACGACGTTGCATCAGCTCCACGCTTCAGTCCCCTTTGTCAAAAAGGAAGTGGGCCTTCAGGCCGCAGTCCCAACGGGGATGGGGTGGGGGGTGTGGTGGGGAGGGGGGGGGGGGGAATTCTTTTAGAGGTCCTTTAGTTTATCCAGTATAAATAACACGACAGACACAACGACATCAACCCAGAAGAATCCAAGAGTTAGGAAATATTCAGTCATCCTGAAATACAAAAATAAAAACATCTTTTTTTTGTTTGTTCTTTTTGTCCGTCTTTCTTTAACACAAGTGAAGTCTTTAAAGTCGATTCTTTTCAGACGAGAAGCTTGAGAGAAGCTTTTCGGTTAGGTTTTTTTTTTTTTGTTGTTGTATTTTTTTCCCCCCCCGCTAACCCCCGCCCGACTCCACCCTGGAGGAGAACTAGTGCTGTCCCGACGTTCCGATCAGTTCCTCTTGGGGTTGGGCTTTAATCGCCGAGCCCTTCGTGTCCGCTTAGTCACCGTGGTGAACCGGAACTCCTCCAGCGGGTCCGGCCTGCCCTTCGGCTGGCGCTTCATGAAGTGGACTTCCTGCTGCCTCTGCGTGGTCCGCGAGCCCTTCTTGGGCCGCCCCTTCCTGTTGAAGCCCAGGTACCATCCTTTGTACTTGGCCGACACGAGGGCCGTGTAGTTGTTCTCCAGGAATTCCTCGACAAAGACGCACTCCTGCTTCCTCCCGTCGGGCTGAGGGCAAGGGAAGAGAAACTCGTGAGCAGCGCGGCAGAATAACAGTTATTTCCTGTAAAACAACGTGTTTTCTTTTTGTGTTGTATCCCACAGGTTGGTGTAAAGAGTTCAGAACATGTGAAGCACATTACAACAGAGGAGTTGTAGTCGTTGCTAAGGAATAGTTTGACTTTGTTAGAGGAACTGGTTAGCTTAGCTTAGCGTAAAGTAGCGTCGTAGTTAAACAGTGGTATTAATCTTCTCGTCTTACTCTCACCAAGAAATGTTCAACTATTGCATTAAAGTAACGGCGGTAATAGTCATTACAATTCAAACAAGCTGGATAAATATTTCAAGGTGCAACACTGATAGAAATCTAGAGGGTCCTGATACCAAACTGTTATCTACTGACCTTTATTTTTAAGGAAAGTATTTTCACTGAAAAGTATCACAGTATCACACTATGGCTTATCTAACTTTTAGAATATGGTGGGAACAAATGAGAATAAAATCACAAAATATGGACATCCAAACAAACTACAATTGGCAAAGCCAAGGCCAGAATTTGGGTGAAAAGACAAGAGAAAATCTTATCTTATCTTCATCGTTAAATATGGTGAAAACCACGAGCAGTCAATAATGGAGACGTCACTTGTGTTAATGAGAGAGCGACGCGATGTGTTCTCAGACGTCGACTTCTTCCTCCTGCACACAGGAGGGCGGCTGTCCGCAGGGGGGGGGGGGGGGGGGGGGGGGCGTCCAACGCGCTTGCGGCCACCTGGTGTGACTAAGTGATATAATTGCAATGGCATTCCTCCTAAGTGACCATTAGTCTCTCGATGCATTGTGGTGATTGCAGTGCGTAATTGACTGATCGAGTGTCAAAGGAGGAGGCCGATGACGTAATGGAAGAAGGGCCGCGAGTTATCAAAGGGGTTTTGTGAGGGTTTACACGAAAAGCAGGCGAAACTCACCCGTCCGACTATTTTGCCCTTCTCATTCATGCAGATGTAGTGTTCGCTCTCTTTTCCTTTTATCCGAATGTGGCTCCCGAAGGTTTCCGTCTCGACGACGAGAAGAGCTGGAAGAGAGAAGCGGGAGTGGACTCTGTTAGGAGAACGTCTCCAAGGATCCTCGTGCATTTAAACATGACCTTTTACATAACCGTCTATATTTGCCTTTTATTCAATACTCAATGATTGTGCTTATTTTTAATAAGGCCAACGTAGATCTTCCTCAAGCACTGAGCCTCATAAAGGAAACGTTGCTGTTTAACCTGCACTTTGAAATGGATGATTAAAATTTGAGTTGTTAAATGTCTTCATTTACCACCTCAGTTGTAGTGTGGTTGTTCCAGAGGCTGTAACATCTATACTCCAGGGCACGTAGTTCTTGTTACGGTATGTTTAGTGTATAACTTTCTTCGCACAATACCCCACATCAACCAGCAACAACAATGCCACCGCCACTTTGGCCCGACACAGCAGTAATCCACTCTCGAGACGCATCCCGGCGGCTCTTTTATCCCCCCCCACACCCCCACCCCACCCCCCCTCCCCACCTCCAAAATGTTAACCCCTGCGAGGTCACCTTTGTCTCTGCTCGCCCCTCGACCAGCAAAGAGATCTGCCAAACATTTGTGCAGCGGTTATGTGCCCCTCAGGATTAGGTTTCAAGTTGCCTTTAGTCTGTGCTCACTCAATCAAAAAGTTAAGATGATCCATTTGTTTAACACACAGGGCCATTCAGCGGCGCTCAAGGGAGCAGGGGAAGAATGGGCGAAGGGGACGGGACGGCCTCGAGGGCAGAAGTAACCCCCCCCCCTCCTCCTCCCTCCTTCTCCGCCTCTTCCACCCCCCCCCCCCCCCCCTCCTCCTCCTCCTCCTCCTCCTCCACCCTAAAATACAACCTTGGGAGCAGAGTGGGAAGAGGGAAACCTGTCTCTGAAAAGGTGCAACTTCTCCTTCTCTGGGGTTAGGTGGTAGATTTATGTTCAGAGTCCTGAACTGAAGCGAATGATGTTTAACAAAGACACTTTGGCCACGCGGGTCAAATCGGGAGTCAATTGAAGACACTTTGCTGGTTTCGCACAGAGACCCATGATCCCACCTCCACCCAGAACGTCAGATAAAACACAATTTTTCCTTTAAACTAACAAAGACACAGAGTCATTTCATTTGATCTGAACAGCAAATATCATCAGCAATGAGCGAGTGGGCACCGTGGCGTTTTGTACAATAACACTCAGTCGGCAATAAGAATGAACTTTGTATTCATTAAAACAGCACTTGCAGGGATCTTTTAAGCAGTGAAGTGTTTTCTTCCTCTGGGCGGTATAAACAAAGAGGGGCCGCAGGCTTTTATTAACCCCAGCGTGGGGTCATCTGTCAAAAATAGCTGAAACTCCTGCTTTAATTCCACATTGCAGCCTTTTTTTTCAGTTTAAAAGCTTTTGCAGTGACCCGGCGTCTGCTGCGAGGGGACAAAAGGCGTCATTCCCCGACGGATTCTTCCGGCAGAGGATCGTCTCTTTAAAAGTAACGAATCTGCCACGCTATCGGCCAAGAATCATGACACACCGCCCGCTCTTTGACTGTGCTTGTCCGGACATAAAGCTCTGCATCCAAGCGATGTGTTTCTCCCTGTGGTGGTTTGTGGCGCTCCGCCGCTGGAGCTGCACGGACCCGAGAGCGGATCGAAGCGAGCGGAATGTCTTTCCTGAGCGTTATTACAGAGTGCAAAGGAGATCACAGGTGCCAGGTACTGCAGCTGGATTGGGAGGAGGAGGAGGAGGAGGAGGGGGCGCGGGACAGGAGAAGGAGGGGCGGAGGGTAGAATTGGCAAGGCCTCATGGGAAAAAATTGGATCTGCTTCCACTCAAGCTCTAACAAGCAGTGAGGAAACTTCGCCTCGGCGCATCTGCGACTGAACGCACTCGCTCAGAGGCGCGACTTCAGAGCCCCGAGTCAGCTGTCGCGGGCTAAATGTCTGCAGGACAGCAGCAGAAAACCAGTGGCGTTTGGTTTCCGCCGCATCAGGGAGCTGACCTTCGATCGACCTCATCCGCCGTGTGCTCTTGGATTTGTCAACAAAGGCCACACAGGGAGGATATATTTAAGGTTGATGAAGGCGTAGCCGAATATGTTCGATTATTATTTTCAGTGACCGTCACAAACCTGTGCGTGGTTTGGAAAATAAAACATAATACATTTACTTTGCCATTGCACTGGCAAGGTCAAGGACAAATCAGGTTTGACCAGTTTTCCTTTCCAAATATGTCCAAATATTAAGTGAAAAAAACTCCAAGATGCATTGGGAGTATCCTTAAATGTTCACAACCTAAAACAGCAAAGATCTATTCCATCAAGTCCATCCGAGGGTCAGCAGTTTCATAATGGTTGCAACCAGCCCAACCAGTACTTGGTGGCTTACAAAAACCACCATCCACAGAGCCTGGAAAACCAACTCCACACAATGGTTGGTACTCAGCCAAGGTGAAGCGGCGGGGACGTCTCTCTATGAACTAGCTGACGTGTGGCGTGAGATGGACAGGAGTTCTCCCATACCATACTTGCCCCCGTCATCTCCGTTGGCGTTGACTTTCTTCCCCAGGATCTGGACGTGTTTGCCCGTGGTTCTGCTGTAGAGCTGGTAGATGCGGACCTGCTTGCGGCTCAGGTCGTCCGGGTTCCTGGTGTGGTTCTCGATGTAAAACCTGAAATCAGCAGTGGTCTGCTGGGATTCCTGCGCAGAGGTGTGAGACGAAAGAGGGAGAGAGAGACAGTGAGAGATCGTCACGGCAGAGGTGTCGGTGGTGATGTGTGCTTTTGTTTTTATGGGCCTCGTGTCAAAAAAAAAAAAAAGAACTGTGCCTCAAGGGGCGAAAACTAGAGATAACAACCGGGAAAATTGTGGCTGCTGCGTTTTAGTGTTTTCCCTCGTTCCTTTTAATTAAACGTTGCATTTACAGGCCGTTAACTACGTACGAGACGCGTTAATGAAGTGAAGCCACAGGACGAATGCAAAGTCTGCCAGCACAACCTTCTGTAGCTTCGCATTGAGGCGGCCGTAATACTATGTGCCCCCGGCGATATTGAGAAACCTTTACCCCTATTCCACAAGCCAGCGGGCCACCAGCAATTATACACCTGAAGCATCCAGACCTGTTGCACTATCATCAAACAAATATCTGCCTGCAGGCCAAGCAGGGTCCATAAATTAGGAAACGCAGCAGGTCGGAAAGACAAGACCGAGAGGTGGCGAGAGGCACCTTCGAAAACCGCAAATGGCTCCCGCGAGTGAGCACCTTTTGATGGGATCGCCCAAATCCACGCTTTTAGGGAATTTACGAGTCACCCCGGACCCGACGTTAAAAAGAGAGGAAATCGCGAGAGAGCGAACCGCGTCGCCCCAGCGCGTGGAAGCGCGAGAGTGGAAACGTATACTTTCAGAAGCCCTGGAATCTCGCTTCCCGCCAAGATACCGTTTCCCCAGCTGTACGGTGTGGTAATTGCACAGTAATGGCTTTTTATGTGACTGTTCTCAGGTGGCTAATTATATACACATTACATACCCCGAGTCCTTGTTATTCTAACTTCAGTGAATTAACGATCATGTAGCAAACATGACGGGGGGGGGGGGGGGGTGGGGGGGGAGTTGTGGCCTTTGGAAGAACAAATCCTTAAAGTAAGAGAGCGGTACGGTAATCCTTAGAAGAACAACGTCCAGGAAGAGGAGTCCTCGGCGTCCCACTTCTGACGTCAACGCAAGAACTTCTCCCCTTAAAATGCCCAACCGATTGTGAGCCATCGGGCCGCGTTTCTGGGCGGAAGGACTTGTTGGCTCATCATGACGTAGTCGGTCTAGAAATGTGGCCCTCCGAGGATCCGGCCCCCAAACTGGGACACGGCTTCTGTATCCTGACATTTCGGAAACACGCCCATAATGTTACTTTTGGCACCAGGCGATGTGGGAAAAAAAAGGGAGGCTGAGTATCGAACTGCATAAGCTACTGATGCAACTCATTTGTGGCGTTAATATTGACTGCAGGGCGTCAAAAGCTGAGACTTTACATCACGTAATGTTTTTTTTTTTATTGGGGCTATCTATTTACGACCTGTAAGCTTCGCCTAAAGTATCATAACTAGTTGTAGGTTGTGGAGCCACAAAAGCGAAATCTTAAAAGTCAAGCAGATCCTTGATCCTATAAAGTCAGACCAGGACAAGCGGGCCTCTACCAGGAGATTCACAGTTTTACTGCTTCAGGAGATGCGTTAACATCGGATCAGGGAACTGTTACCCCAATGCAACCTGTCAAGGATTTGTCATTTCAACACAGCAGTGTGCCGAACAAAGCACACCTCAAAACTTAACTTAAAACGTAACTTAAACCGCAATTTTTATGGTCACACACGTTAAATTTGACCACTGCATGTAACCCGTGCTGAACCTCCGGGTTTTAGTGTCTCGCTAAAGGGACGATTCCACGTCCGGAGGAGGACCCTACCCCCCCCCCCGCCCCCCTCTCCCCCCCCAGCCACAGCTTCCCCGTCCCTTCTATAGTCGCACGGAGAAAATGTACCTGACGATATTTAACCGTACATTGAAATGAAAGGGGGGGGGGGGGGCGTTCTCGGATACAACTTTTAGACTTCTGCTCCAAACAGAGACCCACGGAAGCTTGGTTCTCCAAACACAACGCGACTGTTACTTGTTCCCAAGGGAAGCTCCAGAAAATAATGCATTTAAGAGCTGGGCAGTTAGCACGGCGGCTGAACAAACAAAGACAACGGCAGCACCTACAGAACATTTCACCTAAACGTCGGACTGAAAAGTTATTAGCGGCCTTCACGGAGCTCTTCTGCAGCTCGGACCCGGAGCTGTGACTGGGATGAAAGGACGCTGTGCAACCACTAGAACCTGCACAGTCCTTCATCTAGGACCGCACACAAATGTATTGAAAGTGATGCATTCATTTTTAAAAGTCAGCCGTTGTCAACGTTCTCCTGAAATGAACCTCAAAGCTGACGAGCAAGAAAGGAGTAAAAAAAAAAAAAAATACTGCACACACACACACACACACACAACAAAACTTGGCCTAACTGGGCTGCTGAGGGATTTATCCCAAATCTCCCCATCTCTAAACAAACAAAGGTGTGTTGGGTAGACAGTTGCATTTTGCATCAAGGGAAAGGCAAGCCTAAGCACATGACAAGTGTTTTTTTGTTCTTCTTTTCTTTCTATCAAGCTGCCTCCTTTCTTCAAAGACACAGCGGGAAAACGGATATGGTTGAAACTTCAAAAGTATGGCACTCACATCTTCACCCGGGAAGCTGAGTTGTCACATCCATCTGAGATACACCTTGCTATCTGCATCGACTCACACGGGTCACACACACACACTCTCTCTCTCTCTCTCTCACATGCCGGCAGTGCATTTCTTCCAAGTGTGGTCGCTCCTGTTGTCTTTTCCTCGTGAAAATCACAGCGTGGCACACGCAGGAGCCGGTAGAAGCTATTCCTGCAGTTCTCCGGTTCTGATCATTATCAACCTGGAAGCACTCAAGAGAGCCACGATGCAATACTTCTGTTTGATAAAAGGCCTTTATCTAATCTGTGTTTTTTTTCTCTCTCTCTCTAAGCCACAACAAACATGCGTGTCACCTTATTGAAAAAGCACAAAGCGCCACCGGTCCTCTCGTCGGTGCACGCCATGCGGCATCAGGTCCATCCTCTCTCACATGTGACGAGTGTTCAGTCGACACCATAAGCTCTGTTTGTGCCAGCTCTGTTGGAATAATCCTCACTCATTGACTTATATAACTTTTCTGTTTTTTTTAATTGTTCCATTTAGAGTAGGTACTGAGTAACCACAACTGTGCAGAAATGTGTTTTCGCGTAATCTACCAACAAACTTCCCATCTAACAAGATCAAATATGAAAATGTTGTCTCTTGTAAAAATGTATCTTTTGTTATTGTCTATTAAAGATACACGGATGAGAGATGGAAAACCACACTGACAGCACAAATCTAAAACCACAGCACCACAGAGGGACATTCGGATGAAACGTGTAAAGTGATCAGATGGCTTTATGAGCGAGGGAGCGTGCGCTTTGCATCTCAGAGGAATCACAGCGCGCAATTAGGTGAGTGGACGCCTGCAAATCATTACTGTTCAAAGTGAGAGGCGACTAATAAAAAGCGAGCCCATCTGTTGGGAGAACAACTCTTAACCCCAGGGATCCGACGTTTACTACACCAGATTGTTGTAAAAACACAGAAACAGCTACTTGAACTCAGGATTAAAAACAACAGGTTTTTATTCATATCTGCGTGAAAGGGAACATGCTGATAAGGAGATATGTATTGATTATGGTGGTAAACAGCTGATAAGCAGAGGGAAGTTTCCCCCAGTGCCGAAGGTTGTATTATTTTTTAAATAGGTGAACTTTGAAAATGTGTTGTTCTTTTTTGTTTTCATAGTGTCCTTTGTTCAATAAATGATATTCACCCCCTTTTTCACAATGTCCTCAAGTTTCTTGTTTTTTTTTTCCCTTTTGCACAGCATACGCTTTTCTAAAATTATATGCCATGATTAGAACCTGATTCCTGTTGATTTATTATAAATTAAGGAATTTACGTTTGTAGGGACCACATCAACATCTGCATTAAAATCAGAAATCAGGAAAAAGCTGCACAGTGACATGCAAACAAACACACACACACTTACACTCGTAAGGAGGTGATCGAGGGAGTAAACATACCTGGAGCTGGAAGTAGAGTACCAGAAAGTGTAAGCACCTATGTGGAGGGAGAAAGGAAGAAGATGGGAGTGAATTTAATCACACGGGCAATTACACGAAGACTACCTGGATGAAAGCAACGCGCAAACATCAAGCTTTTTGGCGACTTCTATTGGTAAGAATGCATGGTTTGATGTGGTAAAAAAAAAAAAAGGCAAACTGAGATGTGGAACACTTACAAGTATAAGAACCTCGAAGGCAGCGCAGACATCTTGACTCGCAGAAATACACCTGCTTCCACAGATTTAGAGCCCCGGGAAAGGTTGGCGAGATCACCCCCTCTCTCTGTCTCTCTATCTCTATCTCGCTCCTCCGCGCGTCCTTTACGCACACAACTCCGGGGGTAAGTAGGAGATTGAATCCCAGCGAAAGGATAGATCACAAGAGAGCAGCAGCAGAGTCATGGAGTGCAACATTAGGTGTTTCCTTGTTGGGAGGAGGAGGGGGGGGGGGATTATCCAGAAGATTTTTTTTTTTCACAGATCAGTCTCCTCCGCTCCCCCGAAACCCGTCTCTGTAAATCGGTGCCAAGCGCGGAGAAGGATTCAAAAATTCAACTTCTCTAAAAGAGGAAGAAAAAAAATCCCCTCCATCAAAAAAAAAAATATCCTTCGAGTTTTTGCGGAAACAATCAGAATCCAGAGATCACAGACTCAACTGCGTCCGTACCTGCGGGGGATTTCTACACCTTGCGTGGGTCATTTTATTCTACCGAGTGCTGCGGTGAAAAAAAAAGTTAAAGCCGTGAAGCAAGAATTAAAAAAAAAAAAAAACTCGCTAAAAGTGTGCTAACAAACGTATCCAGGCATACGAGGGGTATGCTTTAAGACAAACAAACAAACAAAACCCAAAAGAAAGAAGAAAAGCTGCGTGAAAGAGTCGCGGCGGATCCCTGGAGAGGTTTGGCTGCTGGTGATGGCGCAGCAGTGCCTGTCAGTGGTGTTTGTGCGTCTGCGGCTTCAGATTTGGGCACGGAGAGGCTTTTTTTTTTTTTTTTTTTTTTTTTGGTGGGTGGAAACATGTCAGCGGTTTTGCACCTGATAGGGTGATCCCGAAGAGACCATCAGCTCGCACAGATCCGCTTCTCCTCTCGAGGGGCGACGCGGGAGATCGAGAACAACGAGACGCTGCTTTAGGATACTAATTGAACGCTTTATTTCTAAAGAAAGTCGGGCAACGATTACATTGGATTTCGCTCAATAAACCGATTCATTTGGATGGTATCAACAAGCAAATTACTTAATGAGTCTTTGTTTATTTTATTTTTGTATTTAATCGCACACTTGCAGTTTCTATTACATGTGGATTGATAAACAAAATGTTTAAAATACGAACTGTGCATCTACAGAAACTGGCGCGTTTGGGAGAGCTCCTTCTTTGTGGATTGGCCTCGGCTCTCCCAGACACCATTCAAATGTATGTTGTTGTCGACCTCGGGGTTTTTTTTTTTCCCAATAATGTGCTATAACTGATACCGCATTTAAATGCAAGAGAGGTGCGAATGTGTTTACGAGCTGACAGCAGTAAAGCGAGCCCACATCCCTGCCGCCATTTATGAAAGAAAAGGGAGTTTGAGTTTATTGTCCCATTAAAACGGGATCCTCGGCATTCCCGTCCCGTTGATATTGAGAATGAATCTAAATGATGACACACAACGCTGCCATTTCAAACGGCCTCCTGTAGTGGGTTTATTGTGTTGAGAGCTCCAGCTGCAGATCAACATCTGTAAAAAAAAAAGAAGGGAAAAACATAAACACAAATATCATTTATCAAGAAGGGGAAAAGGTGATTTCAAGGCTTTTCTATGAGAAAGCTTAATCTGATTTGCTACCATTTCCAATGACAAGTTAAGTCGTTTGTGTTGGGAGCGAGTAGCAAGTGGATGAAGTGGGTTGATGTGGGTTTACCCCGTGATTCATGTCTGCCTGCTGCACAAGAAGCCTTGATCCTGTCAACCACAATGCACTTTAATAAGCCCTCTAACACAACCAATGTATAATGCCATTAAAAGCATGACTAATTTGCTCTGCCTAAGGGATGGAAATAACAGCAAAAAGACTGGGCAAATAGTAATTATCGCGGGGGGGGGGAGAGGGAGGGGGGGGTAATTTGACGATTTCTTTAGAAATACAAGGCTTCGGTTCCCGTTTGATCCCGTTAGGCTTTACGTTAGCCGCCGCTCGCCACCGATCCAGGTTCCTCTGAAAGCTCAAAACAAAACGCACCTGACAACTGATTTAAAAAAAAAAAAAAAAAACAGCAATTACCACGCTGACTGTGATGGAGCCAGCATTGTGCACTCACTCATCGCCTCTTAAGTGCATGTTTGTGACAAAACTTCTCGGAGCATGACTGTAAATCCACAGCCGATGGAGCAGCAGCAGGCTCGAGGAGGGAACTGGCCTCTGCTCGGGGGGGGGTGTGAGCAGGAGGCACCATCAGAGTTGTTTTCAAGAGGACTTTTAGCACTGTATCAGTCTTAAGGGAACGGGAAGATAGGCAATGGCTTAAAAGACCATTTTGGGGCGGTTTCTGCCATGGTCTCAACCAGTCGGCCCACCGGGAACCACAGGGCCAGATTGATTGGTGTAAACGGATACGTGAAACCAAAGGAGGTAAAGTACCAAACCCTTTGGTGTCCCAAAACCTAAACTGACTTCTTATGACTTGAATTACTTTTTTTGTCTTTGTCCACTTTGTGTTACCGTGTTTGTCCGCATACTTAACAAGAGAAACCCACTTGTGTTGCATGAATGGAGTGGAAGGAGGTCTACTGCAAGGTGTCGTCTGTAGGACAGAGTTAAAAGAAACTAAGAAACATCTTCTAATAAACCGCGTGGACCATTTTACAAAATGGAATTGATGAAGTGAGTATACGACAAAGTAGCTCCATTTAAACTCCATTAGAAGGGTTTGGTGGCAGAAACTACAAACCAGAGGGACTAAAATTCAAAGTAGCTGAAAAATTACTTTTTTTCCTATTTGGTTGAACTGACCTGAACCTTTAAAGAGAAAGGAAAACATCACTCAAAAGAGTCGATGCTCCGACAAAATGTCACCATTTGAAAAAGTTTAAAGAAAAAGATAAAACGTCAAGAATCAATCAAGTGCAGAACGCTGCCGGTCGAGCAATAACAAGAGCGAGCTTTATGAATGGGGAGAGCTTTTTCACAGTGCAGTTTCTGGGGCTCGGAGGAGGGAGGGAGGGAGGGAGGGAGGGAGGGGGGAGGAGGGGAAGGGGGGGGGGGGGGCACTCAAGAGTTGGGATAAGGTTACCCACCCAGATTAGCTGACAAGAGTGAGGGAGTGAGAAAATAACAAGCAAGCAAGTTAAAGGTCTTAGTTTACCTGGCTCGCCGTGCTCTGCTGCCAACGAAAGTGCTTTAGGAACCGACCGCTTCAAACGGGGGCCCTGAATGATCTCCCCCCCCCCACATTCGGCAATTCTTTTTCAATTTGGATGAAAAAAAACAAATGGGACTTTTAGAGGGGAATGGTTGAATTCAGACGACACCCCCCGACCAACCCCTGCACCCGGGCTCCTTTTCGGGGTGGTGGTGGGGGGGGGGGCCTTTTGAATTCGCACCTCGCCGCGTCAGCGTGCAGCTATGCGTGTCTGCGCGCAGCGACGGGTCCTGTGGGAACGTCACCCAGGATATCTCATTGAGGCCGAAGGGAGGACGCATCGGAGGGCGGGCGAGCGCTCGGCGGGTTCAAAGGGCCCCCGGCAGGCATTTAGGGCTCCACAAAAGAACTTGGCAGATCAGTAAGTGAAGCCCAATGTACTACATTAGTGTCAGGACCCCCCCCACCCCCACGCGTCCCTCCCACTTTGCACTTTCATCTCTGACACGGACGTATTGACTTAGAGGAAAAGGAGGGGTGCCAGGTCCACCAAGGTGGGATGGGTAGCTGTGTGTGTGTGTGTGTGTGTGTGTGTGTGTGTGTGTGTGTGCGTGTCCCATTCAATTCCCGAGGTGAGGCGGCGGATGCCGAGGGGGTGACCACTGACTCGTATAAGTCACCCAGAAGCCCTTTTTTCCCCCTCAAACTAGAAGTCACAGGCCGACAAGCGTGTGAGACCTAAACGGGACGGCCCTCTTCCTCTTCCTCTCACTGGAATCAGCCTCACCCCATTAGGATACGCTGACCCCGTCACCCCCCCCCCCACCACCACCTCCTCCTCCCATCAATGAACACACATCCCCTTTCACACTGTAGGGCCGCGCTCTCCTGCGGGCTACTGAAGTCCAGCGGCTAACGCGGGGCTTTGGGTCGCAACGGGGTCGCGACACCTTGACATTGCGGAGGGTGGCAGGGAGAGGAGCCAGGGGAGGGAGGGAGGGAGGGGGCAGCTACCTAGGAGACCTTTCAAGTAGTACCTTAAAGGAGTAAGATAAAAAAAAGAAAGAAAGAAAGCAACAAAGTGTTTTAGCAATTTGTCCCCCGTCACACGTTGTTTGCATGGAGTCATTAGGGGCCATTTAGGGTTTTTGGGAGGAGGCCGGAGAATGTGGGTGCGGGCGCTCCTCTGGGGAGGGGGGGGGTGAAAATGAAAGCTTCGCTCTTCGACAAATCATCCCTGAGTGCCGTCCCCCCCCCCCACCCCACACACACCAAAATTCAGCACGCCGTCGGAACACTGACGGCGACTCGGCCCCTTCCCGTCCAGCGGGGGAGTCGAGAGTCGCTGCTCTCTTGTCGCTAGTCGCTAAACACGTGAAACGACTTTTGCTCTGACCCCCCCCCCCCCAAAAAAAAAAATCTGTCCGTCGGAGCAGCAGCTGAATAACAACCAGCCGACAGACCCCTGGTGGTGGTGGGGGGGCGGGGGGGGGGGGGGGGGGGGGGGTTGGCGGATAGACGCTTGGGTCTCTTGGACGAGCCGAGGCAATCAAAAAGTCTCGCTTCTCAGACTTTCTGCTGAACAATGCGAGGGCCTTAATGACATAATAGGCCTTCAGAGCTGGGTGGACTGGCGGTGAAAGACTTGGGAAGTCAAATGATGGAAGTAGTTTTTTTTGTCAGCTCTTAAATTTGTTTTTCCTCCCGGAATTCGACGACCCCGTAATTGTTTTCTTGGATTGCCGTAATTATCTAATTAAGGGGCTGGTTGTTTGTAATGTGGCACAAAATTGCTCTGAGACTCAAAAAAAAAAAAAAACAGCAGAAAGGTTTGACTAATTCCCACAGAATGGCTGGTTTTTAGGGCCGCGTTTAAACCAACACCTCGCGTGTTCTTTGAAATGCATCTTCAGCCCTTTTGATGAAAGGCCGTCTTCAGACCTCATTAACGGCACAAAGGCCCGACAGTAAATCAAAAAACAGCTTTAAAACAGCTTTAAAAAGGTGACGCTTCACAATCAAAAGGATGCTGGAGCCCACCAAGAGTGTGACCCGGACCCACCCACCTAATTTGATAAGGACTTTGATTTTAAGTCATTAGCTTAATGTTCGGAGTGAGAAGTACTAAGTGAGTGTTCGAAGGCAAAAGCTGTCAGGCTAATGTTTATCTGATTACCGAGCTGTCTGAAAAGCACTTCCTCAGGTGCGACTGGTCTGTTGCGCGCTTGTCGGGGGCAACGCACAAGTTTGGTCTCATCTTGTGCAACCAAACCCAAATTCAGGAACATTTTGGATGAGAACAATGGCACTTCAAATATTGTTAAAACCCACCACTCCGTACTCTGTTAATTACAATCGTTGGAGTTAATGCAGGTCTTTGTGCATTTGGTTCAAAGCCTATTCAGAGCCATATTTCAGGCCATTGTGTATGTTTTTAAAGCTAAATTCAGGCAGTTTGAGGCTTTTCAGAAAGATGAAAGACGGGAAACGGCAGAAAGAAAAGTCCACTGTTTTTGCTTCTAATCAATTACTTCCTGTTTGATGAAACGTGTCCAAGCCTTTGAACACAGCCTCATTAATAGGACAAATATATGGCATCCGGTTGGGGCAGAGTGAGGCGTTTTTGCTTTACTGCTAAGCCCAGCAAACTAAACGTTTGCTTTCAGGTCACGACGAACAGTTTGCGACGAAATCGACGACAGAGGTTTCTCTTTTGCATCTGGACGGAGAGAGAAACCCCAAAAACCCCCAAAACCCAATCCCATACAAGGGGTCGGTTCTCTCTCTCTCAGAGTCCCGATGGTCCCCTTTACAATTTAACCTCAACAATAAGTCGCACTGGAGTGCGGGCTGGTGCACAAAAGTCCTCTTCCCGCCCCCCCCCCCACCCCGCCTAGTTCGAGAAAGGTCCCCCCAGCAGTCGCTCCTTGAGCTGTTCTCTGCTCTGGTAAAGCTAGCCCGAACCTGCAGTTCCACTCATCCTAATCGCTGAGCCCAATCCATTCCCCTGTCTAGCACCTCTTCAGAGGCCGCTCGCCCCTTTGTTCTGACAATACACAAACGACCATTCAAATGGAGGGACTCTGTAATCAGTGAAATACTAGCCTCTGGGCTTTGTAGAATAGAAAAAAAGGGAGGGGGGGGGGGGGGTGAAAGAGAGGGAGAGAAAGAGAGGAACATAGAATGAGGGAAGAGAGAGAGAGAAACTCCATCCATGACCAATCAACTCTAACTACCTGTCTGGCTTTTTAGCTGCAGATGTTGTTTGTGAAAAAAAAGGGGGGGGGGGGGGGGGGAATGTGCCCGTTCCAGATGTACAAAGGGAAGGCAGGCTGGTACCTCCACCCACCGCTCCACGCCCATGCAGGTTTTGATATGGCCGATGTTGTTCTTGCTCATGCCTACGCCGTTTCCTTCAAACAACTATGTGATGCATTGCGTCACCTTACGCTAAATTTAGACAACTTGGAAGATAAGATGAGATATGATTGATGCCGTCTCACTGTCGGAGCATGCTGAGATCTTACTGGATCACTTGGGGTTGAACTTCACATAAAAATGTCTCTATCACTTATCTCGGTAAAGCAAATACATAAATATTCCTACGAATCGGTTAATCTGCGTTGTAAGATAGTAAGAAATTCAAGGTAGTGTCTTCTCTATAAATAGTGCTGAAATGTTATTTACGGTTGGGATCAGATCAGAAAATGGATCAACCGTTTGCTTTATCTTGTTCATGTGTTCTTTCCTCCACACCTGCAGGTACGAGCGCCTTTTCAATATATTGACTGCATGCTTTAGTCAAGTGGATCGTGCAAATGAACGATGGTGGAAGGTTACTTTGTTGTATTTGTGTATTTGGTTCAATTAGTTTCACTCTGCACTACAGCAAACAAACCACGGAACGTAAAAAAGAAAACCCGGCGGGTTGTTTATTGTGCGGAGCTTTGGTGACCTGATCGTCTGCAAAGAAACAGGTTTGAGAGTTTTAGTTTGTGGGCCTTTGATTTAAAGTCATCGTGTGCACGTTTATATCGCACCGGAGCCCCTGAACGGGCTTCGACGTGACCCGTTGGCAGAGCAACACATTTCGTCTTTCCTGTTCAGCCTCACATTGATAAAACCATCTCAAGGGTGAAAAGTATGGAGGGAGAAAGAAAATGCAAGTCAACACAATCACGTAAACTCACACTCAAATATTTTGACATTTTAGGTTTGCCTTCTATTCATAAGGGATAACAAATGCAATTTGTGTGTCCTCATAATTGGAAGCTTCACTGAAAGAAAAAAAGAAAAGAAAAGGAGTAGCCGTTCTCAAATGAAAGCAGTTGAACCAGTAAATCAGCTTAAAGCGCAGCTTTGTGTTGTAGGTCAAAAAATGCATTAGTTTAACCCAAATGAAGTGTGGGACGTCCCGCGTTGCCAACTGTACGTCATCCCTCCTCCGCACTCCTCTCCTGAAATCCATTTCATGAATGTGAATCACAAATTGTGCAGCTTTGCCTACCTGTGCAGGGGAGGAACACATGGTGGAGATACTGAGGGTTTCCTTCAGGGTCTTTTCAAGGAGGCCCTTTCAGCTTCCATAGGTCCAAACATTCATTCATTCGTGGAGAAACCTCCTCCTACGTGTGCAGTTAAGGTATGATGTGTTGTTTTATTCTTTAGTGTGTGCGTTTCTTGACAAACCAAGCGGAGGGTAAGTGAACTGAGAGCCCCCACCACGTTAAACCATCGCGGAGAGTGAAGGAAACTGGAGATGTCAAGTGAGGAAACGTGCAAGGTGCATGACGGCCTCCCACAGAGCTCGGGGCTTAAGTCATTACAAGATATCAGCTTTTTGAAGTTAGGGGACTGACAAATTACCTTGTTGCACGACACTGGTGTGAGTGAGGCATGTCTGTCAAATAAATGATGAAAGTGCTCCCTGGGGGCGGCTGCTGATCTCGGAAAGATAAGTGTGAAACAGACGAATGTGTGCTGGGTAAAGTAAACTCGTGTTGGTTTTGGTCTACTCTATATATATATATATATATATATTCAAATGTAAGATATAGGTTCAAACTTCCACCTGCGGTTCCCTCGAGGTAGCAGAAAATACATTTGTCAGCATTACCATTACGTAGAACTCACCACTTAATTTGCCGCCAACTGGCGAGGCAGTGAAAGGTTTGACTGAAGTCCTCCATGATGGCAACAGGACCACGATGCCCCTCACACATCAAGACTTGATGATTCATCTCAAATTATTGTAAATATAGTAAATCTGGTCTCCTGACCCTCAGCCAGTGATGTCGCTCAGACATTAATATTCTACGCCCAAGGAGCCCGATGAGCAGATTGAGCGTTAATGATGAAGACCAAGCTGGAGGAAGTAGGTTTGACGGTTGCTCCGTTCTGATGCGCCATTGACTTACATCTTCGGGGATCTAATTACTGAGTTAAAGTCTGACTGCACTCGGGACCCACTGAGGCGACGTTGATCGATTGGTCGCAGCGTAACAGCTTCACTTCCTGCATTGAACTCAATCCAATTACAAGCGCTCAGTGGAGACGCATGTGAAGACGCAGTCCATCTCCAGGGGACAACCGGCCTCGCCAAAAGACCTGCAGTCTTCCATTGGATGTGATCTACAAGAGACTTATTGGCAGTAATTATCTAAGAATCCCACTAAGCTCTTCCCAATTGATCCCATTTTGACCTTTCGTAACAGTGAGATGGTTTGAATCGAATATATTTGCTGTGTCTTAATTCAACCGCGTCAGAGCATGTGACCGAGGCATCGCGACGGTACCCTGATCAAAAACACAACCCTCAAGTCACATGGAATCTGACATTTCACTGGAAGCACTGTCATACCTCACTTCAGTCCAACCTTCACCGAACAAGTCACCCACTCGTCTTTTCTCACTATACGCCCACACGGGAAAAAGTGGGAGCTGAGGCCACAGGAGAAAGCGGAAGTGTCTCTTCAGAGTTACTTCAGTCCTGAAACTCCCCCCAGACCCCCCCCCCCCCCTCCTGCTGAAACATAGAGGAGAGGCTCCTGGGTTTATGGGCAGAGGAATGCAGCTCACATCTTTGCCATAGCAGCCGTGGAGGTAATGCGCTCACATGTTGGCTCTTGTCGAGGTGAGCGCACCTCCTTCTCCTGTATTAATAACCGCGTGTCCTATTGCTGTTTTACAGGGCCTGTTTTTTTTTTTTTTTTCGCTTACGGGAAGATAGATGACGGACTCCCCCACCTCTTCCTCTAATTTACACAATTACCCCCCCCCCCCATGTCTGTTTTTCTGAAATGTTCTCAATCCCTGAATGAACAACACTCAGCAGCCCCCCCCCCCCCCCCCCCTCAGGAGTAGACTTCAGCGGAAATAATGTGAATACGGCACAAAGATAAATCAGACGGGAGAGTGCAAGGAGTGAAATACTTAAAAATAGCTCTTTTCAGTATTCACACTGTGAAAAGGCAACAAATGACAGGAAAAGTGTGGCCTGTTTTTTTCTTTTTTGTCCTGAAAAATGTTGACACAATCAGCCGTGACAAATCGACTTATAGATACGAGGAATTGTTATAAAGATACAGCCGACTGTCAGAAATCTGAGCCCCGAAAGAGAAAATCACTGGCGATGACAATGATGGCTTCCTTTCCGTCTAATATAAACATACCAGGATGATCACTTTTTCCCCCCCAGGGCAAAGCCATTGTTCCATTTTGAAAGCTCCTCGTGAATGCTTGAAATGTTCCCTCGATATTCCCCCCCCCCCCCCCCTGACCCCCCGTGCTCGTTTATTTGTTTGTATCCAGGTGACGTGCCAGCCTGTCACATCAAGCACAGACGGCCTTATTTCCTCAGAGCAAAGGTCAAAACAATCGTCATGGGAGGGACTACCCCGAGGAAACGGACATTGTTTAACGACGTACTCAAACGCGACGCGTGTCGTACAAAAAAACACGACATTCACCGTCAGTTTTATGCGACAGACGTCGAAATAAAATCCGCCGGCCTATTTGAGGACACAAAGAGATGTGAAAGATGGAAATAACGACTCGTCGCACCACACGCCCGATGAAGGGTAATCAAGTTCAAACATCAAAGTTGTGTTTCGGTGCCACTTGGGGCCGCCAACGTGCACATCTGACCGTGCGCGTTGGAAAAAAACAAAAAAAAACACACACACATCTGCCTGTCACATTCCAGAGGAAAAACACTGAGCTGCGTCCGGACCTTTATTCGATCATGCTTATGACCGCTTACAGCCCCTGACCACACGTCTTAACCACAGAATCGTTACATGGTAATAACACGTGTTAACACCTGCTGTCATAACATGCGTGGGCTCTTTTTGTCAAAGCACATGCACGGATGCGTTTGAAATCACATATTCCTCATGGTCGTGAGAAAAAAAAAGAAGAAAGAAAAAAGGGCGTAAAAGTACATGCCTGCAGAGACATGACCTTACATTTCTTTCCAGCAGAGAATGAAAATATTGTCCTCAATTAAGACGTCCCGCAGGTAAACCCCAGAAACACAAATTGACTGACTGACACGGTTCGTTAAACCCGAGATCAAAAGGAGCTACCACTCAAAAAAAGAAAATATACAGATATAAGGTGACGTTACATGAAAACAACAATCATGACACTGGATTTCGTGTCCATCCACCACTGCTTTTAAGGCGTTGTGAGTGCGGTGTCCGACAGTGATGTTAGCGCTCCCTGAAGGCACTTTAAAGAACACTGCAGGGTGAGGTTGCACATTCTCTGCCTCGGATTCATGGAAAAGAGAGCCCGATCTCTCAGGAGAGACGTACTGTGCACTTTCAACGCGTGTGGAGAGAAGCGTGTGGAGTATCACTCTTGGCAGCAACACGGGTGATTGAATCAAATGGAAATGTGTGGATTAATTGATACTAGTTGCTACAAGCCGGACTGACACGACGAGGCAATGCAGTGATGGCACAAGTTTTTTGTTTTTGTTTCTTTTAAGCACATGCGAACAGATTTCTAAGATCTTCATAATTGACTCGTGCACAACAGGCTTTGACTTAAAGAAGGGACGGCACACTTAAATGTTTTTTTTGCACTCTAAACTAAATGATATCGCTAATCTGAGACACACCAATCCTGAAAATAATATTTAGATAAACCAGTATTTTGTCGGGAGAGCTAAAAAAAAAAAAAGTTTTTTATAGAGGGTAAAAACTATTTTTGCAGTTGTGTGGAAGATTTGGCGGCTTCTAGTGGTGAGGGCGTAGATTGCAACAAACTCAAAATTCTGCATGCAGATTTCGGAGAACCATGTGGAAGATGTGAAAATATGCGTGTTCATATCTCAAAGCCAATGTTTGTCCGTTCTGAGCTAATGGAGAAAATATAGACTGCATGTTCTAATTAAGTCAAATTCATATTAACAATGATTGCAACAATGTATCATTAAAATGGTATAAAAGTCAGCTTTGTGAGACAAAGATGATATAGACAAAACTTTTACAGGTTTAAAAAAAAGGCAGCCATGGGTTAAATCATATACTGCTGGTAGATACCACATATTTGGACTTCTTGTGCCAATATTTGCAGTGTGTACATTACCGTCACGGCTCATTGACCAGGTAAATCCAGGTGAAGGCTGTAACACGGTGCTGCTTTCAGGAATTAAATCATCAATCAGCTGCAACCATCACAGAGGAGACCGGGAATAGAGGGAAGTCTGGGTGAGAAACACGTTGGGTTCTTCACTTGGGATTAGCCTCTTTCCTCAGTCACTTGTGTAACATCGTCTTAGATAGGCATCTGAAATACAATTCTGGTTGGATTTGCACCTTAAATGTTTGCATCATCCCGGAAAATTCACCTGACATCATGTCAATAAAATCACACAAAATGTACTTAAATACAGTGTTTCCCGATTGGCCCCACGTTGTGTTTGGCGGCCTCACACAGGAGTAGTGGTACGTGCGCTAGCTCACGTGCACTGCCCACTTTCCTTGACCTGGTGTGCTTTTACTGGTACGGAGAGGCATTAACTGAAGGAGGAGCACCACCAAAGGGTCAGGTCCCCCAAATCCACAACACAAACCCATATTGTGGTGCGGCTCCTTGGTTTCCGAGGCGTTCAAACCGCTTTCCCTCCACTTGATGTGCCCCAACTAGGCCAACCCTTCTTTACACACAGATATATTAATACACACACACACACACACACGTGTATGTCCTTTGGGATTTGGGTGCGTGTGTGTCAATACCTGCAGGCTGGCTCAGTCGAACCCTGGACTGGAATTCAAGACAACCACCGTGGAGGGGGAGGGGGGGGGGGGGGTGTTTCCACGTGCCTCCCAGTCGTCCCGTTGGGAGCGCGGCGTCGTGCGTCACGCCGCCCTCTCTTCTTCGTGGCTGCGCTTCAGCTGGCAGCTGACTCACACTTCGGGTAAAAGGTTAATTAATTAGAACATCGTTAAGTCTCCCTTTGAAGTCGGCGCCTGGGCTTCAGTGCCGTCCAGCGGCGGGTTTCAATTAAAGGGGACGGCTCACACGCTCGCTTTAAGACCACGTGCACGTCTGGGGAGCTTTTCCCTGCAGCCATGATGAAATGAGTTAAACGTCGGGCGGGGGGGGGGGATTGTTTAAACATCAATTCTGGTCCCAGTGACCAGTGCTGCACCGTTGGGTTGAGCCACGCCCCCCCCACCAGGGCCGCGGCCCACTAAATGGAACAAGGCCTTGATTGACGTTATTCATGTTCAAATGGACAGTTCACTGGGGACACACAAAGTACAAATCCAGAGAAAAAAAAGTCTGGATATTTTTTGTGGCTTTTCCCGCTTCTCAAAAAGATAAAAGACAGAAACAAACTTTTAAATGTTTAAGCCTCACATCTTGAAAGTGAATTTTGTCACTTACATTGAAATTACTTTAAAAAGGAAAATTGTTCCCACAGAATTCTAGCAATAAATATGCCTTTCAGTCAAGTTCTTTTCGTAGCATTCTTTGAATACATGAAAAATTAGAATTAAGAATAAAAAGCCAACTTAATCACATTCTTTCTAAAATAATTGAAGTGTTGTGAGACTCAAATAATCCAGGGAAAAAACGATTGCTACATATTTACATCCAAATATTTGACTTTATTCAGATAAATGTTACATGGATAAAAAAAACAACAACAATGGATGGATACGTTCATCTGAACAAACCCTGAACGAATGAATGAATGAATATCCACGCGAGCATAAACTAATCAAAAGAAGTGGACTAAATGCACGTTGTTTCGGCTTGATTCAGGCCAGCCAGCGTCTGAGTGTCTGTTACAGCTTCATCTGCCTGGTTTCTGGCCTTGAGTCGCATGCTGATGTTTTTCAGGCGGTTTCTCGGGTCACAGACAAAATGCAACAACTGGATGGAAACAGCTCGGATCATAGAAAACATCTAAGAGCGACGTTTAGTCGGGTACTACCGTAGATACATAAACTACTCATTTTAACCACATGAGCCATTAACACACATCGGATTATCAACAAAGAATTTCTTTCCACCAGATGAACTTGTTTAGTTCCTGGCTTCAAGTTTACAGAATCAAAAGTGGGACAACTTAAAAACGACAAAGGGTCGGAAAAAAATAAAAAAGGTTAACAGGTAGGTGGGGGGGGGGGGGGGGGGGGTAATACTCATAAAACACTTCAATACCAAAACTAGAACACAACATTTCAAACAAAAATGCAAAACCAGCTGTTAGCCGGGGGCGGATTACACTTAAAAAATGTCATCGATTAGCTGCCGCGCTGTTAAATAAAAGATTTGCTTACAGGGACGAAAAGGTTCATTGGGTTTGACAAGTAGAAGATTATAAAACCCATTACTGGAGGACTCAACCATGAACTCATACGCATGCCAAGGCGTCCGGCTCCTACGGACACCTCTCTACATGCAGGACAACAGAAGGACAACATTATAAAATATTTCGGTTGATTATCAGGGAGATTTCAATGAGACGAACTAAGCTGCAGAAGGGGGATTTTGGACGATCCTTCTCAACGGGAGGCTTAAAACGGAGCCATTTGATGGGTTAAAGATGGTGTCCAACGGCCAACATTTGGCTCATAAAAGGCTGGCGAATACAGAACCAGGATTTACGGCCATAAACACGTAAGCACGGAGCCATTGAAGGCTCGTTGTCATCCGAGCACCGGTTTAGACACTGCAAACAATTACGGGGCTCTTTATGTGGTTTCTGTTAAGCTGACGTAATTTTCTGGCCTTTTTACACCTTATGATTATGTTGTAATAAATAAGATGCTCTGTGATCATAGGCTTGTAGCTTTTAATGCATTAGAGTCAACTGAAAACGGTGTCCGTATTTGCTTTTTGAACTTTTTGTACACTTTAGTGTCGATTACTTTAAAAAGGAACATTTGAGTCAGAGCAGCTGCGTTGGCTTTATGAAATTAATAACAAATTATCAAGAATGTTTTCTGTAACCACTGAAAAAAAGAACTCTCTCAGACTAAATGGGGTTGATATGAAGTCACGCTGCGAGAACAGTTGATGAAGTTCAACATACGTACTCATCTCCTTGAAAGTTTTGAAAGATTATAGGTTTAAAAAATCCGCCGGCATAACCCTCCCCCCTCGTACATGCTGCTCAGACTCGTTTACCTCAGTTCACAACAGAGATATTTAAAGGCACATTCTGCAATATCTCCTATTGCATTGTTGACTTAGCGAGGACACGCAGTGTCACGGATGCGAAGCACTTGAAGCCGGACTCGCCATCCGCATTAAAACCACAGAGCGTGCAGGCGAACACGTCTGCAGGAAGTGAGATGCTCTCACCTTCTACCGGCCAGGAGGGGAGCACCTTCTGGAATTCGGCAGCCTCACCACCTGCAGTTTTTTTTTTTTTTTTTACGGCCGACGCTCGCGGGTTTAAAAATATTCTACATTGCGAGGAGGTTTTGAAATGTGGTTGAGAAAAAAGAATAGATTTTTAGCAATTTTACAAAAGACTAGCCAGCGGGTCCTCATTGGTGGTGCCGTGACCTCCCCTCTGTATAGCCGGTGCAGATTGGCATGCGATGGAGCGGTGATGAGCTCCGGGAGGTGCTTTGCATCTCGACAAAAAAAAAAAACAGTGACAGCTGCAACATTAATGGCTTCGCCCACTTTACGCTCACTTGGAGTTAGCGGTGAGACGACACGATGAGGCGGAAAGTAGGAAAATCGCGCTGACTGTGCCTTTAAATGTCTTTCAGGTTGTAAAACGCACCCGTTTTGTTACTTCTTCTCAATCTTCAGTGTTTGTACATAATCCCAAAGGTCCTTGGCCACCTGAGAAAGGTACAGAGGAACGGGTGGATGGAGGGGTGGAGGGGAGGGGAGGGGGTAAGAAAGAGAAACACAGACGTGAGATTACAAATCCTGCAAATTAAGTGGTACGACTTTTCCTCCAGCGTGCCGTCGGGAGCGCTGACTCGAGACGGGGCTGCTGGGGAGCGACGAGGGGCTGGGTGGGGGCAACAGCACATACCAGAGCGTATGACTCGGTGCTGCAGGTCTGACACATCTCAGACCATTAGATGATGAAACCAAAGCGCTTCCACAGATGTTTCTTCTACACACTGGGATCAACAAGCCCCGCCCCCTTTACCCTTTTCCATTACTGGGCTGAAGGCGCCTTCACCTGCTCTCATGACTGTGCGGTGAGCGCTTTGAACGCAGCATAGCGATCGCAGGTTAATGTTCAAATAGCCCTTTTTTTTAACAAATGTGAGGCGGAGGCAAAGCATTTAGCCTGTAGTTAACATCTAAAATGGTCCTGGGTGATTCATTCGTGCTCCACCAAAGTGCAGGGGCTGTTGTTCTTCTTCCAAAATGACAAGCAGCATTAGAAAAGATTTAAGTCCTGCGTTTAAGAAGAAGAAGAAGAAAAAAAATCTTTTGGGTTGGTCAAAGGCCTTGAATGCGAAAGAGACTGGT
This sequence comes from Pungitius pungitius, assembly GCF_949316345.1. NCBI lineage: Eukaryota > Metazoa > Chordata > Actinopteri > Perciformes > Gasterosteidae > Pungitius > Pungitius pungitius. The sequence goes on from NC_084901.1 coordinate 16,135,980, forward strand.
ACCATCCACATACCAGCAGTCCCTTCATTAAGGCTACAAAAGACACTCTCCAGTAAATCACAGAGAAGGTTCGCCTTGGCAGGTGCACTCCCGTTCCATCTCCAAACAGCCCGCTGACACAGAATGGAGATAATTCATAGTGAACACACTCTGGACGGAGTGAACAATGGCGCATGCCTGCGAGTCCATCAGCGCAAACAAAGCTCTCACAGCTCGTATTAAGGCCGGATGTAGCATGGTTTAAAAAAACAAAAAAAAGCCGAATTGCACATTTACAGTAAATTACATTCAGCTTTTATCCAAAGCGACTTACAATAATAAGTGCATTTCAACCATTAGGATACAAACTCAGAAGAGCATTTGATGTCTGAGAGAGAAACGCGAAAGCGTCACAACCAGCGGCTCACCATCACTTACCTTTTTGTCCGTGATTCTAAAAGAACTCCTCACGTAATTCTCAAACTTCTGCTCGGTCTTCGGCAGCGGTTTTCCCTGATGAAAAAAGAGACAAAATTAAAAATTAAAAATAAGCAGGCCGGTAAGTCATCAGCGTAACCACGCGGCAGGATTTCAGTTAGGGGGGGGGGGGCAATTAGCAACGAGAGGCCTCACCTCTTTGGCCGCCGTCGACAGCTTGCTCCTAATCTCGCTGGGAGAGAGAGGTTTAGCCGGGCCGGCCTGGGCTTTGTCTCTCCCCCCCGGGGCAGGTTTCTGGGGAGAATACATCAACTAGATAAGAAACACTGAGGGATACGTCCAATAGAGAGAGAGAGAGTTATGGAGCTGTAGATGAAAAGATAACTTCATATTAGGCCGCCATATATCTTGTGGTACTTAGTTTGCAGCTCTATTGACTCTTAATGGCGACGGACACGTCAGCTGACCAGCGGGCCGGGCTGGACTACAGCCCTGCCGTGACCCGTGGAGTCGGGGGCCCGCGTTTACAGGCTTGGCGCGGATAGCCAGCTGGAGGAGGATGAAAGCGCCCGAAAAGGACAACAAATTCTAGTCTAATTACACCGTCGTTTTCAAACAAATACATCAGGTACAAATTATGTTTTTATTGTTTGCAAGCGGGAGAGGGCATGGCCCGACTCTCCGATGAGTAATAGAGATTGTTTGTCAAAAGCGCTTTCCCCTTGATGTCAAATCCTAACGACCGGGCCGAAAGGAATAAAAGCAATTAAGGTTAAGCGCTTTTAAAAAATATATATATATATATATATATATCGAAAGTTATGCTCAAATGAATGACTTCCATAAGACAAGATTACACTTTTACACTTCACATTTATGGACGGTCAAGACTGAATCAACACACCTCCCCCCGAGCGACCCGTCTCTCCCTTTTATCTTTATGACCGTCTTGGTGACCCGCAGGTGTGTTCGGATCCCCCCCCCCCCCACCACACGAGCGGTCCTAAATTAGCAAGGCCTCTGAATGTGACAACAACAACAAAGACACGCACGCCATACGCCGCGGCCGCATGTTGCACAAGCGGAGGAGCTTGTCTCTGCACGTGAAGCCTGGGAGGAATCCGGGGGAAAATTGCAGGGCTTCATTGATAGCCAGAGATGTTTTAGGAGAGGGGGGGGGGCAGGGGGCAGGGGGGCTGAAGCAGCTCTTCAGAGTCCAAAGACATTCGTTAAATCAGATCTTTGGTGCCTGGTACAACTTATTGAAATTTCCAATGTCACCATTTGAGTCGGGAATTAAACACTGACTCAGCAAAAAAGCAGGAGGCAGCCGGACAACATCAGTGAAGCATAAAGAGAGTTTCTGAATCTCCCAACTGTTCGTTTGGATGAGCGCCAACAACAAATATCAACCAAGTCTTCTTCTTCTTCTTCTTACTTCAAACAACTTCAGAAACCACGGGGCAAGACTCAAAATCGTTAAAAACAGGTGGAATGTTCTGGAGCAAATAAATTCTCTAAAAAAAAAAAAGAAAAGAAAAAAATGCAATAATCTGTCCTTGTCCCCGAGAGAGCAGCATTTTACGGCACAGATGAAAAAAGCCTGATGCAGACATACCACATATGCTGCTGGCTCCCAGCCAGACAAATGTACTACGTATTTATTATTTATGGGAAGCCCTCCACTTCCAAGGGGACAGCTGTGGAGCCCGAAACAGCTGATAAACACACAGCACCGGCTTTTTCATCTGGACCGGACGCTGATTACAGATGCCACGAGACACGGAACTTAATCACAAGCACATTCATTCATTTGATGAGCCGCCTGGTTCTCCAATCCTCAGCGCATCGCCTCAGTCCAGAGGCGTGTGGGGGGGGAAACCTCATTGGCATACTCGGACATGTGAATAAAAAAAGGAATTGACTTTTTTTTTCTTCGTCGTCCTTCCCCCTCACGGGAATCGTCAATAAACCCCAAACAAGACGAGCACCTGCTGCAACACATGCCTTATCGGTCGCCGAGACGATGACTCACACACCCTTTCGGGGATGAGCCCAACGCAAGCGGCCGCGTACGCTTTTACGACCGTGACGTGCGCGCCGCGAGGCGTCGTCTACTCCCAGGCCCGTCGATCAGGAGACGCCAGCTGCGCGAGATGAAGTGACTTCGGGTCGGTTTCGCCGGTTTCTCACGTCCAGCCCCAGTTTACGCGACGAGCGGCTGCCGCTGCCGCACGCCAGAGGCGAGAACCGCGCTGCTGGCAACACATCTGACGATCCGATCTAATGACCAGTCACCTGTGTTTAGCAGGAGAGAAAAAGAAAAAAAAAGAAGAAAAAAAACAGACATCCACGCCCGCTTCCTCGCTCCTCGGGGGCATCTGGAAGCGCAAGCTGCACCAGACATCAAACGCTGGTAATGGGGAGCAATTGGGAGAAGGTGTGTCCAGGAAGTGAGGGGTGTGAAGAGGTTGCAGCGAGGGAACAGTTGTTGTGTAGAGCAGATTGGGGGGGGAGGAGGAGGAGGAGGTGGGAGAGGGAGGGAGGGGGGGGTGGTTTCGGCTGCCCATCGGCTAATCCCCCGGAGCATTTCGAGAGCCACTGTGCTGTGCCCGGACAACGGCCGCTGCAGAATTAGCTGCACTCTCCCACACACACACACACACACACACAAAAAAAGAGGGGGGCCATGGGTTTGAGGGAGGAGGAGGAAGAGGAAGGGGGGGGTTGTCGCTTCATCGCCTCAGAAATTCAGCAAACCAGAAGCTCTGTGTTGGACACAATAGAAGTCACAGGTCTTTCCGTCCAAGGCGTCAGACATGAAAGCGCAAAACGTGACTCTCACGCGACGTGAAATGTGTCAACCTGCACAGGCGCCTGCCCTATTTGGATTCCCCCCCCCCCCCCCCCCGTGTGTGCACGTGCGCAGCGGGGCAGTTGTGAGGACATCAAAGGTGGCGGGGGAGGGCCCAGGGGAGGGTGCTGCAACTCAAGACGCCGAGGGTCAGGCCGAAAGGTCACGGGGTTTAAACCTTGCCCCGGGAAACCCGTTTGGAGGTCAGGTGTGTTTGCTTAGAGAGCGGCAGAGTTCAAGCTGTGGGTTTTGAGAGGCGGCCGCCCGAGACATTCCATCCGAGAAATTAACTATCAGGTTGAGCTAATTGCAATGTGCGTTTATCACATTCCTCGACTGGGGGGGGGGGTCTTCCTTTTCTTTTCCAGGCATGTTTTAATTGTCAAAGCCAATGAAGGCAGATTACCTGAAGAGACACCTTTTGTCTGGTCAGACTGGTCGATTTGACAAAAAGAAAGCTTTTTTTTTTACAGGGGCCCCGCGTTGTGTGATGCACGGCGCTCGAGGGCCTCGTCGGGCTGTTTCAGACACAACGTCAGAAGCAGGAGGTCCACGTCAGCTTGCAGGGACGATTCAAAATTGTTGCTCTACACCGTTTTAGTTCGTACACACATATATATATATCCTGTTAATGTTAGCAAACGCTGCCTCTTCCTATCAAAGCTGCTTGCTTGTTATCCGGCATGCGCATTGTTTTAGTGAAAAGCCACTGCGTTACACACTTTTGAGGATGACACTTCATGTGAGGTTCATGTGACATGACAGCATGAATAATGAATCAGTCGGATAATCCCCTGCACAAACTTAATCCTAATAACTGCCCCCCCCCCCCTCTTCTAGGTGTGAAGTCTGTCCATCAACTGATGGAACAACACCTGAGCAGGAGAGTCTTCTCTACCTTCATCTGGGGTTTGACTGCTGATCCTGAGGGTTTCCCCGCGGGGCCGTTTTGTTTCACCAGAGTCTTGACGGGATTCTCTGATCTCTGAGAAAACCAACAACACAAATTCATAAAGAAGGTGTCTCCAGTAGGACAGGAAACATGTGCAGAAATATGTATATATATATATATAGAAAAGATAAGGAAACAAGGTTTGTTTTAGAAGCTTCCGAACTGTCCCTTGTGTTGAATACAAAAGAAGACATTCCAAGCTGAGGAATTAAATGAATCTCTGCAGTAAACAAAACCAAATGTGGGACGACCCCCCAGGTCCCACTGAAGATGAAAGAAGCTGACAATTAATCGACCCTTTGTGAAAGAAAAGTGCTGTGACTTTGAAGAATGAACCGTTTCAGTATTTGAAGCAAACTAAAAGAAATTTGTTAACATTGTTTACACATTAAATATATACATTATCTCCCTATCACAGCTTTTTTTATATTGCGTTTTCACAGAGCAACTAAATGCAAACTACATTTGTGTAATTTGCCAGTTGAAATTAGGTATTTCGACTCATCCATGTAAAGTCATATAAACTTGAGTTGAGAGCATTTTAATCCACAAGTGTATAAAATGACAAAAAGGTCGGCCCGGTTACCGTAGTCTGCACTGTTCATTTCGGTCCGTCAGCTCATTGAGGAGCTCGAAATTTGTAATTTTGCGCCTTGAAATTTGACAGATTCTCGAGTGTCTCGGTAACAAGGCTTATGTGATACAAACATAACTGGAGCCCAATCAGACAGGTAATAATACTGCAATCCTCTCCACGTGGATGAAATGACATCACTGGGTAATTTGTCCGCGGTCATTGTTCTGCACTGTGGAGGCCTTTCCTGTCAGGTTACCGTTGCACTCAGTCACCTGTGTAATTACCTTGTAATAGCCGAGGCAAGTACCTGCATTTCCTGAGCACCAACCCTCTCCTTGGAATGGACTAGAAGTGTAATTGCCTGTGTTGACATAACTGCTACAAGGCAATTACACATGTTATTTCCTAGAGCCGTGGCTGGTAGCGGAAGAGGCTGTGAGGAGCCTCCAGTCGGGTTGCCAGATTTAATTTAGCAATTAATAAATGTAGGGAAATAAATATACAAAGCACATGGAACTATTATTCAAATCCTTCATAGATGCTACTCGGGGTTTGAGGATGATCTTATGAACTCAGGTGGAGAAGTTTATCGAATAGTTGCTCCACAAATCCCTTTGCCTCTACCCCAAAGTGAAGAACACCACTGAAAGACTTTGCGCCCCGTTTCTAACCAATAAGGAGCTGAGCCTTTGGGGTCCTTCCGCGATGTTTGGAAATCGAAGTTAGGAAGTGGAAAGATTTTCCACAAAGGTGAGACAGCACTTTCACACATTGGAACAATTAGCAAATAACAAAAAAAACCTGTTTCAGTGACTCACTCATTATCCCACTTAGTGTCTTTGTCTTAACATGTTTTCAGAATGGTGATCTTCATCGTCTCAATTGACGGTGTGAAATGCAGTTGCCTTGGCAATGCGGTCAAATTGCGTTTGAAATATCTAAATACAAACTTAAAGTGAACTGAACAGGTTTGCTTTTCACAAAAAGCAGAAAACACCAACGTTGTGTGAAAAGAATTAAACAGAAGCAAACCTTCAGGTGAACAAAATGTGTCCCGTTAAATCAGATATTTCTAATCAAAGAACAAGTGCACCGGATTAAAAACCTGATAAAGCATTGGTCTCTAAAAAAAAATGCTACAGACGCAGAAAACAAACCAGACTTTGAAAAATTGCTGACTTAGCATTTCAATCATTACAATACCGACTTAAGTTCAGTTCTTTCGTTACTAAAGAACGAGACGAGGGGACAACCACGGCGCTGAAGAGGGGACGGCTGAAGCAAAGGGATTAAGGTCATGGAGGAGGAGGGTGGGGGGGGGGTTGGGGGGGTCGGGGTGGGAGCGGTACAAGGAGACGGGAGGTGGAGGTTTTTTTGGACGTGAGGACAACAGAATAAATCAACAGGTGACAGAAAATGCTCAGCTGTCATCTGACCCTCGAGGCCGGGATCGGCGCTCACGTCGCAGGTATGCGCATCTGCCCCCGCTTTGATCTTCCGCCTGGCACAGTGTGCGCTCGGGATAGCGTGTTTTTAAAAACAAAACCAAAAGAAGAAAGAAAAAAAAAAAAAAGGCAAAGAAATCACAAACAGACAGGGACGTAAAAAAGAAAAAAAAAAGAAAGAAAAAAGGGGCAGATACACACATGCGTCCACACACTTGCAAACAATTGTGGTAACACGCAAAAAACAAGTGTTCAAAGGGAAAAGGCCAGGTGCAGCGCCACAACGGCACGAGAGGCGATTAAAAGCAGCAATCATATTAACAGTGGGATGACAGAGGGACAAAGATATGCAGCGTTGCACAAAAATGTGCTTCCCATAACGGAGGTGTGTGTGTGTGTGTGTGTGTGTGTGTGTGTGTCTCCACATGCGTATTGTAGATATATTCGGTTATGTTTTTCAAACCATGTGCATTTTTGTATGCTTGTGTGCGCACACATGTACAGTAGGTGAACTTCTGTGTGTGTGTGTGTGTGTGTGTGTGTGTTGGTGACACGGTGAGAATTCAAGCAGATTACAGAGGAGAAATCCGATCATTACGCCACACACACACACACACACACCCTGTGTTTTACTCGGGGAAAACAGGTGGGTACATGAGCGAACAGGATGGAAAAAAAACGTTCCGTGCTTCGCCTCGTACAAGAAAAAAGAAAAGGTGGACGGTCAGTGAGTGCAGCGATGGGAAGGGCCTGCCGAAGGAAACGCTACTATAGGACACGGCGGGTGGGAGTCTACGCGATGTGCTGCAGGCAAAAGGGGAGCGGGCAGGACGCGGAGAAATGCCCTTTTACAAGGAAAGGAAGACTATGGCCGAGGGGGAAAGCCCTCGGCTACTGTGACACCTGGTGGACGACTGGGGGCCGGAGGACAGCCAGACTCCATTCATCCGGTGTGAGGCGTCTGGTTCGAGCGGCGACGTCTCAAAGCACAAAGCATTTATGGCATTGCAATCCATTTAACTTTATCCAAACGCAATCTCAAAAAAACCCAATGGTATTTAAACTCGTAGGAGTTCATTAGCCAATAGACAGGTGGAAGTGGACATTTAACATTTATAACACGACATCGTTACTCCTTCACTTAACTCTCTTTTGCCAATGTTTAGAAAAAGAACCAAGCTTACTTTTTTTTGTTCTTTTCCAGCATTTTTCTGAGGCTTCACATCGTTTTCATCACTGTCGTCATCTTCATCATCACTAAGAAAAAAAGAAAGAACAAACAAAGGATTCCTTATAATATTTTTTTTTTGGTTTGCACCACAAGAGGAAAAAAAGAAATCATCATTAAAAGACATACTCGTCCTCATCCTCGTCACTGTCGTCTTCATCATCGTCAGACTCCATCTTTAGTTTTTTCTACAAGGAAAAGGAATCAGAATTTCACTACAGGTGAAACTCCTCCATCGGCAAGATCTCCCTTCAGATTTGAAAAGTCTTCAGGGGGGGGGGGGGGACCCCCCTGTTATAATGGTAGCTAAATGCACTGAGGTAGCTACCAGCGGAGGCTTCTTCCCCGAAATGAGGCCCGCGGGCCGCTTCACCGGTGAGCTGTTGTTCTCCTCCTCTTCATCCTCCGAATCCTTCACGCCTACAAAGCAAACACTGGCTACTAGTGATCAAAGTTCAGATTTACCTGCAGAACCCTTGAATGGGCAAACATTATTGGAAACAGAGGATGAGATGAAGTATTATCTGAACATTTTTGTGATTAGTTACGGGGTAAAAAAATTAGATGCTTTTTCCATTTGAAAAATTAGTTTGTTTTACTCAACGAAACTGTTAAGCAAATCAAGTTCACCCTAAATTAAATTCTGACAAAATATAAGAGACCTTATGTCTTTATTGCCAAGCTAGGTCGAGCTGAACATTTTAATAAGTAGCTGATTCAGTGTGAAGCAGTACTTTTCAATGAAGTAAACGGTCTGGCAGCGCCGGCACCATCAGCACCCTGAATACTCACTAATGAAATGCTGCCCGCTGATGTGGACCGGGCCAGAGCCAGACTGGAGACGGAAGGTAACTGGAGGCGTGATCTCAAATCCACCCAAACTCATCTGGACAAGAAAAAGATCACAATCACCACAACAAAATATGCAATTTAATCATTGTTAATACACCATTTGTATCCTGTATTAAGATGAAGGTCTCTCATTTACCTTCTTAACTAAGCCTGCATGTGCTATGTTTTTCCTTTTAGCTTTGGTCATTCCGTAAAGCATTAAAAGCTTGCCAGTTATTAAAATGTTCTGTAAAACATGCTATAATAAATGAAAGGTATTGCTTAATAGATGTGTGTGTTTTCACTTACAGAGGGCAGGACGGACGGCTTCAGGACAACCAGCGGCACTTTGGTCGATTTCCCATCATACGTGAGGCCTTCGATTTCCACCATGTGGAACTTGTCCTCGGCCTCGGCCCCCAGACACACCTGGAAGAGCAGCAGACGACTGTACAGCAACACCACGTCCTCCACGTCTGGACACTTGTCCCTCCTGCCCCCGAAACCCTTTGACTGAACTGATGGAGCGCAACGCTTCCTCTGACAGGAGACTATTAGAGGATTATGTTAATAACTAACAAAAAGGCATTTGGGGGGGGGGTAACCCATATTTTATTGGTATGGCAAAAGATCTTGCTGTGAATATTACATTAAAAAGTGATAAACTAACGTTATATATTAGAAATAGATAGCCGTGTGAAATCATGAAAATGACCCAAACAACAAACATGTAATTACAGTCACTTGTTCCATGAAAACAACGACACATTGTTTACTTTAACTGTGTCCAAACATTCAAGAGAAAAGGAACACCAAATGGCAAACGCGTATGAACAATGTGTAATGTGTCTGAAACTAGTGCGTGCGACAAAATGCGTCTTCCTCACTGCTTTGAGTGACAGCTGCTGCTCCGCGTCATCGTCATCCGCGTCGACTCTGAACTCGCGTTTGTCCGATTTGAGGGTGCAACCTGGAGAAAAACAACAACCTGGCGTTGGCACTTCTATTGAATAACGCGCACACACAAATGCATTCAATAGCCTGTTATTTCTCCCTGTAGCCGCGGGCGCTGCAGGCTTCGCTCGGCTAGCTAACAAAGGGGCTCGATTGGCGCGCGGGCAGCGGAACTTCCTCTAGCTAAAACAAAAAAAGATAAATGCCTATTTGTGCGTGATAACGTGGCAGTTAAACTAATTGTGTAAACGGCATTTTTCTTTCAAAGGTATTTCATTTTAAGAGAGCTCACCAAACAAATACATTTGTGGTCTGCTCAAAACTGAGATATCGTCCTCCATCTTTGTTGTGGGTGGTTACACTTCCGTTAACCGGTTTGACGGAAATGTTGCCAAGCCAATGAGGAAACAGAACGTCACAGTGGTTTCTGGAGATTGCAGCCAATAAAATTAAGACTAGGAGGGACTTATCAAATGTTGTGTTCTCATGGTTGAACACTAGATGGAGCTCTAGTAATAGAGATTGAGTAATTTACCCTAAAAACAAATGGCCAACCCCAATTATCAGGGAGGTTTGAGGCCATTCATTACCTTTCACCAGAGGCTATTATAACACTATTAATATTAAATGTGTGTAATATAATAATATTACAGTCTACAAGAAGGCAAATGTTCAAATGTTTTTTTTAATCAATTGGCTATGCAATTAGATGTAAGTAGATGCATTTGTACTTTGCATGACCCCAAATTTACTCATTATCCGCAGGGTGTTTCTTACAGTAGTTTTTATTTTTCCTAATTTGCAAGGGCTTCCTCAAATAGTCTTTACAGCTTCATATTAAGATTAGGATATTCTCCCTAATGTCTATCACTTACTGCAATATTTGGACGGAATAAAAGAGGCCTTTGGTCAGTAATATTAAAAGGGCAGCCCAGGGGGCAGTTGCAGCTTTAAATTAGTCTTCTGTGGTTGTTAAAAATGTTGATAATAAAATGGAGAGCATTTGCAGTCTCACATATTATAGAGAAGATAAATTAACCAGGTTTGGAACTCACCAACCCTTTTTGAGGAATGGCTTGTTTTAGAGGAAAACACCCAAGTCCACTCTTTTTTTTGTAATTTTGTATTTTGAGATTATATTTTCATTTAATTTGCATAATATGTATGAGATCGTTAAATATACATAGAATGTCAGTTATGCCATTCCTTTCTTGTAAGTCCATATTTTTGTCCCTCTGGATTCCTTGTCGTGCTAATGGCAGTGATGATTAAATGTTTTCCTTCTTTGTAAGCCTTTGAACCAAAGTGTGCTGGACGCTTTTTAACCTCCCAGTTCAGCGCTGACACATTTTTTTTTTTAAATTTCTTTGGAAGCCGTGCAGCCTTTCACCTTGACTCGCTGACTACTCGGCTCGGATTCACTTCTGTTGCATGACGAAACATCTCAGGGAACTGAGGTCTGAAAGGGGGGCAACAGCAGCTGTTGTTGCTTAATTGCGAAAGCGGTTTGACCCTAATTAGCGCCTCGGAGCGAGCGAGCACTTGGCCGTCCCGCGTCGAGCAGGCGATGAGACGACGATGCGCCCGTGCCAGCACAGCGTGCACCCGTGAGGAATGACTCGTCTTCATGCCTGCAAGCTTGAAAGGGTTCGAAGAGCCACAGACTGCCAGGACACGTCCGCCGAACCCCTCTCATTCCGCGCTCGTGCACGGGAACTTTGCTTTACACATTTAGCTTCAGCGCAGAACCCTGGAGGTGACATTACATGTCATCCATCTAGTGGATCGGGGTTTTTGATTTCCATTTGTGGCCATCTAAGGATGTTCCCCACTGTTTACACATCCCACCTGACCAAACATCAGAGGGGACCAGTGAGGATGGCGACACATCCCATCGGAGTTGGACTCTGAGCCACCAACACAATGCTTGACCCTGTACAGCAGCATGAAATCACTGCTCACCAAGTAACTCGTATCATGGGCCAAATAATGGGCCTAATAACGGCTGTTGGGACAGTGGAATCAAGGAGGAAAAACAACAAGAATTTAAAGAGGTATTTAGATATTTTACTTGAATAAAAGGACCAGCAAAGTGCAGTAAAAATGTTCCATGTCATTACTTCACTAATAACTGTACGTACACATATGATGTTGCTGTAATCAAGTCAGTGCGGTATTATGTTGTTGCTGCTAGATGTTCACAGCGTTGCAAAGGATTTCATGTTGGCCTGTTTAATACACTGCTTCGTGTTCCAGGAGATCGTCACGTGTTTGTGGCGTCGCTGCCGCGTCTCTCTGGGAATCCAACATTCCTGATCCAGAAAAAACACCCTGAACTTTTCTGCTGATTCGACATGATTTTAAAATGGTTTATTTGTATTTGACGAGGACGAGGACATACCTGGTTTTCAATGGACAGGAAGGGTTTGAAAAATGACACGCTGAAAAATGTCCGGCGTACATTTCCCTGTGAGGTGTAAAAGTATGAAGCTGCTTTAAAGGGAGAAGCACGGTGCAATGACCTTTGACCTTTGAAGGTTGAAGATTTAGTTGAATAATAGTTACGCATGTTTAATAAATCACACTAATCTTCGTCACCATGTATGAAGTAACAATTGTGTAGCTACCTGAAAACACTCTTTATCTGGGTTACGTTGTGCTACTAGATTCCAAGTATGCACGAGTGCCTTGTCCTGGTTTTGCCTGCTTTTGAATAAACAATCTCTCTGACAGACAGTTGTTTTCACTGTTTGTTTGTTTGTTTGTTTGTTGTGCTATTTGTGACGCGTCTCACGAATGGAAACAACTGGTGGCAGCAGGCGGAGCTGAAAAGCTTCTGCTGTTGGCCCCGTTGGCTTGATAGGAAGTGTGATATACCCTGAGCCTCTCGTGTCCATCTTGTGTGGTGACATTTTATTGGATAAGGACGGGGGGCCCTTTTGGCGTGTGAGAGAGCGAGAGAGAGACGGGGGGGGGCGAGGGAATAAAAAGCCATCACGAGAGAAGAGGGAGAAAGAAAAGAAAAAAAGCAAATCTTTAAGCACCTGCAGTGAAACACAATGCTCCGTTTGGAAAACAGCGGATGGGAGGAATTTTTTTTCTCCCGAAACGGCCCGAGTCACGTCGTCAAGGCAGGGAGATGAAAGAGGGAGCAAGCGGCGGAAATGGGGGTCGACGAGGCGTCACCTGGAGACTTGCCCGCCATTGACAGGATCCCAACCGGGCGAGACGCCCCCCCCGAAAAAACACCGACTGAACACAGGCCCGCTGTGTTCCACGGGAGGCGGGGCGGTTGTCGGGGGCGACTGCAGCTGCAGACCAGCTGTTTTGGAACCAGATCACCAACCACTCCGGGGGGGGGGACTTGGGGGCCCACGGCGAGGCCCCGCGCTGGCGAAGGCTCATTTACGGGCCAAGGAACGCGGACGCGGTGTTTGGCTGCGCTCTTAGATAAGTTGCTGTTGTTGTGACTCGGCGATAAGCGTTGTTTTGTGCTGTGATAAAATATGTTCATGGATGTCTGGTGTCTGGACAACGATGGCCGCCAGAACCCAAAATGGTGGGGCAACTTTTTCTCTATTCCTTAGGAGGGTCATTTTGGATTGTATTATTCTTATTATATCATTCTGTACGTGTCCGTTTGGCGAGCATTTAAAAGGGCAAAGGGTGTAACGACCAGCTCGAAAGAAGCCAACGGAAATCCAAGGATGTGATGATAGAGTTGGTCATGTGACAGGTCGAGGGATTGTTTCCATTCCTCCTGTAGGCGTGAGATGCTTCACTGGAAACAGAGCTTAACGTGAGCGCCTTGCTTACAATGACTAACAATCTGATACCAATAGTTGTTTTTCACACAATCCGAGGCAGCAAGACGGGGCACGATGAGGAAGTAGGTGAGCCATATGTACATGTAAAAAAACAACAACATATTTTTAGCCCTGTGCTGACAGCAAAAGTAACACGTGACATCGACACAAGCAACTTGATGGGAGCCCTCTTTTAGTAAAAATCACAGGAACAAAACAAAAGCATAAATAAAAACGGGCCCCTCGGCAGCCCTTTACTGTCATTCTAATTTGAGTAGGCGTCACTTCTCCAACCTTTTATTCATCCAGGGGGGTGGCGGGGGTGGGGGGAGGTGGTTGCAAAGCGCCCCTCCTTCACGCCCACACCTGGGAGCTGTAGTCATCAGTTTTTATGGATAGAGGAAAGGGCCTTGCGCTGTCCTTCTGATGCATTCCGGGGGGGTGTCTTACCTTTGGGTGGTTTGAAACTTTAATGTGTAATTACAGCTAAATCCCATGAGGCTAACTAGCCTGCTAAAATCACATCAGGTATTATTGCTACAAAGGAAGAGCCGGCGAGACAAAGAGACGGGAGAAAAACAGACAGGTCGGTCATCTTTTCAAAAAGTCACAATATCATTTAATATAAAACACCTTTAAATTGAACATAATTTGTCATCGAGAGTTCCACCAATTCAATATACCACTTTGAAAACCGCAGTCCACCTTGGAGGGTACATCCGAGGTCACACAGAGGAGGGTTTGAAACATGCATTTACTACATTGTACAAAGTCAAAAGCAAGTTGTTGTTTTTTTTTGTTGCCGTTACTGGCAGACAGTCTCTGCCGCCTCGGGAAGGATCCAGAGGCAATAGGGAGGAGGGGGGTGTGGGGAGGGGAGGGGAGGGGGGGGGGCAGTCTTGGTAGTTGGACATGTACAGAGGTGTCCATTTGTTCCCCCCGGCACTTATGGGTAAAGTGCCCTCCTCTCTTTTAGACCGTCAACTGAAGGGAAAGCGGAAACTTGGTGTAAGGCAGAAAAATGACTCAACACACGTTACACATTACATACTTCTGTCATTTGGACAAACGTGTCGGTGCAGCCGTCTCTCTCTCTCTCCACACGCCCCCCCCCCCCCCACCCCCATGTCGCTGGTAACGATTAATGAGTGAGGAAGCACCATGTCCGTTCAATATGTGTATTTATTACTCCCTCATTAATGGCGTACCCTGCCTCTCCCTCCCCTTTCCTACACACACACACACACACACGCACACGCTCACACTACGGATGCCGCGGAGGTGACGGAGGTCACCTTACTGTCATCCGCCCAGGGCTGCAGGTTCTGCAGGGCGTAGAGGGAGGAGTTGTGCAGGCAGAGGGGGTCGGGCTGCAGGGGTTGGCTCAACGTCTTCTGGAAAGCTTCCTGCTGAAGCTGCAGCATCAGCCGGTTGGCCTGCTGCCTCTCGGCCTCTCTCTCCTCTGCAGTCTGTCTCCTGGTTGGAATGGGTGGGGGGGGGTGGGGAGAGGGCGGGGGGGGGGGGACAAAAAGAGGAAGATATAAGACCTTGATAGTGTGTGCTCTTATGGGGCATGTACACCAGATTTTTTAAGGCTGTTTCACGTCGTCATAGGAAAGGAATCACGTTTATCTTACAATGTAAGAGGGGGGGGGTGGGGTCAGGTGTCCACAGGGGGGATTTCAAGCTAGAGGGGACATTTTGTCTCGTCTTCTGGTCGTGGCCGTCGGTGTAAAATGTTGAGATGCTGGGAAGAGTGTCTGCCCCTAATGAATGTTGTGCCAGATACTTCAGCCCCAGCGAAGTATAACAGGTGATCGGGATGAGTGACAGGTGGTGGAGAGGGGACGTGACTAACAGAGGGCGGGGGGCGGCGGCGTGCACGTCCAGCCTCAAGGTGTTAACGGGAACACGGATCCTGTCAGTGCCGTGTTCTCCTGAAGCAGCCGTTTCAAATGACACCCGTTTTTTACAGTCCAAGCAACTAAGGTGAGGAACGATGAAGGTTTTCCAAGGCTTTCTTTTTTTTTTTTTAAATGAAGGGGTGTCGCAATACAAATAACGGTTACCTTTAAAATGAACTACAAAATACAAATGGCAAGTAGAAATCACACGAGGAAGCACACCTATAAAAACACTCTTTGCACACCGACCTGCATCCATTAGCCACACATTATTGTTAACAGCATTATCATAATCTCATTCCCTGGCTGTTGATTTGATCATCCTCTTGTTACTAGCGGGGTCGTCACGCAACGACATCCCTCATGCTCACCCTATCGGGTGCACACTGCATGGAGATGGCGTGAATAGCAAAAACCAAGAAATGTATATTTTTTAAATCCACTTAAGCCGATTCCCTTGTTAAGTCTTGTATTTAGTCAGGCTGGTTTTATTTTAGTCAGGCTGGTTTTATTTCCTTTTTATTACATCTTATAGTGAAAATATACATCTTGGTTGTTCACTGCTGCAGAATGTGATAATTCATTAAACTACTCTAAAGACAAAAGATGGCAACGAATGTTAACCCGCCACGAAAAGAACCATGTTTGTAAATGTTTTCCACGTGTGTTGAATTCAAAACTCATTGGAAAAAGCTTAAGGATCATTTAAACATTAAAACCCTGTAAGGTGATTTAGCTGTTTGTAATACGCTGATGAAAAATGTGTCCCGTCCCTTTAACTAAGGGCAGGGCTTCACAATTAGATTTCCTACTCATTTACTTCCAAATGGCTATAAACAACAGTTAGAGTGAAGTGAAGGAGTGTGTGTGTGTGTGTGTGTGTGTGTGTGTGTGTGTGTGTGTGTGTGTGTGTGTGTGTGTGTGTGTGTGTCTTCTGTCCATGCAGTCAATTCCTCCAGTGAGTGTTTCAGTATTGCTTTGGACAGCAGCTTTCTAAAAGGCCTTTCAGGAGGCTCGGGAGTAATTGTGCTTGGTCAAGTGAACTGGCCTCGACCAGGCCGCCTCGCTAAGCAGAAATATATCGTGATGTGCACGACGCCCCTCGCCATCACCTTACCGCCATTTTGTCCGCCGGTTCTGAAACCAGGTCTTGACCTGTGCGTCGGTCATCTTCAGGGCCTTGGCCAAGGTGGCGCGCTCGGCAGACGCCAGGTACTTCTGGCGATGGAACCGCTTCTCCAGCTCGCAGATCTGCACCCGGCTGAAGGAGGTGCGAGGCTTTTTCCTCTTGGGCGGCGTCCGGTTCTGGTAGGGGTGGCCGATGCGCCGGGTCACGGAGAAGGGGGACAGCGCTGCTGGAAGGGAGGGCGGATTTTAGTCTCATTTCTTCTCAAGCGACGCGTCGTGGAAGCCATTCTGTATACGAAAACTCCATGTGAGCATTAGCCAAGAGTTTATTGTCACTAATTGAGACTTTTCGACTTCACGGCGCCAAGATTAATATCTGCTGCTGGAGTCTTTTCCCTTTCTAGACCGCAGCTTCTGAAATATAAACTTATTTCCCTTGAGGTTTTTGTTTGTCTACGCTCATGTTATAAACACAATTTTGTCTCCCAACCCTCTGGTTGGATAAAAGGATTGTCCATTTGGTTCTGTGACTCTGGAAAGGCCAGTGCTGTTTGCATTGGGGAGTCTGAGAGAAGGCCCAGAAGCCGCCAATTGAAGAAGATAAATGTAATTACAACTAATATCCCCCCGGCAGATTTGTACCGAGAGGGCGCTTAAGGTAAAGTCAGAGAGAAAGCCGGGATTAACAGCAACAACTCCCCCCCCCCAAAAAAAAACAATTCAAGAAAAGATACATCGCTTGAATTCAAGGAAGGTGAGATTAAAACTGCTCTTTTAGCAATAGGTTTTACATTTCAATAGGTTTGGACTCACCTGGACACGCCCCCTTTGGAAAGGGGTAGTCTGCCAGAAGGCCACTGCCCTCCCGCAGGTGAGCGAGCTCGGGGTAATAGCATTTAGCTAACGTCTCCACGGTGCTCCAGACGGGGACCCTGCCGATGTCTCCCTTTGGGAGAGGACAGAGGGACCCGGCGGGGCCCGGGCCCCCTGTGGCCTCTCCAGCTCGGCTCTCCTCTGCCTGCTCCCCTGAAGAAAAGGGAGACACAGTAAGGGCCCACATCTGGAGCTGTGTGGGCGCCAACGCATAGCAGCTAATCACATGAAGGCCGAAACAGAGTCCGCTTTAACGTCGTTTGCTGCTCCTCTCTCTTAACTTAGCGTTTGGGGGGGGGGGGGTTTCGCTCCAAAATGACACGTGTGCTGTTCAGAGGAATAAGTGACAGCAGAGTTAGGAAGGTGAATCCAGCATGCTGCTCAGCCAATCAGCTTCAGGCAAGCAACGTCCTCATCACTGTGATGTGATGAAGGTCAAGATATGATTTACAGGCCAATATAATAATATCAACCTATTAAACACGCTAGCAATCTATTCATATTTGGAGGATAACATTTTTGTAATTTTATAAGAATGTATTTTACTCCAACGTATTCATCACAGCTTCCACAAAAAAAACTATAAGCATCTGTCCAGGAAAGTCCTCAAAAAGTACACAACTTCACCCATAAACATTTCAGAGAAGACCTCATTTAAAGCTATTGATGTCAAATTGATTTTTAATTGTAGTTGTTTTGCATGGGCAGTTTGGTGTCTTCCCATAAGCACCGTCATTGTGTTTCTGCAAAAGGTTTGAAATAGGAATTCGAGCCTCATTTCACTGTATCTGGGTATTAATAACAGCGTATCTCCTGCATCATGAAATATCTATGAATCCTGTCTATTTTGTCAGCCATGGGTAAACAGAAGATCGATGACTGTAACGAGATCGTTTCTGGCCATGGATCCACTCCCACAGACACATTCTCACATTTGGAGGCAGAATGCAAATCAAGGAGGGGGGGGGGGCGGAAGGGGGAACCATCCTAGTTTTCTCGGTGTCATTGGTCCCCATTGCACCTGTCTTACAGGTTGTTCATCTGGTTTTTGTTTTGTCAGTAAATCTCCCCGGGAGCCAAAGCGAATATATGCAAAAACATCTGGATTCCGTCTGGGGAGGGAACCAGGCCTCTGCTCTCAGGGATCCAACGACCCGGAGAAAAAAAATAAGTAAAGATCCCCTGACGGGACAGAACACGAGCGGCAAGCTGAGGAGCGCGCGAGCAAAGGGTTCGTGAAGAACAAATACAGGTGAACAGCTGCAATGTGCCGTTACAGGAGGTGAGTTAACATCACCTGAGTGCATTCTGGAAATGCAGATTTAGGGCCCTAAATGAAAAGGAGCAATTGTGCATTTTTCCTCTCATTATCGTCTTTAATCTCATACGGTAATATTCCGGTATTATCATTACGGGGTTCTGCATCACGTGGGGGCCATGGTAGTAAAACTAGTAACGCTATCCGTCTCATATTCCTTGAGGGACCTAAGCAAGCATCTGTGGTATTTAATCATGAGTCTATAGTGACACAGCGTCTCTGATATTTACCGCGTGGCCCTTTATTCAGAGTTTACGGTGACTTGATTGCACTTCTTTGGTAGGTCTCTTTCCAATGTGACTTGTCCCCCCCCCCCCCCCTCCCCCGGTGGTTCTTTCACGTGCACACAGTGGTCATTTAGTCCCCTCGTTGCCCGCGGTGCGCATGCCTTTCGGGTCACAAGCTGCGAGCGGACGGGCCTGTTGTTGCTCCCAGCGGCAGCTCTGGCTAAATGATCCCGCATTAGAAGGCTATTTCTGTCCATCTGTGGGCTAACTAATGGGCCAGGCACCGTGCGAGCGCGCTCGGAGGCGAGGCCGAAGCGGGGCTCGGCGTGCAGAAGCAGCCCTTCGGACCTGCCAGGTTAATAAAGCTCCGCAGAAGCTTCTACGTTCTGGTGTTTTAACTCCCTAACTAAATCATTACTGTTAGGAGTGAAAACTATCAGAAGGGCTGTAATGCCTGGATATTAAACCAACATTAAATGAAGATTCAGTCAAATGCAATTATATTTAGACATTCATGTATTCATGTATTCATGGCCCTCGAATGTATTTATTGTATAAAGACAACGTTGAGTAAATTATATTTCACTGCAGCATTAAGTATATCCCACATCTATTTAGAAAAGGTCAATCCCGTCATTAATGCCACAATCCCAAATAAAAAGTTCACAGTTGAAAATGTAATATATCTCATTATAGCGCATGGAGTAAGCTTTAATTACCTATAACGTCTAAATCTCACGAGACAAAAAAATGCAATTGTAGTAAAAAACGCAAATTGTATTTCATGGTTTTTCATTCCTTCACGAGAAAAAATCAATAGAGTCACAATGTTTCGAACAGTTAAACTGTTCATGCAGTTTAATCCTGAGACCTGAACCACATCGGACCATTTCGTATTAAAAAGAGAGGACATTGTGTTCAAATTCAAAAAAATTATCTGACTTGTTATTCCTCTTCTTGAAATGAAAAAAAGAATAAATGAGTGAGAATACTAAATCTGCTGCCTGTGTAATACAATTTAACATAAGCATAAAAAAATGCTGCCGCCAAGGACATGTTTCCCTTAATAATAAAAGCGAGTATACTTAATAACACTTCCCGGTGACAGCGCCTCCCTTCCCCACTGCGGATATTACCTTTGTAGCAATCTAATAAATATATCCGTGAAGGATTCTAAAGGGGATATTGAAATATAACATGAGCATGTATTGCTATTTATTACACTGTGCGGGACAAAAAGCAGGGACACCGTCTTCTGTCACGCGGAGAATCAGGGCGGCGCGCAAACACGAGCAAATAAGATCCGATTCCTTTTTATTGGCGCTCCGCGGTGCGTAATGCGGCTCTCTGTTTGTCGTCAGGAAGCCCCAACAGTGCACCGTTTTTTATTCTTTCCATTATTATTGTTATTGTTATTACCGTGCTCGTTTTATTCATTTAGTTTCGGGCCCTACTGATTATTTGTATCACACTAAATTTAATACACATATGTGTAAAATAAATCTAAAAAATGTGAAATAATTTCTTATATTATATTAAATAGCTAAACAGCTTGACCACGCCTTTTATTTATATTTTACGTTGTCTAAATAAACAATTATTTCTCAAAGTATTTGAGTTTATGCAGGCTTCTATGAAAGAGTTCAGTTCACAAGTTTATTAGAAGATAACGCTAATGTGGCCAAAATACTAAACTACTACTGATGTTATTGCTATAAAAAATAATGATAATAATATTCATACATTCACGTGAAAATTTGGGCTGACATGACTAAAAGAACAAAGTAAATATACTTAAATTGCCCACGTGATCGACGCAAACCTACAAATATTAGCTTCATTCAGCGATGGATTAAATGTTTCATTTATGCCCCGAAGCTTAAAATCGTGCGTGTCAGTGTGATAACACTTCTTGTGATTTATAACGAACATTTAGGCCTCGAGTGAAAAACGGGAGAAGCATATTGTGCAATTCGAACGCTTTCGCTGACGTCCATTAAACAAAAACCAAAATGCTCCCGTGGCCTCAGAGCTCGGAGTGTTTGGCCAAATGTTTGGATGTTCAAAGCTGCACAAAGACGCCTTTTCTACTCCGGTTTCAACTCGAAGAGAAAACAGAATAAAACAACACCAATGGAGGGAGGGAGAGAGAAAGGGAGGGAGAGAGGGAGGGAGGGAGAGTGGGGGGGGGGGCGTTTAAAATGCGCTGTGCCCGTCAGGATAGATGATAGTCCATTTGATTTACGGCCTTTTATAGGAAACAGAGCAGGCTAAATCTGGATAGTGAGTGGGCTTTGCGTGTGTGTGTGTGTGCGCGCGCGCGTGCACGTGTCACTACTGTATCATGCTGCTGGTCCTCGGCTGATCAATACGGTGGAAAGATATAAGCTGCGAAATAATTACAGCGACACAAAGCTGGGAGAAATTAAACGAGAGGCCCTCGGTGACTATGAGCAGAATTGATAAGCCTATTTACACTGTATCTTTTTGCAGTTGACATATCGTCCCCCAGTATTTAATAATTAATCAGGTAGAAAGAACGGAATGGTGAATATTTAATGTGGTGGAGGGAGACGGGGGTGAGGGGGGGGGGGGATGCTCTTCATTTTCATCTTCATAAGGATGAGGTCATGAGAAACAGACCAGTGGCACCATCCCCTCCCACAACGAATAAAGAGAGTACAGCAGTAGAGACATAGAGCTTCACTCAGTAACTCAAAGGAGTACGAATTGTATATATATACATTTATGGGCATCTCCCGGTCAAATAAATGAGTGCATTACAAAACGGAAGCTATGGAGATGTGATTCATCATGTTTACCTAAAAGTATGTAAACGCTGAGAGTTTACATCCTCGTGCAAATCCTTGATGTGTATGCGGTTTAATTAAAATGGCAGCATGTGAACGCAGATCATCCGCACTACAGTAGAAAGGGATTGGGTTATACGGAACAATACTTATTATTAATACTTTTATAGAAGCAGTTATTTGTTTAGAATGTTTTCTGTAATTATTTTCTTCTCATACTAAGAGGATTGTAAATTCTACAGGTAATACAATCTACAAAATAGTTGCATCATTCCTGCACCATAATTATTAATAAAACTAAACGCCAAAAAGAGTTTAGGAATTATGGAGAGTCATTTATGAGAATAACACCCAATCATTGTATTGCTTTTAGGTTATTTACTTCTCTAAATGAAAACAACATGGGATACGTTACTCTGATGTGCAAAGCATTGTGATTGTATGATAATAATAATAATAAATAGTGATAGCAATAATAATAATAGGTGTAACCGTCATTTTAAATGCCACATGTTATTACAACCATGACTCATCTTTCTCAATTGTATCGCGGACAAAAAAAAAAAAACTAAATCATTTTTCCTCGTGAAAAGCTGGAACGTTGTTATCCGTCATCCTGTGTAAATGGAGAGTGATGGTCCAATACTGATTCATCAGAACGTCCATGTCAATTTCCCCTCTCGTCCATCAGACTGCCCTTCCAGCGCAATACAAGTGCATATTCGTTATAGATTACAACCTGGGGAGGAAAGCGCCCCCCCCCCCCCCCTTCAGCCGCGCTATTAGGCCCGTGTCATCCAGCACACATCAACATTCAAAAATCACATCTCACACCTGTAACACCACGAGGTTAATACGCTCTATTCGTGCTCATATATAAAAGGTGCGGAATAAATATCTGGTACATCTGTTTTTTTTAAAAATGTAAAAAATGTTTTACCTGTTAGTCTGTCCTTGGCAAACCTCCTACTGCTCTCCATCCACGGGAAGGTGAAGTTCGTCCCGTTCCCCATCCCCATGCCGGGAACCGAGGCGATGCCGGGCCCGATGCACGGCGGGTGCGCGGAGGGGGGCGGGTGCGGCGCGGCGGCGGCGGCGGGCGGCGGAGGAGGAGGAGGCGGCATGGGCCTGTGCGCCGGCACCCGGATCACCCCTCCGGCGCCTCCCGAGTTCACGTTGACGTTCATGTTCATGTTCATGCTGACGTTCATGTTCATGTTGACGTTGTAGGAGCCGGCCAGACCCGCCGCCATGGAGCAGGCCGGGTTGTAGACGCTGTTGTACCCGTTGCTGTAGACGTTGGGGGCCAGCGCGTAATCCGGGTCGCCGGTCCGGTTGGGCAGCATGCAGCCGCTCGACTGGTCCGAGCTGTTGAGGATCTGGTCGATGCCGAAGCTGATGGGCTCATGCTGCTGCTGGTGCGTCGGGTTCACCTCCTCGGTCCCGGTGTGATCCATAGTGTTTTTAATTTTGCCGGTGGTTTGTTTGTCAGATTTTGATCAGCTCGGATGTATTTCTGTCATGTGGTATTTCAACGAGTTGATTGTATGGGCGCTGCAGTAGTGGACTGTGTTCGGGTGATTTCAAGCATCGACACAGACCGGATCTACTCCCAGGAAACCAATAACGTGACCAGCGCTTTCCAAAATCTTGCCATTATTTTTTTTTGTCCAGCATCGGGATCAGATGTTCCCCTAAATAACATGCCTATCCATCGGACTGAGAAGAAACGTATCCATCTTTAACAGCGCGTTCTTTCCAAGGGAACTACACACTTACACGGCGGCCTAGCAACAAGAAAATCAAATAAATAAAAACGAACACAACCAAAGAAGCCAAATGGTTATCCTGAGTACTTACAGACCAAAAACACATCCGTGGTTCAGTTCTCTGGAGAGCGTGATGCGCTTTGTTCGCCCGCTGTGGCAGAGACGGTCCATACGCAGGGAGGGCACCGTTGGATACCCGAGCCCGTCGCCTAAAAATGAAGCCACAGGCGAAACCAAAGCACCCCAAAGAGGCGGCGGCGATGCGCGCGCGGCTCGCCCGGAGTGGACGTTAACTGGAGTCGGTGCAGCGAGCGAGGGCTCCGTGGCGCTGAATGGTGGAGAAGTGCGTTTCAGCAGGTGAGACAACCCTCTGCGTAAAAGCTGCCATTCAGTTTTCCAGCCAAACCTCGCCTCCCTCGCCGTCTCTATCTCTCTCCCTCCCTCCCTTCTCCTCCCCCTCGGTGGGGCCCGTCGTGTTTTTGCTCGGATCTCTTAAAGAAGCCGCAGCTGTCTTTCTCATCCGCGGCCTCTCCGGCTTTACACGCGGAGGTTGTGTGCCTTTTAGGGCGGCTGGAGGGCCGGGTCACCAACAAAAGCGCGTCTACATGTGCAAAATAGTGAAATAGAGGTCAATACATACCAGTGTGGATTTGTTTTTCATAGCATAATTTAAATAAATTGTACTTTTCTTAATTTATGAAGAAACAGTATTCTCCTAATATCAATACATTATACATTTTATAAGATCCACTACATATATTTGTTTTATTTATTACGTAAGTGTAAAATCATTGGTGTTCGTGTATTAGCATTCGTGAGTCTGTCATGTAAATATTCAGTTAGTTGTTCATGTAAGTGTTCATTTTCACTCTCAGACTCTGCATATTAGGTTCATATTTGTTCCAAGTAAAGCAATGGGCCTTGAGATTTAGGCCTCTGGAGAATATTCCATGATTCTACCTGAATGTTTTGAAATAATTTAGAACAAAACGTTGGAGCAGGTGCACACTTATGTTTTCAAGGCGGCAATAAAACATGAGAGTGTTCATGTTTGTGTGTGTGTGTGTGTGTGCAAGGACCCCTACAGTTTCCCGGTACACCACTTTAGGATCCACCAATATTTGGATCAATGAACGCTGAGCCAATATAAAAAAAAATGGCAAGCAGCATGAGATGCTGAGAATGGGCCTGAATGGGATCCCCTTGTTATTTATCAGTACGCAGTGTCCTACAAGATACAACAACTAGTGCACCACACTTAAAGAGATACATAATATGTTGCATACAATGAAGCCATACGCCATCAAGTGATAAGAAGCACAGTAAAGGCCGGCCCGTTCCAAACAAAATAATGAAATGTAAAGGAGTAGCCATGGATATGAAGGTCTCTAATCTCCAAATGAAGAGGTAAAAGATAGATAGATGTTACATTACATGTCATTTAGCTGACGCTTTTATCCAAAGCAACTTTGCATTGCATTATAACCCATGCATTACATTTGGCCTGGGGAGCAATTAGGGGCATTCTTGCCAACCTTGAGACCTCAGAATTAGGGAGTTTTTCATATATAGATATATAGATGGAGGGATTCATGGGTGGATAGATAGATAGATAGATAGATAGATAGATAGATAGATAGATAGATAGATAGATAGATAGATAGATAGATAGATAGATAGATAGATAGATAGATAGATAGATAGATAGATAGGTGGATGGATAAGTGAATGGATACATATAGATATATAGATTGAGGGATGCATAGATGGATAGATATATGGATGGATGATAGATGGATAGGTAGATTGATAGATATATTGATAGATAGATAATTACACACATAAACAGCTGGAGTCTCATCTTGGAGAGAAGGATGCTGATTTCAACGAATTATTCAACATTTTTCCAAACATTGAGATGGCACGGATGTTCGGGGTATCAATTCAATAAAAATGAAAAATGTCTCTCAATAAAAGCGCGACACGCTGAAAAAACGGATTTAATATATCACCGTTTTATTACGCACTTATTTCACTTTCCGTGCGAATAAAGATATCTCTCAACTGCACAAGGTGGCTAGGGGGAAGCATAAAAATCAATTGCGAGAATGCAGGGGCCATATCAATAACGTGCGGGGGGACGAGAGCGGCTGCTATTAGGCCTGTTTATATTTGCGCGTTACAATCAAATGAATAGAGAGGAGAGCACGCGCCGGGCCGCAGATCAGCTTACTGACAAGGCAATTGTCCGTTTATGCAAAACCACGGAGATCTATTAGCCCGAAGGCGGGACCGTGATGTTCGGAAGCGTGTCTGCAGGAGCACATCCCTCCTTGTTGCTGTCTGATCGTGTGTGACACAAACCGGGCCGTTTACAGAGGCTCCCAGACGCCTGTCCGTCGCTCCTGTTCCCGCGTCGTATTCGTCAGAAGGGTTAGTTCTTCAAGGGGAGTTGACACATCTTTCCCAAACACAGTATTTGAATGTATTTTTTTTTATTTATCAAGATCCTCAAAGTATAAGTCTTCCGTTTTTTGTATCTTTTATTTTTTTTAACCGTTTCCATATCAAAGACCTGTAAGTGTTTTTATGTTTGGCCATTTTTTATTTAGATTCAGCTCGTTATTATCATCTCACATCGGTAAGTTCCTTGAGGACAAAGCCCAGAAGTGTGAATAGGATCGACAGAATTAAAAGGTCAATGAAAATATAAAATGAATCCACCTCAATCTACTTCAAGATCAAACAGCACATACGGTGCCCTGATAAAAGTCATTGTTGGATTAAAAAATAAAAATCACCTTCAGCTCCAATAGCGCAAACATGTGTTGTTAAATGACTCTAATACGGAACTGTGACAGCAGTGAAATACCTAATGTATTCCTTTTCATTGCCAATTAAAGACACCATTTTGAAGACAAAATAAAAACAAAAAGAAAGTAAAAGTTGTACACTATTTCTTTTTGAAAATAAGCAACAGAGATACAAAAAAAACATCCTGAGTGTCAATAAAGCCGGACGTTTCACGGCTCCATAAAGCTTTCCTCATTTCATCACGTGATGCTCTTTAACCTCTAATCATCCAGAGCAATATCACAGTTGTCTCTATTGAGCCGGACAACCAGATCTCAACGCACCAAGTGTCTCGTTGCATTATTGAGACCATTCTGTGAGATTAGCTCGAGCTGCTAGAATGAAGCATGAGGGGATAACAATGATTCTTAAGAGTCATGTGATTTCTGATGTGCAGTTCGGGACTGTTGCGGTTATTATGTCACATTTCACTCCACGTTTGTATTACAGAATCATCAGAGCGAAACAAAATAACGACTAAACGGTTCTGCGTTTTTTTTTTTTAATTGAAACTACAAAGTAGTCCATCGTTATTCGCCCGCATGTTCTCTCACTTTTGAAGGTCCCGTTTTTTTTCTTCATCAGAGCTCAAGAAGAACACGTAGGCCTCAGCCAACACCTTTTGCACCAACCTGACCGCAGAGTTCTCCCTTCTCAGAAGCACTCTGGCTGTGCACAGGGAACCGCTGTTAGTGGATTAAATGAGATTATTCAGCGTGGACTGCTCTTAGTCGCTGTGTTCTCTGAACGCTTTGTTGAAGAGTCTTCATTTCTGACATCTCTCTCTCTCTCTCGGCTGCACCCTCTTCTCCCATCAGAATCATTAAAATTCTATCTAATAAGCTGTGGCTGCAAAACACCGGGGACGTTAAATGATTATTATCATTATTTAAATGGAGATCCCTGACTTATTATGGGATGCCACTTGGAAACTAGTTATAAAATAGGCTAATAAGAAGTGCACCTATAGCTTTTGGATGCAAACGTGAAATTATGTTGTGCAAGACAATCAGCAATTTTACTAATGCAATAAGGCCCCATAGCCAATTAACGACCCCCCGCCCCCCTCTCTCCCCCTCTCTCCCCCTCTCTCTCCCTCTCTCTCTCTCTCTCTCTCTCTCTCTCAATATGAGGGCCCCTCTCTGACTTTGCCCAGAGGCGTTGTCTATGGTTGCCGGCTGTGCGTGATGAATCGTTATCTGCAGGCCATACTGCTCGTCTGGGTAATAAAGTACCAGCAAAGCGCAGACAAAAGGAATTTGTCACAGTTGCCTCGCCGATATATTAGCGACCTACCGGTCGGTTTGGGTATGAGGGTGGGGGGGGGGGGGGGGCAGGGGCCTGCAAACAGAATTTAAACGAACAGAATAATAAAAACAAGAAGCAGAAAAAAGGGTGAAATCGTCTGCTGAAATGTTGCAGAGCAAATGAAAAGGTTACCTGAATGAATGTGTCTGTTATAATGTGAAGATGATTACTGTGTCTTTAGTTCTAGTAAAACACCTTCGGTTTTTGACAATTATTCATTTTTTTCCACATTCTTCTTTGGACTGTGATTGCGGATTTTTGGGGGGATTTCTCCCTCTGCCTCTAAAGAACTATTTGGTTCCATTTGGCTCTTGCAGTAGATCGAAGTGACAGTTACTCCCCAGCAGACGCGCACGCGTGTATCAACAGAACATGCACACGCATGGTTAAACTCCTTTACGTGCTGTCAGATGGTTGTTTGGGGAGTCTTGTTCCGCATTGTGCCTTGACAACATGGAGGGGGAAAAGGGCCGTCCGATAATGGACGTCTAGCCGCTAAGTTGCCCGATAACAGACGCATTTCCATTGACAGCAGAAATGATGGCTGACCTGAGGCAGGGAAAAACAGAACGGCCTCTGTAATCAAGGATGTCACAGGTTAGTTTGACGAAGCCTGTCATCCCCCCCCCCCCTCCCGCACTGGTCCAGTTTGGCTCTCTGCTCCCATTGGGTTGAGTTTCAGAACTTAAACCCTGAAATAAAACAGTAAAAAAATAAAAATAAGTTAGATGTTCTGTTTGAGTAGAAGTAATGGCATTTTCGTTGCATCTGAATTATTATGCGGTTCGAGTTGTGTCCATATTCCATTTCATATACTGAACAGCATTATTTTTCAGGAAGGCCCAGTTTGTAATAATGCACAACTACTCTTTGTGTTGTCACCTTGGCACAGAGACCTCCAAAAACACACATATGGATTGGCCAGGTCACGCTTTTTGAATCCATGCTGCAGATTAAAATGGGTGTTGCTGTGTTGTCTTGTTGCAAGTTTCCACTGAAAGGCACTTCAGACTAATTGTTCTTCAAGGCCAACTTCATTTGCCACTTATACATCTGTTGTTGCAACATGAAGGGTAAAAACATAATAAGGGATGAGTTATGTCTACTTTATTTGCCCTTATTTAATTTGACACTTAAACTAAAAGGCGTGGGCACATTTTAGAAAATAAAACAGGTCTTTTGGTTCTTTATTTATTCACTTATTTAATTAATTTTGTGGTTGATGTCAAAACCTGGGTCTTGATCAATGAGCAACTTAACAATTTAATAAGCAAAAGCAGATTTAAAAAAAATAGAATTAGACATTGAGGTAATCCCCCAAATCCTGTTTTTACTGTTTTAATCCCCATTGAGCTTCTCCCAGAATGCTACATGCAACCTGTGAAACCTCTTTTCTTTAAACAGAACAGAAGAGGCACCACCTCCCCCCCCCCTCAGGATTGCTCTTCACTCAGAGTGTAGTGCCACGTGGAACCAGTCTGCAGCGTGGAACCCTTTTTACTGAGAGTGTGGAATTACATTATTCTGCATTTGGAAGGTTCAGTCCTTGACTCCTCGCATCCCTCAGGGGGAAACCTGGCGCCTCCTGCCCGGATCAGACGACTCGGAGCTGGACGGAGTGGAAGGAGGAGATGGGGGGAGGGAGGGAGGGAGGGAGGGAGAGGGGGACGGGGCCGGGGAGTCAAAACAGTGTTGTTATTTTAAAGAAAAAGAGGAGAAATCGCCGAAATGCAGGCTCGGGGAGGAATGCCATGAGTTGCAAGAAAAACAGGTATTTTTTCTGTAAATAGTATCATTGGTATCGCCATTAATAGAGTATTATTGTTGTTGTTGTTGTTGTTGTTTTTGCTGTTCGGACTAAATCTTTATTGATAAAGCGTTACGTTTAAATATTTTAATTTTCCCGCTTGCGAGTTCCGTTTTGGAAAAAAACAAAATCGAAACAAAAGGTGAAATAAAAGCCGTCATTTCATTACTCGACGTGAGATTTCTCAACGTCATCTTTTCCACTTTTCCCTTTAAATACAAACCGATTCATTGTGCTCTTCCCTGCCGTTTGCCTCAGATAAACCTATCGATTAGACATCAGTGAGATTCTCAACCAGAGCTTTATTGAGTAAGTTGGTGAACCTTAAAGTGAATTACAGGAACTGCTCTGCCCCTCCGGTGAACTATTTAGTTGAATCTAATTTACTTTGATAAAGACCATCTATTTTATTCACTCTGATCGCCATTTTCATCGGGGTTCATATGGAGACTGTGAGGGCAGAGTAGGTAGGTAGCTTTTGGTAGGACGGCAAATCTGTCATTTATTGAAAAAAAATACACCTATTATTATCATATCATTATTATTACTAAACGTAGGACTTAGGAGAACTTACTTACTTACTCTACTTAGTAAATTATGTCAATCAGTACATTATGCTAAAGCACCATTCATATTTTCTAAATCAATACTTAATCAATACATGTTTCATAGGGTTTAATGTGAATTTCTTTTCTGTCTGCAGGAGTCCTTTCTTTGGGGAGCTGCATCCTGCTTTATTGCTAAATGCTACTGCAGATCGACCATTGATGGTGTTTTCTAGAGATCATTGATTCATCATTTTAAACGAATAATTCACGGGGTAATCCATGTGCATTCTTATATACAGTAGCTTACATTTAAACCTGTGATTTGTCTTAATGCAGTCACCCGAAATAAAAAAAAAAGTGTAATCATCTCATAAAATGTATATTTACGTTTTCATGTTTTTTCCTGTTCTCTCCACGCAGCCGCGATTTTATGCAAACCGCTGTCAATTTGAATAAATAAACCGGTGACGTATCCCTTTCAAAACAAATAAAAACAAAAACAAGATGTGCGCCCAGCGTGTTTGTTTGTGCTCCTCCTCGCGCGCTCATTCCACGGCGCGCTCTCAGAGCCCCGCTAAAGCTCCACGTGCGTCGCATTTAAGCGTGATTGGCCGTATCATTGGCTTTTGTCTTGTTTACAAAGCGGGCAACAGGAGCCGTAATTCAATTTCCTCTGGCGCATCGAGGAGCCACCAGCCGCCCGGCAGGCCGAAGATCAGCCTGCGCAGCCCCGGGCGGCGGGCAAGGGATTGGCCCGGGGCAATTCTGGGGAGGGGGGGGGGGGGGGGGGGATGGAGGACATCTGCCTGCAAACAAAAGTGAATATGAACGAAACCCTGGGACGTCACTCGGTGTCTGGTGACATGAAGCCATAACCGTAGAATATGTTCATATGTACAATCATGGATAATAAAGATGGCTTCATTGAGTACATTTCTTTTAATCAATGTCACCTTGTTTTGTTTCATTGTCATCATCATATGATTTAAACAACATTGGTGTACCCATATTCATC
The DNA here is from genome assembly GCF_949316345.1 of Pungitius pungitius. NCBI lineage: Eukaryota > Metazoa > Chordata > Actinopteri > Perciformes > Gasterosteidae > Pungitius > Pungitius pungitius. Next base: position 16,166,604 of record NC_084901.1, read on the forward strand.
TTTTTTTAAAACTTACAGTAACTTACCGATTATTTTCTATTCGTAATATTTTTGTTATTTTTAACATTTTTAACTGTTTTACTTCATTTCTTTGTGTAACAATCTAATTTGTAATGGACATACATTAAAAGCGGGGAAACCCAAATAAATAATTTTACAGGATGTAAATCTGGGTGTCTCAGCTGTTTAGGTGATAACTATTCGCTATATTTAAACAATCCTTTAAGGGCCGACAGACTTGCAAAGCGAAATTCACACTTCATATTAATGTAGACACATTATATGAAGGATTATCAAATCATCACAGGGATGTGGAGTCTGCGAAGAAGGAAACATACTGCTGATTTTCTAAAACACAGGAAATTGGGCTTCAGTTTTTAATGATGATCACCAACTAGAGTTTATCTCCAGTTTCATTAACCACAGATTGTAATGGGAAGGCTTTATTTCCAGAATGAAGAGATTTGAGGAGTTAGCAAAAGACAAAATGACCACAGCCGATCAAAATTATTGTGTTAACATGCAAATTTGATTCGTCCTTTAGGAAATAAATAGATTGTGTGACAGTCAGTTATTAAAGACAAATAAACAATATAGTATAATGAGTACAAATCAGCTCTTTCCCATTCAACCATATCTATAATGTCCAAAATCAATTACATTTTGTCTATAAAACCCTTTTCCCTTGTATGTATTCCTGACATGTAGTAATACATTTAAATGTACTCGTAACATGGAGGAAAAAATGACTCTTTGTTGGCATCGGAAGAATGAAAGATGCACCGTGCTGTGTTTGCTAGAACAGAGAGAGAGAGAGATAGATAGATAGAGAGAGAGACATTGCACATTAGGCCTGAGGGTGCATATTTATTAGAGAGCCTGGTCCCCCCTCCCTCCAATCAGGGGCGGTCCAAAGGACGAGGAGGGGAGGCCGCGGTGGTGCAGCAGCTTCCGTCCGGGTTGGCGCCCGGTTCCTGCTCTCTAATTACGCCGTGATACAAGGCAATATTCCGCTGCAAATATTCCCACATAAATCCACTCCACAGCCCATTAAAGACGCGGCGGGTTGAGATCATTCACGACACGGCGTCCCACTGCAATGCAGCACGGTTTAGTGGTGTTCACAATGACGGCAAATGTGCCATGGGTTCCCCCCCCACCCCCCGGTTAAAATGCAACCTGGTAGGCATTAACTCAACATAATGTCTCACAAATTAAAGTATTGCTGGGGCTACCACCGCGGCGTCAAATAAATGTGCTCTATTAGGAGGCCTCACACTGTGCGCAAAACAATTGATTGCTTGTTGGTGTTTTCATATGGCGTCTGCAATCCCCACAGAGCCACGGGCCCCCGCCACCTGCAGTCGGTCTTAGTCGATTGGGGTTTTTCCTTCCCTTGCTCAAATAGGAGAGCCGGTCAGTCCACACACACACACACATTTTATATTTTCTTTATTGTAGGAAGACGGTGAGGGGGGGGGCTGAGATTTCAACCAGGGCCAATAAGGGCAGATGTGATTGCAGAGCCAGCGAGGTGTTGACTGTTCACTTTCTAACCGCAGATTTCATTTTGTTGTTGGTTCATATCTTTTTGGTTTCTTTTGTGGATGTGACCAGTTTCTGATTCCTGAAGATCAACCAGCAGAGCGCAACAGCAACATGAAGGTGTCACATCTGTTTGCGGTAAAAAAAAGCTTCAACGGCTTCCTTTGCCAACAGGCCAACACAGACTCAGTGGAGCTGCTGTGGAGGCAAAAACAATGAGGAATGAGGAAACAATGAGGAATGAGGAAGGTGAAGAACTGTAATCAGGGTGTTACGCCAAACTCATACCACCTGGTAACGTGGTGTAGCATAAACAACCTGGAGCTCAACGCGCTAAAGACAGTGGAGATGGTCCTGGACTTCAGGAAGAACGCAGTCCCACCTTCCCCTCTCACCGTTTGTGATTCCCCCGTCACCACTGTGGACTCCTTTCATTTCCTGGGCTCCATCATCACCCAGGACCTCAAGTGGGAGCTGAACATCAGCTCCATCACCAAAATGGCCCAGCAGAGGTTGTTCTTCCTGAGGCAGGTTGAATTTTTTCAGCTGCCTCAGGAAGAACAACCTCTGCTAGGCCATTTTGGTGATGGAGCTGATGTTCAGCTCCCAATTGAGGATGGTGGTGCACTTCTACACGGCCATCATCGAGTCCATCCTCTGCTCCTCCATCACCGTGTGGTACGCTGCAGCCACAGCCAAGGACAAGGGCAGGTTGCAGCGTGTCATCCGCTCTGCAGAGAGGGTGATTGGCTGCAATCTGCCATCTCTCCAGGACTTGTTCGCTTCCAGGACTTTGAAGCAGCCTAGAAAGACTGTAGCCGACCCTTATCACCCCCGGACATGAACTGTTTGTGCCCCTTCCATCCGGCAGGAGGCTGAGGTCCATCAGGACTAAGACCTCCCGCCACACTAACAGTTTCTTCCCGTCGGCAGTCGGGCTCATCAACAGAGCCTGGGTCCCCGGGAGAATATTGGCCACACAACACAGACACTATCAAGGGTTGTAAGCTTTTAAAAATCAGCTTCCTGGTGAAGACAATCCCAGAAGAGATTCATTTATTATGTTGTTTTTTATTAATATATGTATGGATGTAAATGCTGTGACCTTCCTAGTTTGGATTTTGTCTAAAGTGTTATTTAGCAACACAAAGAGTTGTTCTTGAGTATTATAAGTGACAGTCTTATGGCGCGTTTCCACCGAGCAGTACGATACGGTACGGGTCGGTACGGGTCGGGTCTGTTAACCATGAATTGGCAAGCGTTTCCACCGCCAACAGTACCCTTACTTGATAGGCGTGGTGTATTCCAGAAAGTAGTGGTAACGTCACTTGATAGGCGTGGTATTGGACGGAAAGTAGATTGACGTCATTCGATCGCGCGAAAACTGAAAGCTAACCGCAAACAACAATGGAGACATACAGCCGATCCTGTTCTTGCTTCTCGATATGTGGCTGTTAAAGTTAATGCTGCGCGGCGACATTGTTGCGACGGTGTTCCTTCGTGTGTTGTCTTCCCCCTTGCGGCACGCACAAATGACGACACTCTTTCAACCAATCAACGCTCTGCAGTGAGTCTAGCTCCACCCTTTAGTACCAAACAACTGTGCCAGGTACCCCAACGGAAGGGTACCCAAAAGTGGTACGGTACGGTGCGGATCTTTGGTACTTTTCTCAGTGGAGACACAAATAAAAGGGTACCGACCCGACCCGTACCGTACCGCTCGGTGGAAACGCACCATTAGCCAAGGTCATCCCTAACATGTGTGCATGGACAATGGAAAAAAGCATCCACGTGAAAATTTAGTCACACCATCGTCGTTCACATTGTTAAAAGGTTTTTAATCAAAGAGGTAAACAAACCAAAGGCTTTTCTTTTGTTTGAACATGGCTGCACACCAGGAAAAAAAAAGATTTAATTGCGTCCTAACTATTGCTAATTTGCATCGTGCAGCTCAGTAAACGAGTTTCGTTATTTGTTGTAGACTCCGCTCCAGATTAAAAGAAAAAGCTCAATGCACCTAGAGCGAAAGCGCGACACTCCAAACCGCCGTCTTCCATCAGTGTCTGCTGCTTGGACGCAGTCATTACTGGAGTCAGAAGCCAGGTGAGAGCGAGCCGGCACTCTCTCCGTGAGGACATCACGGCATTAATTGACGTTTATCTCGATCCGTCTCATAGGTGCTTGACTGCAGGTGCGGCAACAGAATTGATGAGAATGCCCCCCCCCCCACCCCCGCCCCCACCCCACACACACACAGACCTCCTACCCGCCCCCCTCCTCCCCCGCTGCTCTTCGCCATCACTCACTTTGGCCGCGGCTATCAGCCTCCTCCGGCCCTACGGCCGCTCCTCGCACGCCTCTGCCTGGTGATGAATACGAATACGGGCCAACCACGGCCCCCGGTACGTGGTCATCATGAGGCACAGAAACATGCTCCTGTTTATTAGCAGCCACTTGACTCGAATAAATAAGCAGTCTTAATACATATAAATCATTTATATCTTGAGGGTAGATATCAGCTTTAACCTTTACAACATCCTGATCAGGGAAAAGCACGTTTGGACCACAAAAGGAAAGGCGGTGAATTGCAGCCGGCTGCAGCACTTCATGCACTATAGATGCCGAGCCTCCCGCTGTAAACTGGGTGTTTTATCTTGGGGATGTGAGCGGCCAAAAGGAGGCCTGGCTTTGCAGCGCCAGCCAAGGCGGCTAATTGCATTTTCCATCTCGACAAGAATGGAGGATTCCTTCCTATGTTATTAATCATAATGAGTGGAATATAATAAGCTACCATACATCATGCCGTTGACAGTCGTAGTTCACCATTTGCAAGGCTAAGCATTCTTTTTTCTTATAATGGCTGTAAACTGGATTAATGCACCCTGTGTTGGACGGCCTTAATCAACTGTGGACGGACTTTTGGCCTCATCCGCCGAGGTTCTGGACTAATATCAAGAAAGTCACCGTCCAGCTTTTAAATGTTGGTTGAGTCTGTGAGACGAGGTATAAGAACTGTTTTACGTACACGGGTACCAGTATAATCATTAAAAATTATTATATAAATATATTTAAACATCTTTTTACATTGTGTATGTAAAAGGTCAACACGAATTTGACAAATCATCACAGTGAATGATTAAATTTCTCAAAGTCTGAAACAAAACACAATTGGGGTATTTATGATAGAAAACAAACTGATTTATTTACATGATTGTTTACATTGAAACATGATTAAGTATATAATATAACTTACAGGAAAAAAACAACACCTTAAAAAGCTTATTAGCACACAATGGTCCGATAAATGTTCAGTCCGCTATCTGCTAAAAGGCCTATGTGGAAGAAAGTGGAAGCGTTCACAACTGCTTAGCTTAGCTTACCATGCCTGCGTTAGCTAGCTTAGCTCTGCCTAAAGACATCAAAATCCTGAAAGAAAGCAATAAAAAAGGTTTTCCTAAACGTCAAACTATTCCTTAAAGGCTAATGATAAAGTCATAGTCTGATGTTACGGATGAAGAATCACTTTACCCTCACTTTTCCCTGCACTATATACCAATACTTCCTGGATTATCTCTGAAGGTGTCAGACAAGCACTGGCCACTGTTTCACATCTCTAGATGTTTGTTGGCAACCATGTGCAGGTGTTCCCTTTTTTCGGCAAGAGTTCTTCTCGCAGATATGACGTTGAAGGTGACAGTGAAAAGAGACAGCCACGTTTCTTCTTTTGTAGTCAACCCCGACATTGCTGAATCAACTAAAGGAAGCCGATACCGTCTTTAATAACGGCCCCCGAAAAATGAAAAGATCCTGAAGGTAGCTATACCTCCTGAACGGCTATCTGGAGAGAGAAACAGCACCGCATGTAATTCATCATGACTGAGCTCACTACCCCCGGGCTTCTCCTACAAAGGAAGAAAAAAAAAGAATCTTAGAAACTAACAAATAGGAAATAAAGGCATTTCTCCTCTTAATCCGCCTCACCTCAAGGGTGAAAGACACAGTTTAAAGACTTCGCAGCCGTGCACCAGCGAGATAAGGTCCGAGTCAGTCTGGTCAGTATTTCGATAACTTCATCAATTGTGGGAAATGCAATCAGATACAGTCCAACTCTTCACTGCTGTTGCCCTCTGGGAGGCTGAGAGAGACATTCATTTTGGCGAGGAGGGCACACAATCTCCCTTTTGTAATTAAGAGTACCCAAATAAACTGTGTGTGTTACCCCTGAAGTGGAACAGTTAGAAACAAATAAAAGGCTAATGAAGAAATGATTGCTCTCTTACAGGGAGAGGGAAGGAATCTTGAGGCGGAGAGCTGCTTGCATGCAGCACTCCCAACTTGCTTTGCTCATGGTTGAAACCAGTCGAAAACCAACGAGGACGTAAATGTGCACGTGACGGTGTGTTACTCAAGAGTTGTGTTAACTGACCTCTGCCATCTATCTGTTGAGGTAGGTAGCCTATCCGTGGTCATTTTACCCCAGGTGACTGATATTTTCCTGAAACTAGAGTTGTTTCCATTGACTAAGGTTGTACAACCTCAACAGCTGGCTTGTGTTGCTGGGATTTGGTCCCGCCCACCGAGCGGTGCGAAGCTCTCAGTCCTGCTGATGCTACGCTATGATTGGCTAGTCTGCATTCATCTGGCGGGAAGTTTTGGCAACATTTTAAATGTTTGGTTAAAAAATGACTAATAGTTTAATAGAAACATGGCTCTCAATGATTGACAGTAGACAACTCGCTAGCTTGTACTGGCCAATTGCCCTGCCCCCTCCTCGCCCTTTTGTTTCCTGCCTCTTCTTGTCTTCCACATCCCTGGCTTGTTTCTCTGTTTCTCTAGCTGTGTGTGTCTGTGTCTCGTCGCGTCTTGCTGTCAACCTGGACCCAGTCTACCTTCACACCTGCCTGCAATCGGCTCATCGCCTCCGTCAGCTCGCACATCTGCCATTCGTCGGCTCGGCAGCACATCCATACCGGCCTTTCGCCCAGTATGATCTTATGCTCAGCTGCCTTCCAGTCTGTCAACCGTCGTTGTCGCCTCTGCCTCGCCCGAGTCCATTCAGACTTTTGCTCTTCTTGAAAACACCTGACTTTTCATGCGAATTTAGTACTTTTGGTCTGGAAACTCCACCCACCTCGGTCTGTGTCCACTCACTGGGAGCTGGGGATCACTGGAGCACGTCAGGCATCCAGGAGCTTTCCATAATTAAAATGTTTCTCAGTGTCTCCGTTACCATATATTTCTCAAAGTGTGAGCGGTGTTTACTTTTCTCGGCAGATAACTGACGGCACATCAAGGCGCTGGGCCACTCGCGATGAAAGGTTTTGACTGCAGAGATGAAAGTTTGCGAATTCCGAAGTACAACTGCTGTCTCCGGTTACAAAGCGAGGTCAATCCACTTGCGGTGACTAGATTTTAGTGGTGAGGGCGCCATAGGTGGATGAAAACACAACATGTCGGCTATTTCAGGAGTCCAGCTGCCTCGCAGCGTCGACACATTTCAATATCACCCTTTTCTTCCCATTTTCTTTCTGGGAGTGCCGCGGAGAAGAGGATGTAATTCTCAAAAGTGCCACGTAAAAGTGGATGGCCCGTGGAAAGCGTGGCACATACCTCTACGCGGGGCATTTGCAGAGGCTTGTTGGGCATATTGGCGTATCAACGCTCATCTGAAATGCGATCTTCCACATCTGCGCCGCTGCGCCGCGGCCAAATTCCTGGCTACTGTAACTAAGGGGATTGTTTTGTTCCGCGGCAGTGCAACCTCTACACTCCTTTGACTGTCCACACATAAAAGTGTCAAGATTGAAGTGTCTGGATTAAGAATGAGTGAAGCGGCAGCCTGTGTGATGCGTGTCTGTCGTCGGCAGCACGGCCGTCCAGCAGGAGGGAAACGCATTAGTCCCAACAGATCGTAGTCCTCCGGAAACCAGATATGGCGCTTTTATTAAGAAGGACGCAAGTTAATTTATGTCAGAGCTTAAAACGGACCCGTTGCTGCTTCTTATGTTAATGATGAAGCAGGTGTAGTGGGGTCGAGCCTCAGAACAAACAACTGGCTCCGTCCCGCGGGCTCCAAATGTTTTCCTTTCCAAAAAGACTATTAGCCAATTGAAGGTTTATACCACTCAAGTTATATTGGAACAAACCCAGAGGGACCTGTTAGGAAAAACAAATACGAAGAACGTGCAGGTACAAGTTTTGACCTTTAACAAGAAGTCCCAGGAAGGATGTCACGTAGAAGCGTCACACAGCAGCAGAGTCGGAGGAGGAGCCCCGACACCGGTGAACCTTTCGCGGCGTGTCCGTGCTCGCAGAGGGCCTCTGCTTATGTATCGACACATTCCCATCTGCCATTGCCTTGGCAGAGCAGAAGCTTGATGATCGCCGGCTTGAAAAAAAAGAAGAAAAAAAAAAACAGCAGCCCAACATATCCCTCCCTCCCTCCCTCCCTCACAAGCAATGATCGACACAATGACTCAAGGAATGAGCACTCCAACTAATGCCGAAGAGAGGCATCTGGATAGCATCTCTTGTCCGAATCCTCCTGAACTCTCCAGCCTCTTGAAACGTTTCGTCGCCACGCTGTCCAGGCTTGAGCCATTTTCATTCCAGTGCAGCCGCTCTGCTCTTCCACTTGTCATCTGCACTCTGAGCCCCCTCCCTCCCCCCACCCCCGGCCGGCCAACCTGCTGACAGCTCCTGAACGTGAGCGGAGTCACAACAACAGTGCCAGGGGAGAAGTGCATTGACACGGCCCACGGACCGTATTTAGCTGCCACCGTGTTCTTCTGCTGATGGAGGACTCAATATTCTCGCACAATTAAAACTAACCTTTGTGGGGACTAATCGTTCCGCGAGTTACTGAAGGGAACAGAATTTTATTAAGTAGAATATCAATAATAGTTAGAGCTCAAGCCCCTGATGTCAGCGAGAGGTAGCAGCTTGGAGAAATTAGAAGCTAAATCATCAGAAATAATACAGCTTGGAGCCCTGCTGCAAATCATTTTTTCTACATACTTTATGTCATTTATGTTTTAATTGAACGTGAGAAGTAGTGTGCGTTAAAATAGTTTGAAATGTAATAACATTACAATACATTCAACAATCAATATAAATGTTTGTCTATTTAGCAGTGATCGATGTGTCAAGGAGAAAAAGATACAAATCCAACACTTGAAAACAAGCTGACATTTTGATTTGGTTATAATTAGTTTTAGATCAAAAGATTAGAAATGTTCTCTCTAAAATGAAAAATGTCTTATCGTTGGCAGGGTGGAGTTTGATTTTTCAAATAAGCTAACTACTAAGTGAGAGCATCCTACTTCGATGTAGTTCCCAGACTCCCCGTACTCATTTGAAGCCTAAATCTCTCCCAGTTTGTGTAAGGAAATAAATGTAAGTAGCCTTGGAAAGTGCTGTCGGAAATAATCTAATATAAATATAAAATGTGGGTTAATAAATATAATATCTTGTCTTTTCTTGTAACACATAGCATGTTTCCTCGGCCCCCGGCCTTTTGGGCTCTATGAGCACTCGCGCACTGCTGGAGACTGTTTGCATTTCACTCTTAAATTTCAATTTGTATCTTGCTGTTTCCTTAAGTGCCCGTATGCTATAATTACATTTGGGCAACGGGGTCTACGGTATTTCAATTAGGAAGAATGGGGCCCGTTGCACTGTTGCAGCCCCACTTTGCGAGTCAGGTTGACATGAATCCAGCAATGTCATGTGATCACATGATGAAGGCCAACCAAGCAGGACACTCACCTGGGTGCAATTTTACAGCGAAAATATTGCCTAGTTAAAGCACTGCAGCAGCGAAATTTACCTTGGTGCAAAACTTTAGTAATGAAGAAACTGCATTACATGGCAGTCTTATTACAAATGTTCCATGTAGGAATAATTAGAAATAGAATAAACAAAAATTAATGTCTGTCTCTCTGCAGGTGACAGTAAATTATCTTTGCCTTTGGTTCCTCGCTGAAAACACATCATATAAAAGAAGAACAATTAGACACAAAACAGAGACATAAAACGTGGGTTTTGAACCCTCTCCGAATCATCACGCTCAGCATGTGAACCTGCGGGGGGGTGGGGTCAAAATACATTTTAGAATCTCTTAGGAGCATGTGACCACATCAGGGACAGGACAAGTTTCACAGTCGTCGACATTTGCCTCGACCAACGGGCGGATCAGTTTGACCGGATGCAGTTTCGTAACTTTGGCAGAGCCTCGATACTGATCTCTGGGTCCTCACGGGATGTCTCCCTCACGGCGAGGAGGGAGGACGCCCTCAGCCGCCACAGCCGTGACGCGTGACGTGTGCGGCTCGAACCATTGAAGTCGGCCCATAATAACCCCTGAGGGTGTTTGGAGAAACTCAAACACCACCACCATGGCTTGGCTTTCAACAAAGCCGGCCCGGATCGAGTCGCTCTGATCTCCTGCTCCAGTTGCGTTAATGGCTGTTAATGGCCAAGATGGTAACACTGATGAAATTCTCTGATCTTTCCCGATAAAGCCGACGACTGCACGAACAGTCAACGTTTAGAAGGTTGCTGAACGCGAAGCACCAAGGGACATTGCATCCGTTTCTGCTTTAAACACCTTCTTGCACGCTGCAAATTTAATCAACCAAGCTTCAGTTGATGAATTTTCCTAAGCTGAACATTTATATGAAATACCCACGATATTTTACTGAAGTTGATCCTGCTGCTGCCTGAACACGTCTTGCACTGCAGGTATTTCGACTCAATCACTCCACGGACATTTGTACAAATATATGAACAGTTTGATGTCAAACAATACAGGGTTACGTTTTTTGGATTGCACGCCCGGTGTGGGGGGGGGGGGGGTTGCAATTATTATCAATGCAAAGCTTATCCCCCCCACTACTGCGATCACACAACACTAATTCATTTCCATGAACAAATAAGGTATGTGGTCACACTAACATATATAAAATGTACACATTTTCTGTTAGATGGATGCAGTTTTTTCCAACTGAGGATATTATAAAGCATTTTTCTGTTGGTTTCTGAGTCAATGAGTTGCTAAATTTTCAACATTCTTTCCAAACCTCATTGAATCTATACGCTGAAGTACATTGACGTGAGTCAGTTTAGTCTTCTGTGAACGTTCACCTGACACTCCCCTCTCAACATGTTTTTAAAGTCGAGATTGGCTAATCTGAAGAATCTTGATAGGAAGAAAAAGCAATACTTAGGGAGGAAGTACCCTCATGAGACCAGCGAGCCAAGCAGCCGTCATCCTCCCGCTCTCACATCTCCGACCGCTGCAGGTCTACACACACTGAGGCGAGATAGGGGCCGCAGGAAGGCTCGTCCAATTGCACATTTGACTTATGACTTGCCCTAATCGTGCAATCTGCTTTGTGAAGGATGGCGGTTAATGGGGCGAGGATGGTAGTTTCTCACTAAGTGCCATCAGTCATTGGTTTAAAGCCTTCGCTTCAACTGCCAGAAATGAAATGCTTAATTGAGGAGAAAAAGAAAGAGGAAGAAAAAAGAAGCTTAGCATTCAGCCCTGTGCAAGAGGATCAATTCGGTTTACTTGTACCGAAATATATGAGGAACCAAATCTCCAGCACATAGTGCAAGGCACCCCGTGACACAATAATGTTCCAAATGTGCATTGGAAATGAGTGTATTTCACCATCAGCTCACTTTAGAAGCTGCAGCTGATTCAGTGAGACGGCTGAACGGTCGACAGTCAAAACCCACATTCTTCAAACTGTATCTTAGCCGTTGCTGTGACAACATGAAGCCACAGTCCTGAAGTGTCTCTTCTGTCTTTTGCTGAGTGAATGAATAAATGTGCCATTCCACAAAACATCAGCCACCACAAAATGGATTAAAGTGATTTCAGCTGAAATCAAATGAAAGCACTGAAAACGAACTCAACATTGTATCAGACGAGTAACTGCAAAACCATCAAAAACACGCCACCGTCACAAGGAAAGCTATTAATTTCCCGCGTTCGCCTGGCAGCGACACTACCTCAAACCCGCCTGATACACGATTATCTTCCATACAACCAAATTCTCATAACAGGATAAGTAAAAGCAGCCCCCCCCCCCGGTTACCTCCCCGCTCAGCGCCCCGCCTCCACTAATTGAAACAACAACCAGCTAACTTTTTCGCCGATGTCAGCAACACGAGCGCCGAACCAATTGCATCCAATCAGTTTAATTGGCGTTGGGCTGTGGTGGCGGACTCACGCTGATAGTGGCCTGCTGCTTGAAATGAATCTGTGATTCTCTGCCCTTCCTCCTTTCCTCCTCCTCCTCCTCCTCCTCCTCCTCAAGCTGGAGAGCTCTGCTACTGTAAGAAAAGGGTCCGTCTTCTCTTATCATTGTTTTTGTTTGTATGTGTAATAACAGAACAGATGATGTGCACCTTCACCCTTCACCGGCTCCAGAAAGAAAAGGAATAATTCCAAAACTTTCAACTAAAAAGCAAAGATGTGCTTATTTTTCAGAGACTTGGATTTTTAAAGCAGACGTGAGTTCACTTTTTTTAATGTATTTCCACAAAGGAAAGGAGGCATTTTGTATTCGATGGCGCCCAGTCGCTGCCAGAGCGGGCGGATCCTCTAATGAACCAGCGGGTATCAGCAGATGTGGGTCCATAACTTAATTTCCCCCCTCAGCTATAGAGCAGATCCTATGGCGTGTAAGTGGTCTTGATGGATGAGCACTACAGCTCATCATACCCCCACCATCAGCACCCACCCCCAGCATCCAGCACCCTTCAGCCCCGTCCTCCCTGTCCCTCCATACTACACATTTTTCACAGCTTTTGTGTTGTTTTGTTAAAAATGGCGGACGAAAATAAACGTGTTCAAGTGATTGTGTATCGCGTGTCCTGCTCTCAAACCCCGCCCACACCTGGATGCATCCGCGCGTAACGGCGATTCGGCGTGAACGAAGCCCGAGAGGTGGCAGAGAGGCCAAGTGAACGCACACGTCCAAACCCACGTACGTCACGCAAACCCAAACACACACACACACCACGTATCCTCTGTCCCTCTCAAGGGCAGCGAGCTGCGGTTGCCGAGGGGGGGAGCATGTGGCGAGGCGTCCATATGGGGGGGTAACCCGAGTCGACGCAGGGAGGGCCCATCCGTGCGTCGGTTGCACTCTGTTGACTGTTTGGAACAGACATGTTTTCCCAAAGCACGAAAGAAGTACACTAAGAGGGGCGCCTTAAGTCACGGCTCGGCTCACCCAGCTATCGGATCTCACTCACTTAAAGACCTTCCCTCAGCTGCGCTGCTTAAAGCGCTCCTCCTGCTGCAGATTCCAACCTTCATTTGGCTGTTAGATTAAGGAATTACTCGTGCCAAATGGCGGAGGGGGGGGGGGGTTTAACGTCTTTGTTCATATAAAAAAAAAATGTCTCTGCCGCCACGCGCTTCCACACTGTGTAAAGGAAGTTTGTGCTGTTCTCTTATTCTTCCCTCCCTATAATTTACCTGCGGATGCAGTTGCAATCAAAAAAGCTAATTACCCAAGTGGCTTAATCAACATTACAATAATTACGCCATTAGAATACAAGCAAGCTGTGATGAATATGGGTTGGTAAACTCGTGTAAAACATATGCTGTTTATTTGATTAACACCCGAATGCAAAGATGGCTCCCCGAACAACAAAACAGGTGATGGATTGAGACCGAAAAAAGAAATAGTGAAAGCAGAGGCGTGTTTCTTTAGTGCGAAGTAACAGAGAATCTAGTTCAAACCTTTGAGGTGTTCCTCTTGGTCCTTGCCGCTACATTAAGCTACATTGTTTAGCTTAAACTGGGTTTAGGTAATCTAAGCCCAACCAATGTGTTTTTTAGTACAATTCTCATGAGCCTGCTGTGAAGGATCAAAAGCAGGAATCAGAGCGCTTTCCACTTTTAAAAGGCTTTGTTGCTGCACTTTTAAACGATCAACACACGTCTGCCATTGGCGGTGCATGCAATGCATCCTGGGAGTTGTAGTCAACTTGATCCCATTGACATTTTAATGTTGAACAAGATTTAAGAAGAGCTAGAGGGGTACACGGAAATATAACATTTATATTTTTTAAATCTTCTGAGCATGAATACTAAAAAGTCCAACTTAATTTTTTGGACATCGAACCATCCAGCAGAAAAAAACGTCTTTTTCCCAGTTATTTTAAAATCACCTCCAATTTACAAAATTAATGAGGAGCCCACTTCCCTTCTTTTCAGAAACAATTGATTTCCAATTGAACGGGAGCTGGGCTCACCCACTCAGACCATCATCAATATTTAAGTAAGCGAGGAATAAGTGGGATTTAAGCACTGTTTTGCTGACGTTTTGACCTTAAGTGTCTAATTTTGGAGACAAGTAGGGAAAGCGTTTCATGGGGGGGGGGAGCGGGGGGCACGTCAATATTGAGACTCACAGAAGTCAATTAATGCCGTAAAGTGTCTTTTCTCCTCTTTCCTTCTTCCTCGTGAGTGACAGGCTGAACTTTAAACACCATCTGCTGAGAAATCTCCCCAAACTTGACCCCCAGGGGCCCGAGGGGGGTCATCCGACCTCTCGCCGGACCATCCAGAAAAACCCTGGGCGTGTGTCAACTCGACGTGGCCCGAAGGGTTCGGTGAGCCTGGAGAATCGTTACCTGCGTTCAGCAAAAAACAGACAAAAAAAACAAAACAGAGAGGGCAGAAGGGAAATCCAGCGGGTGAAACTAGAGGCCATTTAACAGCCCATAAAGGTCCACAAGTGTTCTGTCTCTGCTGCCGTTTGAGCTGACGGACACGAGGGCCAGAGAGCACGTTACCCAGAATGCACTCCACTCAGGCGTCTGGGGAGGTTGGGGGGGGGGGGGGGGGGGGTGCACTCGCGCTGACTCGCAGTCGTCGGATCTGTTTTTCATCTTTTCTCCCAGTTTGAGACGATGTTTGCGACGCCCAGAGGCTGCAGACCGGCTTTTAATTACACGGGAAAATGTTTTGTTTTTCTTCTTATTCAAAACAGCAAAGTAATTTATTGTGTCTTCGATATTGTTTTAGAAAAGGCGAGGATGCCACGGTGCTCATTAGTTGTAGCCGTATTAGCATTTTTCTTTCCTCTGGGGGGCATGTGGGGCAAAAGGTTTCGTGTACAAACAGTCACGTAAAACTCTTCTTGTTACGTCTGTTGATGAAAAACGAGAGTTACAGTGCATTTCACACTAAATCCTTGTTTATTGAAATTGCCCTCATGAATATCTGAGTAAAGTTTCAATCTTTTTAAAAGTTCAGGCAGACGAGAAGACGGATGCTGTTGTTTTGCAAGTAAACCACATAATTAATAAACTCGTTTTAATATTCTGTAATATATGTCTTATATATTATCCAAATCATGCTTAACCCTTGAGCCTCACTAAAATCCTGCATTCCTTTACATCCGGCCTTCAATCTGCAGCCTCACGATTTTCCTGTTTTTACCCACCGACACTTGTTTGTTCTCCAAAAGTGGAAAATTAAATTTTCGTTGCATTTCATGGGCATGTTTGAGCGAGGCAGGAAGGATTAAACATGTATGCAGTTTGCATGCAACACCCCAAATTTCCTGTCTGTCATCAATTATTAAGCGGGACATGACCTGTATACCCAGTAAGCAGCTTCATCATAGGTTTGGATTATCAACGTTTGCATGTGATTGCATATTCCGTCTTAGAGACGTACTGCAGATCTGTCACAGATGAGTTAGGGATCTATCTGGACAACAGATCACATGCTGCAGCTATTGATCTCTGCTGGTATTTGAAGTTTCGGGTGAGGGGCGCGCTATCGGGTTTCCAGGCGCAACTGCGTAGTCTGCCCCATCTTCGGAGCTCCCTTATGTTCCCAGAGCTGGTCAGCGGAGGGGGGGGGGCCACAGGGCGGTGGAGGAGGAGGGGGGCAGGTTAACGTTGAAAGGAGTAAAGATAGAAGCACAAAACCCAAAGGGGCATCAGAAATAGCCTTAACAGTCCGGAGGGATCGAACAAAGTTGCTTTTTGTCCACAGTGTCGTCTTTGTGTCCTGTACAACATACAAAGGTAGGAATCCACATCAAAATTACAAGCTGGACAACCAAATGGCAAATTATCCATATCCAATGCTTTTTCACCTGGCCCAACTTAATCCAGA
The DNA here is from genome assembly GCF_949316345.1 of Pungitius pungitius. Taxonomy (NCBI): domain Eukaryota; kingdom Metazoa; phylum Chordata; class Actinopteri; order Perciformes; family Gasterosteidae; genus Pungitius; species Pungitius pungitius. The sequence continues at coordinate 16,182,307 of NC_084901.1, forward strand.
GTAGCACAAGTGGCAACAAACCACTGTTATTATTATTTTAGTAACAGTAAGTAAGTAATTATTTTAGTTATTGGAGAATCCTACATATCAATTTACGTCTTATCATTTTGAGAATACAGAATACATATTCTCACAAATAACTAGACGGATGAACTTTGGTCAATAGCTGAAGGTGCTGTACGAATTGTTAATAACTGCGTCGTGTTCTTCCCTTGAATCCAGATCCCGACACAATCACATTCACAACAAGAGTAGAGAATAGATGCGATGGCTAATTTAAATCCACCACATCAGCCACCATTAACACAGTAAGACGCAGAGACCCTGACAGCGGATCTGATTACAAATACGGGTGTTATTTAAGAAGTTTCTCATTTGGCAAATGTTCGTGTCATCTGAAACCTAAATGTTCATTTTCATCGATGCGTTCCATGGGATTTGTTTTTAATTCAAACCGATAAAAGAGAATCAAAAAAAAAAAGAAAAAAAAAAAAAGACATATGGAGGGACACACAATCATCGACGCGTAACCATTCGACGGTAGAATTGAGCCTCACATCCAACCTTGATAGACACATCCCTCAAAACAAAAACATACGGCTCACCGGGGAAATAAGCAACAGTGAGCCTAATGATGGAAACAACTTAATGTGGCTGCAACATGGCCCAGACTCCTCCCCGACAGCGCAGTTTGGCATCGCGTGCGCGGGTAATGTCCATCTGGGACGGGCGAGCTAATTTAGCGCGAAAACAACAGCGTGCGGCCCCTAATGATCGCCGCGCCAAACGGGGGCCCGCCCCCTATCGCAACCGATCCGGGGTCCAGTCGCTGCAGAGGAGGGGGTGGGGAGGTGGGGGGGATCGATTGAGAGGCGAAGACGAGGGTTTGGGAAGATGACCTTTTTTTACCCGACAGGAAGTACGTGGACGTTAAAGAGACACCTCGCAGGGTGGGGGGTGGGGGGGGGGGGGGGGGGGCGAAGCAAACTCACAGTTGCCCTGATATTCCCTTTGACTCATTCTGTGCAGAACATGCAGAACCGCAGCTCCTCACAAACCCTCCAACAGGAAGAGAGACAAAGCTGTCATCACGTCGGTTGAGAGAGAAACTGTGACTCCCTCCAAACCCGCACTTTGATGAACGTCCCCGCCCCCCCCCCCCCCCGGGCCCCGGACTAGAGTTTGAGCCTGTGACCTGTTGTGTGTCTCCAAAAAGTCCTCCCCCAGGGAAACATCTTCCCCACCTCGTTCCACCGGCCTTCTCTGTAACGCTATATCCAGAGAGGATGGCCCCATTGATTTAGCACTTAGCTCCATCGCCCCATATGAGCAGTTATCCTTTTTTGGCCGGGGGCCAGAGGCCACGCCTCAAAGTTACCGATCATCGATCGGCAACTTTGGCAAACGGGGGGCCGGCGGAGTTTTGGATGAGGTGTAGATTACAGGAAATAAAGGGTCTTACTCACCTGGCTTTTAAATATCACTGGACATGTAGGTACGTGTTATGGACCAACACTCCTTTTGTTTAGAACAAAAAACATCATTGCAGACTGACAAGGACGTTGTTGTGAGATGCTCATCTCCAGGTACCAACGAGTAGCTGTAATTGGTAGACCTGTGACCTACTGAATGTACCTAATAATAAACAAATTATTCTCAATTTCTAACGTTGCAGTGACAGTTTTGGGTGCACTTCCTAATTTCCGGGCAGTCTGTTTAAGCTCTCTCTCGGGACCGCAGGGGGCCGCATGGCGGGGCAGATGGGGAGCTTTGCTTGGAGATCATCTGCATGAGATGTGAGACCTGACCCCTTTCACAGGGGCGACCGCTTGTCTCCGTGTTTTCATGTCCGACTTGCTGAGTCGGTCTGTGTGACCTCTGAGGTTTCATTGAGACTGAAGATATTTGTTACACCCTTCAACGAAACCTGCTCCAAACAAATTCATCAATGGCTTCAAAGTACGTGTCGCTCTACAGATCAACAATTAATTAAGTTGTTTTATTGTTGCTTTAATCAGTGAATGTTTTAAGTTGTTTCAGTCTTAACTTCAAGCATCCAGCAGCTCTGGAATTTGGTGTTTGGCAGCCTTAAGTGGAACCAGGAGATAACTTTGAAGTGGTTCATTAAAGTGTAATCTGCAATGTGTCATTAGTTAAATCTATATTTGCTCCACTAATTCACCGGGGACGGGCGTGACAACAGAAAAAAGGCAGCAGCGGAATGGAGGATTGGCTGATTATTCCTCAGCAGAAAGTTGTGTATTTTCACTCTGTCGCGCTCACTTAAGTTTCTTCTGTCTCACAGGAGAGGTGCATTTCTGCGGCATAATGTCTCCATTTGCTGCTGTCAAAATGCAAATCTAGTCCAATTAGACGTGCCACAGGCCTGTTTGAAAGAAATTTGTCGTTTTACGAATATGACAAAGTACCGTTAGAGACAGTTAACTTGAAAGCAGAGAGAAGTTCACATAGAAGACTGCTGTCGGATGTTCTTCATCCACAAAGCACGCTACATTGAATAGATGTGTCTCTTCCTTAAGTGACATTCGTAGTTCAAAAGATTTGAATTTCAAAGCATGAAATGCACATTTTCCCTGTGTTCATGCTTGTTGATGACTGCGGTGACTCAGTGTTCATGTCAAATGGAAGCTGTTAAAAGAGGATTTTGTTCTCAGGGTTTCCATCATGGACCAAAATCCCTTGTTAATCATTTTTTAAATAAACACATTTTCCGACCTAACATTTTTCTCCCAAAAGGAAGCACGTCTTGTTTAATCCAATGTTATTACCCGTTATTGGAAATGCTATTAAAGAAGAAGCGCGGTAATTAGCATTTTCTTCCCACGTTGTCGGAAATTGGGGCGAGCAAATTATGTTGTCATCGTCTTGTTAATTGATTTAATATTTTTTTATTTTATTTGGATGATTATTTAGATTAAACAAATAACATGCTTGGCTATACAGCACTTCATACAGGTTTTCTCTTTATTGCAGCTTGCAACCCCCCAGATGGTTACCAAATTCATATAAAAGGATTTAAATATCCCATGTAAGCCAGTACAAAAGGATCCGCCTCAGCGCCTCTCCACTGTTTGCAGACATATTTAAATACAACTGCAGAATATCAACAGCAAACTTTCCCACAAACAATGTTCAAGTAGATGAACTGAATTAAAAAGTGTGTAAATATCACAGTCAGAGAATGGTGTCTTAATTAAATTAAGATGGTTGTGGAGGTTGAGGTGGTTGACATCTCGCTCCACCTTTAGTCATAAAGAACGTCTGTATTTACAGTAGAGCTCACTACACGCTACCAGCTCACATCACTGAACAATCAGTGAGCACTTCAAACATAATTAGGAGTTCGATGAGAGAAGTTTGGTTTGAAAGGCTGCCTCGTTAAATATGACTAATACGGCTCATACGGTTTTGTTTGAACTAAATTATCAGCCCGCAGGCTGATTTGAATTCTGCTCTTTGATCGCTTGTACCACAGAGCAGATTATTCTGCCGTTCCAGCTAATAAATGAGATTATTCACGGTGCAGACTTTTTAAATGACATACTTTAAGTCACATTGGAGTTAGAACTCATCTGTAAGTGGAGTTGCAATCAAATTGAAGTCATCAAATGAGTGTTATGTGCAAATAGTCTGAATTGCGTTTGCATGAAAAAAAGCGTGAATGCTGTTCTATTTATTTTGACATGCATTCACTTTGTGCTTTCTGTAAGCGTGACTCAAACCTGATGTGAAAAGCATTGAGTCGTCATTTAATTGGTGGCGGGGGCCAGATTCGTCATTGTTATGGTGAAGTGACAGGACACCGAAAACCTGTCCTCAAAACTCATCAGCAACTCCAGTTTTCTTCTGAACACTCCCTCAATTTCCTCCTATCTTTGTAACGTCTCATTGCACTCACAAAGCGAAGAAGAGCTTTGGGATCTATTCATGAATCATTTTGCTCAAGTCAAACATGTTTTGCTACATAAACCCAAGTTGCTGAACAAAATGGCCGATAGTTTCCTTCTTTCCCGGCGCGCCCCCCGATTTGCCAGCCAGACATTGCAGCTCGCGTTGAGGTAAGCGAACAAATTCCTCTCCGGGACACGTCCCACTCCATCGTGCAAAATAGAAATACATTTAATATAAAACAAATAATAAGATCAGTGAGAGGCAGCCAGGAGGGAAGCAGCATCGTACAGCACTCCTTAACCCGGGCCGTACGTCTCCGTCTAAAGAAGCCTCGTAAAGATTCGCAGAGTTCTGTGCTGTGGAGCCAGGAGAAAATTGCGTGCCGTTTTTTTTCTTCCGACAAATGAATACCGCCGTGTCTCGGAGGCGAATGAAAACCCTTCACTCCGAGCAGCCAGGAGTCATCGGCGGGCCCTCCCTGGTGTCACCTCCAGCCTATTAGTCTCTATAAAGGATGATGAATTAGAGAGCGAGGGAGAGGAAAGCCTCAGCTCCGATGCCGAAGACGGGGGTCATAAGAATGATAAAGTGAACAGCGTGAGCGCTTTAATGGGGCGACGCCAGCGGAGAGGGAGGCGGAAAGGATGAGGAACGGGAAATCTTAAAGAGGGGGATTTCCATGCCCCCCCCTTCTCTCCGGTCCGGAGGCCAGTACGAATACGGTAGCATTTCATTCTCTCGGGCACGACATGTAGGATTTTCCTTTTGCCCAAGTTGACATTGCGGTTGAAGGACTACTGACGGGCGGAATATAAACACAAGTTATTACAAAGGCGAAGAACGACAGGAGCCATCTGTCTTGGACCAGATTTTAAAAATCTGCAAAATCAAAACACAGCGTTGTTCCCGTTTCTTTATGACGACTTGTTGACATTTAAATAAAGAGATGACAACAAATGACATTTTACAACTGCTGCTAATGTGAATGAATGAAGTCCTAATGTGTTCCAGTTATAGTGGCCTTAACGTCTCACTTGCTCGCACTTACCCCAAACCTAACCCTAACCCCTTACCAAGAGGCTTTGGAGGCCAAACATGAGTCCACCGAACCGAGACAACGACCATTAATATTTGTTATGCCTAAAATATTTTTTGCAATATTATTAGCACTACTTTGTCCTAAATGTTGACCTTGGGAAACTTGGAAATAATATGGACTTTGAAAGTCCATTTAATACATGAAGTGTTTGGGGTTTGCTGAAGGAGAGATCGGCATGCCTTCATGGTCATTACATTAACAACTGATGGTGGCACATCACTCGGAAATAAACCTTTTTGTCTCCCGAGATGAGAGTCAAATCATGTCTTCGCTTTGTGAGACAGTGAAAACAAATGGTGGTCATATAATATTCTGAATGAAGAAACATTTAGTCTCAGCCCTTAATGGGTCTTTGTCTTGCAAAACCTTTCAACTGACGTTGACAAACGAGGCTCAGTCCTACCTGGGAAAACAGCTTGTGCATTACTTTAATGCTAATGGCAGGACGGAATGAGGTCATGTGTTTTTATTCCTTTACTTATTGACATCGCAGCACTTCTAGGCTGCGATAGAGCGCAAAATAATCAAGATTCAACAAAAAGGAAAAAAAGCAGAAATCCATTGTCTTCATATTAAATAAAAAGAATAAGCAGGTCAATAGATTGTACATCATAACTGCAGCTGGAGTCAATATATATTTAAATATTCAAAACAAAGAAGAAATAGCGTCTGTCATTTTAATGAATGCTTAAAAGGGATTTGCCATTTTTCATCCGACAGCTGACATTTGTTTTGCTTTTCAACAAAAATGCATCAATACCAATTAAGTTTTGCCGTTATTACAAGTCATTTATCAATAGCCGGTGATCTGCGATTCTGTCGGTGCACATGTTCACGCTCTTCAGGAGGGAAATATTTTGCTCCTGGCGGAGGTAACACCAGTAACTCGAACAGACACTGGTGGAAGCAGATGTGTGGAAAGTGACACATCCTCTCTGCGAGTGTCTTAACCTCTGCTGCGGCTCCTCTGCTACGTTGAACCTGCGGTATCCTCCTCCCCGCATGCATCGCTGACAGCTGAGAAGCTAAGTGTTGTGTAATTGCAGGAGCCGCGGCGGCATGCTGTGCAATAATACGCTAAGTGACTATTAATCATTTTGGTGACAAATAACAAAATAAAGGCGAGGCGTGGGAGGAGGCTTCGATTTGATTGATTGCTGTTACTACTACATGAAAAATGTGAAAGCAGCTTTCACAATGTAATTGCTCGCTTTTGCATTATTGAAATTTAAAGACGCAGTCAGAGCCCCGACTCTTCTTAAGTGGAAAATGTTATTGTATCTTCTCTCCTTGGAAACTGTCTCCTTTGACATCTTAAATGCTTGTTTTGGCAGGTGATGAGACGTTGAGAGGTTCAAAGCAGCTCAGTTGACTCTCAATGCTCGCTCGCCGCTCAATCATTTATATTCTAACAACTTCTACGAAGGGGAAATGTTGCATGTCAGAATCAAGTTAAAGCCATGTGATCAATCATTTCTACCAGCAGGAAGATAATCCTGGTGAGTGTGTTTGATGCACTTGAAGTACTGTAGGATGATGAAGTGGGTAACGCAATGTCTATCATCTCTTGCGCTTCTGCTGAAGTGTCCTTGAGCAATAAAAACAAGAGAAGAATCCACAAAATGCAGAAAAAGAAAGAGAGCAGTATGAATCAGTAAAAACACCCAATGCACCCCGTACTGATTAATATTTGACTTTAAACGGACCCTAATCTACTAAACGGACCTCATGCTGTATCGAAGATGACTTCACACCATAAACTTGTGTTTACAGTGTTTACTGAGGCAATAAAAGAATTCCCTCTCAAGTTCTGAGTCGCCCCCCTATTGGTCAGTATAGGCACTGCAGGTTGAAGGCTTTCCCTTTGAGAGGCGGAGGTTTAACTTTACCGTACGAACAAAAGCGCTGGCTGAGTGAACGGCGATGCAGCCTCAGATGGTCTCTGCTCCACCCCCCCCTCCCTCCCCTCCCCTCCCTGGATAAGGCCTGAGAAGAAAGTGTCTCACGGTAGACGACAGGATTGCTTTTGTTGTGCAACCGACACGCGTCTGTCATCTAGAACTCTCTCCTCCTCCCCCTCCTCCTCCTCCTCCTCCATCCTGGACGTTCTCCATCACTGGGTGATTAGGGCTCAGGGATGATGGATGGGGCAGAGAGGAGCTCTTCCTCTTCGCCTCTTCTCGAGGCCCGTGTGTCACAGACCTGCTCCCCGGCGGCCATCAATCTGGCGGCGCGGCCTCGCGAAACCCGCGTCCAATAACGCGACGGCACTTCAGACTAAAGAAGAAATAAGCGGCGCGTCGGGGTGGGGGGATGGGGGGGGGGGGGGGGGGCGAGCAAGGGAGGGAATCAGAGGGAGGGAAGGAAAACAAGCTGTTCATGCTGACATCAAATGTACCTCTGAGGGTCGTCAAGAGGAAGCGCTGAGCGAGCGGCGTCCCGGTATGAGCGCCCACAGACGGGAAGTGAGTGCCAGGCGGGGAGGGTCTGCGAGAGGAGGATGAGCTAATGCATGCAGAGGGGGGGGGAATGAGGGAGGGGGATGGGGAGCTGGAGAGAACCTCTTCCTCCTCTTGATTCCACTTGATTTATGTGACAACTTTAAAAACATTAGGCAACAAATAAAATCGCCGTTTCGACAGTAGATCAAAGACTTGTTAGTGTGATCCACGCGATGTCGGGGAAGGCGAGGAAGCGTTTTCGTCAAGGCTGCACGCAGATGGAGATCGAGGAGATTCATTATCAGAACGCAGCAGCAGCGCATCGGAGTTTATGACCTGATACCCTGGACGTGTTGAGCGAGGAGGAGTTCAGGGCCCCTCAACACAATGTGAGCCTTCAAGTGAAGCCTCCGTTTATACGGTTTTGGCTCAAGCTCCTACATTCATTTTGTCGATATGTTGATATTTACTCAAGCAAAGACCTGAGTTTCTTTAGGCAGCCATTGGCTTCCATTCATTTCTCTTCCACGGTGTAGGAAAATGAATATCGGTGTACTCTCAAATGTGCTGGAGTTGTGTAATCCATCACTGCCGACATGAAGTTTGTATCCACCCTGTCCATGTTGCATTATCGTTGTGTGGTAAACGCAGGTTAAGAGCGGCGTGATTTGATTTGAAACATCTGCACCCCATTACCTCACACCGATTGCGTGACTTTGACAAAAACGAAGCCTGACTCGACGCTCGCTGTGATGGACGACACGACTCACCAGAGCTTCCATCGTTTCATACCATTGAAGTCACTGTTGTGTTAGTAAAGAAGCCAAACAAGAGAAAGTGCGTCACCTTTTTAATTCTCCATTCCCGTTGCTACCCCAAACCAGCGCGTGGACTTTAAGATGCATCGATTTATTGACTCTGCTTCAAAGCTTCTTTATGAGTTAATTCCTGACGCCGAAAAAAAAGCAACAGAGGAGGGACTCGTGACAGCCCGACGGGCAGCGACGTCATCGATGCCCTTGTGGCAACTGTCACAGACGTGACTGTCACGGCCTCTCAGCCTGAAGACGCTGTATTTAATTGAACTGTCATCTTTAGGTCAAAGTGAAATCGTTTCCGAATGGCGAGACGCTGAGTAAGATCACCTCTGACAGCAATTACAAAGGATTACATCTCCAACGATTCTATCCACCACTTGGACGATGTCTCCCGTATCAATCAAACTGTAAGAAGAAGATAATATGATGAATGGTCATATATCGCAAAGTAATGATTCTAATTTTCCAATGGTTAAATTATTTTTTATTTATCTGTTGACTGACAAAGAACATCAGTCTTTTCTAACTCTGCATTGTTTTTACAAATGGAAATGAGGAAAATATCCCCATTTTACATTTCCAGTGGTCGGAAGCCTCCGTTTACTTGGAGTGAAAGGAAAAACGGGAAAGTTAGCATTAGCAGCAATAGCTTCAATGGTAGAATGATGGGGGGGGGGAAACGTTGCCAACGAATATGTAGCGCATACTACATTTTGAGAAGCATATAAAGAAATATAAATTGAAAAATCAACCAAACCGTTTTTTTGAAACTGCAATTTTTCTACCAAACCCACATGGTTGTCCAACAGAGTATTAAGTCACTAGATTGATTTAACGCCTCTCCGGTGTGACAACGGCTAACACCCAAGCAAGTGTTGTTGCAGTTGGACGGGCTTCAGGAGTTGATGGCTGGACGGGTCCTCCCCCCCCCCCCCCCGATAACGTGTCTTTACTGTCACGCAGTTGCTGCTTTCCTTCCTCTCGCTCCGTCACTGCGCTGCCTGTCAAAACAGCACATGTGTGTCTCCCCGATGAAGACGGATGACTCTGTCGGATGGATACAGAGGGATGCAGAGGGGAAGACGGGGGGCGAGGAGAGAGACAGAGCCCAAAGAGGTGGTGAGGGAGGGGCAGCCAAAGGCAAAGATAAAGACAGCAAGAGGGAGAGGAAGGGGGAGGCTAATAGGAGAAGGGAGGAGAGAAAAAGATAGGGAGGCACAAAGAGAGAGAGAGAGAGAGAGATGGAGGAGGTCGGTGTTTCCTGTGTAGACGGAGCGTTCATTAAGATGTGTTTCCTGTGTGGGCGCGTTGGCCTTGGACCAAAACCAAAGAATGGGAACTTTTTATTTTGATGGTCTCCCAATACACACGACGCCAAGTCACACCTGATTTTCTCATCAGAAGATAGTAAATCTGTTTTTGCAGCTATGTAAATTCACATGAAATATCCTATGTTATCCTAAAAGTTCAAATCAATGTTTTACAATACATTATGTTGTGTCTTAATTCCTTTAATAGTAATAAAAACAGATGACCACCAAACAGTGAAGCGTGTTATTGTCTCCACATCGTACCAGAGCTGGGATTCTAAAAGTCACATCAAACTACTTTCACATGACAAAATACCACAGAGGCATCTCTTAGAAGATGCCGTACATCAAAATAACTGCAACATGACAGGAAACTCCCACAGTCTTTATGAGAGTACACAACACACACACTCACACACACACTCACACCCTGACATAAAGCTGCTTCCCGTAGCGCACCATCCATTAGCGACGACCTTTGACCCGACCGGTTGTGATCATGTGATTGTGCTACACAGGGGTCACGCCGGCTTGTCAAAACAGCGGTGCTGATGCGTGACAACGCGATAACCTACGTGCCAATCAGTTTGAGGCGATGCTGCTGACTCACTCACTCCGTGGCTGCACTTCCAGCGGCCTCTCGGCCCGAGAAACATGGACGGAGTGCTTTAAACATCAGAGGGTGCGTCGCGATGGAAAAATGGTGGTGATTCAAAACGCATCAGGAGAACACTTCTGGATCATCTGTTATGCAGAATCCCGTATTCTATGAAGTCCGTCTCCTTTTTCTCGCAGTTGGTGCAGAAAGGGGATTTGTTTCCTCGGTGTAGAAGAATTATTCAAGCAGGGGGTCGACACACCTCTGGATTATTGGCATTTGAGCATTTTGTAGTTGCAAGTCCCTCTCTCAGCCACCTGTCATCGGACCGCAGGCGTCATTTACCTCGTCAGCCATGAAGGACAAGAGGATTAGTTGGAGCTCCAGCCGTGATTCAGGTAGCGGATCAGTTCGAGGCGATTGGACGGAGGGAATATTACCTGACACTAATGAATATCAGTTTTATTAGGATATGATTGCGGCCATCAAAAAGGTTATTGCTTTCATAACATTGTATATTAAAAACAATTTAATCTCATCCTTGTAAACAGTAATTCAATATCTTTCAGGCTGCATCTCAGGTGATTGATAGAAAAGGCGTAAGTATATCATCCATACGATGGACTTGGAGAAGTGAAACATCTCTGATACGCGTTAAATGGAAAAATACTAATTAGAAAGATGAGAATTCACATTTTCCAACCTAAAGGTCAAAGACAACAAAACGCACATTACATTACGTGTCATTTGGCTGACGCTTTTATCCAAAGCATCTTACAATAAGTGCATTTCAACCATGAGGGTACAAAATGACTTGCTATAGATAAGAGCCATTACAAGTACAATTTGTTGGAGTCTGTGAGGACTCTCAACACGGGACGTGATGGAACGTAATGATTCCTGAGACGTTGACCTCAGTTGTCCTCTCCTCAGACCATCGTCCACACGGAGCCTCCTTCCCCTTGTGACGAACTCTCACGGCAAGAGTTTTATCTTCGCAACTGTGTCCCAATATGACCAGAAAAAGAAGAAAAAAACGAGAGGGAAGACCGAGGCGGCGAGCAGGAGAGAGATTAAGAGGAAAAGAGAGGGAAAGAGAGAGAGGCTTTTAAAAGGATTTTGTCGGTTATTGACTGGTTGCACTCTTCAGCTAATAGCCATTTAAAGATTATGGGCCTGCTGGTGGAAATCAAGGCCTCCATTGTTTGCCTTATTGCATTCTGGCAGATGGGGGCTGACACAACAACACGCAGCATCCCTCCGGGCACGCTCGCCGAGCACCGACCCTCCATCAGCAGATCTCCTATTGAACCGGCCCTAATAACCGGCCATGAATTATTAATCCACGCGCCATATTGAAGACAGAGATGGCTGGAAAGAGGGGGGCGGGGGGGGGGAAACAAGGGCGGGTTGCGGGTCGGTTGTAGTGAGTGTGATTGGCGTGCAGGTGCCAGTCGGGAGAAAAAAAGGGATCCGTTCAAAAGAGTCCCAGGGCGACCATTTCTCGGAACGGGGAGGACATTCCGATAACTGGCACGAGAAGATAAAATATATATTCATTAAATGTCAGATTGCTGATGAAATGGGTCCGATCCATTAGTGGGCAGCGCAGCGGCCGGTTAATGTTTCCCGGTTGCTCTTGGGTTGGGTGGCTTTTAGTGTTGCTGTGGGTTGCTGCTGGAAACTGGATCACTTGATGTAGAAAAGAGAAGAAGAAAAAAGAGAGAAAGAAAAAGTTTGCCAGAAGCAGGTGTTGCGCAAAATAAGAACGTGACGCTTTTTGAAGTCGAATGCACCTGTTGGTGAAACCCAGTAACTTTGTTGTGTTTGGGATCGAGTGAACCTGATCGCTGACTTGCAGTTTATCCGTCTTCCCTCCTCCGGTCAGGTGATTTATCTCAGGGATTGATTGCTAACTTTGGCTGGACTCACTTCTCTTTTCTCAAGCTGCAACATAAATTGCTGGCGGGGCAGATTTCTTTTATTCATTTAGCTTGTTTTGATTCTAAGGAACTAACTACAAATGAAAAAAAATAGTTAAGAGAAAGATTAATAAGAAAAAAAAATCAACCATAAGAATAGTTGGATTAAACTATTAGTCAAGAGGTTACACGGTTTGTCTTCTGCAGGTTTGGAGACTCGGCCATCTTACCTTCCGGCCCAAAAAGTACAACTGAACTCAACTGATGAAGACGAGACGTTACATTTTGCATCTGTCACGAAGAGTAAACTCCCTGTTAATGAGTTAAAGTGACCTGTCAATCACAAGTTGGCCACACCGCTAAAGCACACTGTCACGTACTCGGGCTGGGGCAGGATGCAGTGAGGACTCAGGCGCAGAGTTTCTCGATCCACAGTGCTCTTTATTATCAAAACTCATAACGTGCTCCAACGACAAGGGACATATAGACAATGACGCGACAGGGGACAACAGGCACACAGGGCTTAAATACACAAGGGAGGTGCAGGTGATTGGACACAGGTGGAGACAATCACGCAATCACAAGACAAGGCAGGAAGTGAAGTTAACCCAGGACCACAAGAGACATGAAACTTCAAACTAAAACAGGAAGCGAAGCCAAACCGTGACACACACCTTGCTTTATTATCTATTTGACTCAATGAACCAGGAAATTGAGACTCATTTGTTTGTTTTAAACATGCAGCGGGCTACAGTTAATAATTAGTGTTGGCAACACTTACCTCAGATGAGGTGAAACATGTCAATCAAACTGTGTTACACAGTATGTATGGACACACTGTATTTTCATACGTATTGAGAATTCAAGAGAAGATTTTTTATGATAATTACAAAACCAACCCTATTGAACACATGGAGCGCTTCCATGTTTTATTTCATCTTTTTTTAGAGTTTCGGCCCTTGAGCTCCCGCCCGGGCTGTTCTCGCTTCCCGCTGATTTGAAATGAAGTCTACGCGGCGCCTGATGAATTGAATTTCCTGCGTCAAAAGCCCGCGATTTCAAAGAAAATAACGAACAACGCCCGGAGAGAATCCCCCCCTTTTTTCAGATTTCATTACGAGGGAGAGGTTTCTAATTGCGAGGAAATTAAATTTCCACTGCTCTCCCTCTCTCCCTCTCTCTCTCTCTCTCTCTCTCTCTCTGTTGCTGCCGTTGAGGATGCGGCGGTGGTTCGTTTTCAGTTCGACACTTTGTTCCCGTTTCCAAAAAAGGCCGCTCGCCTCGTGCCAAACGACACCAGAGACACGTCCGGGGTGACTCTTCCCTCATCTTTCTGCCCCCGAAAAGCCGCCACTTGGATGAGTGCACCCCCCCCCCCCTCCCCCGCCCCGGGTTCGTCATGGAGGAAAACCGCGAAAAGCCGCTGAAAGGGAGCCAGGACTGAAGACAAATGGACTTGGATCCGTTTCAGTGCAGCTCGCAGCGATACTCGCTCACATCCTGGTTGATGCAAATGTCGCTGAAGCATGAATATATATATATATATATATATATATAAATATACACTAAAAGCACCTTGTGGGTGCATCAAAGTAGGCTTTAAACGTACCCTGTACGGTGTTGTACCTTTTCTTGTGTTTACACCGCACAATGCCGCTGTGCAAAATCACACTTCCTGTTTGGGTTTGCCCCCCCTCGAAAGACTTGATGCAACAAACCTGTTTTGGAGGTTCAGTGACTCGTGTTTTATCACCTGGACATTTATTTTACACAAAGTGTTAGGGTTAGGGTTTGAGCTGTGCGCAATAACATACTGGGATTTTAAAAGGGGATTTTTTGCATCCGAGAACTAAATAAACCTTTAAAAAAGTGATTCTAGGTTTATGATTTGTTAAAAAAAATGGTTTCTAGAGCAATTTCAATGTCTATGTCTTTCTCTCTCTCTCATTCAGTAGTAAATATAATGTTATTAATCATAAGCTGTTAGCTTATAATTGGATGTGATTATTCATGTATTGTGCTGTAACCCATGTTGATGTATAAAAAGAGCCTATGATTGTGTGTTAACTTCTTTAATTAAACAGCATAGTTCTATGTTTTCACAGCGGTCGAGGTGGTACCACATGGTACCAACGTCTCCAACTCATCTGCGTGATGAAGGGTGTTTGGTTTGTGTGATGTGGGAAGCCTGTTGAGCACCTCATTGAGTATTCACCACAGGAACATGCGAGGTGTACTTTGGTCCGGATCATAATGGCAGCGCAAATAAATCATCACGCACACAACAGTTAAAGGCCACCAAAAGGAGCTTCAATTATGTGAGTGAACGCAGTGTGTGAGAGCGGAGGGAAAGGGGGGGGGGGGGGGGGGGTGAGCGCCTGCAGGCAGAGAATGAATGGGACGTGGAAATGGGGAGGGACGTGGGGGTGGCAGCGAACACAGAGCAGGTCAAAATGAACACCATCTGGGTACATGAAAGAGAGACGAGGAGGGGGGGGGGGGGGGGACGACAAAACAAAAGCACCAGTGCTGCCAGCATGTAGCCGGCGACGCCACAACACCAGCACCTTCGACAATATAGAACCCCCGCCACCCCCCACCCCCCTTCCAATCAGGTGGAGGAGAAGTGGAGGGGCTCACCATCACTCATGCAGCCCCCCCCCCCCCTCCCTCTTCTCTTATCCCCCTGTGGGTTCAGATCATTGCCAAAGGAGCCACAGGCCACTTGCAGGCTGACAGTCAGCTCCTCTAATGGGCCTGGCTGTTTATTTTGTACCGCTTGGAAGTGGATTAGCTGGAGGTAATTATGGTTAATGATCTGCCCGTCTCACCCCGCTGATCCGTAGTCACCCGCTCGCTTGGCTAGCAGCGGCGTGTAGCCACCGGCGCCATTAATGCGGGGTAATGTTACCTATTTGGGCGACAAAAGGGAAAGGGGAGACGGAGATTTGTCAGGCGGATCAGGAGTGTGAAGGGCTTCGGAGCGAAATGACACGGGTCCATTTTGGATCAAAAGGGATGTTCGCCGAGGTTGACGGAGCTTTTTCAAATTAACATTTGATTACGTCCTCTGACACGTTGTTGTTTTGGAGGAGAGGGGCCTCGGAGCAAACGTTATTAACTTTGTGATCGACTCGGGGTATTACACAGTGGGATGTTCATTTGGAAAGAATGCAGCATTCTTTTTATAAACTGTGTTTCTTCGCTGTTTTAAATGTCTTGGTTCAGACTGGGTTGTAGTTATGTAAATAGAATCATACCTCACATCCCCCAATTTAGCTTAAATATATTTGAAAAGCATATTTTGCTTAATAATGACCCGGAGAAATGCTGTTTGTGCTCCTTTGCCTCATTATATGCATCCAGGAATATTTTACGCTATTCTCAACCATCTCTATTCAACCCATTAGTTACACGCTGCTGTCTAAAAAACTATATTCTGGCCTATGAAGACATTTTCATGTCAAAGAATTCAAGTAAAATCTTTGTATTACCTCCTTTCTCAGTTTATGGTCATGGTAAGAATTGTAATAAAAATGCAACAACAATCTTTTTAACGTTGAAATAAGGACAAAGTTCAATGAAAAGAGACAAAATAAGGTGGTCCAGACATTAGCTCTACCTCTCAATTTAACAGTAACGATAATATTTAGCCAGCTAAGCGCACCTTGTTGTGTTGAGATATAACTTTCATATGAATGCAACACTTTTTAAATGTGCCATGCATTTACTTGGAACTGGGTTGTTATATTGTGCATCTGATACTGAAGATTACTGCTCAACCGGTAAAAGGACACCATAAAAACCTTGATTTACTCAATATTAAAGAGTCCAACCAAATTAAAACTTTAATTCGTAAAAAGCAGTGTTTTTTAAATAATAATGTAATAAATTGCAATAGAATTCGAACAGATAAACACAGGTTTGAGTTCAAAATGACGTAACCGTAAATGTTTTTAAACCTAATTTCTTAGACGGATGCTGTTAACTGGAACATTTAAGAGTTAAATGAAATCAGGAAGTGTTCCTCACTTATGGTCAATGTAATTCATGGTCATCCTAAACACGTCTCAAATTGCTGCATTATGTTTTATGGGAATGTGAGAGTCTCTCCCTTAAAACAGGACGTGCACATTCACACACACACATATATAGACCGCCTGTCAAGTGAACCAGCTGAGAGTGACATCAAAAAATGAGGTCTTGTGCAGTGCGCTTTTTTTTTTCCATCTTGAAAATGCAGCTGTAATAGCAACAAAGTGGTTTTTCCCCTCAAAATGAAGTTTTACTTTATCAAATCAAGGGTCAGAGAAACATATATTCGCGTGAAAAGGACAGGACACATCAGGGTTAAACCGATTACGTCCTGTTAAACACGCATTTTCAGAGTCTCCATCTCAGACACATTTTCCTGCCTTTTCCAGTAATTTTTGAAAGCCTCAAAGCTGTAATAAAATATCACTTTTTGTGCATTTGAGCATTAAACACTCTTGGTCTCATTGCATTTTTCTGATGATAATCTCATTTACCCAGAACCCTCCCCTTGGTCTATTCCCATCTCCCCTTTTAAAGCACTTTGCTCCTGTTTCAGTGAAGATGACACTGGCTCGGGGAGGAGGGGTGGTAGGGAGGGCGGGGGGGGCAGAGGAGGCTCTGGCTAGCGGTTCCAAATGGAAAGCTCTAGCACTGGGGCCTCGTTCTGCAGGTTACGTGGCGTCGCGCCTCATTTGGACTGAGCTCCAGAAGAGCCCCCCGCCCCCCCTTGCCGCCACCACCGCCCTCTCAGGGACCCTCTTAAAGTGCTCTGATGCTTCATAATGCAGATCATTACCCTGAATGCCTTGGAAGACCCCACGTCCCCACTTAAACGCGGAGCCTCCCAGAGCCACCCCCCCCCCCCCCGCCCTGTGTTATGTATCCCTGAAGATGCCCCTGCAGATGCTCTGATTGTCCATTTTCTGCCCCGCGGTCGCCCCGCCAGCAGCAAGGTTTATTGACACTAAGTTGGCCCCCACAAGGCGGCGTTAATGGCGACGACAAAGACGCTGCCTTCCCTCGGAGTCGAACCCGACGGCGCTTATTGGAGCGTGGGGCCATAAAGCCAACGGCCTTATGAGCCACCCCCCCCCCCCCCCACTGGCCAGTAAGGCCGAGCACAGCCCCTCCCTGAAGCATACATGCCTTTATGCTGTAAATGGACCGTCATTTACTCAATTGACATAATTGAAGAAGACTTGAAACTACAGACTGAGGCCGTACGACTCAATCCGATTTCTTTTCGCAAACCGCAGGAGTCGCCTCCTGCTGGTCAGTAGGGAGAGAGGGAGAGAGAGAGAGAGAGAGAGAGAGAGAGAGAGAGAGAGAGAGGATGCACCTATATGACACTACCAAATTGGACCAGCATCCATTGGACCATTGGACCAGCAGAACCGGAGGTCGCCGCCCGCTCAATCTTGGACCAATTCGTCTCGTATTAGTTGACCTTTAAGAATTTCTTTCCAAAACGCAGCTTCCTTAAGCCAGAAGAGTCACCATTTTTTCCCCAAAGGTTGCAAAAAGCTCACGATCCGGTGCAGACGACCGCCAATGACGTGATATGTCTAGTGGTATTATATTGAATTTTCTTTAGTATATTAGATATTTTTGAGGCCACGATTGTCTGGGGCCTCTATCAAACGGGTATCCGCGCTGTCCTCAAGCGATTCATTTATTCATCCTCACAATTAGAAACAACACGGCCGCTTGCTTCATTAACTCTTTCCCTACCTGGCCGCTGTCGAGCGAGAGCAAAGAGGGCTTCAGGTGTTCAGGCGAGAGAGAGAAAGAGAGAGAGAGAGAGAGAGAAGGGAGGAGCGGATTTAATGAAAGCTCTGGCATCTGTATCCGATTCATCTTGTCAACGTTGCGCCACCATCTCCGCCCCGAACCAAACCCCCAGCATGCCTCGCCCGCCACTTTAATTACTTTTCCTTTTTTGCGTGGAAATGGCGGACCCTCGGAGTTGACAGACAGGTGCAGCGATCCTGATTAATTAGAATAATAAAGGGAGGACGAGGAGGGGGGGGGGGGACGTCAATGGTGTGTGGAGGACTTTTTCTCGACGGGCGAGTAGCGAGGGGACGTCAGACCGGGGCGGGAACATTGATTTACTTTGTGACAACGCTCGTTGGCCTTCGGGCTTGACAGGGCTGCATAGGGCATAGGGGGGGGGGGGGGAGTGGGTGGAGGGGCAAGGGCAGGGGGTCCCATTCACATCCTCAGGGCCCTCGGCTCAGCTCCCAGTGTGAGGACATGAAACCCCGTCGGTGCCTCAGCAGCTGCAGTGACCCCCCCCCCCCCCCCCCCCCCACTCCAGTGAAAACACTGGTGCCATCACACCTAGCACCATGAGCCGGAGTTAATAAAAGCCTCCTCCCGGGAATCATCAGCTCTAATGGCCATATATTATTTCAGCAGACAAAGGAACCATCTTTTTGAATGATAAGCCCTGAGAGAGGGCGTACTTGTCCTATCACTTCCTCCTCATACATTGATATCACATAATGTGTGTGGACAGCATAATGGATTCGAGTCAGGAGAACTAAAAACAAAGAAGCATAAAAGCATGATTGTTAATGGATGAATACGTCCAAATGAGTTCATTAGCCTACAAATTGCATTTAAGTCATGTGTTGGTTTCATGTCAGAATCGCTGACAAAGTCAAAGTGGTTTCAAATTCAAATTGTAGATACATTCTTAGGGACGCTCTTAGAAGCCAAATAAATCAACCGACCCGCACATCGCCCTCTGTGATCTCGCTATTTTCACGACAGCATCCCTCCTGGTGGAGAGCCGGGTCCAGTTCGCGCGGGGGGGGCACCGGCTGCAGCGTTGGCCCCGCATCGCGGACACTGAAACGTGAGAAGCGTTGAGTCTGTGCGTGTGTGTGTGTGTGTGTGTGTGCGCGTGTGTGTGTGTGCGTGTGTGCGTGTGTGTGTGTGCGCGTGTGTGTGTGTGAAAGCCGACCTGCGGTGCCCACGTCCTGAGCGTGTCAGAACAACAGGGACGTGAGAATAAAGGCCGGCGTGTTTGCCACCTCTCTGTGAAATCAAATACAAGCCGCTCGCAGCGCCGCGGCCTCGCGAGAGCAACACGTCGAGCCACGCGGGAAATGCATGTCGGGGTCAGGATTAGGGTTTTTGTGGTAGAAAAAAAGTAACTGCACCGATTGGACGTCGTTTTTTTTTGCTGCTTCCAGTTTTACTGTACCGAACATGTACACATTAGTATTGGTGACCATTTTCATGCTGAGCTGCACTTACAGCGTGAAGTTGTTCCAAAAACAGATAAACGCTGTTTACACCTTGATGCATCAGTAAGAATAACACTCCGCAGCACACAGTTTCACTCATGGAGGTGCATACATTAAGCTAATCAACCAAGTGACACTCAATGCAGGACATTTACTTCCTATAGCGCCATGCTTCTGTTTTTACTTTGGTAAAAACATCTGAACACATCACCACTACATTTTAATCCCTGAAGTTCTCACACAGTTATCGTTCCACTTTTTCTCTAATTAAAGTAGAGACATGAAACACATCCTTTAAAATGAATGCATTTTTATAATTGAGACTGAATTAACATAAACGTCCCGTCTCTCGTTCCTTCACCCCAGAAGGACAGTGAATGTCGGCCCCTGTAACACCATACACTTTGTGGACATGGTGGCAGTAGATCTGAACGCTTCTCTCCCAGCACACCGGCCCTCTGGGTAACTGCGTGTCCACCAGATGGGGATTATTTTTTTCTCGTGCCGCCTCGTGGTGTCTTTTTGCAGCAGGAACCCGAGGGTCGGTGTGGGTTTTGGTAAAGTGAGAGCGTGATACGCCACCCGATGGACGAGGGATGCTTCGCACGCCGGCTGGTTCCACTGAGCTGAGGGCAGCTGTGCAGCGTCACCATGACCGATGGCAGACACGCAAAATGGATTTCTTTCTCACACTACGAGGCTTTTTTAAAAATATGTTGCTTCATTCACTTTTTCTTCTTCTCTCACACCGGACAAGTATTAGGGATTATGATCACATGTGTTGTTATTCTGCAGAAGGTGATGTTTTTTTCAAATGAAACAGAAAAACACAAGTATAACTAAATCAGGTTTTTAATAATCCAATTCTTCAGCAACGAGATAATGCTATGTGCTGCAGAGGAGAAGAAATTGATTTTCACTGTGCCTATTAATGCAACAAAGTCAAAAGCTCTCAAAGCAGCGTGCTATTTGATATATTCATAATCAACTGCACTGATGTACTGCGTAACGGCCTTTAAACGCCGATGGACCGGGCAGGAAATGAAACAAATTTGATTGGCTTTTCTGCTTCGTGCACCGAAGATTAGCTGCTTTGTTTCCCTTTGATTGGTCAATTAAAAGTGCGCTTCCACTTTCAAAAGCCCGGGCCCATTACAGAAAGTAATTTCCAAGAGCCAAGCTGTTTGGCCCGCGCTGTCTGCTGCAAGGAATTCCCTCCCCACTTTGGCCAAGTCCGGCCGAGGGAGAGCGGGTTGGTAATATTAGCTCCCGTTTTATTGAGAGATCCATTAATCGTAGCCTTCTGCCGCTGACCCTTTGACCCCCGCTGACCTGCGGACATCATGTTACCAGTCGGGCAAACTGGAGTTAAAGCCAGCCGGGCAGACGCAGCTTCCCCCCCCCCCCCAAAAAATGAAATAACAAAAATCAGCTCACGCGGGTTTGTCTCTTCGGGTCGGTAAAACATGGCTTCTGAACTCAGGGGGGGGGGGGGTCATTGTACTGGTATTGGGGATTGCTGTGTTAATAAAACAATGATATATTTATGTTTTCATCATCATGTTAATAATAAATATTATTTTGAACAAGGTTTTTTTTCCTGTGGTACTTAATTGTATTTTATTATTAAGTTTATGTTGCCACAGGGTCAAGATAGTTCACCAATAAAAATGAATGAATGGAAATTGTTAAAGATAAATATATACAGTGAATACTTAAAAAATAAAAGTGTAGTGATCTCCTTGTTTATATTTTTTTATTACACTGTACTTTAACTTATCTTAATATCCCTTATACCAGGAAAAGCTAAATGACAGAAAAATTAAACAAAAATATGTGTCAATGCGAGATATTATTTTTTTGGAGCCAAAGATTCTACTTCTCAAAACAAAGAATCATCGGATGAATACATTTAGTTTTTTTTTTTAAATCTCTTATCCACTCATGAACTTTTTAGTTAGTCAAGTGATATCCAAAATGTCAGGAAAATATCCTCCTGCGATGTGTCCATTTCTGTTTTAATTAAGACACACATGGTGTCAGCGGTCTAAAAGATGACAAATCTGCTTCCACAGACCTCCTCGAGAGCAGAAAAAACATTAAGGCATTAGTTGATGGAAACAACATCTTGCCAGGTGGGGTGGGGCTACACACGGTAATACACCCCCCATTAACTCTCATACTCGTCTAATAACATTAAGCACGCCACGTCTTGAGCAGCGGCGTAGCGTTTCTTCTGAAATATACGCGGTAACGCGTGTTGACAGCGTGAACCTCTTCATGGAGGAATCCGGCGTCGCTATTTCATTTTCCAGCTCCTCGACAAGCCGATTCTCCCCGAGACGATCGCCGAAGACATTTATTGCAGCTTCATGACGGGTCATTTAGGAAGTATCGTTCCTCCAGTGCTTCACAGAATCTCTTTATCAGCTGTCGAGCGGCCCCAACAATAGAAGACTTGTGTAACTTTATATAGGCCTTCGTCTGATGGCTACATAAACTGCACTCTACCTGTTTTTCGACAGCCGGGGCCCGGGACGGGCGTTGAAAGCAAATACCTGATTGTATTAGTGTCTCCCCTTTAAGCTGTTGTCACCTAGCTGACCGATTATGGGCAATTACCTGCTCTGTCGGAATCCTAGCCGAATAGATTGAATTCAGATTGATTTTTGCCCAGGAAAGAGGAGGGAATTTAAAGCCTTTTTTAATTGGGTATTTGGTGTGTGCTGATCTGAACACCGTGGCCCTTCCCGAGGGATCCTTTATGGGCCAATAATGGCATTGGAGTGGGGGGGCGCTGCAGTCTCGTCTGCCGACTCCCTCCCAAGGCCATAACCCTGCATTTGCTCTGAGTGCTTTTCTATTATGCATTGATAGTTGAGCATCAATCAATAAGAGGGGAAACAGAAAACCCAGCGAAACCAACTTCTTAAGTGTAAAATGCCTCTTAATACCCGGGGCCTTTCAAACAACTTAACCTGGACGCTTTTTACCCTCGCCCTTCCTCCCTCTGCTCTTTGAGGGACACTTACCGGCGCCTGGCGACACAATGTTTTATTTAGGGAGGGCTGGAAATGTGCAGCTCTCAGGTTAAAATGTACCGCAACCCTCTGGTTAAACCTCAGCAATACATCACTGTGTGTGTGTGTGTGTGTGTGTGTGTGTGTGTGTGTGTGTGTGTGTGCAGACGCAGACACGACGAAGCAAAACAGATGATTGCATTTCCATTACAGAAGTACGCTCTGTTTTTCTCCTGCTTTGAAGAAACCTTTCGAAAGGAGAGAGAATGGTAAAGAATGGGCAGTTGTCTGTGATTTGCTTGTCTCGTGTGATTTTGCATCGGCTAAATTAAGCAGAAACCCAGTTGATCGGATTTTGAACGTGTCTTGAAACCAAATCCTACAACGGATTTAAAGACGACACAAAAAAGACGGGGGGGGGGGGGGGGGAGAGGACAACAACGTCACTCTTCACATGGTCAATGCCGCAGATCACTAAAGTGGGACGATTCCAGGAAAAGGAACGGGGGAGAGAAACTAAGTCTGATAAGAGTAGCGGTGGGCATCGGACCCCCTCGGTGGAAGAGATAAGAGGGAGACAGTCACAGCAATGGCCGGCCACATAATACACAAGCCCACCTCCAGCCGTCTAAATCTCCCATCAGCACCAGTCCCCACCGGCCCCCCTGTCACCACTAATGCGCCTTTTCCTGCAGGACGAAGCCCCAGATGCAGTAAGGTTATCTGGGGCTTTGCACGATTTTCTCGGAATTGGCTAGTTCACCTTTCCTTGAGTCCAGATGACAGGAGCTGATACAGTTGGGTGGGGGCGAAGGTGGGGGGAGGGGGGGTCGATTGTTGGTCGCACTGCGCGTCTCCGTTCTACATCTTCGATCTTCGTCAACAGCTGATTACTGCGACTGTTAAGAGTTTTAGACTGTGGATACAAACTAAAAGGCTATTTCCATTGTCAACATGTCAGACAACAATGGTTGATGCTAACAATGCTAGATTACAATCCCAAAAAACGCATTCTCAAAAAGGTAGGCGGTTGGAAATCGTTTGAAATACTTGGTGGATGCAAAAAAAAAACAATTTTAACAAATTTGGTACAAACGTCATGCAAATGTTATCCACAGAAAATTGAAATGTAGATCAAAATGTTAGTTGACCCTACTCGTACTCCTCTCTAGTCCCATGGTGACATCACAGCCAAAAGAACACCAATAAAGCATGTCTGTGATTGATCATCCCAATAGAAAATTCCACATTGTAATCACCCAAATCATTTTGTAATCAGCACATTAAAAGGCGTCGATGTCTCATCCTGGCACCCTTGTCCTCTCTGATCGAAAGAGGCGGACATGAAGCCGGTTGGGCGAAGGCGTGTGGGGGGGGGGGGGGGGGGGGGAGGAGGGGGGCGAGACACGATGCCCCCAAACTACTTTGGTTACACAAACTTTGTTTTCGGCCTGGGTGCGTCAGAGCCCTCTCCCTCCGTCTGCCATCTGCTGCTCAAGAATCTGTTTCAGTCGATGAGCCAAGCCCAGCCTTTATTGGTCCTAATGGCACTATCAGCTGAGCCGCCAAACCCAATTACCTTTTAAAAAGGGAGGCCACCCCAGCTAATCATAGCTGCCTAACCTGATTTGCCTGTGATGAAGAGACGGGATAAAGAGCAGTTAATGGAGGGAGAATGATCTCACAAATACAAAAAACTCAATTCATTTCTCCGGGAGAGCAATCTGTCCGATTCAGCGGTAATGGAGTGGAGATTCATTAGTCCTCGGGCCTTAGTAGCAGCACCGTTTCCTTATCAACTGAATGACAAAGGAACATTCGGGCAGCACTGATGTCGTTGGGCGAGCGGAGTGGACATCACAACGGGAATCCTTGTAGTTCACGTCAAAAGAAAATAGTGCTGGTTTGTCTTTTTCAGGCAAAAACGTTGCAAATGGTCAAGATAAGACTTAATCTCCAAAACGTGCAGCATCATACAGATTGTATTGCTCTGTTGAACCAGTGTTTAGCTAAAGTAGATACCATGAGTGATCTCTGCTACTACTGCCTTTGCCAAAAAACATAGACTTCCGGTGTCTGTTTGCCTCGTTTGATTGATGTCCACGCTGTCTCTTAAAAAAATCGGAGCTCTCAAAGGTCTCATCGTTCAGCGCTTCCGGGCCTAAACCGGCGCTACGTGTCACCAGAAAGACATCCGACATCCGCCCTGCGCTCCAGTGGTCGCATTCGCGCGCACGCCCTGACCTCGGTGATGTAAGTCGCACACATGAATGGCCAATTGATGCCAGGAATGCCGTGCGAGGCATGAGTCACCCGAGAGAATAGGGGGCGAAGGACAAGGATGACCCCCGACCCCGCGAAGCCCCCGCCGGGTCCCGCGCGCCGGCGCGGCTTTCGGGCTCGGCCTGGCCCAGATATGATCCAGAGGACGTCTAGATGGGGCATAGGGCCACAGCCAGGGTTTGCAGACGGACATTAGGCCAAAGCCAGAGTTAAAATCCTATTAGTTTGAGTTGGGAATCGGATTATCGTCGTCGAGAATCACTCGTCTGGCAACTAGTGTCTAATTTACGCCAATCAACGGCAATTATTGAGGGGAAGGGAGCCCCTATTAGAGAGCCTCATCCACTTAGTCTAATGAATGGGGAAGATTCAATCTCGGCTGTGGAGACGCATCGGAGAGCTGCAGCTGAACGCGACTGCACCAGCAGGCTAAAGAAGAGCCGCTGTTATTTATCAATGGTGGGAGGGGGGCGGGGGGGGGACTGTCAGGGCCAACGTGCGTTAGCCACGGGGCGCTAGGCTCTGGTTGGTCTGGGGGCACTTGACTGGCCAGTGTCCAGTAAAGCGGTTAGTCGTGTAGCTCTCTGCAGCCCATTAGGTGCAGACCGTATGGTACCGGAATCAGTGGCGTGTGGGGGCGGTTCTGAGGGGGCCCGAGGCTCCAAGATGAGCCGCTCGTGACAGGTTTTACGCCCGAAGTAGCTGAAGTGCGTCCAATAAAGACCTGATGTGGGATACAGTCAACATGCATATTACCCAGCAATCATCATATCTGTATGACCAGAATTTTAGAAAGAAAGGAAATTAAATTCAATTAAAACATTCAGTTTTATTATAGTGTGTACAGTTTATCTAGAATTAGCGACTCGTTTTATTCCAAACAAAAACTTTCTGAAGACAGCTACTTGTACCTCATTTGGATGACACTGAAAGGCCCTTCAGATATTGGCACCTACTTCAGTTTATTGTCCATTCCTATACTGCCCTCTACTGTGAAAAATTCTTAGTACGATGTGAATGCAGCAAGAATTTCAACTATATAAAAAGAAAATTTCAGCAATATACTAAGGCATAAAAAGAATATTGGGAAGTCTTGAATAATAATTATGTTTAAGAAAGCCAGTTCTATGTATAAATCGACCAGAATTGCTGCCTTGTGTGTGGAAGCGGAAGTAAGCCTGCAAACCTGGAGGGCTGATATCTCAACACACAATATGAGTCTGCATCTGTTTGTGGGTATCTCCAAATTACTGTCATATCCTGTGTGTCATGACCTCATACCTGTGACCTGTTCTGGTGCCACTCTCTTATCTTTTTTTTTTATGCAACATGCCTGGTTTCAAGTTTCAAGGTTTTCTTGAGTTTGGTAGTGATGGCAGTGGGTCCTGACAATTTCACATGGAGGGGGGAAATTCCGCTGCGATTAATGGCTTTCTGTCGGGGTTTAAGTTTTCCAGATTTTGTAGGAGGGTGCAAATGTGCACCAAGTTATTAATAACAGCAAATATTTCCAGAGTCGGGGGTTTCAATTCCGATTTGAGGCTGTTCTTTCCATGCTGAAAACACACAACCCCATGATAGATTTTTCTCTTCAGCAATTACGCCCCAATCACTTACATTTCGTGCACAAGGATACATTAAATTAACTTTACAGCTGTTCCCTTTTTGGCTTTGCTTTTACTCTGCCATGAAAGTCAGGAAGAGTAGCAGCTAAACCCCTGAGAGAAGACACAAAAAGAGCAACAGTTTCTCCTCCAGCTTCGTCATTAGGAACTCTGGGTCGAGGTTAAGGTCGAGACTCAACCGTTTCCTTCGCCTTAGCTGCTCATGGGCAGATCAAGAGAAGGAGGGAGCGTGCACACTCATTTCAGACCCCGTCCTTTCCCTTTTCACGAATGACTGGTGAGAAAGTCAGTTCAAAATTCGTCCCTTTACAAACTGAGGGGGCGAATTTGTCGTATTTGTTCCTACGGGGACCTTGAACTGCTCGCTGGGCCGTGGGCTGCTTGTTCCAAACACTGACGCCAGTATCCTATCATTACAACCCCTTCTCGAACAAAAGTTTCATTTCTGCCAGTTCCTGACCACACAGACCGTCAAGCCCCTAACCACAGTCAGCCGCCCCCTCAATCCACTGCACATGCACACTGTAGTAGAGTGTAACGAGGCACTATTCAACTCTTCATTCACCGATTGGAACGTCAGAAACACTGAATTAAAGATACGGGGACTTAACTTAAGACAGATCATGTTTATTCTCATTTCACTGCTTCATTCTCTGTCCGGAAATACGGCTGTTCATTCATCTATGTTCTGCAAAGCGAAAAACACATTATCTTCAAGCTGAATCAAGCATTTGTTGTTGTCGTAGTAAGAAAAAATTAGGCCACGGGTCGCGTGACCTGCCTTGTCGTTTTGCCGTTGTCTATGACAAGATCAGGCCTTTTCTATAAATAACAAATTAGGAAAGTGTTACTATCCGTATGAGGGGGCTAAAGTATTTTAAGTGATCCACATGAAGGGAAATTCCTAATCTACTTGGTGTTGGGAGTAAAGGTGATTAAAGATGAGTTCATTTAGTACAATGGAGCCCCCTTTCAAATGCCGCCCACGTCTATGTTCCACAACTTACTTCGGAACTACTTACTATTATAGTATTGGAACAAAACCCAATGCAAACATATCTCAGGCCTAAAAAGTGACCTTATGTGCTGAGAGGTCATGCATAAATGCAGATGCTCAATCATTTGCTATCGGCTCATAGTAGGAGATGTTAACGTGAACTCTTCCCCCCCCCCTCAGCGTCCAACTAAAACATCACCAGGACTCGAGCGCGTGACGGTGCAGTCCGTCCTCTCGCGGAGATGATCTCGGCGCGCGCGTCCGACACGCGCACGCGCCCCGTGGTCCACGTGAGCTGCGTCCAGACTGCTACCGAAACTTTTTTGCTGTTTAATTTAATTTAACTAACGTTAAGGTTATACAACGAGTGATATTAGTTACTAACTTATATCTAACGCCAGTTGCCCCGACGACGCAACGGTTAGACGAAAGGTAGCTTAAGTTAGATAACAGCTAACAATGAAGCTAGCTAACTTCCGATGCTAATGCTAACGTTAGGAAGTTCACGTCAACTTTTGATGGAAAACTCAAGTTGTGGCGATGTAACGTTAACTACTCCTTGTATATTTGCAGATAATGATGATTCGGTTGTTGTATAATATCCCACCATATTTTATTGTTACGTTAGAATATCTGTTAACGTTACACCACTTGTTAACATACGCGGCTGCTCTTGAACCTTTTTGCAACCTAGCAAACCCAAGATGTCCGTATTTCTTTCGGTGTACTTTGTGGTCAGTTAAAGAGTTTTTAGGATTTCTCTTCTTTCTACAGTAATCCTACAGGATGTTTTCAGCCAGTGGATCACAGCGAGTTTCCAGAGGAACGTCTTTCTCTGAAATCCTCATGAAGGGTCATCCATCAACCTTGAATAGTCCCACCAAAGACCAGTTAGACCACCAAGGGAAAAAAACATTTAAACGTGGTGAGTTTGCATGAATGCTGCTCAGCAACATCTAATAATTAATTCAGATGCGAATCCCCAAACAGTCAATTGGAATATTTGTTCTGGTGTGCCTTTATTAATCTTTCATTTTTACACTTTTTCTTGTTCCACTAAGGCTACGCTTCCAAGCCACCAGCTTCACCTCAAGTTCTGATTGACAAATACACCCAAGGCGAGTTGGACGCTGTGTCTTTGGTCCATCAGCTCAGCACCATCTTGGAGTTCCACCTGGAAATGAAGGAGACGGTGACCACAGGTGCAGTGAAGTTTATCAGGCTGTTAATTTAATTTAGAACATCGGCTAACTATTACTTTGTTTTTGATGAATTTTTCCCATTATCTTTTCATCGATTCACTGTTTTGTTTTTTAACATTTATAAAACAAAATGAATCCTCGGAAATTCCTTAAGCTCATGGAGGCTTCTACGACCTTCTAGTTCTGTGTGTAGAACACTGTAAACCAAAGATGTTCAGTTTCCTGTCATCAAAGACTACAAAAAGCATCTGTAAGATAGTTCAACTGTTTCTTAAATACCTATGTGAACAATTGTCTCCACAGGGAACCAACTAGGGCTTTATTTTGCATTTTGTGTGGTCATTGATGGGGTCGAGTACACGACCGGCATGGGCATAACCAAGAAGGAAGCCCGCCAAAAAGCGGCGCAGCTCGCTCTGCTGGACTTCCTGCCCACCCTTGAAAGTCCAAAGTCTTCACTCCCCGAAGCATCAGGTTCGGATACAAAGCTGACTCAAATCCATATGAAGGATTGGCTGTGACTTTCTTACAGTACATCTCAACATATGCTCAAAATGATTTGGATGCCTAATGGAAATAAAAACATTTAGTTTCTCACTGAAAATACATCTCTATCAAACTGCATAAAATGTTTTCACAACCTATGTAGATAATATAAATTAAAAGGGACCTGTTTACACTAACTCCATACAATACAATATTGTATTTAATTATTTGAATTGTGTGCTTTAATGAAGAAGGAAAAAAACAGGTGACTAGAACAAAGGGAAAAGATCATTATGAATTTGAGCGTTTATACTGACTTAAGAGCGCTGTTCTTAAAATACACAGTCAACAGATTCTATAATTAATTAAATATTAATGATCAGCAATTTGTCTGGGTGGCATAAAGAAGTGTTTCTGAAAGTTACTCTAGGGACTCTAGGTCTGTGATAAAATCTAATAAGTGTAGTATTGTGTTGTGCTCTTCATTCATGTCCATCATGCCCGATCTTCTCCCCAGATGTCCCTCCACCACTGCCAGTAAAAGAGAAGTCCTCCATTTCTGATATGCACCACTCCAGAGCCACTCATGGTAATTTAGGAGGATTATAAGACCCTCTCTTTGGAATCTCTCATTAGCGAGATGGCAAATCTCTATTTCTTCTTCCATCTTTCTCAGAAAGGACCTGTTCTGTCAACCTTCAGATTTCAAACTCTGTCAGAGATCAGCTCACTAAGCTGATGAACAGCCACCCGGAGTTCTCTCTTTGTGCAGGAACCACAGCAGCGTTCATCATTCAGACCTGTAAGTGAGCTCTCACAGCTTCCTGGTCCATTTTTCAAAGATATTTTTGTGGTTCGATCCTTTCATTGAATGCCGTTAAATATATTGTCAACTTCAATTAAATATTTTACTTGGGATTTTTATTTTTTGCCGGATAATTTGGATTTCACATGGTTACAAAGGCATCAGGTACTTTGTCGACTTGCATGTATAATAAATATGAGTAAATGTTGTTCCATGCATTTTCCCCTGTACGTACTCCTCTCTCTCTCCAGCCAGCGGTTGCGAGGTGGTCGCTCTGGGCACAGGCAACTTCAATACCAAAGAGAGTGCGTCGAAGAGTGGGAGAATCGTGCACGACTCGCACGCGCTTGTAAACGCAAGGAGGTCCTTGATGAGGTAAACTGCATGCGGCCCATGTGGTCAACACACAGATTTCTGTTCTGATGTAAGTGCTCTTGTTGATAAATGCAGGTCTATCGGGTCAGAAATGACCTCCCATCACCGCGTATGTCTTCACCTACTGACAACCGTCACTTCACATATTCCAGTCATCACCTCTCACTGAGCGTTTCTGATGTTGTGCTCTTAGGTTTCTGTACCGGCACCTGCTGATGTTCTTCAGCAAGACCGCCAATCTGACCGAGAAGTCAGTCTTCGAGCAGAGCAGCGGCACCAGCGGTCTCCTCAGCCTAAAGAGCGGCATAACCCTCCACCTCTATGTGAACCAACTGCCGAAGGGTGCCGCTCAGATCCCGTCCCACATGTGAGTGTGTGTGATTGTCGGCCTCGTGGCATTGGTAGTTTCATGGTCTCATTGTTTTGGAGTTTTTTTCCTCCACCTCTTATGACCTTGCTTGACTGCAGTTTCCTCAGCTCTGTGCTCTGTTTAAAGGCGCCTGAACCCGCTCTCCATCTCGGCGTGGCAAGTCAACAACGAGATCAGCCTCCACCTGTCGGTTGAGGGAAAGGTGCTTGTTCTGTTCCTTTCTCTCATCTGGGGGCTGTTTCTCTCATTATAGATGCAACCAAAATAAAGTTTTGCATATTGCGTGATTACAAATTGATTTGCTCCTTGTTGAAGGTGTTCTCGGTTTTCTCGTCGACCTTCGATCACTCCGCCTCCAAGGTGGTCAGCATGTCCGCCACGGACAAGCTCACTCAGTGGCAGGTGCTCGGGTACCAGGGGGCCTTGCTCAGCCACTTCATCGAGCCTGTCTACGTCCAAAGCATCCTCGTTGGTAGGTCCGGTCCTAATGGGAAGACTTTATAGTATCCCTAGGTTTTTACTTGAGACGCTTTGGCGATAAGTGCAAATGCAACTGATGAGTCACTCTATGGATGGTGTGGGGTCAAACAAAAACAATAGATCTCAATTTGTGAAAAACATCAGTTCCAACATATTGTAAATGTCTGAAATGTTGAACAAACAGCCACACGATTGATTGTATTAAATTCAGTGCAGTGTACTGCTGGGTGAAGCTGCTTCGGTCAGTTCCACACACTCAATAATAATATCCAACATTCGTGTTTTGGCATATACAGGTACATTATTTGAACAAATGAAACCTCATCATGTCATTTGACTTCTGGCAATACTGTCCTCCTGATATACAGCGAACCTTTTTCTTAAAAAACATTCCACAATCCCGAAGGAAAGGAAGAACAAAGCGACCAAGTTCATTTTGCATGTGTGTTTGCCAAAACGTTTTAAGCTGACTTTTGTAATGTCACAGGCGACGTCGGCTGCGGTGACATCCGTGGCATGAAGATCTCCGTGAGCCAGCGGGTGGAGGGCGTCACCCCCCAGCTGCCCATGTTCTACTGCATGATGAGGCCCCACATCAGCCTGGTTCCCGCCGTGGCCACCAACACGGGCGACGGATGCCAGTTGACCCACGCTATCAACTGGAGCGAAGGAGACAGCTCCCTGGAGGTGGTTGACGGCCTGGAGGGAAGGACCGTAGAGCAGTAAGTTCACCGCAGGGTTCCTGTACGTAGCATTTAGCTCCAAGATATTCACTGCAACTTGGATTAAGTCAACGTCAAGGTGGTGTCGATGCAACCCAAAAATCAAATCGTAGGTTACAAAGTGCAACAGGTTCCCCTGGCTGCTGTTTTACGGCGACTCTCCTGTTGCAGGTCTCCCTTTAAGAGTGGCCCCTCTCTGGCCAGCCGCCTCTGCAAAGCAGCGATGCTGCACCGCTTCAAGTTGCTGGCTAACGAGGCCCAGAGGCAAGACCTGCTGGCCACGAGCTCTTACAGGGAAGCCAAGGTAGGCTCGGCGCCCCCCCCCACCCCCGCCCCAACACCTGCATAACTTTTCCCTGAAGCTATGTGACGTGTCTTACTTCTATTGCGATGTTTCTTTTCACTGAAGCGGATGGCGAAGCCGTACCAGGAGGCCAAGAACGTGCTGCGTGCGTACCTGTTGCAGCAGGGCTTCGGTCCCTGGCTGGTGAAGCATTCTGTTAGCGATAACTTCAATATGTGAATACAAACTTATCGTGCTGGTTATTGGTTTCTGTTGTGAACGAGATTCAGATCTCAACACCTGTTTATTTTATAAGGCGTGTTTTGTTTGGGGAGTTGTGACGATGGTCTTTGACATTCAGGGTCTTTCAAAAGAGTACAAATATGCAACTGACAAAAATAAAATTGACATTTGTAGAGGCATTGTTTTCTAGCCCACTATTATTCCACTTAATAAAAAATCTGAAAAGGAAAATAATCATTTCTAAAGTTACTCTTTTTGTGTGTGCTTTGAGCTTTAGTTTTCAACTCTGAATGAATACAAATCATCAAAAAGAAATTAGTCCCAGCTCAAATTATGATGTTCAGCACAGGTTTATTTGTCAACCCCACTTTTCCTTGTGCTCTGTCTCGTCGCTGCATAACACTGTGTTTTACAAAGACATGTTGTTGATGCAAATAGTCAATTTGTCAGGCTTTGTTGATACACATGTGCATGCAGGAAATGCTATGGTTTCCTGTGTTGGCGATGCAGTGAATCATTTACTCTTAAAGCATTGAGGGGCTCCTGTGAATGGAGTAGTGTGTTTTGCATCTTACTGGTTGGGGCCACAGATGGGATTACCAGTGCATTGAGGGAGCTTGGGTCCAAGGATCAAGGCTTCCAGCTGTATGTACAGCTCCAGGTTTTCTACTTGTTTGTTTGTTTATTTTTTTTGGATCACTTATTACTTTTTGTATTGCGATGTTTCTGCTGATATTGCATACTTGTGCTTTTTGCATTTATTGATGATTCCATTGACTTGCACAGCAGCACATGTCCAAAGCAGTATCCGTGTTATGTTAACAGGCCATGTTACTTACTGACTACTGGTACTTGGTAGTAAATATTTTGAGTTGGAAATTCCTTTACTTAGCATTTCAGTTATGAGGGAAATTGGCTGCCTCGTCATTCAGGGGACAGTCCGTTGTAGAACCGAAGGCCATGTAGTGTGTGGGTGTCCAACGTCAGGCAGCCAATCACTGCTGACC
The DNA here is from genome assembly GCF_949316345.1 of Pungitius pungitius. Classification (NCBI taxonomy): domain Eukaryota; kingdom Metazoa; phylum Chordata; class Actinopteri; order Perciformes; family Gasterosteidae; genus Pungitius; species Pungitius pungitius. Next base: position 16,215,597 of record NC_084901.1, read on the forward strand.
TTTATGTGAAATATGACATGAACAATTTAGTGCAGAGATCTCGCCTCAATCTAAATGTTGTACCTGTAATTAAATCCTGCCCTCTCTTTTCAATCTTTTGAAACATTTCATCATTTTCTCTGCTATTGATGCAGTATGTTTCACTGATTTAGTTCCTCCAAACAGAAGCAGTAAAATATGAACGAGGGCCCATCACTGAGGTGACACTACTAGGTTTAGCGATAAACAGGATATGCTACTCTTGATGTGGTTACAAAGTGAAAACATTTGAGAGCTGGGCTCTTAGAAGCTGTGCACTTATGCACAGGAGGACGTGTAACATGTTCCGCATGCTGGTAAATTGTGGCTCTATTACCTTCTGCAGGGCTTTTCATTTCTGCCATTATTTTGTTGTAGGGTCTATTGTTAAATATCTAAATAAAATATAGAGAAAATGACATCAAAGCACCCATGACTGCCAATAACTGATTACAAAAGTTTATTCCTCAATAAGGTCTTTTTAAGGAAAAACAAGCAGCAACCATCTACGGCATTAGTTGGAGCTTGCTGTTTTTTGGGACTTCGGTCCTTCCATTTGATAAAGATACTGTTCTATACAATGTTCATCTAGATGCTCATTTGCATTTTTTGCACACTTACAAAAAGGACACATAGAATGAACATAGTAGCCTAAACGTTGTGCCTGCAGTGTCCTCACATCTTGTGTTATTATCACATGCAGATTTTGCTCCTCACCAAATAGAAGCTAATCTTCCAACATTTGCAAAGCGCATCTACCTTTTGGCTCAAATGAATGAGCAAAGTGGGACTGCTTAAAATGACTTGACAGTGAATGTATCACTGTGACTTTCCATCTTCAAACCTCCCGTGGACAGGCCGAGCGGAAACTCTGCCTCCAGAGACCATGCTCCCTCCCCCATATTACTGCATCAGTGCTGAAGTTAGGACATTTTTGTAGGTTTGGATCTGTGCGATCAGAGAACTAACTACCTGGATCTTTTTGACTACAGTCTTTTGATTTTATATATATATAATGTGTATATATATATATATATATATATATATATATATATATATATATATATATATATATATATATAATGTGTGTATATATATATATATAATTGAGAGAACAGTGAACACACAAAACTACATATTTTGTAGGTGTTAAACTCATTTTCCATAGTTTATGTACGTACATAACGGCGACACACACACACATTTAAAATGACATTTTATTAAGTTATACCATCAAGTTTAAAGTGTCAACTCAGAAATGATGAAATAAATAAATAAATAAATAGACATGCAGAGCTTTCCATGAGCTTGCATGAAATACGTCCTCGTTGATGGAAATTGATCCGGAACTTTAAATAAATCTCACAGCAGATTCTTGTAGAAATGACAGAAATATCAAATATATACTTAATAATTGTAGTACAAATACATTCATGAATAAATAGTTGCTTCCTGTACACATTGTAATGACTCTTTTTACAGCAGTGTCAAATGAAAGGATCATTAAATAAATAGATATCACCCCATTAAACTCTGCCTTGATTTAAACAAAATCCTTAAATCGGCCGGACACGTCTTCAGAGCGCGACCACACATTTTAAAATGAAGTTCTCCCTCTTGCTTTTTTTGCGGGGGTTTAGTTTAACGCAAGGAGTGTGTGAGTCTGTTGAACTAAAGATTTCATGTGTTTCAGAAACTCACTGTAAGAATCCTGAGGCCATCTCTCACAGGAGCACTCGCTGTAATCAGCCTGTGCCTGGGGAGGAAAGGGGGGGGGAGGGGGGGTCAGTTCGGTCCATCACGCACATATCTACTCCCTTAAAGCTTGACTTGGTTTTTATACACAGAGCGCAGAGTCACTCACGTGGCCTTTTTCCTTCCACTCCTTTGTCAGACGATCCAGGAAATCGACGGCGTCCGTTAGGCGTTCGTTGGGGTCGTCGCACTCCACCCTGACGGTTCCGTTGAGTTCTCTTATTACGCAGTCCAGCGCTGTGGTGATGCACGCATCCTGTGTTTTGTTAGAGAGAGAGATTTTTTTTAATTTTTTTTTTTATTCCTTCTACGGACGCCACTCTGTGGCTGCACCGGCAGGAACCGGGTGAAGCAGCGACACCCGCCGCGCTCACTTCCTGTACTCGAGAACCTTTCACATGTGGTTGAGAAAAAGTTCATCTACACTCTGACACTCGTGCTCCTTTGATGCTGAGGAGTAACCAAAGGAACTCCTTTGTGCTTGGCTTAGTATTCGCAATCTGATCGATCCATCGTGATGGTGAGGAACGGCGAAAAGCCAATGTCATTTATTGCAGTTATTCTAAAAAGAAAGAAAGAAAACGAATTGTAAAAAGATAAAGAATGTTTTCTTACCGGCACGTTACTTTGAGCATAGAACATTGAGTCTGACGGCTGCGTGGAAAAAAGGAAAAGACACGGTGACTGTTTTAACAACTATCAGAAAACGCACGAAATTTGAGCGACTGAAATGCATTCGGCTGAAAAGGACTCACGCATTCGACCTCCGTCTGCAGGTCTGGGATCCCCAACTCACTCGGGTCTAGTGGCCGAGCGAGAAGGCCGCCTGAGAGAAGTATCCAAAAGGCAATCCGAATCAAAAAACTCATCTTCAGCTTCAAGTGTGACGAGCAGGTTGTCTGGTGCAGGTGTTGTGTTGCTTTACTTACCCCCCCCACCTTTGTGCAGTTTATATATCCCTGGGGTGGAAAGGGTGGGCTGAATTAATTGTATTTTGCCTAATGTGTGCAGCGTCGTTTTTTCCTCTGTAGATGACTCTTGGAATTTTTTATTTTTTTTCTTCTCACCCTGCTGCTACAGCATGGTAAAATCCCTCAGGTGGCCTATTGCGGCTCGGCCTGCAAGCTCTTCTGAAAGTAGGTTGGCCGTCACTAGTTTGCGGTGTTCAGGGTTTTTTTTTCTTTCTTTTTTTGGCCGGTAATGTCGAGGCATGTTTTACTCTGCAACACCTCAGCAATCCAATCCAATCTCTAGGGGGAGGAACAACACATTTTCTACTCAAAGTTGTTGTTATTTTCATTTTTTTTTAACCCATCAGTATGATGAATGCACAACCTCCAGGCTGGACTTTGGGCACAAAGCCGCAGATGAATGGGCTCCAACTGTGGGTTTGTTTGCATATCGGCGGAACTTCTTTAGGAACTTATTTGCTTGCAGCTTAGATTGCTGCGATCGTTAGAGGATGTATTTGATTATACTTCCTGCTTTTTATTCGCGCACATACAAAAACCCAATACGGAAAATAAAGTATACAAATCATTCATATATATAGAATCCAGAAAATATGCTCAAACTTGACACTGTTGCACATCTGAAGCACTGACATATGCGCTCATAATTTTGGCTTCATCACCTCTTGACTCTTGAGATTCAATTTTAACTCTAAGCTGGTGTTTATATTGCCCCAATCTTGTGAGTGCGACACTGTACAGTTACATTTCAAAGAGTTAATTTAACCCTTAAATGTCACAAATGAATCTGATAACTGCATAATGACTCCAGCTCTTTCGTACAACTGACACTTAACAGCTGAATCAACTGTTTGCAGTGTGATTTGAACTCTGCTCTTCAACACTTTTGCCTGGTGTGTAGAGACGCTCTGAAGGTAATTCCTCACGATGCCATCAGTGTATAGTAACCACAGCGTGAGTGTGCAACCAATGTGTATTTAGCTATGAAACTATACTTAATGCCAGAGCGGTTAAATGTGCACCTCCGTGGTTCATTCAAATGAGACAAACGGTAACATTGGATGCATCAGACTCCCGAAAGCATTAGCACCGCTTTAGTTTCCTTCCTTATCCACACTTCATCAGATGGATGTTTATGTCCAATGATGAGTTGAACGGATCTCTTCTCTCTCTTACTGCTGAGATTGCTCACATAGTGACTGATATAAAAGGGTGAAAGGACGCAGCCTTGTGGCACAAACCGTTGGTTTATTGTCACTTTCTCATATTCACTTTGTAAGTGTTGGTTGTAAATGTGTGCATCGGGCACAAAATGACCCGTTGTGTCTCCATTAAATGCAGTAATACCACAAATACCAGCTGTTGCAATTGCTCACATTTTATTAGGTCATTTCCACTTATCGTGCACACACATGTGGTACATCAGTTAAATAATAAATACACATATAAATAACTGGAGAACTTTTTTGCAGTGTTTTAAAAATCGCCGCCTGCAGATTAATTGGGTTTTAGTGCAGTGTGTAAATATAAATAGCAGAGGGCATCAGTTGGCTCGCTTGCCGCTCAAGGTTTTGAGTAGATGAACATGACTTTCCAGGTCCTTCACAAAGTCCTTAAAGCGCGATTCCTTGGTCTGCAGCGTGCAGTTCGTGGAGCTCGTCTGGGGAGAAGAGGCCGGTTTAGGTTCGTTGTTGTGCCTTTTTTTTTTTTATCCAAATGGTCTGAAATTAATACTCACGGTCGGGAACTGGGTGTCCAGGGCCTCCAGAATGTCCAGAACCAGGTCTTTGTCATCCACACAGTTGTTTTTGGCCTTCTCCAGTCCTCGAATGAAGTGCTGCAGCGCGTCTTGACTGCAGCTCGCCTGAGGAGAGCGACGCAGACGGGGGGGGGGGGGGGGTCAGTCACAGAAATCAAACGATCAGACCATTCGTTATATTTGCGTTGCAAGGAGACGCGTCGAGCTGCACTCATCTCTCACCTGCACGTTTGTCGGATAAGTGAACGTCACATTTACCTGCAGCGCGTTGGAGAAAAAGACAACGTTACCGACTTTCAACAGATACTTTCCAAAAAATAGAGGATAACTTTTTTTATTTCATTTTTTACCCTGGGACAACTTACACATTTGACATCTCGTTGTAGAGTGCAGAAGTCCAGGTCGCCCTGTCCGTCGCAGGCCGGTGCTGCCTGAAGAAAGCCAAAGAGGCAAAATACCCAGAGGGCCGTTCTCAGACTCTGCTCCATATTGATCGCTGATTGTATTCGTCTTGAGGAAAAAAAAGTTTTGAGTCGGTTCACCTGTGGCTTGTGCTGTCCTAGTGCGGCTTTCTAATTTATAGGCAACAGCAGATAAAAGAATGAGTAGGCCGGTGAAGGGTGGGGTTTTTTTGTTGGGTGGCTTACTTTTTCCTATCAATCATATCCTCTACATTTTCCTCATCAACTGCGTTGTGAAACCCCAAATTGAAAAGAAAGGAAGGTGGGCATAGGGTGGCTGCTGATGACGTTGTGATGTTTTTCAAATGGTGATGGCCACACACCTCATCGGGGACATGTCTTAGCCAAAAGTCAAAAAGACAGGCAAACGGTTTAAGGTGTTGAAACAGCTAATTCCTGTCTTCCTGTCAAAAAAGGATCAGGCTGCTGAAAGTGAAAGAACTGAAGTTAAAAATACAACCGAATGTGCTACAATGCAAAAAAAATAAAAAATAAGTTACTGTGTTTTGAATAGCACAAATCCGTAATAAATGTTCTACCAATTAGCAGAATTGTTTTGCACACTTTTGCATACCACCAAAGAAAGAGCGTTGAGAATGTCAAAAAAGAGAGGAGAAGGAATGAATGAATGGCTTCTGCTCCACCTCTGACCACGTGGGGGTTCCCCACCACCATCCCAGAGGCCTCCGGAGCCCAACCGCTGCGCGTAGCCTCGGGGCAGTCACACAATGAGGGGAATTTCTTTCCATAGAATGAGTCGCTTTATGGGTCATCCCTGCTGTTTCCATGCCCTGCCCGGGGAACCCTCGCCCACGCCCCGTGGGGAGACACCAGCGCCTGCCATCGTGAAAACAAACGAAAGGAAAAGATAAAAGAAATATTTGCTGGGTGAACATGGAAGAGGAGGCAGTTTGAAACCCGCGGGTTCAGCTCGGGTTTGTTTGATGTTCAGAACCGCAATCTTGAGAAAATTGAAGATTGTTAAAACACGTTTTGAGTTGAGTATTTTGTACCTCGTACTTTAACTGCTGCATTTTATCCTCTGTGTGATATGAATGCTTCTGTGACGTCTCGCATCTATCTAAACACAAAACCACCAGCTGGTGTGAAAAGGGTTTTTATCGTGAAGGTGAACTGTCCCCCTGAGACGCCACGCGTCTCATTCAAAGGCAGCGTTTCATACTTTGGATTTAAAGGCTTTCCTGCCGGTTTCAGGGGCCCATTAAAGCGATGGTTGACATTGGGGTCGGTGGGGATCATAGAACTTTGAGTTGCATCGCTGTGCGGCGAGCACGCGAAGCGGTCGGCTAGCTAAAGACCAAGAGGACGTGTTTTAACTCGGAGTGCAAACGGCGTGGCCACTTTGACCTTTTACCTGGCTCTCGTAAATGACAACAGCTAGCCTATTTCTAGCCTTTCACTGCTTTTTTTGCACACGGCTGTTGTCTGTTCTGAATGTGAGAGATAGCCACGCCCCCTGATTTGCATATAAGAATGTGAAATGAAATAAAGTGCCATTGTGAAATAAAGTGGCATTATGAAATAAAAGTACCATGAAATGATTAAATTTATTTCATATTTATGTATTTATTGCCTCATTTATTTATTTCACAATGTATTTCAAATGCATATTTCAAATACGTCAGCCGTTTGCGCTGATCGTGGCCCGCGTTCGGTCCAAGTCGGCAGTATCTGGCCCGAACCTGAAATGAGTTTGACACCCCTGCGGTAGATGGTCAATGCTTGCTTAGCTAAACATCTTAACTCACCTATCAGCAGAGGTGGGACAAAGTCATTGTTATGCAAGTCACAAGTAAGTCTCAAGTCGTTGCCCTCGAGTCCCGAGTCAAGTCGAGTCAAAGATGAGGCAAGTCCCAAGTCGAGTCATAAGTCAAAGCCAATAAGTCTCAAGTCGAGTCAGAAGTTGTACCATTTTAGTTTCGAGTCATTTTAAGTCATCTTATTATAGTGGGGACGGGGAACCCTGGGTGATGGTGCGCTGCCTCACAGACCTAGACTACGAAGGGAAGGGTAACGGTGGATCGACTATGACTGTGTTATAGTACTTTAAAACGGACGTTGACATAATGTTGGCGAGGATTTCCATCGGAGTCTGAATCCGGGTTCAAAAATCCCGATTTTTGTAACCATGAACGAGCTGTCTCGTTGATACGGTCAAATGGACTGCAGTGATTGGATGTCGTGCAGGCAGCGCTCTCTGCATACAGGTGGCGCACATTTTTTGACAGATGCAGATAAACAGAAAAGAATGTTTTCCCCCAGTTTTCATGGGAAGTAGCAAGTCTTCTCGAGTCAAAAGGCTCGAGTCCAAGTCAAGTCACGAGTCATCGGTGTTCAAGTCCAAGTCGAGTTGCAAGTCTTTGTACGTTTTGTCGAGTCGAGTCTGAAGTCATCAAATTCATGACTCGAGTCTGACTCGAGTCCAAGTCACATGACTCGAGTCCACACCTCTGCCTATCAGGGTGGGTTTTCAGATGCCTGATAAAATTTGACGTGGTTGAGCCAGAATCTTTTATTGTAATGGCGCATATTTAGCATTGCGCGGTTCTTTTGTTGCCGTCTTGTTGGAAGGTTTTGAACCCAAAGCTCACGACGAATGGCACCGCAGCGGCCGGTGCATTCGACAGCTTTCTCGCGTGTGGCCGCGCGTGCGCAGACAGCAATATGTGTCAATGTACGTGTTACGTAGGCAGGTAACGGAGGGAGCGGTATAAGCGAGCTCATCAGATGTTTCCTAAAATTAAACATTGTTCACGAGTCCCAAAGCTCGAGTCCGAGTCGAGTCTGAAGTCTTTCGAGGACGAGTCTCAAGTCGAGTCTGAAGTCACTGTGTGTGCCGTGAATGGATGCAAAAAGGAAATGAAAGGCTCAGTTTTCCACGATAGTGATCTCAGGGAAGCCGCTGGAGGTTTGGTGACCACAGGCCACGTCGGCACAGTCAGAACAAACTTCTGAATGATCACAAATCGATCCCAACTTTCGCGTTTTTTTTTGCATGTTTCCTACAAGCTTGTGTCATTTAGGGGGGGGGGGGGGGGGGGGGTCATTGCTCTTTGTTTTAGTCAGAGGGGTTTTACATTTGACATCTTTGTTTTGGGTTTTTTTAACTCTCACTTTCTCCCCTCTAATATGGGTGAGACCTATTCTGATGCATTGCCCTACTGACATATACAGGTCCTATAGTTGGAATATCATCAAAAAAATGTATTTCAATAATTCCATTCAAAAAGTAAAACACGTCTATTATATTCATTCATTATACACAGACTGATATTTGAAATGTTTTTTTTTATTTTGATTAGAACTGACAACTAAGGAAAATCCCATATTCAGTATCTCAGAAAATTAGAATATTTATACAAGACCAATACAAAAAGATTTTTGGAAATCTTTACTGAAAAGTATGAGCACGTACAGCACTCGCTACTTAGTTGGGGCTCTTTGTGCCTGACTTCCTGCAGCAATGCGGCGTGGCATGGAGTCCATCAGTCTGTGTCACTGCTCAGGTGTTATGAGAGCCCACGTTGCTCTCATAGTGGATTTCAGCTCTTCTGCGTATTGCATCATCCTCTTCACAAGGTTAAGGTCAGGCGAGTTAAGAACAGGGACGCCATGGTACTGGTTGCTTTGGCACTGTGTCCTGGTCAGCAGCAGGAAGCCTGACTTCCTGGTATGCAGCTGCGTTGACCTCCGGTGGGCCAACGCCAGCAGATGTCATGGCACCCCAAAACCACCACTGACCGTGGGTATGTTCACAGTACAACATCCCTTAAGCAAGCGATGGAGGACATCGTCCACCTTACTTTCCACCTTTTATTACAAGCCAAGTTGGGTCACTTGCTAAGGTGATTGTGTTCCCGTCACTCCACTGCAGTTGGGGGGGGGGGGGGTGAAACATTGAGACACAAAGAGCTTTCCGTCCATCTGAAGTAGACTGCTGTGAAGGATCAGCAGAACTTAAGACAAGTAGGTTTTAAATTGCATCTCTTCTGTTGTGAAATCCCTTTTTAGTGTTGGTTAGATAGTGTGGAATGAGCCGACACATAATGCATGTCCTGCCGGGGGGGGGGGGGCAGGGCACACTTGTTTTGGCAGCGCTGTGGTTGATGTTACTCATGTTTTTGTTGTTGTTGTGGGCTCCGTGGAAAACCCAGAGCCCACAAACACCAGCTGGGAAAAGAGACTTTCGTCGGGCAGCTGTTTGGCCCTTGTGCACATCTGCACAGCTGCTCGGTTTGCTTGCTGTCTTCGTGTGGTGCCTCCAGCTGTGAAAAGGGCAATTTCACACTGAACTGCAGCTGTTTCTGCTCTGCTTTTGCACCTCTTCTGAAGATAATACAATTAAAAGAAATACTTTTTCAGCAGGGGGGATGTAATTTCAGGGGGCGGGGGGGGAGGGCCCCCTGTTACAATGGCAGGGGAAACACCGCTTCATGCCTGCAGTGTGTTTTACGTAAACTGATTCTAGGTCCAGATCTGATTTTCTTTTTTAGCGTAACGCCTTTAATCAGAGCAGCAAGATCTATTTATATAGATATGTATCAAATAATTACCCCCCCCCCCCCCGACCCCACCCACGTCCTGTATATCAATCTCATAAAATCACAACTCTAGAGGGTGAGAAACAGAATGTGTATTAACTGGCCTTTCAATAAAGACCCCAAACCCTTAGACTGACTGATGGACACATATTAGAATCCATCACTGCTTGTCCTTTTTTCTCTGTTAAATGCATTGCTGCAATGTGAGGTTTCTCTCGTACATCTCTTTGAAGTGGGTTTGCCTGTGCAGCTGGAATGCCCCTCTGACATCTGGGAAGTCCACCGTCGAGGGGTTTGTTGTGAGGACACCTGCTCGCATGCTTGCACCTGTTATCGTGAGAGGTTTCAGAGTTTCGCAGCTTACTCAGTTGTTGCGCGTACAGCTGCTTGTGTCAGTGTCTTCTTGTGGTTGACCCCCCCCCCCCTCCCCTCTCCCTCCTCGCTTTCCCCCACCCCCACGTAGGGGAGCAGTTAGACGCACAACTAGTGTTTCATGCTAATGCTACAGATTCACCATCGGAATGGGACGTCCCTCCTCTGGAAGCCGCTGGATTAGGGGGCGGGGCTTAGGACCTCTCACTTGAGTGTTTGGATAACGCAATGTTTTAATGGCGCCAATTTTTTTCTCAAAAGGAAAATGAGTCGTTGGTGCCCAAAGAGACCAGAACTACATCAATCTTTTATTAATTTTTGGACTAGAAGTTTCTTTAAAATATGAAATGCTTAAATTGGGAATGGTGAGCGTTAAACACAATGAAATAAATAGGAAGTTGAGAATTATTAATAATAATAAAACAGGCAACCCAAAACTCTGTGTAATCAATTTATTTTCAAATGGTACAATTTTTTAAATAAAACAAGGTATACATCATAGAAATGCAATAATATACTTCAGATATTCTTTGAGAACTACAACATATAAATCAACTTTCACTGTCAGTGAAAAGGGGAAGAATCGTAACTGCCCCTGTCCACTGGGGGGCGGCAGAGGAGCTTCCCTGAGAATACAATCTTCATAGCTTTAGTGGGTCTAACACCACCATCTAAATAAATAATAAATAGGTTAATTTATTAAGGAGACTATGCATGTTTAGCATCTTTTCAGCCTAGTGTCATTCAAGCCGTGGTCACGTGAAGATCTCCACCTCCTTTCACTTGCTCAGTCTGGTTATGCCCTAAAAAAAGGAGAAAATAGATTCACATAAATCCATGTTTCATATAGTTAAACAGTTAACACTTTGATGTAGTGCGACAGATCCCCACCCCTCTATGTTCAAACGGATTGTGTCTGATAAAAAAGAAAAAAAAGGATTTACCTTTTGAATGAAAGACTTGAGACTTTCGAAGAATCCATTCACATTCTGATACGAGTCGCAGGTTTGGCAGTTGGCCTTTAAGGAGGAAACGGTCAAAAGATGAATAAACCAACTCATGACCACACGAATATGTTTCTATGCAACCGAAATGTATCCGGCAAATGCACGTCTAGAATGTTACCTGAACGTCTCCTGAATCCGTAGAAGGGCAGAGAACTTTCTCCTAAGAGAAGGAACAGAGGGACACCGTTAGCTCGCTGCGTAGCCACGTGCAGCTTTGTGCACGGCGCGCTTCCCCTCGACTTACAGTTCTGGGTTGCGTGAGGCTCTTGTAAAGTTTGTCTTGCGTCACGTTGAGTTGCACATTCAGAGTCTCCTGGAAGCATCGCAGCACTGCCATGCAGCAGCTCTCCTGTTTGCACAATGGTGATCAGACGCTCATTAGGAAACAAACAAGCCGCTTGTGTAAAACATTGTAAACACTTGTACTGTAAAAAGTGATCATGTTGCAGGGGGCATATAAAAAAAATCTTCTACAATTTCTCAAAAAAAGAACACGACAGTCTTGTCATGACTGTTGATTAAAATCAACGGCAAAATTGACGCTGTTACGTTTGATATATTAAGGAAAGTTATATTGAAGAAAACTGATTGGCTGACTTTCAGGGTTTGTCGTCAACAATCAACGTTTGATGGTTTTAAAAATGTTATACATTTTTACATGTGTTCATTTGAGGGAAAACTCCTCTCAAAAACATTTCTCAGAAAGCAGTTGTTTTTGGTTTCATGTGATGACTTCATCGTAGCAGTTGACTTTCCAATCCGATACACGCATAACACTTTTACTTCAACTGAAACATCGCTTTGAGTTTCCACTTTTTTAGAGATGCGTTCCTGTTCCCAAACGTGCTCTACCGTTTTTTTTTTTTTTCTTTTCTTGGGCCAGAATAGTTTCCCCCCGCAGAGATCTTTAGGAATGAGTCTTTGACGTGACACATTTTCCAGCTGATTGTGCAACAGCGTGTGACTGAACCCAACTGGCTCGGGTCAGACGCTGGTTTTAGAACGCAGCGTTAACCTCAGGCGGCTTGATGCTTCTTCACTGCTGCTCGAGTTCCGATCCCCTTCTACGGAGGTCGTGCAGCATTAAAAGCATTCGGCATATTGAGCGTTGTTGTGCCCAGCCGTGGCCTCGCGTCCCCTCTGGCATCCTTTTGTGGTTTTTCAAGCACGCCAGAACACGTTTTGAGTTGGTGAGGAAGTGCCATGCGTTTGTTTGCTTGATCACGCAAACCAGGAGCCAGAGCAGAAAGAGGGCAGTTATGCATCTGAACGGGCATTTATCCCACAGAAGTAGAAGTGGAAATGCATTCCCTTTTGCAGGCAATTAAGCTTTAGTTTATAGTTTGCTTTGTGATTTTATTTGAACTTAATCTGATTCTTTTTTCACTAGTAGTTTTCTTTTAAATTTTAAGTGCATGAGTAAATGACTCTCTATAGCACTAGTGAAATGTTACATTTAATAACAGAGGGCTAATGCAAATATATACAATTACGATGTTGAAATTTTTTTGTACTTTGATGTGTAATTGCATACGATTCGTAATAAGGAGAAACAAAATGAATGCATCAAAGTAATTTGCAATTTGCCAGATTAACTTTTTTATTTTAAAACTGATTGTAGTAAGTTAGCAGTTAATTTGTATTTATATATATATATATATTATATAATGTATCTAAACCTAACACCTTTCGTTTCACACACTGTGATCTACACCCACAGTGGCGGGCACATGACAATTAGCATCTCCAGTGGGTGGGAGAATATCAACGATGACTAAGCACACCCAAATATTAAGTGTCAGTGACCATGCTGTCAACATCATAGTAAAAGTTGAAGCGTCTTACCTCGAAAGACTGCGGTGTCTTCAGCGTACTCAGCGTGTTGCTTCTGTGCTGTGAGAAGCAAACCGAGAAAACTTGTACTTAGTCACGAGAACATGAAACATTATGAAACATGTTATAAAGTAAGTGGAGAAGAAGCTACCTGTTGGTTCTTTTGCAGACTATCCACTTGGTCCAGGACCTCTAGCAGCTTCCTCCTATTCAGCTTGTTGAACCTGGGGGACGCGCCGACCAAAGAGCCGCACCATGCTGCAAGGAGGCAGAAAACAACCAGCTTCATGTTCACTTTTTTTTTTTTTTCAGCCGAGGGCAACCAGATCACAGAAAAGGAGGCTTTTCGTAAAGCGATTTACTGTAAATGCAGACTGTTGCGCGGCTCACCCGTTTTATACTCATCCCTGAGGACACAGGAAAACCACTTGGAAATCTGCAGAAATTGGCGCGAGTGAGTAATGAGGCATTCTTTTCCACCGGCAGTCACCACTACGTGATACGAGAGTGTCATCAGGCCGCGCCTGCGTGGGACCTATAGATGCAAACGTAAAGCTGCTGTAGCGCACCCGACAGGAAGCTACAGGAAGACGCCACTTCCCATTTTCATTTTGAATCAGTGGAGCCGCACCGTGTCATAGATGGCACTCGGATAAGATGCGGTATTGACAACCCAAATGTTTTCACGCCATCAAGGCCACCTACACGAACGCGCACACCACCTACACAAACTCACACACCGAAGCATGTTTCATCAACAGGAAACCTTTTTTTTTATTTTTTAAAGCGCCGAACCAAAAGATGAGAGAGGACACAGTGGGATTTGTCATTAGAGGGTTAAGTCGACTGCTCCAATCTAAATATAAACATTTTATGACCTAATGCTTTTTGAGACTGTAGGAACTAAGAAATTGGGAGTCAAGGGTCACAAAAAAATATCTCTCATAGATGTCTAATAGGATCAAATGTTGAACTTGTTGCAACCAACTTTGATGTAAACTCCTTTTTGGTGTCGTCCCATTTGTGCACATACTGTGTGAAACTTTTCTAAAGAGGGAAGAGAACAACAAACAGTTGTCAGTTCCTTCTGTGTTGGTGTGGCCGCACAAACAGCCACACACACTCACACACACACACAATCTTTACATTGGGGGAGGAAGTGAGGCTGAGAGAGAGAGAAAACCCCTCTTGTCTGTTCTCACTCCGTCAGCGTAAGGGAAACGGTGGGTGGGGGCTCCGGCTGGTTGGAGAGGTGCATCACCTTCAGACACTCGTCACCCCTGGAATCCCTTCTGTGATGCACATGCACCAGGGAAAACCTCAGGTAGAGTCAACTCTAGGCAAGGCCATTTTTTATTTTGTATGCCTGTGATAAAACCATTAAAAACATATAAAGCAAGGAGATTTAAATACAGTTAAGAACATTTGAGGAAAATAAAGGCAACAGCAAAAATAAGGCTTTAATCTGGATTTAAAGGAGCAGATTTCTGAGACTTTTTTCCAGATATTTGGAGCAGAAAAACTGAACGCTGCTGTGTGTTTAGTTTTGACTATGGGAACAGAAAGTAGTGTTTGTGGCGGTTCATAAGGTATCAGTGGATTAGAAATGTACCAAATAAACCATTCAGTGCTCTATAAACCAACAGCAGAATTTTAAAGTCAATTCTTTGTTTGACAGGAAGAGACATGCAAAAACCATGTTAGTTTGGTCTACTGAAGGTAAATGCATGGACACGTTTTTACAAATCTAGTTGAGACATAAGTCCTTTGACCCTTGATAAATGATTTAGGTAATAGTGAACTGATTTTGTAACTTTGTTGATTTGTTCAGTTTGAATCCATAATTACATCTAGATTTCTGGCTTTGTTGTTAAAGCGCAGCACTCTTTCAATTGGCCATCCTTGTTACAATTACTTATGTTTTACCTTTGTTTAATTCAAGAAAGTTTTGGCACATCTAGCTGTTGATTTGTTGCATTTATCCAGCCATTGGCTTGTAGTCCCCTGGTGATATAACGTTGGTTACGTAGATTTGTGTGTCATCCGCGTAACTATGACGGCATACTGTTTTTCCCCATAATGTGAGCTATTGGAAGCATGTAGATGTTGAACAGAAGGGGCCCCAGTATTGAGCCTTGGGGAACGCCACATATCCTTTCTACAGCTTTGATGTGTAATTAGCTACAGACACAAAGTATTCTGTCTTTGAAGGAGGATTCAAATCAGACAAGTGCAGTCCCAACCAGTTGATTAGTCTGTCCAATATATCAGGGTCGACCGTGTCAAATGCTGCGCTGAGATCCAGAAATACTAAGACGGAAATTCTGCCGTTGTCAGTGTTTAAATGGATCTCCTTAACGAGCAGTTTCAGTGCTGTGGTGCTGTCGGAAGCGCGAGTGGAAAAATGTTATTTACAGCAAAGAAGCAGTTTAGCTGTTGAAAAAACACTTTCAATTATTTTACTTTTAAAAAGTTGGGTTTATTGTATGTTTCTTTGTCTAAATTCACCTTCTGTAGTAGGAGAAACCGTGTGTGTGTGTGTGTGTGGTTACTAATGACAGCTCTGATAAAATGAGCACAATGAAATTCGAATTAAAATTGAACCATTAGATATTAAGAACTGAAAGAAGAGATGTAGCAGATTTAAAGAAAAATTAATTTCTTTATATATTTTGACAGTTATGGGACACACAGGACACATCTTTTGGTTGCCTTCACAAGACTTCATCTATTGACAATTCTCTTTGTTAAAAAATACTACCAAAAATCTTTTATAGTTTTTGATGAGTTGAGCTCAAAAGAAAAAAGGGAGTAGCACCAAACATTTTTACACATTAATTCCAATTTACAAACCCTTTATTAAATGTTGGAGATTAAACTACTACTACAATTTTATGAACTCATGAAAAGTGTTGTTTGACGAAGCCCAAAGCCGCCGTTTATCTCTCCACATGCAAACAAACACGATGGAGGAATCTAACACTCTCATATTATCCATCATGCTCAAGCTTTTTCCACCTAAATTTACCTTTTTTTTCTTATCGTCAACTTTGTACAACAACGTGTGCTGCGAGGCGCGACTATGGGCGGTGACTAAACCTCTTGGTCCAGGGGAGAGTTTCTCTTTGTGGTCAGCGTGTTAAACGCAGCGCCCAACGTGTGAGTCAGTGCCTGGCTGTTATCTGATCTAAATCTGACCTTTAACAATTCATTCATTATGGATTTTCATTGAGACTTTAACAAATCTGAGCATACAGGATCATTTTCAAACCAACTGGAACCAACAGCTTCAAGTGTGTGTGTGTGTGTGTGTGTGTGTGTGTGTGTGTGTGTGTGTGTGTGTGTGTGTGTGTGTGTGTGTGTGTGTGTGTGTGTGTGTGTGTGTGTGTGTGTGTGTGTGTGTGTGTGTGTGTGTGTGTGTGTGTGTGTGTGTGTGAGCTGTACAACTTAAAGAATAAAGAATGTATTTTTTAGTGTTCGGACTGTTACTTAATGATACATTTTTTACTAGAACAGATAGAAGTTAGAATTTACAAATGGTATTAAAGGAGGTAAAGCCATTTTGCTGCCATGAAATGAACAAAAGAAGAACAAAGATGTAGAGGTGAGTGGGTTGAAAATCAACTATTACAATATGTTGTTTTTTTTTTTTTTGCTATTGCTTTTGCACGCGTTCGCTGAGCTGGAACAAGGACGAGTGAAGGTGATTTGGAAAAGGAGTGTGCTTGATATTACCGTAAGTGTACAGGAAGAGCTCGGGGAGGCCGTGGGTGGGGGATCGCCTCGTCTGGGGTGACATGGTTTGTTTATGGTGCCGTGTTCACTTTACAAAGTCACCGTTAGTGAATTGAAAAAAACTAACCCTACCAGAGCTGGCTTTCAAAATCCCAACGTGGGATTGAGCTCTACTTGACATCACTATTGGGCTTATTATTTCATATTAATCTTACACATAACCATGGAGAACCTGCAGGATGCAGATGTGCATTTGTGAGGTGAAACATAGTCCAAGCTTCCGATGGCACTTTGAGGTTATGGAATAAGATTTCATCCCCCCTGATGCATGCCTCAATTCTACCGCGTTAATCTACGATTAATTATTAATAGATGGCACTTCGGTGCCTTTTATTATTTGAATTATCTGAAACAACCGGCTCGTAGTAGTAAAAATGTCTTGTGTGATTGAAGAGAGTAAAGTTTCCCTTCGTTGCGTTGACTCATTACACGTCGTCTTTGTTTGTTTGTTTCAGTTTGTGTCAAAGCCGCGACACTTTAGATGAGTCAACTTTGTATTTTATTTAATTCCAGCAGGCGCACATTCAACAAAGTGAGACAAACCCGTCTGCTTCTCGCTAAAAACAAAAAGTCCTTGTTTGTTTGTTTCATCTCATATTTCATTATTTTAATGTATTTTTACATTTTTATTGTTTCAATCGAAGTTCATAACTGTTTGTAAATCTCCTTGCTTCATGTTTGGATGTTTTTAATGGTTTTATGCGAAGCACTTAGAATAGCCTCGTAGTTGAAATGGGCTAAACAAATTGCCTTCACATTGAAACAATTTTCCTCCTTCATTCTGTCCATCGTGTTGCTGAGCAGACAGCGAGACATCTTTAAATCAAAACTTTTGTCTGCAGTAAGTCGTCATCATTCACCTGATCAACCATTAGTGCGAAGGGAAAGACAGAGGACTAATTAAAATGAACAAAGTGCAGAAAGCCGGATCAACAGATTCAACGTGTGTTCAACCCTGTTGGAGTCAACTCTTTAACGTTGTAGAAGCTGACTTCCTTCTATCTTCAGCACGCCGCGCTCAGCGACGCCTTTAATTGAGGAATAACGTCTCGACGCTTGTTGAAAACGTTGAATAATTTTGTCTTTTAACACAAAAACCTGCAAGAACGGTATTTAAAGCTCTCAAATACTCTTTGCTGAGCTCGCTCTTTTGCACACCTGATCTACCTAAATGCTCCACAGTGATTGGTTAAGAGGTTTAGACACAGATCTCGGGTGTCAAAGTGAGTGACAGAACAAGGGTTAGAAACGACGGCCAAGCAGCACCTCATTATCATCTCTGCCCCCCGCGGTGATTAAAGGTCCTTAAAGGTCCTTAACGGTTTCATTTACACCTTTTCTCTACATTGTATCCAAAGACGGCGACGAAACGAAACAAAAACAGGCTTCCTCATCACAATGTAAAATACGCAGAGACGAGATTAGCTCAAATGTTCCAAATGGTGATGTTTAAAATGTTAAAAAGCAAACCTACCACCAGTGCAGTCACTCGTTGCTCCTTCAGGGCACAATGCCAGCTCGTCTTATTCAGAAGGAGGTATGTGAAGATCGTTTTACTGCATGATGGTGACGCATTCTTGACCTTTCAAGCATTAATAATAAAATCACCTTTTACCAGCAACGACCAGATGCTCAGCGCTTTGTTGTTTTGGAAATTGATCATTTGGTGGGAAAAGAGAAAGCGTCAGTGGGAGTACTGCACAGACGCTGTTTAACCACACCGGCAGGGGAATAAAGAGGGGCTGACGGCAAGATGTGGGCCGCGAAACTGCTGTTGTACAAAAACACCAAACTCCGAAAGAGGAGTTTTGTTCCAAAATCAAACCAGCCAACGCTTTTAAAAACACCAAATAAGACTGGAATGAAGTGGTTAAAAACACTCCTGTACGATTGAATCATTTAAACAGATGTTATACAGACACAGGGCATATATATGGGCAGACAATGAGGAGGCTCTTGGGAATTCTTTCCTGAACTATTTGTTTCATGTTAATTCATGTTTTTCGGGTCAAATTGAAGGGTCACGCGTAAACCTTTTAGTTCTTAAAAGTCTCTAAAAGAACTCCCCTTCTCTGGAGCTCTGTGGTAGCACCAGAAGCTTTGTTACACGACTGTGTTCCCATGTTGCTCTGAAGACACCATCCTATGCTTTGGCTGAGGTGGAGTAACCTGTCGTTGCCTAGCAACCAAACCCAGCGCGACGGCGGCGGCGATGGAGATTAGCTCATTCCGCGGTAAAGGTCACTGTCTGATTGGACCTCGGTCAGGGACGACCAGGTTCGACATGTGAACGCCCCCCTAAAAGGACAGAGCTCCCGTCTCCTCACAGACAGGAGGCCGGCCGCCACAGCGCCGTCATCCATTTTGGATTCAGGGTCCGGTGTTGGCCGCTGGGACGGCCCTGTGGGGGCACAGCTGTGGTTCTGAGTAGCGAGTCGTCACACCCGCGATGCTGTGAAGGGTCAGGCGGGAAATCGCCTCTCGCAGAGTTTCACAAGTGCCTTTGAGCGGCTCTCACGTGGCGCGAGGGGCCCTTTGAACTCGGAGAAGTTCAACGGATTTGAGTCACAGGGCTGACAGGAAGTGAACCTTTTGACTTGGCTCACCTACATCAATGAGCAGAATGAGTAGAATGCATATCAATTCCATATTTTGGCACCTTGAATTTGGTATAAAGTAAAGCCAGTTCTTTTGAGTCTAAAAGGAAATTTATATTTATTTTAGTGCCACTTGAAGGACATATAGTCTGTAAATCTAAAATTTCTATGAACGTTTTGCACACTTTTGCTCTTGTACCAAACATTTGACGTGTGGAATATTCTAAAAATGAAAAGTCTCATCTTATCAACAACGCTTTACATATTTTCCACCTGATGTTCCTCCACCGCCGAAAACGGGTTATCAGAACTTTCACAATCGGTGGAGAGCATCCTCAAAATCACAGAGCGCCGTCTGACGGCTCGGAAAAACACGTCACTGCAGTATCCTGTTTATTTTGACGCGGCACGGAGTGTCGGTCCAGAAGACGTCTTCGGGGCGGGAGAGTCTTTCCTAGAAGACAATCAGAACCTGAAGGAGACGCACTGTCTCCTCTACAGGCGATGACTTAGTTCAATAGCTCGCACCATGAAGTGAGAGTGACTTCTGCAGAGTTACTCATCTCGAGTTCCCGCCTGTCGTTTCTGTGTACAATAACTTAATTGTGGCACACATCGCTGTGCAGAATGCACTGCAGCGCGTACGAAGGGAAACGCTACACTCCTGCAGTCAAGGAAGCAACGCGAGACAAATGTCAGGAAATATATTTATTTTTCTGGAAAAGTAGAAGAAAAAAAATCGGTGCAAAAAATACGGCATCTCAGAACATTTATTTCTAACTACAGAGAAAAGTCACAACGCAAACTGTTAAAAAGAATCAAAAGGAGGAGGAGGAGGAGGGGGGGGGGGGGGGGGGGGGGGGGGTTCAGTAAAGCTTGGTCTTGTGCATTATCCTCAAGAACTCCTTCTCGTTGACCTCCCCGTCACCGTCCTGGTCCGCCTCGTCGATCATGTCCTGGAAGGATGACACACAGTCTAAATGTTAATATACAGACGAATGACTTCCTGATGCATCGGGTGTCACTTTGACCGACAGTTCTAACTCCAGCTATTTCAACATCACAAGTGACGTCATGACGGCATGAAGGGAACCAGGAGACGGCAGAGAAGAGGGACCAGTCCAATAAAATGGTTACCATTACCTCCGCTGAGGAGTCTTTTTTCTCTTTTTTAATAAAGTCAATTCGTCTCTAATCTCTAGAGATGGAATCTAGCATTCAAGCATTGTGCTACAAATCAAACAATTCATCATTCTGCTAACTTCACTGCGGCTTGTAAATGTATCTGCAGCCTCCGCTTCTCTTCCTAATAAAAACGAGTCGCCATAGCAGGTATTCAGAAAGGTGTGCTCCTCCATATGCTGCCCCATATTCATGGTTTGGGTAGGAACTGTGAATAGATGTCTATTGAGATCTTAATATCTCAAGGAGATTATGGGCTTTTTTTATAGTCACGATGAAACATTTTGTTATTAAATGAAAACGCAATTGCAAAACAAAAAAACAGTGTATCTACTCATCCAAATGCATCCTTCCTTTGAGTAAAACAAGTCCTAGGGGGTTGTTCTTATCAGGTTTATTAATGTCTGAGAAGGGATATTTTTAGGTAGGGACAAGGCTGTGTGATTGGACAACCAATATAGAATTATATTTAGAACATGGGAAACACTACACAAAAATACCTTTAATTCTTCATCTGTGAGGTTCTCACCCAGCTCCTTCGTAACTCTCTTGAGATTTTTGAATGAGATTTTCCCCGTGCCGTCGTCATCAAACAGCCGGAACGCCTTCAATATTTCTTCTTTGTAGTCTATTTCACTCTTCGACAGGAAAGACATGACGAATGATAAATGCCTCAATCATTATTCGTTTTTCAATCTACATTTTGCAACACAAATCCAATGCATATTTTTAGTTTTTCTTCACGTTAAAACACTGGATTTCACTGTAATTTTATTAGAGAGTATTTTTATTCTAATATAATGTTTAAAAAACAACTGGCGACCTAAAGTTTCCAGGGAATGTCTACCACCTGTACTCCTCACCATTTTCTCTGTCATCATACTGACAAAGTCACGGAATTCAATCGTTCCAGAGCTCGCTCTTTCACTTTCTGCAGTCATCTTTTTGATCTCTTCTTTCTTTGGTTCAAGCCCCAGCGCTCTCATGGCAACCTGTTGCACAGATACACAGGACATCGGTCAGGGTATTCGTTCACCATGGCATGAACACATATATCCATGTTTTTCATCGGATCCAAGCCCGATTAAACCAGGAAACGAACCTTTAGATCCTTCACGTCTATGGTCCCACTGCCATCTGTGTCAAAGAGTTCGAACGCCTCTTTGATTTCTTGCTTTTGCTCCTCAGTCAGATCTACAGTCTTCTTCTTTTGGCTCGCCGAAGAAGCTGCTTTGCGGTAACCTGTAGCCTGAAAACACAAAACAAAACGATGTTAAGACGTGGTCGCCGCTTCATATAAGGTATCTCCTCAGTGTGCACTGCAGCAGAGCTAAACTGTTGCTATCTTGCTAGCTAACGCTAGCTTCCGTGCTGCTGCACGAGACCAAACAGAAACACGTTTTAAACCATTTTTTCTGTCAGCTTTTCACTGTACATTTAGAAATTTCAGGGAATTTTACACAGCGTAAGATCAATACTCGACATTTAAATGAATGCATACCATTTAAGTGATTCGGTCGTGAAGTTTGCAATTGTGTTTGGGATGATGTCAACAAAACATGCAGCAACGGCTGTACTTTTTTCCCCTGTTGATTGACAGGGGAGATAGCCAATAGAAACCATGAACGCACAGAGACGCGGGCATACTAGCCAATTGGAAAACGTAATGAGCGGGCCATAACTGTGTGTGCCAATGGCTGAGATCGTTTCTTGTTGCCCAGCAACCAGCAAATATAGCGCATGCGCAGTCTTGAATCGCTTGTGCAGAGGCAGCTGGACAGTGGGAATCGCAAACTATACTGTAAAACATTGATTAAGGTAACATTATTACTTTCACCGGATACAGTTTGTTTTGCAGAATGATCTTTTGGAGACTCTTCTGTGTTTTTTTTATTGCGCGCCGTGTCTCGTCTTAGACTGGCTAAATTGAGAAGTGAATGTTTTTTCTCTGAAGTCATTAGCCTGTTAGCTTAACCTGTTAGCCGCTTGTCATGTAGCTAAACAGGCTTAGTCACCTGCTCATAGATTTTATGTTTTGTGTTGTACAATGTTAATTTATTGTAGTTGCAGTTGTATCTATGGTGTTAACCAAAAGCGTAACTTAAACAGTGGTGGAATGAGTGTTATATGTAATTACCACATTTCCTTTTTAAATATACTAAATAATGATGCAAATCTGTACAAATGCCTAAAATTAAGTAATTCTGTACTGGGTTGCTGTTGGTTACCATCCACTGCTCAGTGACATGACTAATCATGTTATCATTTACTACCTATCTTACTTGGTAACAGGTAAAACAATAATAATTGTCCTTTCACAATTCAGGCTACTCAAGCAATGCTGGCGAGTACGATAATAAACCACCGGCAGCATGTTGGACTGCAGAAGCTCTCGGCCCTGGCAGGAATCACACATTCCTCTTTGGGCCCCAACAAAATGTACAAGTTTATCCGAGATGAAACGAGCGGGGAGTCGGCTCTGGCGTGCTCGTGCTTTCGCCTCTTGGAGAACTTGGAGCTGACCTGCGGGGTGGCTCAACTGGTCTACGAGACCGTTCGAGCCCACCACAAGGTCTATGGCACCGGGTCGGGATGCCTGCTGTTCCTCGCGGGGGCGTGGAGCCGCGCCGCCACCGAGTGCCTGCAGAGAGGAGTTCCGGTGGCGCGCATTGTCTCGGCGATGTCCGAGGGGATGGATGTGTGCTTGGACGTTTGCGGGAAATGCGGCGTCTCCACCGCGAGCCTCGGTGCGGCGCCGGCAGAGAGCTGCGCCGCAACCTCTCTGGGTTCGGGACTCCACCCCTTGACGAAACCCACCGCGGAGGCCTCACAAGCGTCGTGCCACCTGCGAGGGACAAGACAGGCTGCCGACAAGACTCTAAATGCCAGTGGACAAAGGAAAATAAAACTCAGCAGACATTTTTATGAGACCAAGACTGAAGACGTCTCCACGGTTATGCAACCTCCTCGGGCCAAGCCTGCTGACGTCGCTCTCGTCGCTGCGGGATTGAGTCACGGTTGTGACGAAGCAATGAATTTAGTCTTCGCAGCCAGCCGCTTACAATCCAAAACGAAACGACAAGATGTCAGCTGTTCTACCTTCGACGTTTCTAAAGTGGCCACTTGTGTGCTGCCTGGTTTGCCAGAGGAGCATGCGTGTGTTTTACGGGGCTGCGTCGTTCTTGTGTCTGATGAACAGGCCTCGGTTGCCCATCATTTAAAAGAACAACACTTAAAAGTTGCTCTCATTAATGGAGATTTATCCGATACATATCGCCATCTCGGCTTCAAAAGGCTAAAGGGTGTGCAGAGTGTGGGCGACCGGTCGCACTTTTCGAGTTCAAACAAAGAAGAAGAGTGGACGGAAAAAGTGTCGAGACTTCTGTTGAACCTAGAAGTGAAGCTGATAGTCGTCAGTGGGACCGCGGGTGAGAAAGTGATTCAGCGCTGTTGCAGACTCCACATTCTTGTGGTGGAAAAAGCGAATGTTTCAGTTTTGAAGGCTCTGGCTGATGCAAGTGGCGCGGTTCCGGTGACCTACGCCACACAGTTGAGTAAGCGCTGCGTTGGATCCGGGGTGAAGGTCGCGATCTGGGGCGACAGCCGTCAGACGAAGCCCTCGACGGCTGTGAACATTTCCACCGCGGAGGAGAGCGGCGGGTTGGTGACCGCCGTCCTCACGAGTTGTGTGCAGAGCAAGCTGCAGGCCCTGGAGGACCAGTTTTGGGCGTGTGCGTATCGCCTGCACCACGCGCTGACAGACAGCGTCCTCCTGCCTGGTGCCGGAGCCACAGAAATGCTTTGCGTTCATCACCTGCGAGGGCAAGCGGAGCAACGGCACGGCGCCGGGACGAGTGGGGGCGGCGTCCAGCGGACCAGAGCGGGGAGAGCAGGCGACCCTTACAGGGGTTTAGTGATGAGCCTCATGGCGGAGGGGTTAATAGATTACGTATCCACTGTAATGGTTAACACGGGGGGGGTTTCAAAAGTCCGAGCCAGGACCGCTGTGGGCCAACGACTGAAGGACTCTACGGAGGATCAAGGTGTACAAGCAAAACTCTCACAGCTCTCTTTTGCAGGCGAACAAGAGGATGGTTCCCTGAGATCTAGTGACGCGCCAGCAGCACAGGTCTATGACGTTGTGAGTGTGAAGCAGGAAGCATGGAGGAGGGCCTTGGACCTGGTTCTCCTCGTCTTGCAGACGGACGCGGAGATCATCACAGGCGTCGGCCCGAAACATGATGCTGCGCACGGAGACATGATGCTGTTGTGACCTCCAAGCAACACCTGGAACGTTTCAGACGGCAACAATGTGGCAACAATGTGTCCATTTCTCTGTGACTGGTACACAGTGAGAGCAGACTAAAGTGTCCATAAAGCGATGCTACACGTATACCACCACATGGGGGAGACAAACGCTAGATGCAGGTAAACATGAGGAGAATTCTGTCTGTAGTTCCTGATCCCTGACACTCATAAACGATAGAAGTGATATTTATTGCCCTTTTCAACCTCCAGGTCAAAAAAGTAGCACAGAATCTTAAATATGAAAAATGAACTAAAGTTAGTGTATGTTTACATTAAAATAATGTTTAACTTGTCATCTTACTTAACATATTCTCTCTCTTAAATGCTGTAAATTGTTCTAGTAGGAATACAACTCAGTTTATTTGACTATGATAAAGAGAAAAAAAAATATCACAGGGGAAAAAATAAAGAAATATTAGGTCAAAAAGGGTTTTGGAAAAAATGTGTTCTGTCTAGAAATATCACGGAAAATAAAAGTCAAAATATTTTGGCTGCCAAAATGTTTTAATAAAGAGTCAAAAGCAATGACTTGCAGCTCTTCTTTTGTGATGAGGTAAATGACCAAAAAGTGCGTTAATTAACCCCCACCCCCCCCCCACCTCCTGATTGGTGACTGATACAGTCCAATGAAAACATTCTTAAAACCTCTAAAAATAACAAATACCGAACACTTCCTGTTGGAAACTTTCACATATGGTCAGTTGAACTGAAAGTGAGATCTAATGGATGCACCCCCCCCCCTGATCCGTGCACCAGTGGGTCCGGTCCCTCTGATCCCCCACTCGGCTGCTTCTGGGGGAGAGGAGAGTAGTAATTAAAAACCAGTCTGTGCTGGTTTTTCTTTTCTTTCTCCGGATGAATGAAAAAGCAGCTTTCAGGTTCACTTGGTGGCCGCTGCTTTTGGAGCTCTGAAGTCCACGTCCCCCCCCCTCTCTCTCTCCCCTATGCACTTCTTTGACTACTACCGGGTGGGTTGGTTAAATCCGTACAGCATAAGTGGGCGTGTGTGTGTGTGTGTGTGTTAGAGCGCATGCGAGCTGAGGCCCAAAGGGGAAAGCCTTCCACACAGATCTAAGCCAGCTGCCCTGATTTAAGCACTTCATTGCAGGAGGAGTGGAAGCAAGGTGGTGGGAGGGAGGGAAGGGGGGGGTGCACATACTAACAATGTGCTCAAACTACACTGGCGAAGCAGCTCTGAAGGAAAAACAACGGAGGAGCAGCTGTACGCTGGACTTGGCCGTGTGCTGTTGGCTGGAGGCCTTTAGGAGTCCTTCACACCCTCAGGACCCAGAGGGCAGGTCGTTGCCCTGAGAAGGGTGTGAGAGGAGGAGGGGGGGGGGGGGGTTGTTAGAGCAATCTGACCTCCGGGGGGTTCGCCGTGCAAGACTCTGCGGAGGAAGGGAGGAGGAGGCAGTAGGTGGGAGGTGGCGGGAGGCCACGGCGGGTTCTCCTGCGCCGCTCCAGAGGGAGACGAGGCAGTCGCCGGGGAAGCAGGGCAGCGAGGAGGATAATGGCCACGGGAGGCATCACGACGCTTCCCTCCACGCCCGAAGACGGCGGCAGCGGCGGCTTCCCGCCCGGCGGCTTCAAGGATCCCAAGAGGCTGTACTGCAAAAACGGGGGCTTCTTCTTGAGGATCAGGTCCGACGGGGGTGTAGATGGAATCAGGGAGAAGAGCGACGCCCACAGTAAGTACTTCCAGTCTTCTTCTTTTCCTCCGTGCTTTACACAGCACACACAAAGCTTCTTTATGCACTACCCCCCCTCCTTTAAAACCATCATGGAGGAACGATGTGAACTTTCCAGCTCTCTGAGGCTCACACGCCAACATGTGTGTAGGCCCTTGTTCTGGAAAGTCTAATAAGAGCAATACAGCACAAATGCTTGTTAATCAATGGATGGAATATGGGTGATGGTTCTTTTCTTCTGTCAGTCGCTTTTAAAGGAAATAAAGTGACTTCCTGATCGGAAGATCCCTGTTGGTGCTTGACGTTGATGACTTTATACGGCTTCTTTTTGAATGATCCACTTTTGGTGCGGAAACATTGACATGCTTGTCTGGCCTTCGGCTGTGATGCCCCCCCCCGTGCCCCCCCCCCCCCCCCCCCGTCCCACTGATTGCTTTGGACTGTGTGTGTCTACAGTTGCATCAGTAAGTGGGAGGGGATGGAGGTTAAAAAATCAGGGGAAAAAACACACGTGCAGTGTGACGCGTGGAGCAGGTGTGCCCAAACTAATGCCTGATATGGATCCCCCAAGGGGAGAGGAGCTATTTTGAGGATAATTAAATCACCTTCAGAGGGACCCTGCTGATGTTAAGCCTGTTTCGTTTGGTCGTAGCTTCAGAAAATAATATATCCCCAATGAGTCACTGACCAGGAATTGGTATTATTCATTTGGCTTTTTTAGCATAACGCTTTCGTACAGCTAATGCGCCCCGAGCTGTGCGTCATCAATGGTCCTTTTGTTGAGGCTGCGATTGGCTCGCCAACCTTTTTGGACAACGTGACACACCTGCCAGTCGGCATTGGATACGTTAGTGAGAAGTGTTGCCCCGATGCTTACAAGGACCCTCGAGGGGAATAGTCGCGCTCTCCTCCATTCGTGGTCCTTTCTGATTTTAAGCTTTGCGAGGACAACCGTGCGACGTCCCACCGCCGTTCCCAGTAGCTGTGGGACACAATATGACCTCGAACACAGACCAATTCTAAATGTCACTTTCAGGGAAGAACCCTTCTTTGATCTGTCCCGTGAATCATCCAGGCTGCGTGCTTAACTGCAGACAGATGCTTGTTTATCTGAAGTCTTAATGTGGATTCATTCTGCACAGATGCCCTTCTTTGCCTTTTTAAGGGGGCCCCTGCTTACTTTTTTTTGGTGGTTTGGTTTCAAGCAAAAAATGCTCCGTTGGCCGGCAGTGGGGCCTCTTTAAATGATTTTGATAAATGTGCGTGGAGGCTGACAGGTATTTGGCTTCTTGGTTACCGAGGTGCTTCGTTAATTTACTGCAGCAACGGGGGAGCTGCTCAGAATAACAAGAGATGCAACCAAACCAACCAATACATCAAGACAACCCCTCATCACTTTTGACAGTTCCTTATGAAGTGGATGCACTTTCATCTTTTTGTAGAATCGATTTATTAAACACAGTTCCTCATGTTCACGCCACAAGCAAACTGCTGATAATTTGTGTCTTGTTCGTTTTTGTTCAGTCAAATGGTTTGTCTTTTTCCTCCAGTAAAGCTCCAAATCCAGGCGACCTCGGTGGGGGAGGTGGTCATCAAAGGAGTCTCTGCTAACCGCTACCTGGCCATGAACAGAGACGGCCGGCTGTTCGGAGTGGTGAGCGTCTTTCAAACGTCTCTAAAGGCTTTTGAGGTTACCCCCAAATCATCGAGTAGCGTTTCCTCGTCACACGAGCGCCGTTTAGGCCAAGAAATCCTTCCCATGGCGGGGGAAATAATTAAGTTGTTGCCAAAACATTACAAGAGGCCAAGGTCAAGTTGTAGATGAGATTCACAAAGACGAAGAAATGCAACAAAGGCAATGAAGCCACTTTGATCATCATTATGTTATTTATGACGGTTAGAGAGCAGAACTTCATTCAACCTTAGACCTCAATTATGCAACAAACCTTTCCACCGGCACCAGATGCACTTGACTCCCCGTTCTGTGTTTAGAAGTTTTTAAGTAACTGTTATCAGAGAAAGTGACTCATGTCACGGCTCCAGCTACTTGATGATGAATCAGAAGCTTTACTAAAGAAAACCGTGGGAAACGTTAAGTCGCTTCTAAGTGGCCGCCCGGCGGCGGGGGAGGTAACGAGGGAGGGAGGGAAGGAGGCAGGGAGGCGTCGGGGCCCGATGTGGTCGGGCGGTTGTGAAGGCTTCGCCCCCGGTCCGTGTAATTGGTGAGAAGTGCTTCCTCTCGAATAAATGCCACCCAACACGCATTCAACTCCAGGGAATATTTTTTTTTTTTTAAACCTCCAATTAACCATTTGGCTTTTTCTTAAGTTGACTCGTTAGATCTTGCTCAAAGAAGCAGAACTTATTTCATTCTATAATTTTTTTCAATTAACAAATGCTGAGCACAGAAGTTGATACAACAGTATCGATTCCACTTTGATCAAATTGCATATGAATATTTTTCAAAAAACATTTTAAAGTAATTGGACGAGGTTTACATACATCCCAGCTATGTTTCAGACTCGTACTACCTTTGGTTTTAGGGGATGTACCTTTAACACAAGATATTTTATACTGATCTGATGTTTGGTCCCTTTTTAAATATCGTCATTTATATTACTTTCTTGATTTGTTCTCCATTTATTCAAATTCTTCCATGTCAAGTTTCACCGCCATGTTTAATGTTTAATCACGAGGCGAAAGACCGACTTAAGTTAAGTTTTTTTAAATGTCTGTCAAAATACAGGCGGCGTTGAGCTCTTGAGTGTTTGTTGTGCTAATTTGATGTCATAAATCAGCATAAAAAATGTTGAGAAATCCAAAGTTCTTCAGCGCCGATATCCACAAAACAAAGAAAACACTCGTTAATCGACTAAATGACCAAACTTCATTTTCCATTAAGAGTAGAACAGTTTATTACATTTCCTCAGTTTGCAGAGTAAGTCTTACTGTGGGGGCATTTCTCTTTGCCTCTAAAGCCTGGAGATTTAATCCCCCCCCCCCTCCCTCCTTCCCATTCTGTCCCTCGTAGTTCATGCAGAACTAGATCCAGCTCTCTGAACATGTGTGTCTTTCCTCTCCAGAGACGGGCGACGGACGAATGCAACTTCCTGGAGCGGCTGGAGAGCAACAACTACAACACCTACCGCTCCAGGAAGTACCCCGGCATGTACGTGGCTCTGAAGCGGACGGGCCAGTACAAGTCCGGGAGCAAAACCGGGCCGGGTCAGAAGGCCATTCTGTTCCTCCCCATGTCTGCCAAGTGCTAATCGGACCGAGTCGATATCCACGTGTCCAGCGGCTGCGAAAAACACAACGAAGAAGAAGAGGAGGAAGAAGAAGTGTCCCATAAACCGCTGTGATGCTCTGTGACTGTTTTACCCCGAATGAGTCTGCTCTCTCTCAGCTTTTACTGTCAAACAGTGCAGAGCATTCACAGCCGGCTGCTTCCCAGTACCCCCCCCCCCCCCCCCCAAGCTTTTCCTACTGACCGGGCATCTGTGACGCTGCTGCAACCGGCGCCTTGCTAGAGTACGGCAGTGTTTAACCCCCTCTCCGGCTGAGGGATTCGAACCAGCAGCCTGTGGATGACACCTCCCCCCCGACTGTCCGCGCGGTGCAATATTCTACCAAAGGACTTCATCAGAGTGACGGACTTTAGGAATTTTTTGACAAAGCAAAAACTGAGCAAACTAAACCGACTAAAAGAACCAAAAACCCAGAGAAGCACTTGTTACACTTCATAGCTACAACACAGATTACAAAAAGGATGCACGTGGTGTCCCCATTCATTAAGACCAGATAAAAATCATAAAAAGGCACTTGACCTTAACAGAAAAGTTCCTTTTGACCTCTGACCAGTCATTTTGGAGCCCCTAGTGAATAATGCAACTACTCGCCACTGACTGGTGGTCCGCTGGGATCTGTACCAGGAGTTAAAAAACCAGTCCCCTATTGGAGGAGAAAAGAAATGTGCTTCTGGCAGCCGTCCATTTAAAAAAAAAAAAAAAAATCTGGTGTTAGATAAAAATCCCAAACACACTGCAAACTCCATTCCGGCCTCAACTACTCCTTAAACGCAGACCGCCCCATGTCAACACCTCTTGCCGTGGCTGCGCTAGCCGCTAGCCTTTGAGCGGCCTGTGGTACAGCTGGTAGAACTTCCCCGGGTGGACGGCGGGCAGCTCCTCCATGGCGAGGTCGATGTCGTCGAAGCCGCGCTGCAGGCCGCGCAGCAGGAGCCGGGCCACGCGGGAGGTGATGGGCGTGGTCCGGTCCGTCCGGGCCAGCTCGGCCAGCTCCAGCCACTCGCAGCGCAGGCACTCCCGAGTGCAGAAGTCGATGCGGTAGCTGAGCGGGCGCAGCCGGCAGATGATGTACATGTCCGACATGGCGAAGGCGCCCGGGTGGTCGTGCTGCTGCCGGATGCTGAGCAACGACTTGAACTCGGAGCGGACGCCGGTCTCCTCGAAGACCTCCCGCACAGCGGTGGCCCCTGACACGCACATAGACCCATATTCACACAGGTTCGACGCTTATTTTCACCCTTATTTTGTACAGTTGCAATGACTTTTGAAGGCTTTTAGCTAGATGTACTGTAGAAGTTCTGGTTTGCTCACCGATATTTTCTCCCGGATCAGACAAGCCGCCGGGGAACTTCCACGCATTCTTTGTCTGAAATACGAGGGCAGAGTTATCAACAGACATCCATCGTGCTAGATGGATGCCACTGCTGTAGCTCAGAGTTGTATTTACAGGAACCTTGAAATAAATGTAGAGTTTTATCTTAAAAGCTCGTAATAGAAAATTGGGTTCAAAAAGGATCTGACTGCCGTTCATTCATTTTTCATATTCAGTGTTTTCCAAAACTTTGTATTTAATAACAGTCTGCTGCTGGTTAAGTTATGTTGTATATATCGATTTTTGTAGTTGATATATGCCGCATTTTATTTTTAAGAAATGCTATTTTATCTTTTTCTCGTTTTGAAAAATTGTCTCTTTGTGAGGAACACGGAAACACTGCAGCATTTATTTTCATGTGCTTCATGTTAACAGGATGCTTTCTTTTCTGGGGGGGGGGGGGGGGGGGGGGCTGAAGTGTGCTAGTAGGGACTTAATAAAGGGATTTTGTTTAACTCTAAATCGGTGTGCTTTTTCACAGTGGTAGTAATATGTGTAAAAACATGCTGGGTTTGGGGGTAAATGCTTGGTTTTAAATTAATTGGATGGAATCCCCCCGGGGGTCCGTCACTGGTCTCTTGTGCTGATGTGAGTGATTTACCCCCCCGGCTTCGTTCTAGGAAGTCCGATATCCCCCTGTGAGCTCTGAACCGGCTCGGTCTGCCAAACACTTACTGCAGAACGCCCGATTCCAGTAAACAGCTCGATGTGGGAGGATTGGGAGGAAGATGAAGAGATAACACACCCCCCCCACCCCACTTCAGGGCCCTCTTTCTCTGGACAGAAGCCATTGAGACACAGAAATCCTCTCAGAAGACAACCGGCAGGCACACATCTTATAAGATTCAGATCAGATTTGGTTCCTTCCTAGATTTGAGCTACGAGAACCGAAGAGAAAAGTCCAATGAAACAAAATTATCCAAATGACCGGAACTTGACGCGTGGTCACATGACCTGACACTGACGTCCAGGAGCTGCCTTCAGCTACAATTTCCCACTTCGTACCCTGAGTCGTAATGGCTTTCTTAATGGGCGTGCCCGAAATCTGGTCCCCCCCCGAGAATGTAAACAAGCCTGTGTTGCAAACATTTCTTATTCAAAGACAGTGCTTGTGAGCGGACCTCATAACAGGCCGGGGGCGGGGGGGCGGGGGGAGACTAAACAAACACGACTAAATCACAGGAACGTTTGGCAGCAACTCTGCTCGGTTATCATCATTATTGCCAATAAGGATCCGTGTCTAAAGGGTTGCTTTCTGGCGATTTTTTTCTTTTTTAAAGAAGTTTGTCCCGTTGTGAACTTCACCCACTATGAATAGAAACGGTTTATCCTTTTCATGAGCTGCATTCCTATTAGGAAACAACCTTCCTTTTACTCGATTCTACACTTTTCTTTAGGAAAGTAGCAAAACGACAGCCAAGGCATGCATTCCTTTATTTATCTTCAATCTAATTCCATTTAATGCATTTAAATAGAGAGCAATTTGGGACGGTTTCGTGACCCATTTACCTTGTTTCTGTCTTGGACCACTAGAACTTTTCCATTCGATTCATCAACAACTGCACCTGCAAAACAACACAATCATTAGGGTGTTGGTGACTCAGCGCAGCATAACGAATGTGTTTTTCGGGAGGCCGCCTTTCACCCTCAAGTGGTCATGTGACCATCGGGCAAAAGACATCAAGCCCAGCCGGCGTTTCATTAAGAGCAAATGTGGCCCACGTAATGAAGACGCTCCGCCTCCTCTCCGGCCTCCTTCCATGTGACAGATGCGCGACGGAAGGTCGTCTCATCGGCCCGACTTGGACCACCGAGTGGAAAGTGATGTCAGCGCCGATCTGCGGGGGCCAAGCGGCGCTTCGCGGTAGGAGGCCTGGTGCCAACGGGGGGGCTATCATTATGTAGCGTAAGAAAACCGAAAAGCTCAGCGGGAGAGAAAAAAAATATGAGCTACGAGGGGAAAAAAGAAGCCCAGAAGCAATCATCAGGAGGTTCTGTAGTGAGAAAAAAAGAAAGAAAGAAGCTGTGATTCGCTTGAGGTCACGTTTGGTTTCTGAGCCACAACTAAGCTTCACGTCTTCTTGTCATTTATCATTTCATGTTGGCTTCTTCTGATTTTTGTTTGGACGAGTAATTACAGGCTCACAGCTGGAGACCCGTGGTGCGCCCGCCGTGAGGTCACGATGCTGATTGAGAGTCACGCTAGATCACTCCAGATGCGTTTCATCACAGAAACCTAATCAGCACACGGTTTTCTTCATGTCCAGCTTCTAGATCCGGTTGCCGTGGTTTCCATGACAACAATTGTATTTGTTCAGGGCGAAAGTCTGGTGGATCGGTCGTTCGTACACATGTCGTACCGTGCGACCGGGTGAGGGCATTAAGGTGAGCCCAACTACTGACCCCTGTCCTGGAGAGGTCAGAGTTCAAGTGCAGCTGGGTGGATTCCGCTAACAGCCACCAGGGGGCGACTCCTCTGGTCCTATAGAAGACTACGAGAAAATTGATCTACTTCTGTTTTGATGTATTCCTTCGGTAAACCTAAGTAAAACAGTAGTTCATGGTCTCCCTCTCTCGCTTTAAGTCTTCTAAACAACGCCATGACGTTCATTCGGTGAATGATGGTCCATTTAGAGAGAGAGAGTTCACCAACAAGTTTACGTCTCACTGCAAAGTAAACAGCACGACTTGTGTCGCGTCCGAAAATAGCTCTGCAACCTGATAGTTTGAAATGTTATTGGGCTAACCTTTGATTGTCTGCCAGTTTGTAGCAGTCAATGGAGATCGTCTTGACCTCAAAACGCCCACGTCTGACATTTGGGTTTTGTGTTTGACCGTTTAAAAGGCTTTCTGGTGCACACCGGGTTGAGCTCCCTCACTGGTGTGTGTGGGCCACAACTTCAACATCAGAACCAAGTCCTCCAAAACATCCCCCAAGGTAGGAGCCCATCAACGGGGTCCTGACTTCTCTCAATCGATCGCCTGTGCGTCACAACAAGCCTCCAATCATCCGAACCGCAGCTTCAGAATCCAAACCTCGGTGTCATCATTGTTTGTACCTGGGGCATTCTGGGAAAAAAGGGGACATTTCTGGATCCTCTTCCATCCTGAAGGAAGCTGTGGACATGTTCTGACATGCTTCAACTACATCCCCCTGAAAAAGTTAAATAAGTAAATAAACGACACTCTGCCCTCTGCTGGCCAATCAGGAGAGTCGCTCACTTCAGGGCGAGCGGCTCCTCTTGTTGCTCCTCTCAGGACAGCGAGTTATTTTCATCATGACCAGTGATCATTTGTCTGTACGTTACGACGATATACGGACAATAAACAATAACTGAAAGCCCGTGATGTATGTAAAGAGCTTTCAGACGCATTTCATGGTCTTCATCAGATCCGTTACAAACACCGCCGGCTGGAATGACCTCACAGGCTGAAGCATCTCTACCTGCCACTCCTATCTGGTGGGTCGCGAACCCGGGCAGCATGCTCTCCCCGTCCCCCATCCAGAGGGCCAACACGGCGTGGTCCCGTTTGGCGTGGTGGAAGGTGAAGCCGTGGGCGGAGGCGGCGGCGGCGCAGCGGCTCAGCGAGATGGGCACCCGGAGCCACACGGCCACCCTCCCCTCGGCCTTCCACTGGGCCAGCGAGTCTGCGGAGTCAAAAGGGTGCATCAGGGCTTTAAAAAGAAACATTAGAGGTTTGCTGCTCTATCGAAACGAATGAATGAAGGGAAGGTTACTGGTTCGAATCAATCATAAACAATAATAGCAATAATAAACTAATTATGCACCATCTACAAACATAAAAGGTATTTTTAATATATAAATGTTCACTCTTAAATCAAGATAAATTAAACATATTTGCTTAATATAGGTTTTGGACTTGTGATGAGAGCCAACACCTAACGTTATATCACATGCATTCTATTCATTAAGAAAACGCATATTCAGACACGTTGTGCCGTGCAAGCGTGCGTGCACCTGCATCTTCTACAACTGACCGCTGTGCCACGTGCGCACGCACGCACCTCAGGGCCCCTCTGCTGTAGTTCTGTGCACAGAAGACACGACCCGTGCGTCAATCTCCGTTCACATTCACACTTTGCAGCCACCGACCTCGAAGCAATCTGCCGAACGAGCTCTCGCTGACGTCCTCCGGTAGACCGGCGTCGGCCAGGTTCACGGTCACGCCACCGAATCGGTCCCCCTGGCCCGTCAGAGCGCCGGTCGCTTTCCGGGTGCACGAGAACGCGCGGACAGGTGAGCGTGCGCTGCAGAACCGTCTCGTCGCCGACGGGAGCCTCAAAGCGAAGGCGGCCATGTCTCCGTGCGGACACACGGGACTGCTTAAAGGGTAACTGCGGCTACAACCGGCCGTTCATTCCGCCAGCCGGTCACGTGACAGCAGTAGGGTTACGTAAACCTCCGCCCCGGAGGTTGC
Source organism: Pungitius pungitius (assembly GCF_949316345.1). NCBI lineage: Eukaryota > Metazoa > Chordata > Actinopteri > Perciformes > Gasterosteidae > Pungitius > Pungitius pungitius. The sequence continues at coordinate 16,251,025 of NC_084901.1, forward strand.
ATAAATACCGTAATGCTCTGGAAGAATAGCACGAATAGTAGCTCTCGTAGTACTGCGCCAAAACTCATTCATTTTTAGCTATTAAGCTTTTAAATACATACACACTAGCACTACTCTTACTAATTATACTAACGTTGCTTTGAAAACAGTCACCGTGGTATTTCGTTATATTCGGCTGACTAGTAAGCCACTTAATTATTTTTAAACCGGTCAAATAACAACTCCGACAGAGTTGTTACTGCTTGCTGTGGTCCTTTAGCGCCATGTGGATTCATTACTAACCGTGAAAAACTTATGACAGAGAGCTGATTGGCAAACTATATTCATGCCGAATCTTAGACTGTATGTTTCCTAATACATAAATAACATTAAAGTATGTGCTTACTCTAGCTGGGGACTAATACACTCAAAATGTATGTTTTACAACCATATTATACCTTATATCTTTTTTTCTAGTCACTCATTGCGAATTTTCACAATCAAAACCAACACTGTCTAACTTGTTTTTTGTCATCCAATTGAATTAAAACAGGTAACGTTATATTCAAAAATATAATTTATAAAAAGAGTTACCCACTGTCGCAAAGCGAGGCTTTACGGTAAAAGGAGGCGGGGCTAAATTCCAACCAGGAAGTTTACAACACCGCTTGGTGTTTACACATGCTGGCGGCTTCACGTGGAGGATATTTCCACTATTAACATGTCTTCAAAGAAAAACAAAAGCAAATCGAAAAGGACGAGTGAAGGGGACAGCTCGAATGATTCCTCCAGCCTGACGACATCCGGCCAAGAGGGAGGAAGGAGCTTAAGCAGCCACTCGTTCACTGTCATCGATTTCATTGACAAAGGTGAGTCTCTGGGGGGGGGGGGGGGGGGTAACGGACACTGAAGAAGGTTGTAGGGTGTTTTTGAAGGTGAACAACACGTGGACTTAACAGCTGTCATCTTTTAGCTTCATTACTTTGAAAGCAGGATTTGTGATGGTGATCCCTCCCCCCCCCCCCCTTTTAATATGGGTGTGTATATGTATGTATAGAGCTCCCCCATCACATATTAAAAGGGATCCTGAAATCTAATTTTGTTATGTGTACACGTGGAACTATAATAAATGATGTATCTTCACGTGATGTTTTTCGCTAACTTCCCCTCACAGCTGACGACAAAACGCCCAAAAGTTGCAGATCCACTTTAGTCCAGCTGAGCCTGAACTCCATGAAGTCAGCCGGCGTTTGCATCGGGAGGCCGGTCCTGCTGACGAGTCCCGCGGGACGACAGGAGGTGCCCTCTCCTCCTCTTTTCTCTCTCCCTCCATCGCTTTCTACGTCAGATATTGTTCGAACATCTGTGACGACGTTTAAAATCTCCTCTGATAAAGTCCTGGTGAATCCCTGCCGTTCGGCCGGGGGCCAACCTTCCTCGTAAAATACTTTTAGTGATGTTCAGTCGTCTTTTGCTCCCGCCTCGTCCAGGTGTGCTCGGGTTGGCCGGCTGCCTCCTTTCCCGCTAGAAAAGTGGGCCTCCAGAGGTGCGCTCAGAATAACCTCCGAGTGAAGCCCGGGGACGAGGTGACGCTGCAGCCGCTAACGGGTCCTGTGCTGCAGGCCGAGGAGGTGCTTCTCTCGAACAGGTGACATCCATCATACATCAACATTAAGTTTCATGTTCATAGTGTGTTGTTTGGTGGAACCTTTTTCTGGATATTTTGGAGCGTGGGGATAGTGGTGCATTTGAATTGTTTGCCTTCATTTGGAGACTTCATGAAGCTGCTCTATTGTTCACGGCAAAATTCTATTCAGTAACATCTGCGGCCGAACATTTAGATCCAAAAAGTAATGTCATGAATTACAAATGTAAAAGATCCAACTGTCCTTTATTAAAAAGCTTCTGTGTGCGTGGCATGAGCATCTTTATGCTGTCAGGTGAATGCTGCCACCTGCTGGTTGCACATCATAACTGCAGCGTAAATGCCAAACCATCTATTTGTATTTCCTAGAATCCATTTAGCTACATTTTGGTCTATTTTTGACCATGTTATATTTTTGATATGTCTGCTCTCCAGGCAAAATGTATCGCATGGGTTATACAGCAATGTAAGTCGCTTTGGATAAAAGCGTCAGCTTAATGACATGTAATAATAATTAGTTAGCATGTTGTATATGATAACAGCAGTTAATTCTTCACACACGTATAAATTGGATCCAGGTCCAAAGATGACACACTGGAGACAGACGAGTTCAAGAACTTCTTTGTGCAGACTCTGGGTAAGTGAGTCGATAGATGGATCATTTGTACTCTTCAGGCTCCATGACCTGTACATTCACTCCATTTGACAAAAAAGTAACACCTTCCTTTAACTCGACTCGTTTGTCTCTCCGCCTCGTGCCAGTTGGGAACGTCATTTTGCCGGGAAACGTCATCTCGCTGAACTACTTCGGCCGCTCCTGCGGCCTGCGGGTGGAGTCCGTGAGGGGGGAGGACGGCGTCACCCTCCAGAGACCGGCCGCCGCCGCGGCGGACTCCTCCGCGATGAACTCCGTGCTGGACTCCACTTCGGCCGACCTCTCCCTGCAGCTCGGCCTGCTGACCGTGGAGGACGTCGCCGCCGACGGGGCGCCGAGCCCGACCGGAGAGCCCGGCCGCGCCGCCAGCACGCCGCGCCGGCCGGCGCGCCCGGCCTTCGTCTCCTCCCCCTTTGAGTTTGTCGCGGAGGAGTCCCCCTCGTC